>NW_020954571.1:15958088-16639690 GCF_900497805.2 Vombatus ursinus | reverse complement strand
AATTGCAGCCCCTCTGGTCTGACCTCTGCAAGTTTTTGACCTCAGCTTGGGTCTGAACAACAATAGACTGCTGCTTTGCTACTCTGTGCCAGGTGGGAAGTTCTGCCGATTCATAGTGACAGAACTGCAGGCTGCCTTTTGGGCAGAAATTCTACCCTGGTTGTTACTCTGCAGGCTTCAGATTGGACTAGAATTTGGAATTGAGACCCACCTTTGTTCCTGAGGTTGGAGTCACACTGTTACTGCTTGCTTCTGAATTTCTACCTCTCAGCCTAGGGCCTGCGGCCATTTTCTGCTCCAGAACACCCCCCTGGGAACAGGTATCCTTCTGCAGCCCACCCTGAATCTGTGACCCTGATGCTTTAGTATGGGTCTGGGACATCTCCTTGCCCTGGCGCTGAAGTGCTGTTCATGTGGCTCCTCCTGGACAGACCCAGTCTCCAGGGTCACTATGCTGACCTGGGCTGCAAAAATGACTCACTGATAATTTGATTAGTTATATATATTTATATATAAATATATATATATATATATACACATACATATATACATATATATACATATTTGTGTCTAATGATAGCCATCTTTAGGGTGGAAGGAGGAAAGAAAAAAAATAAATTTACATGATAACTTTATTATATGTTTAAGTGGAATAATAAGTTGTACATAATAGATTTGCAGTTTCATGTACAGTCTTTTATTATACTATGTTATGGAAATGCTTGTTTTTTCCTATAAATTAAAAATAAATTTAAAAATTTTTTAAATGACTCACTGACTTTTTCTTGGATTTTACTACCAGATTTCAGTCTGGTATGCTTTTTAGATTTATTTGGAGGTTGAGGGAGGAACTCCCTGTACTGCTTCCTACTGGTCAATCTTGGTTCTTTCACTTATCTCTGTCTTTCAAAATCTCCTTCCTTGAAGGTTTAATTGAGTTACTACATCTCCATGAAATCTCTTACAAATCCCCTCCCACCTCTGTGTGTGCATTGTTTCCCTCCTCTGATTTTCTTAAAGTACTTTGAATTCCCCCTTTTCTTTATCCTCATCGACACTGTGCCATGCTCACCTTTGCATCTGTTACACCTGCTTTGGCAGAATGGGAGCTCCTTGAGACCGGGCACTGAAACATTCCTCAGTCTTTGTGCTACCAGAATCTAACACAGCGCTTTGCACATAATCAGTACCTAATAAATGTTTGTTAAATTGACCTAATTCTGCCACTAACCAGTGCTGTGACCTTAGTCAAACTGTTTTGCCTCTTGGGATCTTTCATTTACTCATCTCTAGATGTGGGTTTTGGACTGAATGAAGTTTAAGATCTCTTCCCAGCCCTTGAAAAGCTGTCATTCTAAACCTTTTCCCTCAACCTGCTTATTGGTTTGTTGGAGACAAGACTTTGGTCTTTGAAACAGCTAGAAAACAAATACCTAAGGTGTATCATCAGGTGCTGAATTTTGTAGTACTACCTTGAGTGGTCAAAAACAGTCCTTCCCCAATCATTGTGGATTGGAGGTGAATACTATCTGTCTGGAAACTGTCTGGCAGAGAAACTGAATTAGAACAGAAAGTCCGATGACTATGCCAGTGTTTGTCTGTGAAGAAACAGTGACCTGGAAGTGTGACTCCCTTAGGGGGAGTCTTTGGTTAAATGTTGATGCTATGGATGTCAGGGATGGATTTTAGATTAAGATAGAGTGGAAAGCACAGGTGAGAGGGGCTGGGGTAAACATTGAAAACAGGAGCATATAGAAAAAGGAAGAGAATTATGAAAGCAGAAACTAAGGGGAGCAGAACAAGGTATTGTATATTCACAATAGATGACAGGCTAGTTCTGGGAGTTTCACAGGGTATTGGTGGAATTGGGGTTTAGGTGTCTTCAAAGAAAATTGTTTTGATCAGAATTCAAGAGGATGTACCAGACAGAAAAAGACCTTGCTTCACCAGCAGGTAAAGGAAGCTGAGAATAGCTCTGACATTTGCCTGGGAGGTGGAAATAGAGTAAATTAATAAGAAAGGACAGTGACCCCAAAGGATTGGGACTAGAGGAAAAATCTGTGGATTGGAAGGGAGGGGTAAAATAGAGTGTCTGAACAAGATGAGTCAATGTTTTGAATGTATTCCAAGTTAATTGAATAATGTGAGGCTATAGAACTGTAACTTACCAAATAGATGTATCATTAGATGTGTCATTTGTATTCTGAGATTTCATTTCATTATAGAAAAAAACAGTAGCACGTATTTATTGTACTGTAGTAGAAGCTGTAGGGGAAGGGCTGCCATAAGAGAAGGGAAAAAGGGGAAGAATTTTGAATCTTTGAAGAATCTAGTTCTTTGGAGGAGCGATTTCTCCTCTATATCACTGCATATTGGAACTAGGAAATAACCTCGAGTAAATATGATAGGAACCTGCTTTGGAGAGCCTTCTGCTTTTTTTTATTTTTTGAGGGATTTCTATGTGTTTGTGCCATTTTTAAAAAATCACAAGTATATAGGAATTCAGTGAAGGAAAAGATCAACAGTATATGAAGGCTTCATGGAGGAGATGAGACTTGAGCTGTACTATGGAGGTCAAGAAAGAATTTATTAAACTCTTGTATGGGAATGACTGTTCTAGGTGCTGTATTGTTAGCATAGTAATTAGAGCCTGGTGCCATTGAAACCAGGTTGGGAGTTTCATCTCATATGGGCTAGTTAGTGTTTCTCTGACTATATACTTTCTCTTTAATCCTTAACTGCCAACCACCTTATAAGTTTTTCACAGGAGAAATTGGGAAGAGTGTATGAATGGATTGGCACAAACTCCTCACCAAACAATTCAAAGTATATCCCCTGCTGATTGTGCTTAGTTATGCTATTTTTGTATAGGAGAGAAAGCACATTACTAAATTATTTAAATACACAAAGTCCCTGTCCTCTAATTTCATACTATGAGTCAGTGACAGCTGGAATCAGACTCCAGATCTCTTAACGTCTAATTCAGTGGAATGTGCATTAATCTAGGGCTTTAGACTAAAGGGCAACAAAACTCAGGTCCGTTACAAGGAACAATGTTGGTACCAAGTTAATAATTAAGTGACAGGTCAGGAAGCAGAATGGGTAGAAAACTGTCCTTAAAGCAAAGAAAACCTGGGTTCAGGGTCTGCCTCTCGTGCATGCTGGCTGTGTGTCTTTGGGCAAGTCACTTACACTCTCAGTGCTCTGAGAATCTCTAAGACAGTAAGTTACAGAAAAGGTTCTGATCTTCATTGGCAGAGGAAATTTCCTCACCAAGGAGTTCCCTTTGCCAGTGAAATCAGAGATCTAGTCTCTAACACCCAATGAATAGTTCTCATTTATACAGTGATTTTGAGTTTGCAAAGCACTTTACATATATTGTTTTCTTTGATCCTCACAACTTGTGAAGGAAGTGCTATTATTATCCCTATTTTACAGATGAGGTAACTGAGACTTAGAGAAGTTAAAAGCTAGTAAGTGTCCAAGAAGGGATTCAAAACAATATAACAATAATATATACATATGCATAAGCATGCAGCAGCTAGACGGTGCAGTAGATAGTGTGGTGGGCCTGGAATCAGGAAAGCTCCTCTTCCTTAATTCAAATCTGGTCTGAGACACTTACTAGCTGTGTGACCCTGAGCAAGTCACTTAACCCTTTTGCCCCAGTTTCCTCATCTGTAAAATAAACCACTCCAGCATCTCTGCAAAAAAACCCCAAATGGGGTTATGTAGTGTCAGACAAGACTAATCCACCAAAAAAAAAAACCCCAGACCTATAACATAATAAAAATAATGTAGACATTTATAAAAAGGCAAGAATAGTTCATGTACATATGAAGTCTTGAATATAGAAAAAAATCTTCCATATTCTTAATGCAGTGATCCAATTTTTTCTCTCATTTTTGTCTTCCTACTCTTTCTCTCTTCCTGTTCTTCCCTATGAAAAACCAGGTCAGTTCTTCTCGGGTCTAGAGGACTTGATATATCCCACATCTCACAGAGGTTAGAGAGTTTGAGTGCTGCGACTACATTTGAACCTCTCGAGCCTGTGAAAGATACAGATATTCAGGTAAGAGTAATCTGACTTAATTAAAATGAAAATAAAATGCTTGGCAAATAGCTGATCATCTGTTTTACAACATTTGGCATTTGATCAGCTATTCAACAAAACCGTATTATTATTGTTTTTCTGCTTCCTGATTAAGTGAAACATTGACAAAAAAAAGATCCCTTCTGGTTGAGAGTATGGTGGTAGTGGTGGTGAGGGATAGATTTGGATATATTTAGTTACTTTTAGGGGTTTTTGCAAGATTCAATTGTAGAAGACAAGTAATTTCCATCTTAATGTGAACATTTTCATTTCTTTACATTTCCTTTTTTTGACTTCCGTCCAAAGGACAGCAGTCATAGCTAGAAGATCATATTTCAGACTAGTCATACTTTGTCTGTTGGAACTCAAGTGGTGTTATGTTTAAAAAAAATTGACTGCAACTTATTAAAATCTTTTATTTGTTGATTTCTTTCTTTTTTTCCTCCAAACTTAACAAACATCTGTAAACATGAACAGTTCAATATGCAAAGATCAGAAAAGAGGAGAGTAGACGCACTTATTAACCTCTGTAACAATTTTTTAAAAAGTGTATATATTTAGCACAGTAAATATTAAACTGCTCTGTTTGTTACCTTCTTTCTGAACTTTGCTCTTTTCTACATATTTAAATGTTTCCTTTACATTTTAGTGCTACTGCTGTTGACCAACTTCCTTTCCTACTTTCTTCTCCCTAATACAAGCCTTCTCTTATAACAGATAAGTATAGTTGAGCAAAACAAATCAACGACCTATTGAATAGGTCTGAAAATGTGTATCTCGTTTTATACCTGTAGTCCATCATCTCTCTGACAAGAGGTGGGAAAAATGCTTCATCGTCATTCAATCTTCTGAAGCCATAATTGATTGTTACATTAATCAGAGGTCTTAAACCTTTGAAGGTTATTTTCGTTTAAATTATTCTTGACATTGTACAAATTATTCTCCTGGTTCTGTTCATTTCACTCAGTGTCAGTTCATGCAAGTCTTCTCAAGTTTCTCTGAATCTGGTCCTTTAGTCATTTCTTGCAGCATAATAATATTTCATTGTTTTTTTGCCATAATTCTTAACAATGTCATTAATTGATGGGCAGCCACTTTGTTTCTAGTTCTTTGCCACTTATTTATTGCTTTCTATTGCCTTTGTATTAGGCACAAGGAAATAATGTGAAAAAATGCTTCAGTAAAATTTAGTGAACTGTGCTAACAGTGTGTCTCTTTACTACATTAATCAGGAAAAAGATAGTAAAAGTGTTAAGAAAGGTATGTCACCTATTAGTTTCAAGGGCCTTCAATACTGTATTTGTATTTGAATTCCTCTTTGGGAGAGATGGAGGTGATCTTTATTGTCATTTTGGCCAATAATATACCTTTCAGATAGCTTTGAGATATGTGTCTTGAGGACTTATAGAGAAGCATACTATGCAAATGCATAAGAGTTCTTCCATTCTTCTGATTTTGCTTTATTTATGTTCTTTTTCCCAAACCTATGCAATCTTATCTAGTCAGCTTAGTAGCCCAGTTCCAATATATTAGTTTTCACTTCTAACTCAGAAACTTTACACGCTAATTTTGAGTTTGATTGTAGAGATGAAGAACTCACATTTACATGGTGCCTTAGAACGTGCAATATTCTTCTCTCTCTCTCTGTCTCTCTCTCTCTCTCTCTCTCTCTCTCTTTTTTTTTTTTTTGGCAATTTGGGTTAAGTGACTTGTCCAGGGTCACACAGCTAGTAAGTATCAAGTGTTTAGTCTGAGGCTGGATTTGAACTCAGGTCCTTCTGACTTCAGGGCCAGTGCCCTATCCACTGCTTGCCCAAAGCTGCCCCTTTTTCTCTTAATACTTAAGTGAAGTAGGAAATCTGTCAGTCAGCAAGCATTTATTAAGCTCCTACTGTGAGCTAAGCATTAGGGATACAAAGAAAGATAAAAGACTTGTTATTCTCAAGGGTCTCACAGTCTAGTGAGGAAGGCACTGTACTTAACTATCTACAGACAAGCTATACACAGGATAGATTGGAAATAGGTACAGAGGGAAGGGGAATAAGGAAGGGCTTCCTATAGATTTTAGCTTCCTGGGATTTTAGCTGGGACTTGAAGCTGGGGAATTTAGGTTATGGAGATGAGGAGAAAGAGAATTCCAGGTGTTGGGGACAGTCGATAAAAGTGCATGGAATTGAGAAATAAAATGTCTTGTGGAGGGAATAGTGTATGGATCGAATAATAGGTAGAAGGGGAATAAGGCAGAAGACTGGAAAGGTAAGCAGAGGCTAGGTTAAGAAGGCATTCAGTACTAATGGATTTTATATTTGATTCTGAAGGTGATAAGGAGTTGAATGAATAGGGGGTGGTAGTGATATAGTCAGATCTGTGGTTTTGGAAGATTTGACAGCTGAATGGAAGATGGATTAGAGTGGTACAAGACTTGATACAGGAATACTAACCAGCAGGCTATTTAATAGTCCAGGCATGAAGTGGTGAGGACCCATATAAGGGTAGTGGCAGTGTCAGAGGAGAGAAGGAGGCGTTATATGTGAGATATTGGGAAAGTAGAATCAGTAGGCAACAGATTGGAATTGGATGGGTAAGAGTGAGGAGTTGAAGATGACATCTAGGTTGCAAATGTGGGTGACTGGGAGGTTAGTGGTGTCCTTGACAGTAATAGGAAAGTTAGGAAGAAGGAAGGGTGTGAGAATGAAGATAATAAGTTCAGTTTTAGATATGTTGAATTTAAGATGTGTACAAGCTATAAAGTTTTAGATGTCTAATAAACAGTTGAAGATGGAAGACTAGAGGGTAAGAGAGAAGTTAGGGCTAGGTAAATGTATCTGAGGATCATCAGCATAGAGGTACTTGCCAAATCCTTTGGAGTTGATAAAATCACCAAGCAAAATAGTATAGAAGGAGAAAAGGGCCTAGGAGAGCCTGGGGAACACCCACAGTTAGTGGGCGTGACCTGGATGAAGCTCCAGCAAAGGAGACTATGAAGGAGCAGTCAGGAGAAGAGAACCAAGAGAGGAGAATGTCATAAAAACCTAGATGGAAGAGATATCAAAGAGAAGGAGGGTGATTGACAATGTCAGAGGCTACAGAAAGTTAAGAAAGATGAGGATTTCAAAAAGGCCCTGAGATTTGAAAAGTAAGATATCATTGTTCATGACTAATATGGAAATATGTTTAACATGATTGTACATGTATCATCTATGTCAGATTGCTTGCTGTGTTGGGGAAGGGAAAGTGGGAGAAAAATTTAGAACTCAGAATTTTACAAAAATGAATGTTGAAAACTATCTTTACATGTAATTGGGAAAAAATACTATGAAGGGGAAAATTTATTGTTGTTAACTTTGGAGACAGCAATTTCAATTGAATGAAGTCAGAAGTCAAGCTACAGAGTTGAGAATGAGAGGAGAGGAAGTGGAGGGACCAATTGTAGATAGCTTTCTCAAGGAGTTTAGCCAGAAGAGGGAGAAGAAATATAGGGTGATAGCTAGCAGGGAGGGGCAGCTCGGTGGCTCAGGGGTTAGAATGTTGGGTCTGAAGTCAGAAAGACTCATCTTCCAGGAAATCTGGCCTCAGACACTTACTAACTGTGTGACTCTGGGATCATTGTAAAATGAGCTGGAGAAGGAAATGACAAACCACTCCAGTGTCTCTGCCAAGAACATGACTGAAAAACCGCTGAACAACAGCAGTGCTAGTGGGGATATATGGATCAAGTGAGGTTTTTTTGAAGGATGGAGAAGACATGGTCATGTTTGTAGATAAGTGAGAGAGTGGAGTTGATAGAGCAATCTGCTGGAGAAAACAATGAAATGCGATCATTTGTACATGTGGAGGGTTAACCTTAGTAAGGGGAAGGGCTACCTCTTTGAGACAGAAGTGTAGGAGGAGAAAGTGATGTAAGGCATCTTAGTGATGTAAGATGAGGAGAAATAGAGGAAGGACCTCCTGGTGAATGGCCTCTATTTTTTTTTTTTATTAATTTATTTTGATTCATCAACAATCACTTCCATATGCTGTTGAGTTTAAAATTTTTCTCCCCCTTTCACCCCACCACCCTCCCCAAGACAGCGCACAATCTGATATAGGCTATACATATACATTCTTATTAAACATATTTTCACATTAGGGATGTTGTAAGTAAAAATTAGAACCAATAGGAGGAACCACCAGAAAGAGGAAACAAAACTTAACAGAAGATAAAAAAAAATAGCAAATAGTATGCTTCGATCTGCATTCAAATTCCATAGTTCTTTCTTTGGATGTGGATAGCATTTTCCATCACGAGGCCTTTGGAGATGTCTTAGATCCTTGTATTGCCAGGAAGGGTTAAGTTTATCAATATTGGTCATCACACAACGTGGCTGTTATTGTGTATAACATTCTCTTGTTTCTGCTCACTTCACTCAGCATCAGACCATACAAGTCTTTCCAGGTTTTTCTGAAGTCAGCCTGTTCATCATTTTTTATAGCACAATAGTATTCCATTACATTCATATACCACAACTTGCTCAACCATTCCCCAATTGATGGGCATCCTCTCAATTTCCAATTCTTTGCCACCACAAAAAGAGCTGCTGTGAAAATTTTTGTACATGTGGGTCCATTTCCCGTTTGTATGATCTCTTTGGGATATAGCCCTAGAAGTGCTATTGCTGAATCAAAGGGTATGCACATTTTGATAGCCCTTTGGGCATAGTTCCAAATTGCTTTCCAAAATGTTTGGATCATTTCACAACTCTACCAACAGTGCATTAGTGTTCCAATTTTCCCACATCTTCTACAACATTTATCATTTTCCTGTTTTGTCATGTTGGCCAATTTATCATTTTCCTGTTTTGTCATGTTGGCCAATCTGATAGGTGTGATGTGGTACCTTAGTTTTGTTTTGATTTGCATTTCTCATTTCTAATCAATAGTGATTTAGAGCATTTTTTCATATGACTCTAGATGGCTTTAATTTCTTCATCTGAGAACTGTCTGTTCATATCCTTTGACCATTTATCAATTGGGGAATGACTTGTATTCTTATAAATTTGACTTAATTCTCTATATGTTTTTAGAAATGAGGCCCTTATCAGAGAGACTGGTTGTAAAATTCTTTCCCAATTTTCTACCTTCCTTCTAATCTTAGTTGCATTGGCTTTGTGCAAAAACTTTTCAATTTAATGTAATCAAAGTTATCCATTTTGCTTTTCATAATGTTCTCTATCTTCTGTTTGGTCATGAATTCTTCTGTTCTCCATAGATCTGATAGGTAAACTACTCTTTGCTCTCCCAGTTTGCTTATAGTATCAGCCTTTATATCTAAATCATGAACTCATTTTGACTTTATTTTGGTATATGGTGTGAGATTTTGGTCTATGCCTAGTTTCTGCCATACTCTTTTCCAATTTTACCAGCAGTTTTTTTCAAAGAGTGGGTTCTTATCCCAGAAACTGGAGTCTTTGGCTTTATCAAATAATAGATTACTGCAGTCATTGACTACTGTGTCTTGCATATTTAACCTATTCTGCTGATCACCACTCTTATTTCTTAGCCAGTACCAAGCAGTTTTGATGATTGCTGCTTTATAATACAATTTAAGATCTGTAATGGCTAGGGAATAGCCTCTTCTTAAAGTAAAATATGAGACAAAAATTATCAGCTGAGATAGTAATGGGAGAGAGAGCCGTGGTAGATTTAAGAAGGGATGAAAATGTTTGGAAAAACAATGAGGTGAGTGGGCTATGGTGAATTGATTAGGGTGGTATAAAAGGATTGCCTTGCTGCAGTGAGGGTCTCTTTGAGATTATTTAATATAACTTTGAAGTAGACCCAGTCAGCATGGTTTTGTGATTTCCTTCAGGTTTGTTCAGCAGCACATTGAGTAGGAGAGAAGGCAGTGGATGGTGGGAGTAATCCAGGGCTGAGGCTTGGCAGGGCAAGATCTTTGATAGGACAAAGGAGCAAAGGATTAAAGGTAAGAGGACAGTGAAGAGTTGAATTGGTTCACCAAGAAGTCAGATGGAGAAGGGAGGAGGGTGTAGCCAGTGAAGAGGTTTTGACCTAGGAAAGAAATGAGAGGAAAGAGATAGTTACCATGAAGACAGTAGAATTTGGGGTTGCATGGCAGAAAGAGAACTGCCATGACAATAGATTGTAATCAGATAAGGGAATTTTGGAGTTCATAGACATGAAAATAGAACACGTGGGGATGATGGCAAGATTAGTGTGTGTAGGGGAGGTAAGATAGAGGAGAAAATAAGGAAGTTAGGGTGTATGTTGAAATCTCCTTCTGAAGGCAGGAATTTGGAAGGAGAGAAAGACCAAGCCAGGCTCTGGATTCATTGAGGAAAGGAGAGAGGTCATTGGATAACATCTCCTTGAGTTTTGACTGAGTGATAAATATGGATTGAATGAACCTCAGAGGAACAGAGGTGATGGTGGTAGAGGGAGAGTGTGGAAGTGGTTTATTTTTAAGTCCCATTGTTTGTCTTCTTTGGCTTTAATTCTCTTCAAGTGAAACAAGAAAACCTCAAGAGCTAAGCAATACTTCTTTAACTGTGATCACTGACTTTAAATTATTTTGTCTTTCATTTTACTTTTCAGTCTTAATCTATGACTGAGGTATTGTAGTGTTGTTTATTCTTCAACATCAAGGTGAACTTTTTTGTTATGCGTTAGAACAATTTGATGCCTTTAGTACTCTATTGGGAAAGTTCAAATTTTGAAACTGAGGATGCTTCAGTTTTGAGTTGATGAAATTACTTCTCTTGGTTGGGTTTTTCCATAAGGAGCTTTTTTTTTTTTTTTGGCTAGGCAGTGGGGTTAAGTGACTTGCCCAGGGTCACACAGCTAGTAAGTGTTATGTGTCTGAGGCTGGATTTGAACTCAGGTCCTCCTGAATCCACGGCCAGTGCTCTATCCACTGCGCCACCTAGCTGCCCCCTATAAGCAGCTTTAACAATGCAAAATGTTTTCTTTTTCTTCCAGTTAGACACAGGATGGCTTTAAAAACAATACCATACATTTGGTATTTGAAACCATAAGAAGAGAATATCATCTTCTAATTTAGATTTCCAGTAATCTGAGTCCCAAGTAATGATTAAGAGGGAATATTAACATTGAAATAAGACCTTAGTGGAATTTATTTTTCTTACAAAGGTCTCAAGGAAGAAAGAGATGACAACCTTCTTTGCAGAGAGTGTCATTTTTACTTACAATTTGGGATTGTAGGCTTTGGCCATACTTAAGATTTCTTTTGTTTTTAGAAATTCAGTTTAGTTTTTGGTTTTTTTTTTTAATTTTTAATTAATTAATTTATTTTTAGTTTTCAACATTCACTTCCACAAGACTTTGAGTTCCAAATTTTCTCTCCATCTTGTCCCTCCCCCACCCCAAGATGACATGCATTCTGAATGCCCCTTCTCCTAATCTGCCCTCCCTTCTATCCCCCCCCCTTTCTCTTATCCCCTTCCCCTTCTATTTTCCTATAGGTCAGGATAGATTTCTATACCCCATTACCTATATATCTTATTTCTCAGTTGCATGTGTAAACAATTTTTAACATTTGTTTTTAAAACTTTGGGTTCCAAATTTTCTCCCTCCCTCCCCACCCACCCTCGTTGAGAAGGCAAGCAACTTGATACAGGTTATTTATTTGTAATCATACAAAACACTTCTATAGTAGTCGTGTTGTGAAAAACTAAGTATATTTCCCTTCATCCTATCCCGCCCCCCATTTATTCTATTCTCTTTTGACCCTGTCCCTCCTTAGAAGTGTTTGCTTCTGATCACCTCCTCCCCCCATCTGCCTTCCCTTCTGTCATCCCTCTGCTCTCTTATCCCCTTCCCCCATTTTCCTGTAGGGTAAGACAGATTTCCATACCCAATTGAATGTGTGTTATTCCCTCCTTAAGCCAAATCTGATGAGAATAAGATTCACTTATTCCCTCTCACCTTCCCCCTTTTCCCCTTGACTATAAAAGCCTTTTCTTGTCTGTTTTATGTGAGCTAATTTACCCCATTCTACCTCTCCCTTTCACCTTCTCCCAGTATAATCCTCTCTTACCTCTTAATTTTATTCTCCAGAAATTACCCCTACATCTTCAACTCACTCTGTGCCCTCTATCTCTCTATCTACCTATCTATCTCTCTATCTGTCTATCTATACATATATATATATATATAATTTTTTCCCTCCAACTACCCTAATACTGACAAAGGTCTCATGAGTTACAAATATCATCTTTCCATGCAGGAGTGTAAGCAGTTCAACCTTAATAAGTGTCTTATGATTTGTCTTTCCACTTTACCTCTTCATGCTTCTCTTGAGTCTTGTATTTGAAAGTCAAATTTTCTATTCAGCTGTCTTTTCATCAAGAATGCTTGAAAGTCCTCTGTTTCACTGAATGTCTATTTTTTCCCCTGAAGGATTATACTCAGTTTTGCTAGGTAGGTGATTCTTGGCTGTAATCCTGTCTCCTTTGACCTCTGGAATATCATATTCCAAGTCCTCTGGTCCCTTAATGTAGAAGCTGCTAAATCTTGTGTTATCCTGATTGTGTTTCCACAGAACTTGAATTGTTTGTTTCTGGCTGCTTGCAATATTTTCTCCTTGACCTGGGAACTCTGGAATTTGGCTACAAAATTCCTAGGAGTTTTCCTTTGGGGATCTCTTTCAAGAGGTATTGGTGGATTCTTTCAGTTTCTATTTCGCCCTCTAGTTCTAGAATATCAGGGCAGTTTTCCTTGATAATTTCTTGAAAGATAACGTCTAGGCTCTTTTTTTGATCTTGGTTTTCCGGTAGTCCAATAATTTTTAAATTATCTTTCCTGGATCTATTTTCCAGGTCAATTGTTTTTCCAGTGAGATATTTCACATTGTTTTCTATTTTTTCATTCTTTTGGTTCTGTTTTACAATGTCTTAATTTTTCATAAAGTCACTATCTTCCATTTGCTCCATTCTAATTTTTAAGGAAATATTTTCTTCAGTGAGCTTTTGGACTTCCTTTTCCATTTGGCCAATTCTGTTTTTTAAGACATTTTTCTCCTCATTGGCTTTTTGAACCTCTTTTGCCATTTGGGTTAGGCTATTTTTTAAGGTGTTATTTTCTTCAGTATTTTTTTGGGTCTCCTTTAGCAAACTGTTGACTTGTTTTTCATGATTTTCTTGCATCACTCTCATTTCTCTTCCCAGTTTTTCCTCTACTTCTCTTACTTGCTTCTCAAAACCCATTCTGAACTCTTCCATGGCCTGGGACCAATTCATATTTTTCTTGGAGGCTTTGGATGTAGGAGCTTTAATTTCTATCTTCTTCTGGTTGTATGTTTTGATCTTCTTTGTCACCAAAGAAAGATTCTATGGTCTGACTTTTTTTGTGAAGTTTGCTCATGATCCCAGCCAATTACTTGAGTTATAAACTCTTTATTAAGGTAGGGGTCTGCTTCCAGTGTGGAGAATGTACTGTCCCAATTTGGGGGGTTTTATGCAGCTGTTTTCAGAGATACTTCTAGGAACCTGTAAATTTTCAGTTTTTCCAGGGTTTTATGATTAAGGATGAGGTGTTTACTCCTTTCTTGGCCTGTTCTCTGGTCTTTGAGTGACCACAAGCACTCTTTTCTGCCTTGGAACTGTGAGAGTTCCCTCTCCACCGCCACTACAAGCTCTACCACATCAGCGCTCCTCACCCCAAAATCGCCACCCAGAACTGTGACCCAGATCCAAGCACAGGCAAAGCAAAAGAATCCTGTCTTAGCACTAGCAAAGAGATCCCAGTAATCCACCTCTGATCATCCACTCAATTCCCCTCTGTCTGTGGGCCGGAAGCTCTGGGGCCACATGCAGGGGCTGGGGCTGGCACCAAGCTTCTCTCTCACCATGGTCACAGACTTTTCCTACTGACCTTCTAAGTTGTCTTTGACATTTGTGCGTTGAGAAGTCTGGAGAAACCGCCACAACTGCCCATGATTCAGTCCACTGAAGCCTGTTTTTCCTACACTCCCAAGCTGAACTGCATTCCTCTCCTAGCCTGGCAGGATAGACCTTTCCAATCAAACATCCAGGTTGTCTTGGGCTGGAAATTTGTTCCATTCTGTCTTTTTGTGGGTTCTGCTGCTCTAGAATTTGTTTAGAGCCATTTTTTACAGGTAATTGGAGGGATTTGGAGGAAAGCTCAAGCAAGTCACTGCTTTTACTCTGCTATTTTGGCTCTACCCCCCCCCCCCCCATTTTACTGGTTCTTAAACTGATTACATATACTGTAACATTATGTCTTTCAAAAATGAAGCTATTCACACTTTTTATGCCATTGAGTTTAGGAGCTAGCCATTATTACTAGAGACAGGGCAAACTTTCAAACATTTGAAAATGTTAATATTTTGAAATTTTCATTTGAAAATGTGGTAAATTTATATAATCAATTATATATTAAGTCAGACGTTATCTTACTTTCAAATTTTTATTTTCCAGAATTATAAAGACAGCTTTGTGATTTGATGGATTTATTGTGTGTGAAATGATATTTTCCAAACAATGCAATTTTTTTTGAGATAAGGGGTATAGCAAAATTCTCTGTGCTCGATATAAGTCAGAGTGAATTTATTATGTCAATTTACAGTACTCTTAAAGTGTAGTTTATAAATGGAAATGCTGATGCATCCTTAAAAGGATGCTGCCAAGTACTTCACAAACCCCAGCCGTTGTTTGCACTACTTGGAAGCTTGCAAAGGCATTTTCCTTTGTACAGATCGCACTTTTCTGTTTGGTAAACACTGATTATTTTTTTCCTCTGTTTCTAATGGAGCTTGAAATTAATATGGTTTTTCTTGTTTGTTTCCTTGTTTGTCATAATCAACAATGCTGGCGTGTTTTGGAACCACATTTTTAAAAGTTGCCATGGTTAGCTAGCAAAGGTAACATTTTTAAAAAAATTCATTTATGAATGGTGTGAGTGAATTTTTTAAAAACGTTAATTGCTTTTTAAAAAACATAGCTATGAGAAATCACTGCAAAATTGTGTAACAAAAGCTGAGCAATGGCTGTTAACTAGACATAATAATAAAGAACTTGTTTTGAGTCACCTGTGACTGAACTGTTAAGGGAACTAAAATCCTTCTACAGTTTTACAAAGACAATTTTACTTGTGTTTGTCATTCACAGACAAACTTCTTGAGGGTAGTTTTTATGTTTTTGCTGTGTTCTGATGCATAGTGTTAGGTACTAGTACATTCTGAATATATTATATGTGTTGAAGAAAAACAAATTGATGTGCCCTTTGTTATGGGTATAGCAAAATCCCCAGGGAGGAAGCTCCCTCTATCCTTCTACTAATGACAACACTTTTTTTGTAACTCAGAATTTTAGAGAGTTGCTCAGAGTATAAAATACAAGGTAGTTTAGGGAGAGCACTAACAGTTGTGGGACTCAAGGAATAATTTATCATGTAAAAGAGAGTGCTTGAGTTGAATGTTTAAAAAAAAAAAAGGAACTGATTCTACCTGATAGAGGTGAGGAGGGAGTGAGTTCCAGGCTGAGGGAAAGGCAATAGTACAAAGGTGTGGAAGCAGGAGATCACTCAATCAGCATGTATTTATTTAGTGCCGATTATGTACCAGGCACTCTACTAGGTGCTGGAGATAAATGTACAAAGAATGAAACTCCCTGCTTGAAGGGAGCTTACATTCTAATGGGAGAGACAACAGCTCCATTTTTAAAATGCACAGCATAAATGTAAAGTAAATAAAGTACAACATATACAAATTAGTTACATAGAAGGTAGTTTGAGATGGAGGGCACTAGCAATTGAGAGATGAATGGTTTTATTTAGAAGGCATGGAGCTAGGTGATAGAGTGTCATGTAATGAACGGGGAGGAGGACAGTTTGGCTGTATTGTATAGAGTGAGAGGGAAAGTAATATCCAATGACACTGGAAAGAAAGTTTCAGTCAGAGTTGTATAGGGTTTTAAAAGCTAAACAAAGGAATTTATATTTTTTCTAGAGGCCATAGCAAGACACTGTATTTGATTGAGTGAGGGGATCACATCTTCAGATTTGCAGTGTGCAGATCTCTAGAGTGGCCTGGAATGTGGAGAATCTTTTGAGGTGGTGAGATCAGTTAGGAGACTGTTGCCATTAATAGTCTGGGAAAGACGTGATGGTGGCTTAAACTAAAGTAGTAGATGTTTGAATGGAGAGAAGGAGTTAATGTGAGAGAGATTGTAGAGGTACAAACAGGAAAATCTGGCATCTGATTGGATATGTGGGATGAGGGAAAATTAAATTATTGAGATTAAATAATCTAAAGTACTTATTACCAAACCATTCAACTATTTGAAATACCTGATCCTATACCTTGATCTCTGAAGTAGCTGTGATGTAGTGAACAGAAGCACAGGATTTGAAGTGAGAGGACCTGGCATTTAAATCCCAGATCTGCCACTTATTAGCAGTGTGATCTTGGGCAAGTTAGTTAACTTCTCTAGGCTTCTTGTGAGAGCTCACTTTTTAAAAATGTTTGCTTAATCTGCCTTCATCTCTGAATTAGAATACAGCCTATTAATGAAGGGAGTTGGGAAGGTCCAGGAGTGACAAACATTTTTAAGCGTTTGGGGTAAGAGAAATCTGTGTGTCATTTATAAGAATAGATCCTCAATAATTGATTTTTACTCCACTATACAGTAACTATAATGAAATATTCATGATTTCCTTCCCTTTTCTGCTCATAGGCTTGTAAATGAAAAAGAACATACTCAGACCTCTTTTAGCTTGTCTTTTAAATAGTTATAAGAAGCTAAAAGGCATTGACAGTCATAAAACTAATTCAGTACTGAAGTAATCCCATAAAAAGACAAGTCAGTAACTTTAAAATAGCATAAAGCTACACAGTACAATGAATTCTATTTTAGGAAAGCTTAAAATTCTGCTTTCTTGCCATTGGTTTTTATCTTTATTATTAATAATATATTTGCATGGTTAATGTTTTTAATTTTTTCTTTGTTTTCCTTCTAATTTTATACCTTCAAATAAAATCAGTAGATTTTTAAATAAATAAAACAAAGATAAGAAAAAAGATGATTTCTAAGTGTAAAATACCATAATGCTGTTAATTGCCCTTTATCATCTTCATATCATTTCCATTGTTTAACTGGAGCTTAATTGGTATTTAGCATGAGATTTTTTTCAGGCCAGTAAAATGGAAAATTGAATTAGGAATAAGTAGTTTGGAGAATTTATGTTGTTTCCTTGCTTCCTTTTGATTAAATCCCATTGGATAAACATCCTATCCCTCCTCTTTCTTTGCAGTTCTTCATTGTCTCTACCTGCCTCAGTGTTTTCTTCTTATTTTCTGAGGTGATTATCTACGTAAATTCTTTGCCCAAAATAATAATTTTATATAGAACTTTAAGGTTTGTAAAATGCTTTGCTTAATCTCATTTGATCCTCAAGACAACCCTCTGAGTCAAATACTAAAGACAAGGAGACTGAAGTTCAGAGAAGTTAAGGACTGTCTTGCCTTTAGACATAGACCTGTGAGTTTCAGCAATGAAATTTTGGTCAGTGAAACAGCAGATGTTTATGAGAACCTAGTATGTGCCAGGCACCGGAGCTAGGTGCTGGAGATACAAGTACAAAGAATGAAACAACCCTTACTCAGAAGGAGCTTACATCGCAGTGGGGGAGATTAGAAGTACGTATATACAATATAAAGGGAATAAATATAAATTTATGAAGTAAGGAGGGAGGATATTCTAGGCAGGTGGGATGGCCAGTGCAAAAACATGGAGACAAGTCTGACCACGTAACAATTCAGTTAATTCCAGTCCCTTTCTATTGTCTCCAGGATCAAATATAAAATTCTCCTTTTGGCTTTTAAAAGCTTCCACAACAAGGCCCCTTCTTATCTATTCCATTTTCTTTACTCCTCCCTCAACTCTGTCTTTGTCTCCTACACCCCCCCTTGCCAACCTCTATCCAGCAGCACTGGCTTCCTTAACTGTTCTTCAGGCACTACGTTCCATCTCTCAAGTCTGGGCATTTTCACTGTCTTGTCCCCATTCCTGAACTCTCCCTTCTTGTCTCTGCCTCTTGGGTTCCCTGGTTTCTTTCAAATCTCCCCTAAAGTCTGAGGTTTGCCTCTCCTTAATCTTAGTATCTTCCCACTGAGATTATCTCCAGTTTACTCTGTATGTATCCTATTTGTGCATAACTGTGTGCTCTTTGAAGACAGGGACTGAATTTGCATTTCTGTGTATCCCCAGTGCATAGCATAGTGCCTGCCACATAGTAGAACTGCTTAAGTGTTTGTAACCTACTGACTGATGGTAATGTGGACTGTCTTGTGTGAGCAACAGAAAGAAGGCCTGTTTGGCAGGATTGAAAAATACAGGATGGGAAATAATGTCCAGTAAGGCTGGAAAAAATAGATTGGGAGCAGGTTGTATAGGACTTTTTAAAAGCAAAACAATTTTTTTCCTAAAGGCAGTAGGAAACTACTGAAGTTGGTTGCATAGAATAGTCAAATGGTTAGATCTGCACTTAAAGAAAGGATTGGAGTGGGGAGAAATTTGAGGTAGGGAGACTAGTTAGGAAGCTATTGTAATAAGCTGGGCAAGAGGTGAAAAGGGCCTGAACTGAAGTGGTGGCTTTGTGAGCAGAGAGATGGAATCAGATCTTGTGGAGGTTGAAATGACAAATTTTGGCAACTGATTGGATATATGGGATAGGAGGGAGAATGAAGAATTGAAGATAATGCTGAACTTTGGAGCCTGTCTGGGTGTTGGTACTTTCAATAAAAATAGATGAAATTTGGCAGAGGAGGAGGATGATAATGAGTTCATTAGTTGAGTTTGGGACATGTTGAGTTTGAAGTGTCTCCAGGACATCCAGTTTGCAAGTCTAGCCCTCTTTATACTATGCCTTGCTATATTTGGGAAGAATTTGATAGTTTGGGCTAATAGTAACTCATATTTACTTACACTTTAAAATTTATACATTCCTTTTTCCACAATAGTCTTATGAGGACAGTAGTGCAAATATTATCATCTCTATTTTACAGGTGAGAAAACCCAAGCTCAGAGAAGTAACCTGATTTGTTTTCATGGCTAGTGTCACAGCAGAATTTGAACCTAGGTCTCTTAAGACTAATGTTGTTTTGTTTTTTTTTAACTTCACTATATTGTTTATGTTAAAAGTAAAAGGTAAGGTGAGGAAGCTAAAGTTTGTGATTAATGCCAGATTACAGAACTAATGTTCTGTATCATTCTTTTTCTTTTGAAGAGACTTAACTTGTTCCGACCTCGCATCTGAAGGAGAGACATCGAGTTCAGACAGACTGAGGTGTATTCCTCAGTGATTGTTGGAATTACAGTGTTATAATGTGCCTGGGATGTTTGAAGACTGACATTTTACCCCCCCAAAAAATAGTGTTCAGATTGCTGTAGAGCAAATACAGGTGGCAAGATTATAGTCCTTTGTGGCTTTTTTTCTAACCACATCATCTTCACGTTGTGATTTAAACGAGACAAGATTGTCAGTAACTGTATGCTTATGGGTCTTACCATAATGATATCATTAGACATTCTTATCTTGGCTATGATAAGGAATATGGCATATTTCAGTAAATAAATTGTTTTCTGCCCTCGGACAATTTTATTTTGCACGTCAGACCATCTATTTCACTTGGCTCTCATTTACCACTTAAAAATCTACTTTAGATAAGATATTTTTGAGGACTATAACAAGTAAAATTTTTCTATCAGGAAAAAATTACGGTCAGTTTGGTTTGGGAGGATGTGTTAGTCTGGTTAGGGTTCTCAAAGAATAGAAACACAGCCATGCCTGCTTCTAATCTAATTTCAGGGTTTAATAATTACATACAAACTCCTGACAACACACACACACACACACACACACACACACACACACACACACACTTCTGCCTCGCTTCTACCCTTAGGTCCCATTCTTGACCTGGTTCTGGGAAATGAAGCCCCGCAGATAAGTGTACTCCAAGAAGTTAGTAATTTCCAGACCATAGACCACTACAGAGTGGCCTGAGGCAGGAAAAATCTGTATAATTTTATGTTGAAGTAGATAGGAACCTGCAGTCTTTTACAGATGTACCCATCTAAGGTAAGCAAACCCTAAGCACCTTTGAATATACTGTTCATGGGTATACTAGATATGGATAAACACAAGAATTGTTAGAATTCCTCTAATTTGATGTCTAGACTTAACTTCATGGTTCATCATCAGTTATTCCAACTGTTTATATTTACTTGTTCCCCCTACCTTCCTCTGAGAGAAAGCACCCAAGTCTGATCAGCCTGTGTTAGAGGAAGACCAATCAGAAATATTGAAATGAGACTATATTACATTCAGTTTTGCTATTTTCATATAATCAAGATCAACATCTACTTGGCTGCAAGCTCGATATGGACCAATAGTGTGATAATACAGCCAAAAAAGCAAGCATAATATGGAATCATATTTAGTGGAAGAATAGTATCTCAGATATAGGACGTAATAGTTCTGCTACACTCCAATTGTAGTCTGACAGCAGTGACTATAGTATTTATTTTTGGGTGCAAAATATTGCAAGATATTGATAAATTATAGTACCTTCAGAGGAGGGTGGCCAAAATAGTGAGGCCTGAAAGCTGTATTGTATAAAGAATAGTTTAACTATTATGAAGAACTTCTAATAATTAGAACAGCAATGGAAAGGCTTGCCTCAAGTAGTACTGAACTCCTCATTTTTGGAAATACTTGAACAGCTTAAGAATGAATACTGGTCAGAGATGCTATGGAAGGGATTCCTGTTGGGGGGAAGGGGACCTTTAAAGTCCATTCTTACTTGTGAGAAATCTGTAACTCAAGCTAGGTATTAAGTAGAAGTCCTACCTAAGCATGATTCTTATGAAATAGATGAGTTTCATAAATGCTTATATATGCAGTTTGTTCAGGTTCTTAAAAGTTTGTTTTAAAGTAGATGTATTCTTCTTACTCCAAAAGTTTCATGATGGAAAATGCTATCCACATCCAGAGAAAAAACTATGGAGGTTGAATGCAGATCGAAGCATACCATTTGCTCTTTTTTTTTCTGTTTTGTTTTGTTTCTACTTTCTTGTGGCTCCTCCTATTGGTTCTAATTCTTCTTTACAACATGACTAATGTGAAAATATGTTTAATAGAAATGTATATGTAGAGCCTATATCAGATTGCATGCCATCGTGGAGAGGGAGGGGGAGAAAATTTAAAACTCAAAAGCTTATGGAAGTGATTGGTGAAAACTAAAAACAAATTAATTTTTAAAAAATAAAGTAGATGTACTTCCTTTCAAGAAGAGTTTGCACTTGTAGAAACCACTTTTGTAAACTGTGCTATCCTCTTACCCCTAAGTAGATTAGCAGTTAAGTTCGTGGTAGCCTTTGTGTTGTAGCTTTGCCTATTTGATCTTTTGGCATTTGCATGAAGAAGTGAGTTGTTGCGGCCTTTCTTTTATGACAACCTACATTCTTTTTCTCCTGTGTTCATAGATGGACACCGATCTTTTTCTCAGTGGATCTCAAACTGCTTAATTCAACATGACTGGTTTGAGAGAAGCCCTTTCCTAGCATATAGCAGGTTTATTTTAGGTCAGGATTCAGCTATATAGACTGAGCTACATCAGGAAAATTCACAAACACTATTTACCTGCCCTGTATTGTGTTTTCATATTACATGGTAAATAGAGAAAAAGAGGCCCTTAGAGCTTGAAGTGAAGTTGGAGATTATTAGTTTTGTGTGCATCTTTGTCTCTTGCAAAAAAAAAAAAAATAGTTTGCACCCTCTACTTGTAAATATGTTTGCTGTTCATTGCCATTGAACCCTGACATGCTGTGAAACTCAAAACCAGTAAATCTGAGATAGAATATTTACATAGATTTGCTTATGGCAGTCTATTAGACTGTAAGACCCTTAAAAATAGTACCATTTCTTCTCTAAGCTTTGTATCTCTATGAGCACCTAGTCTCTAAAGGAAGATGGAGTTTATTGAATATTACTGGTCAGGTTAATGGATTGTCCTATTTTGTTTCCACTTATAGTGGATGTTTATAGCTAACCTAATGATGATTGTTTTGGTCTGCATTGCATTGATTTACTTTTTCTGCTTTACTGTGATAAGAAAAGGTAGATTAGGTGCTATGTTCAGTCTAGTGACAAAGGAGGCAATTAACTTGTTTCTGTGAATCAAATTAAAAACAATAATTTTAGAATAACAATGGATATTGTAGGCATCTTTTAAGAAGAATTTGGAAAAACTGCATTTATGGTAAGCCAAGGATGTAAGATTTCAGCTCTTCTCTTCATCCATTCACAGTTTCTCTCTGAAGGCCATGCATTCTAAACAAGCAAGTAAATGGATGTTGAATGCATTTTGAACAAGCAGGAAATGACAGGCCTTTTTGTTTTCTCAGAGGTTTCTTATATCCTGCAGTGAGCAAGGGAATATCAGTTACTGACTTAAAAAAGAAGTAAGTTAAAGTAGTGCAGTAAGAGTATTTTGGAATAACGTTTGACTAAAATATTTATCTCATGTAACGCAAAACCCTTCAGATATTGGCTAGCCAATGGTGTCTTTGAACTGGAACCCAAGTAGAACCTGCATTTAGCATGCAGTTCTCTTAACCTGCCAATATCTATTGATATCTACACCCTTTTGAAACATAGATCATCATATTCTAGTTTATTGAATTTTATCACTTTAAGCTGCTTATTTTCAGGAACTAAAAATGAGCATACAGTTTTATCTTTTAGAATGTTTGATATACAAGTGGGTAGGACTTAAAAGAAAAATAGCTCTACAGAATAATAAATGTATTTGTCTATTGTCATAGAGCTGTGATACCACATGTGGCTTTTTCATGTTCAACCTGCAGCTCTTTGAGACAACTAATTTCAGTACATGGTTGGTAATATTATACTGGTTTTGGACTCCAAGTTTCCTTTCACTGCCGATATTCTGGTACTTGACTCTATAGGACAAGAGTCCTTGAATAAGGGTCTTCATTAATAGTGATTGTAGATGTGGCTCCATAATTACAGAACTATGAGAGTCACTGTTATAGGACAGCATATGATAAATCACATGAAGACAATGAAAGTAGGGCTTAAGTTCACAGTATCTTACCTCAGGATTTGTTCATGGTTTTTTTTGTTGTTTATTTGTTTTTTAATATATTTTGTTGTTGTTTTTGTTATTGTGTGTGTGTGGACAAGAGAAAGGGTTGTGGGACATGTTGGGGGAGGAGAAAGCTATCACTCCCCATGTATTGTGATTGTATTGCTTTTTGTTTAAGTGCTTTTTGGCCATGTTTCCATTTTTTTGGATATAGAGAGGTTAAATGATTTTCGCAAAGCAGAGAGAGTTGGTGACAAAGCTGGGACCAAGTTCTCAATGCTGTCATCCACTAGTCTGAAACACTAGGGATTAGACTTTGCAGACCCACTCCAATTATGTTCGATGACAGGAGGGTGAGTCCTTGCTTTTAATGGAGTGACTGTGAAAGTGAGGCGTGATGAAGAAAACCTTGCCTGTGCCTTCTTGAGACTGCAGTTTTTTAAGCCCTGCGGCAGATTCTTCTGAGAGTAGCTGGGTGTAACACAGTTTCCAAGAAACTATATAAAAAGAGCCCTCATCTTGTAAAAATATACTTCCAACTAGGCATAATTCATTTGTTTTTTGAAACAAAGGGGCAGATTGTACCAATGACTCGGCAGTATGTAGGTGGGAGTTCAGAATTTAAACTCTCATTTGGGGCCTTTAAAGTGATTTGGTTTATTTCTTTAATTTTGTGGTATGAGATGGAGGATTCTGAGATAAGCAGTCCTCTCACCTTTTTCATTTGTTTATTTTTAAATGCTCCTGCTTCCTTGGAAGCAGCCATAGGACTCTTCAGATCCATACACTGTTTTTTGCTTTTGGTGCCTGTTATTTAGACAGTAGAGGTTTCTGTGGATGCTGCATACTTTTTGTGGTGGTGGGGTGGGGTGTTCCTGTTTGATTATCTCTCATTCCAAGATACAGTTTAGACTAGTAAGAAACTTGTAGTTTGTTCATAGCAGGTGGACATCAGCCAAATTATGGATTCTTTGCCTGGATGTAGTCTATAAATGATGACTTCCCATAATAAGTATTCTCCTGAAGAGCAGTGAACTCTTGAAGGTTTAAAAGTATTTCAAGGAATGGTGTTTATGGGATTCTCTATTTCTCCAGATGTAGTAGAGCAGAGGGAATAGAATGTACTTATCCCATCACTAGAGGTGTTTAAGTACAGACAGGATGACCACACAGTGGGTGTTGAAAGCTCTTTCTCTGTTTTTGATAACTTTTTTTTTACTGTGTATTTCCTACAGTGGAATTATTGGTCAAAAAGTATATTTTCTGTCATAATAATGATGATGATAAGTGACATTCATATAGTGCTTCAAAGTTTGCAAAATACTTTATGTACTTTTTCTGCACATAGCCAGATTGCTCTCTAAAACAATTCTGCAAAATTTCAGTTTCACTAGCAGTGAATGGGTGTGCCTGTTTCTATACATTCCCTCCAGCATTGAATTTTGTTGCATTCCCTTTTCCTTTTGGTGAATTTGATGGATGTGAGGTGATGCCTCAAAAATAGTTTTTATTTGTATCTTTGGTTGTTAATGAGATTGAGCGTTAAATTATTGTTTGTGTTTCTTCTTTTGAAAATTATCTCTTCCTCTTACCATTTATCTGCCATAATTTATAGATATATGGGAGGCCACCTAGTCTAACTCTCTTATTGTTTTTTCCCTTTAGATTAGAGATTGCTTTTGAAGGGAATTTTTTCTTTTTTTCTTTTTTCTTTGCACTTAATAGTATTTTATTTTTTTTCCAATTACATGTAAAGATAATTTTCAACATTCATTTTTGTAGGATTTTGAGTTCCAAATTTTTGTCCCTCGCTCTTTTTTCACTCCCCTCCCCAAGACAGCAAGCAATCTGATATGAGTTATACATGTACAATAATTTAAAACATTTCCACATTACTCATGTTGTGAAAGAAGAATCAGAATAAAGGGGAGAAACCATGAGAAAGAAAAAAGCAGAAAACCAAAAAAAAAAAGTGAAAATAATATGCTTTGATCTCCATTCAGACTCCATAGTTCTTTCTTCGGATATGGATAGCATTTTTTATCACGAATCTTTTGGAATTGTCTTGAATCATTGTATTGCTGAGAAGGGTTAAGTCTGTCATAGTTGATCATCGAACAGTGTTGCTGTTACCATATAAAATGTTTTCCTGGTACTCCTCCCTTCACTCAGCATCCTAACTCTCTCATTTTTCAGTTGAGGTTAAGAGACTTGCCTAATATCATACAGGAGGCAAGCATCAGGGGCAGGATTTGAACACAAGTACTCTGATTCCATAGTCAGTATTCCTTCCCATCTATCATATTCCTTCCCCACTTGTGCCATGCTGCCTCTCATATTTACCATCAATAATTTCCCAATAAAATTTTTCTTTTAGACACACACACCCACACACACACAAATCATATATATGTTTGCACATATTTATTTGTACTTTAAAAAAATTAATGCAACACATTTAATATTAGATTTTCTAGAAGATGATTGATGATTGCTGTTTCAGGTAGGAGTTGGATTAGATGATCTCTAAAGTCCTTTCCAATTCTAATATTCTTTGGTTCTGTACCTTAACGAAGGCCAATAGATTTTGACTTGAAAAGGTGTTTAAAAGTATTTGAAGATCAAAAAGCATTTTCTCTCTCTCTAGTATAAAAAATGATATCAAAGAAGCGATAGTAAAGGCCCAATTTGCATCTTCCACTTTCCTGCTCTTAACATTGGAAGAATTCCAGTTGAGCCTAGACTGTTTTAGAAAAGGAGTAAATTATGAGGAAGTATTTGAAAGTAAAAAGTTAACAATAGAATAAAGGTAGTGTGACTCAGTGAGCCAGTGAAATAACATAGGGAATGGGAAGGAAGTAAATCTGGAAAAATTCTGGGCCAGATAAAATCTTTGAGGCCTTGAAAGGTTTGGAACTGGTTGTGGAAGGTATGATTTATCCATTCGTATGTGCTTAGTAGTTAAATGATTTGGATTCATGGAGAAACTATAACGTACTTTTATATACATTGATGCAAACTTCTCACTTTCCTGGGGAGATGAGTTTTCCAGGAAGACCAAGCCTAGTTTAGCCTTTAATCTCCAGGTGCTTGCTTCTTGACCAGAGTTTTCTACTTCCCTGAGCTGTCAGCTTAATTTACAATCTAAAGCTCAGCCTATTATTTCTTGGTGTTTGCTGCCCTACAGGTACAGTGTAAAAGATTTCTGTGAAATCTTAGAGCAGTATTTGACTTAGAAACACTAAAAGTCTTGTGCTCATGAAAATAGGTTGTATTTCAACCTCTGCTTGATTGTCTTCATTTTGTTTTGCTTCTGATGCAGAATCTGAACATCTGACAAAGAGAAGGATGATGCTAGAAGCAATTTTAAAGGGCACATCACATTTTACTGTAAAACTGAGGTATTGATTGTTGACTTATTTGTAGGCTTAATGCAGACCCATTTCCTTCCTTAGTGTCTCAATGGCCATTAAGATTCTGGCATTGTGCCAGAATGTTGAAATCTGACATTATATAATATGATTTGGCTCTCCAACAGTATTAATGTGGGTTTGTTTTTAAAGACATAGACAAGGCCTAGCTTCCTTTCTAGTTATTTGTGTACTTTGAAATTTTGGAAAGAAATTCTCATTTTCCAGAGGTAATTTTAAAAATGCTAACTTAGCGTTCAATATAGCAGTGATAACACACACATACACTTCATATATGAAAGCGTCTGAGTTATGAACTTGAGCATAGATATATACATACATTTAAAAATTAGATTGTTGTAATGACAGGGAAGAATTGAAATACAGGTCCTGTCACACTAAACAGAACAGCAGTTAAGTATGGTAGTGCTGAATGGTATAAGCTTACGTATAATTGTCCTGGACCTGTCTGGTAAGGATATGTATTTGAGCCACATGTTAGATTTTATATCACAGATTTGAAACCACTGTTTTTGGACTTTGGTTATGTTTCTTGTGAGACCACTACCACAAATGAAAGAGGAAAAAGAGATACTGGTTATCATAGATATGAACATAATTTTTCCTCTCTTTGCCCTCACACTCCTGATGTCAGTGTTTGTCATTGTAATAAAAGATGACTTACAAGTTTTTAAGTGGGTGAGTGATACCAAGGTGATTCGGTTGTGATGGTGTCATAAGTTTAGGGCTCAAAAGGAAGTATTAGACAAGGCAAGCTTATTTTTAGACAAAAGTAAAAGAGTCTCGGGATATAAACTTGAACCTTTAGACTTTGAATAAGAAGGTAAGCACTGATTTCTTGCTCCAAATATCATACTATATATGGCCATTTACTTCAGTCCATCTGAAAAAAAGTGTGGCAAGATAGCCGCCATTTTTCTCCCAAAAGTATTAAACTGGTTTGGCAGTAACAAAGGGAATACTTGAGAAAATGTAGCCTTACCTGGCTTAACAAGGAAAGTGTATAACATGGAAATGAATCATCTCCAGAATGAAAAGCCTATGAAAGTGATTAAGACATAGTAGAGGTAGTATGATAGAGTACAAAGAAGATTCTTGGACTTGAAGTCAGAGGGCCTAAGTTCCAGTTCTAGCACTAACACTACCTGTTTGACATTGAGGAGCTTATGACTTCTGAGCCTCAGTTTCTTCATTAATAAGAGGATAATGTTATCTGAGCAACTTGCCTTATTGGAATGGTTTTGAGAAAAGTGTTATGTAAGTTGTAAAGCATTATGAGTGTGACCTCTTATTATTGTAAGCTATTATCTAGAAATAATTAATCTCTCAAAATTAATCAACTCTTAAAATGTTGGGAACCTTTTTTTTTTTTAATGAGAAAAACTACCTAATTTTTGGAAAGGGCTTTGATACTTAAATTTATTTACCAATCATAGACTATTTAAAAATCAATAATTTTTTTATCATGTTATTTATCATCATTTTTGCCCTTTTAAGGGCTGGACATGGAGCATAAAATTACTTTTACATGATTTAGAATGAAATAACAGGTCAAAAATATTACATAGCCCTGCGTAGACATGAAATGATAATACATTTTTGTATCACTTTATTCTTTTCACAGTGTTTTCTCACTTGATTATCACAGCAGCTGGGCCCCCATTTTACAGATGAGAAAAGTGAAACACCATTCTTTGTCTTCAGATCACACAGCTAGTTAAGGGTAGAGCTGGAACTGGAACCTAGGTTTCTTGACTCTGCTTACCACCAACACTGCTAAAGTTCTTACGTTTCTAAGGGAGGCATCAAAGCTTAGAATACCTGGGTAGCTCTTACAGTATCTAGGACTTTAATACACTTCATTCTTGGTCCTTTGAAGAGACCCAAAGCCCATTCTATTACTGGATAAATTATTTAACTCTGTAGTCTTTCCTTAAATTTGCTTTCTCTAGAAAACTTTTTTGACCTACTTCTTTCTCTGTGACGGTGTTGTCTATTTCCCAAGCTTTTTAAGAAGAAAAAGACAAAAAAACTTCAGACTTACTTTGATGTCTCTTATGGTACAGAAGTATCCTAGAGTTCTAAACTGGAAGCTTTTCCTGTTGGACCCCAGAAACACATTATTTGTCACTTCACTAAAGGACAGCTTCCCTAAATTTAGAGAGGCTCACCAGGAGATGATAGTTTAACTAGATGATGATTTTCTTTCAAAAACAGCACCTTATGAAGATTATTTACTGAGGTGTATAGGAGTTGCAGTTTATGTCAATGGAGAGAGTTTGGTCACCAGCAAAATAGTGGCTCCTTGAAAGTGTTGAAGTAGCACCATGATTGTTAATACAATTAATGGCAGAAACATATGTGCTTCCTGCTACCAAAGACAGTTTTCTGTGGATGGAAGCAGCTTCTTTCTTCCAAGATGCCTAATAGCAGTGGGAGATGATATTGCTATTTATTATTGCTATCCTGGTTTACATATGAACTATTTAGACTATATTTGACAAGATTTGTATGCCTTGCTAATTTCCTGAATCACATGTCCTCATTCCCCACTATCTTTCTTTCTTCTGAAATTTTATTTTCTTTACCTTAACTTATGGTTCCTTTGAGAGTCCATCCTTTTTGAATCATGCTACCTAAAATGATTTTGGAGACATTACTTAATACTTTTCACTGAAATTCTTCTATTAAAAAAGCTTGCCAGGGACACCTAGGTGGCACAGTGGCTAAAGCACAGGCCCTGGAATCAGAAGGATATGAGTTCAAATCCTGCCTCAGACACTTACTAACCCTGATTCCCCAACCCCCTCCCACACCCCTGCCAAAAAAAAAAAAAAAGGCTTGCACATCTGTTTGCCCCACATTACATTTTGAAGGTTTGTACCTGGGATTTAAGTTTCCTTCTATTCTTGTAGTTCCTTCAAATTTGCAGATTCTAACAGAGTACCTGGTTTTGAATAGAACATCCCTGCCAATTGAATGCTGGATCCAAACCATAACATATTTATTACTTTAAGTATTAGTAATATACTCCTGCCCGGTGTTTTAGAGCACATTTCTTTTGTCCAAATTAGAGATTAGCTGTCGTATCAAAGGCATTAGAATTGTCTCATAGGCAGAGCTTTGCATGGTACTATTGTTGGCTTTCTTAGTGGAAGATACCAATTTAAATATTGGAATCAGAGGGACCTAGGTGCTTACTGCTTTTTTTTTTTTTTTTTTTTTTGGTGAGGCATTTGGAGTTAAGTGACCTGCCCGCAATCACACAGCTAGTAAGTGTTGCGTGTCTGAGGCCACATTTTAACTCAGGTCCTTCTGACTCCAGAGCCAGTGCTCTATCCACTGTGCCACCTAACTGCACTGTCTTACTACTCTTTTGGACAAGCGATTTCACCTTTCTCAGCCTCAGTTTCCATATCTGTAAAGTAGAGCATTTGGACAAGATCTCTGTAGTCCCCTGTAGCTTTGAATTCTCTGAGGATATACTCATACTCATTTAGTTTACCTTGGACTAGTGTTGATTAGGTCCCAATGACAGAATTCTTTTGATTTGTTTCATCGCCTTTCTAACTAAGCCTTATATATTGTCTACTAGTATTTGAACGATGAAATTAATAGAGTTTGGTTCCCCTGTTAGCAACCTTGTTCTTATTTAGCTCTTTGAGTGATTACTCATAAGTGGATTTCCTTTGTCATTTTTGTGGCTCTTGTCCAAATGCTCAGAAAAATTTTTATACCTTACTCTGAGGAGCTAGACTCAGATTGTCAGTAAAGGTAGATAAGCATTCTATGGAATAGTACATTGGGCTAGCAATCTAAAAATTAGATTGCATACTTCTTTAAATTTAAAAAAGGAAATATTTACTTGGGATAAAGTAACTTTTTTTATAGTGTTTATCATGCTATTAAAATTAAAAGTTACTCATTGCAAATCGGATATGTTTAGCACTAGACAGCAGGTTGATCTGACACCCAATAGCTAGCTACTCTTCACTATCACAGAAAACTTGCATTAGAACAGACCTCAAAAGCAATCTAGTCCAGTATTTCAGTGGGACTCATTCCTATAACAACCTCAGCAAGTGATCATCTAACCTTCTTTTGAAGGCTGTGAGGTAAAAACCACTACCTGTAGAGGCAACTCATTCCACATTTGGACAAATCTAATTGTCAGGAAGTGTTTGTTTTTAAAGTTTCAGTACTGGCTTTTGCTTTATCACATTCTTTCCCTAATGTATCCCTTCCCCTTCCTATCTAACAAGCCTAAAAACCCAGTAATTCAGCAAAATCAAATGGCATCCTCTGATACTGTATATAACATTCCACACCCAAAATTCCTCACTTATAATGAAAGGAAGAAGGTGCATTTTAGGAATATTTTCTTACGTTGTACTTATATTTGCTTCTCAGCAACTTCTGTCTGTTGTTCCCAGTTCTGTGCCTTTGAAAACAAGCATAGTAAATTTAATCCCTCTTCCACACAGCAGCCCTTGAAATACTTGAAGACAGCTCTCCTGTCTTCCTTCCCTCTCCTTTCCACCCAAAAGTCTTCTCTAAACATTCCCCTTTCCTTCAACTAATCTTCATATGTGTTTCCTCTTCTTCCTACCAGCTCCTATTAATTGAGGAAAACCTGTAATCTGGCAGGGTTTGGTAAGGAGAAGCAAATGTATATTATTTAAAGCTTGGGCATTCTTTTGGATTTTTATCTTTTGGTGAATAAGGAAACATGAAGATACTGACCTTTTCTATTGAGGCTGCCTCTGTCATATAAGCATATTGGAAAACATTGAGTTATATGTCAGGAAAAAGTAAGTTATAGGTATGTTTTGTGGGTTTAATCTCATCTTGGTCTTGTGTTACTTTCCTAATTTAAATGGAATTGAAGTTAGTTCCTATTTTCTTTACTTAATGACAATTGAAACCTAAAGGAAGTTTTAAAAAAAAAAAGTGGTTATAGGAATTAAGTGTAACTGCTTTTCTGGGGAGGAGGGGAAAGAGGAAGGAATAAACATTTATATAGTTCCTAATATGTGCCAGGCACTCTAAGTACTTTGTGTAAATATTATTGCATTTGAGGAGTCTTCTGACTTTGGAATCCATCCTCAGGCCAACACTTTTGTGAACTTTCAATATGCAAATTCTAGGCCTTTTCTAAGAAGCTAGGCATTTTCTGAAATGTTTAGACTGCAAAGAATTTCCAACCACTCCACTTTTGAAATATATTTAATTGTATAAGTGTACTGTCAATGGTAACATTTGTATCTTTAAGCTTCTGAATTTTGAAGTGTGCTTTTTAGCTATTGGTGTATTCCTGATGCTTGGGCAGGGAGTTAGGGAAAGGAAGCATGCAAGAAAGGAGGGAGACAGAGAGAAATAGGAAACGGGGGGATTCATAATCCATTTTGGTTAATCATCATTATCTTATATGTTTACTAGTAACTGATGTGCTGATACTACCACAAAAGTTAATAATTTATATCTGGACTGTGCCAGGGGGAGGCCTGAAATCTGGTTCCTCAGCAGTTTTAAGTTTGCCAGTAGTCTATCACTAGGAATCAGTAGAGATGAAAGATTGTTTTTAGTCATTTACCTGGTTTTTCTGGGTTTCCTTTTTCTCTCTCACTGATTCCTTTTTTGTTGTTATTTTGTTGATGCCTTTTATAGGTAAAAACCATAGTCATTTCCCTTATCTCTGTTTTGATTTCTTCCTCAACAAAGGAAAACAGTTAAAGCAAAACCAATAATAGAGCTGCTCCTTCTGACAGCACATGCACCATCTGACTTCAGTAGTCCTCCACTTTTTTTTATTTGGAAATATTTAATTTAATAGAAAATATCATATTGTAAATAAGTCCCTCCATCAGTTTAAAACAGAATTTTACTAATCACGTAACTAAAATAGGGAGCTACAACTAGAAAAAAATCAGTATTCAAAAGTTCTGTTAGAGGCACCTGAATCACTCACAAGATTTCCCACCCCTCCCCACCCTGCCTTGGAACCAGCAGCAGCTTCCCATAGGCACATTAAAGATTAAATAGTAGGAAGGCTCCAGAAGAAAGAAGTATGTTTCAGTTACCATTTTATTAGATTGTACTTCTGTTTTTCTCTCTATTCCCCTTTCTTCTCTTTCTCAGTCAAATTAGCCAAGGTCTGTGCTGCTTTGACACATTGTAATGTTAGACATTAGTTTTATTGAATTACAATAGTTACAATAGTGATAGAACTCAGATTAGTGGACTGAGCTTTTAAAAAATTTTTGATAGCTTTTGTTTTTATATCATTTTCATTTCCAAATTTTCCTTTCTTCTCCACTCTTCAGAGAATCATCCCCTTCTAACAAGGGACATGGAGAGGTAAATTTGGAAATGAAAGTGATATAAAACAAAGAAAAAAAGAAAGAAAAGCAATTTAACAAAATATAACATACAAGATCATAACTCTAGAGCTGGAAAAGCCCTTAGAGGTCATCTAATCTAACATCCTTATTTTACAGTTAAGAGAACTGAGGCCTAGAAAGGTAAATGACTTACCCAAAGTCATGCAGGCAGTAAATGGAATTCACAAAGTCTGACTATGTGTGTCCCTTGGTTTCCCATCTCTGCAAAGAAGGGAAGCAATACATGTTTTCCTCCTTTCTTCGTGGCCTGGCTTATTCATTATAATTGCATAGCGTGCAGTTTTGTTGTTTTTTCCATTTATATTGTTGTAGCTGTATGTACTTTTTCCTAATTCTGCTTCACTTTACATTAGGTAAATTTACTATTTTATCTTTTTTGTATTCATTGTTCAGATGCCTGAAACATAGTAGATGTTTAGTAAATATTTGATTATGGCTAGCATAAAGGGTATGGGCATTTTAGTCACTTTCTTAGTCTAATTCCACTTTGGAAATGTACAAATCTAGTCTGAACACATATAAGACTTGGTTTTAAGTGGTCTGTTTTAGATACTCAACTTTAAATGAGTTCTCTTTCATTTCAGAAATAGTATTTAGAGGGCTTCAGATGAAAATTTCATGATGAAAATCTCATTTTGGTTGTATTAAAATGTGTCATTTGAAAAGACAGTTTTAGACACTGAAGCTTTAATACTACCAGAATAGCACCAGGGGCTAACCTCCCTTTCCTAGAATATAGCCTTTTTGAGATATACAAGGAAAATTCTGCTAACCTTGGAATAGTCACACATAGGGATTAGAAAAAACCATTAACAAGGATACTTATTTTTGACTGTTTGTTTTGCTCTTGGAAGTTGTAGCTCAAGAGTTTGACTTTAATTGCTAGCAAAATTCTCCTTTTCAAAAAATTTTCTTTAAAATTTTTATTTTCAGTTCTGAATTCTTTCCCTCCAGTCCCTTCCCTACCTAACGAGAAGGCAAGAAACATTATACATATTTCCACATTAGCCATATGGGGGGGGGGCAAGAAAAATAAAGTGAAAGAAAGTATTCTGCAATCTGTACTTAAAATTCATCAGTTCTCCCTCTGAAGTTGGATAACATTTTCATCATGAGTCCTTTGGAATTGTTGTGGATCATTGTATTGATCTAAATAGTTGAGTCTTTTACACTTGATTATTGTTACAATATTGTTATTACTGTGCACAGTGTTCTAGTTCTGTTCACTTTATCAGTTCGTATAAGTCTACCCAGGTTTTTCTAAAACCATTCCCTTCGTCATTTCTTACAGCTCAGTAGTATTCTGTCATAATCATATACCACGACTTGTTCAGCCATTTCTCAATTGATGGGCATCCCCTCCGTTTCCAATTCTTTTACCACAAAAGAGCTACAATAAATATTTTGTATATATATAGATACTTTCCTTTTTCTTTGATCTCTTTAGGATACAGACTTAGTAGTGGTTTTTTTTAATATTTTAATTTTTTAAAAACCCTTATTTATTATTTTTAGCATTCTTTTTTTTTTTAAATTTTGAGTTCCAAATTCTCTACCTCCCTCCCACCCCTTCTCCCACCCACTGGGAATTCAAGCAATATGATATCAAATATACATGTGAAATCATGCAAAACATTTCCATATTAACCATATTTTTAAAAATGGCAAGAAAAATAAAATGAAAAATTTATACTTCAGTTTGCACTCAGAGTTCATCAGTTCTATCTGTGGAGGTAAATAGAATTTTTTCATCATGAGTTCTTTGGAGTTGTATTGATCAGAGTAGCTAAGTCTTTCATAGTTGATCATCATTACAGCATGGCTTTTACTGTGCGCAATGATCTCCCAGTTCTTCTAACTTCACTTTGAGTTCATTTAGGTCTTGATATGTTTTTCTGAAACTACCCCCCTTGTCATTTCTTATGGCACAATAGTACTCCATCACAGTCATACCACAACTTGTTCAGCTATTAATCTAACTGATGATAGTCTCCTTGATTTCTAATTCTTTGCCACCACAAAAAGAATTGCTATAAATATTTTTGTACCTATAGGTCCTTTTCCTTTTTCTTTGATCGCTTTGGGATACAGACTTAGCAACGGTATTGCTGGATCAAAAAGTATACACAGTTTTATAGCCCTTTGAACATAGTTCCAACTTGTTGGACCAGTTCACAGCTTCACCAGTAGTATATCAGTGTCCCAATCTTCCACATCCTTTCTGGAATTTGTCATTTTTCCTTTTCTGTCATCATATTCAATTTGATAGGTGTGAGGTGGTACCTCAGAGGTTTTTTTATTTAGTTTGTTTTTATTTTTCTAGTAATTAATGAGTTAGAGAATTTTTTCATATGACTATTCATAACTTTGATTTCTTCTTCTGAAAATTGCCTGATCATGTCCCTTGACCATTTATCATTTGGATAATAGTTTTTTAAAAAATAAATTTGACATAGTTCCATATATATTTGGGAAATGAAAGTTATCAGAGAAACTTGTTGTAAATCCACCCCCACCCCCAGTTTCCTGCTTTCCTTCTAATTTTGACTGCATTGTTTTTGTTTTTGTTTGTGCAAAAAATTTTTAATTTTATTAATCAAAACTATCTGTTTTACCTCTTGTGTTCCTTTCTGTTCACAAATTCTTCCCTTATCCATATATCTTCTACATAATTTTTTTTCCCTTTATGTCTAAATCATGAGCTCATTTTGAGCTTATTTTGGGATATGGTGTGAGATATTGGTTATGGTTTCTGTCAAACTGCTTTCCAGTTTTCCCAGCAATTTTGGTCTTGCCCCAATAGCTTGGATATTTGGGTTTATCAAACACTAGGTTGCTATGGTCGTTTACTTCTGTATATTGTGTGCTTAATCTCTTTAAAAGATCAATAATTAAATTTCTTATCCAGTACCAGATTGCTTTGATGATTACCACTTTGTAGTATGGTTTGAGATTTGGTACTTCTAGGCTACCTTTCCTTAACTTTTTTTTTTCTTTGATTTCCTTCCTGCCAGAAGAATTTGTTAGTATTTTTTTTCTAGCTCTATAAAATAATTCTTTAGTAGTTTGATTGGTATGGCACTGAATAAGTAAATTAATTTAGGTAATATTGTCATTTTTTTATTATTATCATCAGCCTACCCATGAAAAATTAATATTTCTCCAGTTGTTTAGATCTGTCTTTATTTGTGTGAAAAATGTTTTGTAATTGTGTTCATGTAGTTCTTGTAATGTGTCTTGGCAGGTAGACTCCCAAATATTTTTAATGCCTATTGTTATTTTGAATAGAATTTCTCTTTCTATTTCTTCTTGGTGTGTTTTATTTGTAATGCATAGAAATGCTAATGATTTGTGTGGATTTTTCTCATATCCTTCAACTTTTCTAAAGTTCATTGTTTCACCTAATTTTTTAGTGGACTTTTGAGTTTGTTCTCTAAATATATCACAATATCATTTATGAAAAATGATATTTTGTTTCTTCTTTGCCTGGCCTTGTTCCTTCCATTCGTTTTTCTTCTCTTATTACATATAGCTAATTGCTGGCAAAATTCTCGAATATACGATTAATATGACAGTTGTAAATACTTAGAAAGAGAAGTGATGATCCCTAAGAACCAGCATGAGTTTATCAAGGTCCAGACCCAGTTAACCTCATTTCCACTAATAGACCAGGGGAATGCAATGGAAGGAAAGAAGGAGGGGAGGGGATAAGTAAACAATTGTTATTTACGTGCCAATCAGGGCCCAAACAGTGACTGAGTAGGGCTTGGTCTAGGACCAGAGTGATTTGGGCTTAAGGCTGGTCTTTAAGAGAAAAAACTGAAACAAAACAAAAAATTTCAGAGATTAAAATTCACATTACCTTTGGGAAGAATTTCTCTGTCTCTGTCTCTGTCTGTCTGTCACTCTCTCTCTCTGTCTCTTTCTTTCTCTTTCTTTCTCTCTCCAGGAAGAGTATCACACCCCTACCTGTGGGTGCTCTGATTAAAGAGAATATAAATATTAATCTCTAAAAATTTTTTTTGTTTTCTTTTTTTTCTCTTAAAGATCAGCCTTAACCCCAAATCACTCTAGTCCTAGACCCAGCCCTATGCAGTCATTTGGGCCCTGATTGGCCCAGAATGCATGTAAATAACACTTGTTTGTTTTGGCTAGAAACCCTGAGGTTCTTCCCCTCCCAGATCTATTTTTTTTTTTAAAGAGGCCATTCTTTGCCTCATTTTTTATTAAGTCTTAATCTCTGAAGGACACTGCCTCAGTCAAACTGAGACCTGTTAAAGACCTTAGCTTGAAAAGGCCAAGGCCCTTGCCCCCCAGGGCATCCTGGACCGTCTCCAGTTGTTGTGATCTGTATCTGGCCGCTGGACCGAGAGGGCTCCCGAGGAGAAAATGAGGCTGGTGACTTTGCACAGCCCTCCCTCATTTAAATCCAATTCACTTGCATGTCATGGCATCACCTCCCTGATGTCATGGTCCTCTTCCACAACGAAGGACAAATAGCAGAAGGAGGAGAAATATGATGGTCTAGTGGACTATATGCTCAATGAAAGTCATACATGTGGAATAGACTTAAAAGCTAATTTGATTAAGCTTATTAATAGAAGCTTTGTGTTGTGAACTTCACAAGGCAGGTAAAAGCACCACTGCACTTACTGTGTTCTAACCAGCCATGTCTGGAGCATTTTGTCTAGTTTGGGTAGTCTATTTTAGTAATTGAGTATTTGAGTAAGCCAGAATGGGTCAGTAAAAGAATTGATGATGTTTAGCCTGGAGAAGGAAAGACTTAGAGGAGAATATGATATCTGTCTTGAAAGATTAGAAATGCTTTTGTGGGGAAGAGGGATTAGGTTCATTTTTCTTAACTCCATTAAGCAAACTGGATAAAACTGGGAGCAGTGAGTAGAAGTTGCAAAGAAGCAGATTTAGGCTTTTGATATAAGGAAAAATTGCCAAATAATTAGAATTGTCCAAAAGTATAATGAGCTAGCTCATGAGGTTTATAATTAGTGTAGGTCTTCAAGCAAAAGCAGGATAACTCTTTCTTGGAGATATTATAGAGGAGATTCCTATTCAAATATGAATTAAACTAGGTGACCTTCAAGGTTCCTTCTGACTCTTAAGATTCCACTAAGTGCTGACAGTAGATTCTTTATTTTGGAATTAGAGTCAAGTATGAAATAGAGGTATATTTTCCCTCATGTGATAACTTTAAAAAAAACAACAACCTTAAAATACCCTAGATCAAACCTGGAGTTTATTAGACTTGTGATTGTATGTGCTTGTACAGTTGATTTAAACAGACTGTACAATGTCAGTTTGAGTGACACATAGGGGTATGAAAGAATGTTATCCTTGAAATCAGGAGAATCTGTGTTCTGACCTTGGCTTTGATACTAACCTCAGGCAGGTACCTCAGTTTCTAAGCTGTTAAATGAAGAGCTTGGACTAGGATTTCTTTTAGGTCCTTTTGGCTCTAAAGTTGCAAGATTCTGTGAAACTGCCAGTTCATTCCAAATACTTTTGAAAACTGGTTGCCAAAAAGGTGCATTACTTCTTTCTTCCCACTCTATTCTTGAAGCAGAACAAATTTGTCTTTGTAAAGGCTTAATGTCCACTATCTGTTTATGTGCACGTGTGTGTGTATATGTGTGTGTAAGCTGGAGAAAGGAATAGACTCACTACAACTTGAAGAAATTTTTTTTTTTTTTGGCCAGGCAATGGGGTTAAGTGACTTGCCCAAGGGCACACAGCTTACAAGGTCACAGTGTTAAGTGTCTGAGGTCACATTTGAACTCAGGGCCTTCTGACTCGGGGGATGGTGCTCTATCCACTGCGCCACCTAGCTGTCCCTAACTTGAAGAACTTCTTAAAGAGCATTGGATACATTGCAGAAATATTTAGAGGACAGGTGCTACCTACTACTATTTTAACTTACTGCCCTTAACAGCTGCTTTTATTGGGAATCATTTATTGATAATGCATTTCATTTGAAAAGAGTACTTCTAAAATCTCATTTCATCCCCTTGAATTAATTCCCTTCTTCATCTTAAACCCTGTTTCTGCCCTCATTCTGTTATAAGCCTCTCAAAGGAGACTGCTTCCTTCTTTTGCTGAGGGAATGGTTTAGCTTCTCTGTAGTCTGGCATCTAAATGTAGAAGGATCTTCTCTCTGTTGTGTCCAGACCCCTGGGTAAATAAACAAGTTGGCACATGAATTGAAGAAGCAACTGAAATTGCACAATAATTTGTTTTGCTGCCAAGTAAAGAACTGAAAAAATCATCTCTATTTTATCAAGTGCTCAAACCTGGAATCACCTTCTTAAAAAAATTTTTTTTAAGTACTCCAGGTATAACTTCATTGGAAAATTATCACATTACTTTCTCATTTTCTGGTAATTTGTCCATATATCACCATCATCATTGTCATCATCATCATCACTAACATAGTGTTTTAAAATTTGCAAGTTGCTTAATACATGTTCTCTATTTATCTTCACCACAGCTCTATAAAGTAGGTACTACAGGTTTTATCATCCCTATCCTATGGGGGAGGAAACTGAGGTTCAGAGAGGATAAGTGAATTGTCTGTGGTTACAAAACTTGCTAGTGTGCCTGTTTCAAACCCAGCTCTCTCTGGACTTTAAGCACAGGGTTCTTTCCACTCTGTGGTATTGTTTTGCTGCCTTTCCTTGTTGGCCCTGAATTCATTTCTGCTAAATTCCTTTGCCATTCTGTGTCTCTCAGTACTTGAGAAAACATTGGTCTGGTGAGTGAAAGCCATTCTTAACCACAAAGAAGTGCTAGGTAACTGTGTATGTTGGCAAATAACCTAGATGTGGAATCTTCTCTGGGAAATAGAAATGTCAGAAAGTGTAATGGGGCACATTTGCCAACTTTTGAGTATATTTGGCTCCTTCTTAGGTAGTATGAAATCTACTTAGGCTGTGGCCTGGTGAGTGATGATCAGTCATTCTGTGTTCTCTAGGTTGCCACCCTTTCCCTTCCCCCTTGTCTCCCCCAAAGAGAAAATGGCCTTCTTTTGGCTAACATTCCAAATATTCACCTTTCTAGGTTTAGTTAGACTGATCCATCACTAGCACTACATTCAGAACTTGTTAGAATCTGACAGTTTTGTTTCACTAGCACCTTCAAAAAGGTTGGCAAGGGAAAGAATGCTGGAGTTGGAGTCAGAGGATTTGGGTTTGAATGTTAGTTCTGCTTCTTACTACCTGTGTAACCTTGGACAAGTTACTTAAGGTCTCTGGGCCTCAGTTTACTCATCTGCAAAACATAGGGGTTGGATGAATTGATCTCACATCTCTTCTAGTTCACAATCTGTGCTCCTTGAAGAACCCAGTCATTAGAGAAAGATTTTAGTGTAATAATCACTTATTTTTTCTTAGGTGTTTAGCACTGTGTTAGACACTGTGGATATGGGAAAGAGGAAAGTAGATACAGAAGTTGGGGGGGGGAGATAGAGCACGTGCAGACAGGAAAATTCAAGAAGAGAGAATATTCACATTACTGTTAAAGGGAACAGCTTGGAAAAGCCCATACTAGAGCAGCAAGTGCTTGATCTGTAAAGATCTCCTCCCTTTGATCTCACATAGCACTTCTGTTTTTCTAATTTCTAATATGCTAACCATATAATTTGTATTATAATTACCTAGGTTTGTGTCTTTCCCTTTCTAGACTTATGCTCCAGGAGGATAGGTATCAATCATATTTCATCTAAACTTTGTTTAGTTTCAGTTTGGTTCAATAGGAAATACAGGTTTTTGACCAGGAGAATGACATGATAAAAAGCAGTATTTAAAGACTGTTACTGTGTCAGCAGTATGCAGGAGGCAGAGAGACTGGCATTAAGAAACTCAGCTGTTGGCTTTTGTGGTAATCAAAGTGTAAATTGATGAGGATTTGGACTAGGTAGGACGATGGCAGTGGGAATGGGAGAATGGATGAATTACAAGGTACTCTGGAGAAAAAATCTCTAGGACTTGATGAGTGACTAGAGATAGATGATGAAAGGTAGGGATGAGTAAAAGGTAACTGTTTTGAGTATGCATCACTGGGGAAAATAGTAGTGCCATTGATGGCAACTGTGAAGTTGGGTTGGATAGCTGTGTGGGGAATGGGATAACGGTTTCTGTTTCAATATGTTGGGTTTGAGATAACACAGAAACATCTAAGAATAAGTGACCAGTAAGCAGTTGGAGGTATGGGATTGAACCTTAAATGTAAGAATAGGACTGTCGGTATAGAGATGATGATTAGTTGAAGCCAAGCTAACAGGTAAGTTCTCTGAAGGAGAAAATGACAAGAAAAGAGCAGTGAGCCAAGGACTTTGTCTGCCTGTAATAGGAAAGAGAAGGGAAGAAGGGAGCCTGGAGAGGAGTAGTCAGCCAAGAAAACAATAGCACAAGAATCAAGCCAGTGTGCTATTACCAAGTTGAGGGAACAGTGAGTTATAGTAATATACTTTATACTGGTGTAGTACTTATAACTTTAATATCTGTTATCTCATTTGATCCTCACAACAATGCTGTAAGGCAGGTCAAATGCAGAGCATGACTTAGGAGACTGCCTAAAAACTTTGATTTATGGTGAAGCTCAGTATGTATGCCAGCTATAAGCTTAAGGATTGTAAGCCTGATTATTATTTCAAGTGAACATCGTCATTTCATTAGTTTCCCTATTCCTTTTACTTCTTTGCCCCTACTGTAGTCCTAGTATTAATTAAAGGCAAATGGGGAAAATAAAATAACAATAATAATAGCTAACATTTATGTAATGCTTACTATGTGCCAGGCACTGTGCTAAGCACTTTACAGTTATATCATTTGATAAAAGTTGGTGAGATTTCTTACCCTGAAAATTTCTCCCTAGTGTTCTAAATTTTGAGATGGTTTCTGTTTTGTGTTGGGTTTGGGTTTGGTCCCTCATTTCCTTTTTTTTCCCCCCTTGGTGTGCTTTAGTGGTTATGTCTGTATGAAAAACATGGTATAAGCTTAAACAGTGGGTCTCTCTGAACAAAAAAATAAGCTTGAGCCTCCTTACGTAAGTTAATTACAACATAAATTCGTCTCCAGTGGAAATAGGGCCCTCATTGTAAGTGGGTTGCTTGAGTGGTGTTTATAAATGTGTACATATTTAAGTATTTGTGTGACGTTGGATAAGTGAGTTAACTTCTGGGTCTAGTTTTCTTTTGTGAAAGGAGGGCATTGAACTAAATGATCTCTAAGGCCTTATTTAGCTCTGATATTGTATATTCCAAACAGATTTTTTGTTTCCTTGGGATTCTTTGCGATGGGAGGAAAATCAGAGTTGTCCTAGTGTATTTTCATGGCATAGAAAATATTCCCTCTTTGATAATAATGAGGGAAAAAACTGTCTGAACAAGACTGTGTGTGCATTTGAATAATTATATATCTTATTCCTTCCTTTTCAGTTGTGGACTCTTTCAGGGATATCTTGTAATAAGCATCGGTGAAATAGTGTTTGACTTTAACTACACTTTGGTGATAGGGCCTGTTTTTGTCACGATCCAAACCCCTTTTCATACTTAGACTTCTATTGCTGCATGTCTGCTATATTTCAGTACTTTGTTTTTTGGTCAAAAACAGAAGAAAGTTTGCTTCTTGCACTGGTACTGAGAAAGGTCCCCTAGGAGAATGAGCTTTTTGTCTTAGTAATTGGAGCATAAGCTAAAGTCAAAGGATAATTACACACACAGGTACACACACGTCATGCTCTGTCTCTGTCTCTGTCTCTGTCTCTCTGTCTCTCTTTCTCTCTCTCTCTGTCATTGTTGTTGAATGCTTTTACAAATAAGTTGACATCTGCTATAGCACCAGGTAGAACTATTGGTAAGGTTAATTTTAAACAGCAAATTAAAATAAAAAAACAAACCTAAAAGCTGTTTAGTTTTACAGTGCTTGTTAACACGTCTCAATATTAAACATTTAGTGCTATCACAATGAATAAAACAATAGAAATAATGAATTGATTTTATGTTGCTAACAAATACTTAGCATTTAGACACACATTTGCTGCTCTGTTCACTCGTTAGAGTTTAGTTGTTTCTTTTTAAATGAAACACAAACACCTGAAATAGTAGGCACTAAATTGACAGACGTTCTGGTCCATAAAATGTGAGTTAATGGAGTTACTTTAAAGGATTTTTTCCTTACTTAAAAAAATCAGACTCCATAAATCAGTTTTGCCTTGTTAAATCAGAAGTTGATAAAGACAGAAAGAAAAATGCCTATTTTAAATACAGCATTTCTCTATGTTAAACATGTAGCTTAATATTTCAGTGGGACTAGATTATGGAATTGGTCTTTAAAATAGCCATCTTTACAGTGTTCTTCAATAATGATATTTATTTTATGTATGTGAAAGCTTATTCTTTATTCTCTTAGAGTTTGTGATTTTTCTTTTTGAAGATGAGGTGGTCCATTTCTCGATTTTTCTCTAGCTTTCTGCACTGTAATGATGGCACCATCACCTGACTGCTGGAATATACTGGCCTGACTTTAATCATGGGGTGACTGGCTCTTAGCATGGTTTCATCTCTGCTGTTTTACATCCCTTCCTGTAATTGCCTGATTGTTTGCTGCACTGAATTTCTATTAGTGACAGTGAAAAACACAAGTTGGCATTTTAATGTAATCTTTAGTTTTCAGATGTATATGTAACCCTTTTTTAAAAGTCCAGTTCTAAGGAACAAATATTTAATCATTGAGAAAGAACAGGAATATTCATGACTTACACATCATATATTTTTGCCTAAATGTCATACAGGGAAGTGGCAGTTGAGCTGAGCATATGTTAATAAAGAGTCTGCATTTTCATGTGTCTCTGACAGTTTCATTGGCTGTATATTCCTGAAATGCAAATAACCTCTGTTCAAAGCTATAATTAATCTGAGTAGTTATTTAAACAGTATCTAAATCTTTTAACCACTAAGAAGTGAAACATTTAAAATATCAAATTCAGTGCTTTCTTTTAAGGACAGTGAAATTGACATGAACACTGTGATGAGCGATTGTTCTGTATGTTACATCTATGCTTTCTGTAAGTCTAAAATGGCAGGATCTGTCTGCTGCTGCTGCTGTATAAAATCTTTTAACTACCATTTATTTTAGCACCATGGCATGTGCAAATTCCTGCTGCTCAGTTAAGGGAATAGCTTCACAACTGGTGTTACAATCTGTGGCCATAGCATTGCATCACAATGCACCAAATGCATTTTCCACATTAACCAAACATGACAGCTGAAGCGATTATTAACCATGCAAGATGTCGGAAGTCATCAAAAATTCACATCAGAGTAATTGCAGTGGCTGGGGGGGGGGTTTGGAAAGTAGCATATCTTTCCTTGCCTACATGTTGTCTCTCCCCCTCTTAAATCTTAACTTGGTACAGTCCGTTAACAATAAAATACCCTTCTGTAACCCATAAACTGTTACTCCCATCAGTTACTGCTTTCAAACTGATGGTTGACTTCTCAGAATTTGAATACAGCAGCCTGAAAAATGATCAAAATCCTTCATAAGCAATAGTGGTCAGCTTTCAAGGGGGATCCTGCAGTCTCATTGTCTTACTAGACTCTTCACTGCCTCAGCCACATCCAGACTTGCAGGGTATTTTCTTTTTCTTCTCCTTTTCTTCCTTCTCTCCTCTCTTTTCCATTCTTCTCTTCTCTCCTTTTCCTTCCCTCTTCTCTTTATCTTTCTCTCTTTTCTCTCTCTCTGTCTCTTTCTCTTTCTTCTTCAATTAAGGGGGGAGGGGGGAACGGACTTGAGCACTGATAGAGCTTTACAAGCCCAGAGAGAAGGCACCGAAGAGTTGCAGTGACAAACAGCATCGACAGGTTTGTAAGTCCTCAATTTTGTTATCTACAGGTAGGATTGTCTTCATTTTGTAAAGAAATTCGTATAAATTCTCCTCAGTAAATAGGTTGACAGTTTTGTTATTGTATCTACTCTCAAAGACAAGGTCATGCTTGAATTTATGAGATAAATTCTGGTAACAGTTGGCTCATTTGATAGTAGAAGCATTTAGTTCTCTAGAGAAATGTTCAAATTTGTGCCTTTCAGTTCTAATATTCTTTTATTTTTGAATCATTATAGGGTGGGGCAATATGGTGTATGCCTTAGGATTATAACTTACTTTTTTAAAATCCATTGATTTCATCTTTGAGTTTTAATTATGAACAGTATGAACTTTCTTTAGGCTTTTAATTGTATATGTGGTGGTGTGCAGAATTCTTGCATGAGGTAAAACATGAAATTAAATTTTTTTCTTGGCCAAAACCAGATACTTTTTTAAGGTACAATATTTGCATCATGTAGATTCTTCTCCAAGAAATCCAGTTATTTATAATTATTATTTTGTTGTGGTGATTCTGAGAAAATATAAGTGTTAAAGAGGGTAAGCATTATTTCTCAGTAAACATTTTAGTATCAGCCTTTAAATGATTTATGAATAACAGGAGACTTGTATCTTAATTATTACTGAATTTAACAAAACTAAGATGATTATTTTTCATTTAGTTAAATATCAAAAGAAAATGAGATGAGTTCTTTTAAGTATAGTTCATATCTTTGATTTAGAGAGTGTGGTTATTGTAAATAAAATGAAAACTTTTAAAGTCATGTAAGCATCAGTTAATATTAATATTATAAATATTAAAGTCCTGAATCACATTAAATAAAATGATCGATAGCTGACATGAAATAAACTGATATGAAATGAACATTACAATAGGCAACAGAAGTTTAGCTTTTTATCCTGATGAATGTATTTTTTAATGTATTTGTAATTTGGAGACTTGTGGGTGTGGACTTTTTACTCTTTCCAAAGTATGGACTAGAGAATCACTAATCTAGTTTAGCGATTCAACTCTCAGTTCATAGGTGTGACTTTGCCTACTAATAACAATAGAAAGTGTGGAGGAGATGTCAAGTGGGAAATGGATGAACCGAACAGGAAACAGAGTTAACTGTTGAGCCTTTGGCTTATCTTGATACTCTAGTTCAGTATTTGAACAGCACTAAGGTTCTTTAAAAAAAAAACTCTCACCCAGTACAGCTTTGAAAAGAATTGATTTCCTGGAGGAGACAATGAGCTGTGGTTTACATTTGTGTAAAGATGGAGGAAACCTCTAACACTGACCCTGTGTGGGAGATGGCTCAATTATCCATGCGTTGGTACAGTTGCAAATTATTTTCCTTTGTCTGAAGTGGGTGGATGCCAGAGCCTTCAACTGAGCTCTCTAATTTAATGTATGGAAAATGTCTAAGCCACCATTTTTAACAATTAGCTGTACCACTGTCACAGTAAGATGGTTACTGAAAGCAGCTGTGGTGCCATTTCATTTAAACATTAAGTCCTGTGGCACAAGAGCTTTGTTACTGTAAAAGTCAGAAAATGGAATTGTACTCTAGAAAGAGTTCCTTAGTAGGGTGGAGTACATTCACAGGAAGAAAATGGAATCCTTTTGTCTACAGTAAGTATTTATCATACTAGTATAGTGGTGAAACTGTATAAGTTTAAAATCTGTTTTTTTTTCAATAGGATAGATTTTTAAATGGACTGTGCAAATATTAATGATATGACATGGGAGCTATCAAATGCATTTTTGTGTTACAGAGCATCATGTATATTAATAGGTGTGAATTACATGTTTGTACTATAAGTAATTTCCATATTTTTGAATTTTAATCAATTCATTAATAATTTTAGTAATGAAATGGATGGATTTATCACTCACTAATTTAGCTGCAGCAGGAAAAAATATTAGTATTTAAAGGTGTCCAGTCTTTTTACCACCACTTGTATGTTTTCTATTTCAGAAGGGGATTTCTGTATTTCCTTAGAAAAAGCTGCCGTATTAGAGATGTACAATCAGTTGCTAAAATATACATGAAAATTATTTTGAGAAATATGTTGAGATAGAGAACAACAGATCTGGGCTTTTTCCTCTCACTTCTGGGGGTGATTATCAGTGCCTCGTGTTTAATTAATAGTGTGCAACTTCAAAGCTACTTGTTTAAAACTCTTATTTATGGTCATGTGCTTATAAATCTTGTTATTCTTAAAAATAATTGGATTTGATGCTTGCTGTTCCTTTGTTCTTTTATGAAACAACTCATTGGAGAGAACAAATGGATTTTCGTTTTTGATTTGTGTGTTTATCTTTTAAAGGGACTGAATTACTGAAATTACTGTGGATAAATTTTACAGTAAGCCATGTCATAAAGAATTTACTGTCAAAAACATCGTAGTACTGCTTCAGTAGTTCTCGTCTCCCACTGCATTAGTTTGCCTTTGAATTCTGGCTTAACTTGATCTCTAGTTTAAAATACCAGTTATCATTCTTTCCTTCCTTATATCATCCATTTCCCATTTTAGTTGTTAGATGCTGCTTAGTCTGATTAATGAGAATTTTAAAATGAGACAGAGGGTGGAAAGATTTTGCACATCTACTTTTATAGCAGCCCTAATATTGTTTAGGTCTTAAAGATTTTCTCAGAAGTCTGAAACACAAGTATTAACATGGCCCTGAAAGTACCTTAGCTTAACTAGCAAAATATACAATTTTCCAGATAGACTAAATTATAAAGACATTGTTTCTTGTAATTCTTGCAAGGCAAATTTATTTTGCCTGTAAAAGTATAATAGGTTAAGCATTAAAATTACTTGACAAATTAGAAGTAGATACAAGATCTTAGATTTTAAATGTAGTTAATCTACATTAATAATGTGTATTCTTTGGTTTAGCAGCTGCATGTTAATATGAATTTAAAGTTATTGGAAACTACTTTTGAAATTTTCATGTGGAACTTTAAGGTTCTGTTTACTGTATTTCTTTTTTTAAAAATAGTCATTCCGTAATAAGTTTTTTAATGCTACCTTTTAGAAATACTTGGAAAAGTAGAAATAAATACCATGTGCTTTCTTCCCTTCTTCCTTTTTCCTTCTTTGTCCTTGCCTTTATTCTCCATCCTCTCCCCTCTCCCCATTTGTAGCACTGAGGCTTTTTGCCAGGTCATTTGTTAGATGCTTTGAAGCTCTTCAGCAGACTTGTTCCAGTATTCTCCCAAGATTACTGATCAGTGTGAGGAGCCAAGGTGCTTCCCATCATTGAGCAAATGAGTTATACTTTTGTGCTACCAAAGTGTCACAGCATCAAGCTGGCAAGGAAGACCTTACTTTGCCATAATTTAGGTAATAGAGTATACCCACTAGCTTACTAGGAAATAGGCTACCAAGATGGCAGTAAGGCGTAATGAAATGGCGTCATCAGTAAAATTGAGTTAGGAAGTTATCTTATGATCTTTCTTGAAGAGTTGGGAGATAGCATTACGCTGCCACTCGGTATTGCCTTTTTTGTTCTGCTGTAGAATTGAAATTTTGAGATTATTGAGAAGAGAAAATAATTTAAAGTTTTAAACAAGGCATCTCTAGTATCTCACTAAAGACATTAATGTTGATATGGCTAGACTGTAAGTTTACCATAAGAATAGTTTTTAGTTTAGTACTTGCCACAGTATCTGCTTTGTGCTTTTTGACTTAGGTTTCCTTTTGTTCGATTTCCATTGCTTTCCATAGTTATTCAAAGCATAGTATACGCTTTCTCTCTGTTAAATTAAATTGAAGACTCCTTAATAAACAAAGGGTTCTTTGATGCTAGATTTCTCTCTCTCTTTTTGTGAGTTGGTCTTATATAATAATATAGACTTTTTAAAAATCAAGCAATATTTATATTCTTGTTTGGTCTCAAGGTGTGGGTGATTAAAAAGACATATCGAAAAAGCAGGCTCTGAGTATTAAACAGAAATCTATAACCATGAAAGACCTAATTTCCTGCTTCACAAAAGCAGACCAATTTCTGCTTCACCTGGATCTGAATTTTGTTCAGTTTCTGTTTCCTTGGTTTGAGTTTCTTGGTTATTATTAAAAAGAAAAGGCAACACTTCACTTATGATTTGAAGAATCTGAGCAGCACAACTTCATGGGTCATTCCTTATCAAACTCTGTTCCCTGTCAGTTATCTTTATTAAGCCACGCTTGGCCCTATGTTATAATCAGTGTTACTGCTATTGTTTGTATTTAGTACATTAAGATTTTTCAAATCGTGTGTTCTCTCTGGTGCATTACCAGCTCAGGGAGGAGGCTAGAGTGGCCAGTCATCTGCCCTGGCAAAGAATAAGGGCGTTAACCATTTGGTATAAGGAGGGCCAAAAATGAGAATTCTGAGGCCTTATCACTGTTCCATAGGCACCTAAGGGGTCCCAAAATCTATCATTTCCATTTCTACAGCTGGTTAGAGCAGTGTCAAAAGATTTCAGCCCCGCCTCCCACCCCCACCCCCCCCAGTCTCTAATAATTTGTTCTAGAAAAACAGCCTTGGCCCTTTGCTTATAATTGTCACTCTGGTTAAGCAGTGTTTTACATGATCTGTACCTGTGGTAAATTGTACCTTCTGCAGTATTTCCTCAGCTCAAACAGGATAAAGTTAAAATGTTTTCTAACTTAATTAGGGCTAAGGAAAGAAGAAGAATATTGTAACCTTTTCTTTTAGGGAAAAGTACCCTTAGAAGGATTAAATCTAAAATAATATGAAGATATAAAAGGGAAGGTGTTGCTTTTTTTTTTTTTCTTTTTGGAGAAAGAAAACTGCCAGGGAAAACAAACATGAACATATATGCAACTAATACTGAATTAGAAGAAACCCAAATCAAGCTGGGGCTCACTTTTCTATGACAACTGTAATGATCTTCTGCTTGCATACTATCAGCATGAGCATTGCTGCATAGCAGGAAGAGTTGTATTTTTTGACTGCAGTGTAAATGACTGACACCGTGCACCAGCAGGGAATAAATATGAGAAGTAGTTCCTAACCATTATCTTAGATGATAAAGATGGTTTTACCATTTCTTGTGCTTGGTAAATAACACTACAAAATCTGATTAGACTCCCTCCAGAAGCCAGCCTGGCACACCTGATGCAAACGGGAACCTTCTTGGCACTTCTTTTTACTCTCTTTCCTCCTAATCACCTCCCCTTCCTTCCCTTCTATTTCTCTCTTCCGATAGAAGAGAGGTACAGTTGATCAGACACAATTTTTTTTAATGTAAAGTTGGTCTGGTTTTTAGGGAAAGAGTTATGGAGGAGGTGCTTCTTTTGGACAGTGCCATTTTAAACTCCAGTACAGATGATTTTAATGCTAATATGGTATAGAGGTAGACTAATCCATCTGGGAAACACTTCCGTTAAAAGACCCTTAAATTTATAGTAGTGTAACTGTTCTACTTGCCTACCATTGCATAGGTATCTTGTTAATATATTTAGTAATAATCATGTTAGTAGAGTCAGGCCAATTCATTCGTGTTTATTGAGGAATCCTTTTGGGACCCTTCTAAATTGGACCACAAAACAATTCACCACTGCATTATATTTCCAAAGCCAGGTTGGAACTTTTTTCTTTTCCCTCCATAGCCTTCTCTTTCTGTTGACTCTGAAAACTGATCTTAGTAAAGCATGTTTGTTTTTTTTCTTTCCCTTCTCTTTTCTAAAGACCTTCTCATTAAGATAGACCTAGAAATAGATGGACTAAAATGCACTGAGTTCTCTCCTAAGTTCTTCTTTTAGGGCCACATCAGCAGTCTTAAACCAGTTGGCAGGTTGCCCCCTCTTCCTAAGCTTCCTCATTCTCCTACTTTCCTTACTCATTGGTGTGACAAAGGAAGATAGATAGCAGATTTCTTGAACACTGCAGTGTGTATTGGAATAATATGTTCTTCATGTTCAAAGATGACACCAATGACTTGCCATTAGTAGGCTGGGAGATTGGTAGTGGGTGAGAGATTTTCATGACCCATCCATTTACATTTTCATCTGATTCTGATCCTGAGACCAGTAGCATGAATTTGTAACTGTATCTCACTAGGTTTAGAACAGGAAGAGCCTTCCTTGAATGAAATTGTGAGGAATTGCAAGATGGCTTCACTGAAAAAAATGTATTCCCTATTGATGTATGAAATTCTGTGAGCAAGTTGTTCATTTGGTTTACTCAATCACTCCCTAGTATAATTTTAAAATATAGACACTTGTGAAAGCTAACACATTAAGTTCCTAATCTAAATATAAATTACTTGGATGGGTGGTGAAGCAGCAGAGAAGGAAGCAATGAGTCCATTCCAGCATTTGGGTTTAAGGGGCTCTTGAAGATAGGCTTCATCTGTACTGTATTTTATAAGTTTGCCAAAAGTTGACCCTCATTAGGTGTGCAGCCTATTGCATTGGAACAGAGCAGAACTAAATGGCTCATGTAAGGATTGAACCCATTACCTTGGCCTTGTTATCAAAGTGTTCTTATTAGCTAAGGCAATCAACCACAGTTCAGGTCCTTGCTGTAGGGGTAAGTGGAAATCAAATGATCATTTTCTTATAAGTTATCAAAGAGAGAGATACAAGATGCCCTGTGGGGTTACTCTGCATTGATGACACATTCCCCTCCTTTGACAATAAGTTTTCCCAGGTACCTCTTAGCAAACACTCAGCTTTGCCATCTGTGCCAAGGTGATTTTCACCTCTTATTTCTATTCAGTACTAAAAGTCATGGAAGCCATAGGGAGAAAAAACCAGCAGAAATAGTTAGTAAAACTATATTAGCACCCCTCTGGAGGTATTGTGCCTTCCATACAAGAAGTAATGCTAGGTCATGGTGATAAAAAGGTGATGCTGAAGCTCTCTTAAAGATATTAAATAAGCCAAAATGCTCTTAGCAAGGACCACTGTAGGTCTTGGATGGAAGCACTGGGATGGTGGTTGTTTCCTTGTATGTGCAGCCATTTTGACCCCTAGTGAAGAGCCTGCATTTTTAAAGGTGTCCAGTGAATCTGAGATTATCCTAACAACCAACTTGGATAAGCCAGGAAAACCATCTACCTAGTTGGTTCTTTCAGGTGAATTGGGTGTAATCACAGGAATCCCAAAGCTGAAGGGGACACGAGATGGGCATTCTCTGGGGCATGAACTCCAGAGATAGTCTGGGCCATTTTGGGACAGCTGTCAATGTTAAAAAGGGTTTTCCTCCCTTCTATCAAATCTAAATATAGCTTCCATATACTGAATTCAATTCAGCAGATATTGGTTGGGTCCCTCTGATGTGGCAGGACACTGCAAGTTGGCACAGATGGACTTTTATGGCCATCCTCAATAAGTTTAATCCTTCTTCCATGTGACAAATACTTGAAGACACTTTTCATATTTCCCCCTCCCGTTACTCATCTCCATCTTTACTCTTCATCCCTAATACATTTGTAGGAGTTATGACCTTTTATGTGTCATGTACCCCTTTGGCAATCCGGTGCAGCCCATCAACCCCTTCCTAAAATGAGATTTTTAAATACATAAGATATGATACAGAAGATTACAAAGGAAACCAATTATACTGAAATATAGTTATAATTTTTTTTTCAAGTTCTTAGACCCCAGGTTAAGAATCTTTGTTCTATATAGTCCTTGTGGGACACTGTTTTCAGCCTTCTCACCATCTCAGTCACTTTCTTCTGGACCATTTATTTATTCTTTTGTTTATCTGAATTGTGAGAACTGCATCTAAAATAGAGTATAATACACTCACTGTAGTAGAATGGTGGTATTTCCTGTTCTAGATCAGCACTATACTGTAACAAAAAAAGGCCTATAACCTGTGGCTCCAAAGCTGCCTGCAGTGATGATAGATTTGCCGAGCCGGCAAATGGCGGAACAGCACATTGATTCTTGCCGTGTCTGCTGCCACCTGCTGAAGAGGAGCTGTTAGGTTTCTGCATATCTGCACAGCAAGAAACCATACCACAACATTGAAAATATATCACATTTGGCATATGTCAACTCGGCTAGCATAGCACTGATTAATGTAGGGATTTTTTAAAAGATATTTTCTAAAATTAATTGGGAACAAATTAATAGAATTTTAAAAGAATTTTTTTTTAAATAGGGGGTCAGGAGCAGAAATAGACAATAAAATTTGTTTTAAATATCTGAGAAAAGTGCAGGTACTATAGTCTGACAATAGCATATGTTTCACTTGAGAGGGTTTCTGATTACTGTTATATGGAAGGTAACTGCTAGCAGTAAGGCAATTAAATGTTTTGACTTGATATATTTGGCATAATCTACTTTTATTTTTGTTTTTAAAGCATTAAACTTTGATGGACTTGCATGATTAACGTTCTTTAAAGTCTGTAAGGGAAGTTCCAGAAATCTTAGAAATATTTGTAGTTTTTAGCTTCTTCTGTTATCTTTCAGTTTTTATCGGTAATGAGAATCTCTTTGCACTTGAAAAGTTCCAAGAGGATTTTCAGTGTTAATTCAACAAAAGAGAGCTAATGAAAATTGGATCCATGATCTCTGATAAACCCAGTAACCTTTCATGTTCCTTACCAGATTTCCATTGTGCTTATCTGAAAACAGTATCTTACTTCATTCTCTTTACTTTCTCCTTGAATAGGAATTTTTCCTTTTCAAATTCTACCAAAGTAAAGGTTTTAGAAGAAGCTATAAATTCAGCCCTTATGCTCATATGGGAGTGGGGGGGACAGGATGGGGGACAGACAATGATAATAGGTAGGGAAAGTAGGTATTTTACCCAATGACCAGGTTTGTAGGATGACCTGTAATCAAATTGTGAGTTCAGTTCTCTCTACTACTATCTTTATAGAAATCAACCATTTCGCATTTCTCTCTTTCTGAGCTAGTAAGTTCTAGTAAGTATTTAGAGCTTTTTGAAACACTATTAGATTAAGACCCTTATTTCATTTCTTTTCAGTTTAACCACTTTTGTCTTCCTTTTATTATCTAAAAGAGGTCCTTCTTAGACACAACTAAAAGTGAAGAAATCTTTTTCCCATTCTAATCATTTTACTCAACATTAGTATAGTAACTCACACTCACTTTGTGTTGATTTGAACATGTTCTTTTCAGTGGTTGTAGGGTCTGTATCCTAAACTAGATTGCTAGCTCCTGGAAGATGAGGATTCTGTCTTTGTAGTGAAGTGTGCTTATTGTGGGTGTTTGGCAAATATTGCAGATGGGTTGATTGCCATTATTCAGCCCAAGAAAACACTTATTTCATGATAAAGGGAAGAGAGTATAGATGGCCAGTCATTGTAGGTTCATTCTTGTCTGGGAGCTTACCAGAAAGGTGTTCTTTGGGCTATGACTATAATTTGTTTTCATTTACTTCTTTTGTCAACATATAAACTGAGTTTTTTATTGTTAAATATTAAAGGAAGAGATAGTCTTAGCACATGGCAGTTAACTGTCCAAAGATGATTACATATGTTTCCTTCCCACCTCCACGACCCTCATGCCATGCCCAAAGTATTGGGTTGCTTTATCTCTTCTGAGATTTAAATACATCTTTTGCAGCCACTTTGTTTTTTTATCCTAATTAGTGTCCAATATGTTTTTTTTAAAGTTTATTACAATGTACAATAATCTCATTAAGATGACACTTAATCTTGGCTGCAGGCTGCTACAGATGTTGAGGTAGGAAATGCAAATTGTCACAAAGCAAGAAAAAAACCAACAGGAAATCACCATCTTATCTACACAAGAACTTCTACTTTTTGCCAGATTTCTTAATCCCACCACTGGCAAGTGGTCCCTTCCCAGCCACTTTTGCTTTAACTCTAACAGTTTTTTCTGTTCTTCATTTTGTTTTTGTTTGAAAGCTATATCTTCCTCATCCATTTCCTTGGTTTGCTTCTTGGGCTGCTTCAGAGGCTTCTTCTTACCACCCTCAATAAGTTGAATCATGCCTGCTGCTCAGCTTCCCCGAACCCCTTTGTTGCCCTCTGACCAGATGAAAACAAACAGAAAGCATAGACCTTGGAGAAGATAAATGTGTATATAGATATAGAAGATCCACAAATGGATGTTTCCATTTGCATTGTTATAGGTGTTATGTATATTGTTTTCATGACTTTGCTTACTTCATTTTGCATCATTCATATAAGTCTTTCCACTCTTGTTGGCATTCATCATGTTTGTTTCTTGCTTTTGTTGTTGTTCAGTTATGTCTGATTCTTTGTGACTCCTTGGACCATCGCAACTCTAATTCTGTTCATGGGGTTTTCTTGGCAAAGATACAGGAGTGGTTTGTCATTTCCTTCTCCATTGGATTAAGTCAAACAGAGATTAAGTGACTCACCCAGGGTCACACCGCTAATATCTAAGGCTCGATTGAACTCCGGTCTTCCTTTCTCCAGGCCCCATCCACCTCGTGTAATATTCCATTACATTCATACTCCATGGTTTGTTTAGCCATTCCCTAATTGATGGGCATCTACTTCATTTCCAGTTGTTTGCTACCACAAGAAGTTTAGATCTTCTCCTAAACAGTAATGTTAACCTTTAATTCAGAGTGAGAGCTCACCAGAATAAATTGTGTCTACAGTCTATAACATTTAGATGGGAAAAAAGGAAAACTAGGATCTGTTTAACTATATGTTCACAGTAGTTGAATAACTAAGGCCAAAGGCTTTCAAAACATGCTTCCTGAAAAGATCATCTCATGTGTGATATTTCAGATTTTGTGCTTAGAGCTCATTACTTCAGGTGTGCTTCCTTAAGTTGTTATTAGAGGGATGCTAAATATGTTTATTATATGTGATGTTTTTAAATCAATAAGCCTGTTTTAGGAGTCTGTATTACAAAGGCAAAACCTAAAAACTCTGCTTCAAGGCACCTACTTTGTATTGATACCCTATTTTCATAAATAAGCAAACTGGAAATATTTTTGAGGAACAGAAAGAGCATTAACATCTAAAGGAATTGGAAAAGGCCCAGGTAGGAGGTAGTACCCTTGAAGGAAATCAATATTTCTAGGAGACAGGAGTGGGGAGGGACTTCATTCCAGGTGGGGAGTAGGCTGTGAATGGAGATAAGAGGTGGAAGTCAAAGGAGATCCATCCACAAATAATTAGCTAGATAATAGCCGGGCAAGTTACTGCTCTGAGCCCATTTCTTCCTCTGTAAAATGGAAATAAAAGGCTTAATTTCTTGAGTTATTGTAAGGGACTCATGACACCTTTATATATGCGAAAAACTTTTCAAACTTTAAAGCACTATAGAAAGCTATAATTATTATTATTGTTGTGGATAACAATAACAGCAATGATAGCAAACATTTGTATAGCACTTAACTATGTGCCAGGCACTGTGCTAAGCACTTTACAATTATTATCTCATTTGATCCTCACAATAGTCCTGGGAGGCAGATGCTATTATCTTTATTTACAGATGAGGAAACTGAGGCAGAGATTGTTAATTGCCCATGGTTACAAAGCTTAGTGTCTGAGGCCATATTTAAATTCAGGTCTTCCTGATTCTAATCCTGGCTCTCTATCCACTTACCACCTTGTTGCTTTATTATTAATTAGGTAAATATAATTAATTAATTGTTATCAATTAGGTAAATTCCCTTAAAAAAAACCTTTATTTTAGTTCTATAAACATTAGTTGCCTTGTCCACTGATTAGGTGATGCATGGGCAGTAGCAATAATCCAAGATCAGATAGCCTTAATCTCAGTCTTCATACTTCTTTACCTCTCTGGAGTACTAGATGCTGTTGACCACTGAATACTTTCTCTTCTCTTGTTTTTCATCCTACCTGTCAGACTATTCCTCAGTGTCTTTTGCTAGACCATTATTCTTATCCCACTCTTTAACTGTACGTGTTTATCCTGAGCCTTCTTTTCAATCCTCACTTTCTCTTGGTAACCCTTTTTTTTCCCCTGAGAATATTTTATTTGAGTTTAGTTTAGTTTAGTTTCATTTATTTATTTTTAGTTTTCAGCATTCACTTTTATAAGATTTTGAGTTCTAAATTTTCCCTCCCCTCACCCATCCCCACGATGGCATGCAATCTGATATAGGCTATACATGTATGATCATATTAAACATATTTCCACATTAGTCATGTTGTAAAAGAAGAATCATAACAAAAGGGAAAAACCATGAGAAAGAAAAAAGAAAAAACAACCAAAGAAAGAGAAAATAGTAGCTTTGATCAGTATTCAAACTCTGTAGTTCTTTCTCTGGATGTAGATAGCATTTTCCATCACGAATCTTTTGGAATTGTCTTAGATAATTGCATTGCTGAGAAGAGCTGAGTCTATCAAAGTTGGTGGTGTTACTGTGTACAGTGTTCTCCTGGTACTGCTCACTTTGCTCAGCATCAGTTCACGCGAGTCTTTCCAGGTTTTTCTGAAGTCTACCTGCTCACCATTTCTTAAGGAACAATAGTATTCCATTACATTCATAGACCACAAGTTGTTCAGCCATTTTGCCAATTGATGGGCATCCCCTCAATTTCCAGTTCTTTGCCACCACAAAAAGAGCTGACATAAATATTTTTGCACATGTGGGTCTTTTTTCCCTTTTTTATGATCCCTTTGGAACACAAACCTAGTAGTGGTATTGCAGTATCAAAGGGTATGTACAGTTTTATGGCCCCTTGGGCATAGTTCCAAATTGCTTTCCAGAATGGTTGGATCATTTTACAACTCCACCAACAATGCATTAGTGTTCCAATTTTTCCACATGTTCTCCAACATTTATCATTTTCCTGTTTGGTCATGTTAGCCAATCTGATAGGTGTGATGTGGTTGGTAGCCTTCCTAGTTTCTGTGAGTTTAATGATTATTTCTGTGCAGATTACTTTCAAATCTATATATTCATCTCTAAGCTCTCTTCTGAGCCTCAACTGCTTCTTAGACATTTCAAAGTTAATGTCCTAGGAACATCTCAAACTCTGCATGTCAAAATGCATAATTCATTATCTTTTTCCCAAACCCATGCCTCTTCCTAATTTCTCTCTTTTTTTCAAAGGTACCACCACATTCTTCTAGTAACCCAGGTTCACAGCCTCTGCTTTTCATTCTGCCTTACTTCACATATCTAATCTGTTGCAAAGTGTTTTTTCACTACTACCTCCACATCTTTCAAATCTGACCCCAATTTGACCATGTCATGCCCCGCCCTCCCTCCCCAACTAAACTTCATTAACTTCCTATTTATCTCCAGGAACAGTACTAACTCCTGTTAAAGCCCTTCATAACTTGCTCCCTGCTTGTTTTTCCAGCTTGTCCATTTATCCCTTCTGTAATATAAAGGCTAGCCATATTCACCTTCTTGCTGTTAATCTCACAGGACCTTCTATGTCTACTGTCTCTGTGCTAACTGTGTTCCAGTTCATGGTATGTGCTCCTTCCTCCCCCAGCTTTTTAGAATCCCTGGTGTCCTTCAAAGCTCACATCATGTATCACCTTTGTGAAGCCTTTGTTGATTCCCTCAGCTCCTAGAGTTCAAATTATTTTGCATTGTTGTTGTCATTCAGTTCATTAAGTCATGTCTGACCCTTTGCGATCCTGTGAACCATTCTATTCATGGGATTTTCTTGGCAAAGATACTGGAGTGGTTTGTCATTTCCTTCTCCAGTGGATTAAGGCAAACAGAGGTTAAGTGATTTGCCCAAGATCACACAGCTAGTACGTGTCTGAGGTTTTCCTAACTCTAGGCCCAGAGATCTATCCATTGACCGGTCTAGCTGCTTCTATTATTTTCCATATGTTTTGTATATACTTACAAAGAGAGACAGGATGGTAGTGGATAGAAAGCTGGTGTGGGGGCCTGGAAGTCCTGCCTCCCCCACATGTTGGCTGTGTGACCTTGGGCAAGTCACTTAAACTCAGTGTTCTAAGCAGTTCTACTCTAAGCAACAGGGAACGGGTCAACTCACGTTACTGGAAGAAGTTCTCTGTATTAATGAAATCATACGGCAAGCCCCTGTCTCAGTCTTTTTCTCCCCAGTTGTAAGTTCCTTAAGGATAGGGACTTTTTCATTTTTGTCTTTGTATCCCCAGCACCTATCACAGTAACTAGCACATAGATGGCATTTGATAAATGCAGAGGCCTTCTTCCTAGTTTTAAAGATGATGTTCAGAACTTGTGTGTGTATACATATACACATGTATGTGTATGTGTATAAAATCATCCCTGCCACCCCACTTTTCATCCATCTTGTTTAAAATGAGTTCTTCAACATACATAACACAACACAACAACAGCAACATAAGCAGCAAAGGAAAGACCACCTAATATGTGGGTGAATAGAAGCATTAATAATATTAGAAACATCTCATTTCAAAAAGGTTTCATATTGTATAAGGCAATAAGCCTTCCCTTCTCAAAATGGTGGCATTTGGTAGTTATTATTTTCTGGGCTATGTATACTATGTTTCTTAACAATAGTAATACCTTAGAGTTACATGTAGCCTTTGTTCTCAAGAATTTGTCCTCAACATTAGAACATTGTCCTCAACCCCAAATGTTTACTTATTTGGGGGTAGTGTGCAAAAGCACAGTCATTTGCTTGTCCCACCTTGGGATAAAGTGTTATTAAATCAATTAGTAATTAAAGTAATTCTTGCACTGCACCTGGGCTTTGTTCTTTTTGACAGAAAGGGGAGTTTTTCTTAACTTCCTTATTGTCACCTAAGCATAGAGAACTTCAGTAGAACCTTCTGAACCAGAAAGGGATGGAAACTACTGTTGACCATTAGTGTAGATGGACATGGTCACTAGAATGAGGCGTTTTGTGAACTAGTCATAGACCTAGAAGAATTGGGTGGGAATAATGAAAAATAAATTTTTTTTTACAGAGTTGACATTAGAATAATAGTGACAGAGATAGGGGGTATTGGAATTAGGAGTTTTAAGAGTGAAAACCAGCCAGTGACTACTGAGAAGGAGGAATTAAATGAGGTGGAAGCGAGGCCTTTGAGGTCTTTAACAACAGAGACCAAGTTGCAGCAGAGGAGAGAGAACACAGGGAAAGGGCTGGAGACAGAGAACATGCTCAATTCTTGGCTGCTGTTATAGCAGGGGAAGAGACCTGATGGGCTCCTGGCAACTCGGGCAGTGGGGAAACCGCTTTCCAGGCCACAATAAGGGCCACTATGAAAGGGCAGTTAAAAGGATTGTACTGAAATGGGCCAGGTGCCTCGGGCAAATGCCAGAGACTTGATTCAGGGACTTTGGGGTCCTTTTAGGGGCTCAGGATGAATTCCATCCCCCATCATTAGGAAAATATTTTATGAAACTGTTCTTATCCTAGCCTTGTTGGGCAGTCATGCATATGACCTCAGATGAGCTAGTGATAGTTTAAGACAGTAAGTCACTGTGCAGTGCTGAAAATGGGAACCCTGCAGCAGTCACGTTGCCTTGTTTATCTCATTTCTGTGAGTATAAAGTGACTTATATAGACTTACTGTGGCACCTACATGCTTTATAATTATTTTCTTTCTACTGAGAAGTTTCATGGCATAATGGAAAGAGCACTAGGGTTGAAATCCTAGATTTAATCCTGACTTTGGGAATCTTGTATGACTGAAAGCAAACAACTCTCTGTTTCCTTATCTTTAGATTGGGAATGGTAATATACTATTTCCTCAGTGGGTGTTGTGGAGAAATTCTTTATAAATCTTAAAGTGCTATGTAAATATTATTTTTGAAAAAAGAAAAACAAACTAGGAATTCTAAGAGGCAGAGATGAGAAGGGTGTGTGGTCCCACCATGGGGGCCAGCCAGTACAAAGGCGTGGAGATGGGGAGTGGAATGTTGTATGAAAAGCAAGACAGCCGTTGGCTGGACTGCAGAGGACATAAATAGGAGTCAGAGAGAATAAGGCTCAGAGTTTACTGAACAGGAACTCTAGGAAAGTGTCTTGTAGCTGTGTGGAGGATAGATTGGAGAAAAATAGTTGAGGAAAGGAGACCAATTATTGTAAGGGAAGAGGAAAAAATTGTGAAAGAAAATGGAAGAAATTCATAAGGAAGAGTAGGGAGAGCAAAGACTGAATAAAGTCTAGGCAGAGAATATGCACAAACTATTTACTTTGGCCAACTTTTTTGTTTTTTTAATTAAGATGAATTCTTAATTTCATTTGTGGTAGCAGTCATTTTTCTCAAAGGCAGTTTTGTGATTTGTACAGAAATTGTTGTTTGTATGTGTGTGCTTAAAAAGAAGTGATTGCCTCTAGGTGGCACACAGTGTCTCGTCTTGAATTCCAGCTATTATAGTTCTGTACATGCATTCAAAAAATACTTTTGGAAGAATAGGCTGCTAGCATCTGGTTTTAAAAATCCATACACAAAATGTGACTTGTAATCTGTTGTTCCAGAATCCAAGGTAGGGGAAAGGAAAGCAGGGAGAAACAAAACTTAGTATGTGCTTTTTCCCACTTTAGACCCTAGAAAAAACTGGGTATTATGATGCATGATAGTAAATGGACCTTATTCACATTGTAGATGAGACGTAGTAGTTGTTTCTCATACACAGATTATCTCATTTGGTTGATTTTTATATCTTTTGTGAACTGAAGTACTTTTTAAAGCTATTTTTGGTGAATTTAACAAACATCAACACAAATGTTTTAAAATAAAGAATAGAAAAAGAAATATATATGAAACTATGAACTTTTGTTGCATTTCATTAACATGCTAGTAATGAAATTATCTTGCTCATCATGTATCCCTTTCTCAACTTTATTTTGCTATCTTCTGTATAATTATTTTTTTTTTAATTATTGACTAAAAGCTGTTTTAAAGAGGAGAGGAATACTCTGCCCAAAGTTGGAAACTATAGTAGCAGTAATTATTCCTGAGTATGTACAGTTTTTCTTCTAAGAAATTTGAAAACTACATAAGTGATACAGAATATTCGGCTGCTTTTAAATGAGTACCTCAAAACTTCATTTTCAGACTTTGTGTCTCAATTTTGCTTGTTTGGGGGTATTTTCTACATTGTGTTTAGATTAACAGTGCTAGTAATTGGCAGAGAGTCTGGTTGAAGGCCAGCATTAGAGGGTGAGTTTATATAGCATGTATAAAGGCATTTAGTACACACATATACACAAAGAAATGTGCAAGCTAGTCTCATCTAACTCAGCTACATCTAACTAAAGTCTGGATTGACAATAGCTCTCATCCTTTACTGTCAGTGAAGGTCAGACTAGGTATCAGATGCAAAGTTCACCATGTCAGCCATGTACATATCCACTCTCTGAAGGGCTTGCTTAGATCATTAGTTTCTTGTGGCAGAAGGCAGGAAAGTGTGCCCTGAGCTGCCAAAATAAAATACCTTCCTGCATTTTGTTCATAAATAGCAATTTATGATAAGAGTTCATTAGCTTTACTAATGAGCTGGCCTCTGTGGTACTAACCTCCTTGGTTTTGGTAATTGGAGACCTGTCTTGTCAGAATTACAAAGATGATACCTAATTCATGCTATAATAAAAACTTGGTTGGATATAACCATTGATTTTCAAGAGTATAAATGAACACTATTAGATTTTTTTCCCATTGTTGCAGTTCTAGTTCATATAGTACCAAACTCCTGTCATTTAAATTATGCATATACAGTAGTTTATTTTATTTGTTGTCTTGAGGTTTTGAGGTAATTTTGTTATTGTAGGCCAGTAGTATTAAAAAAAAAAACCACACACATATTTCTTAATCCCCAGGTTATTCTCCACCCTCTCCCCATTAATTTGTGTTTATTTTGTATTTATTTTAGTATTCGATTATTTGTGAACATGTTATATATCACTACCATCACCACTACCTCTTCCCCACAGTAGAATGTAAAGTCCTTGAGGGCAGGGAACAGTCTCTTTTTTTAAATTACTGTATCTACAGCTACTGGCACAGTGCTACTACTTTGGTGCTCAATAACTGCTTGCTGACTGAATGATTGTGTAAAAGGCATTGGATCAGATACTGAAGTCTGAACCTTTTTTCTCCCTCCTCACCTTCCACTTCTCACTTGATAAATTCATGGGAGTTTTGTTGTCCTTAGGGTTCATATTATGAGACTGCTTTATAGGTGAAACCACCTCATTGTGAAGTCCTTGGATTTGGCAGCATCTAAACTCATTTAGGAACCAGAATGGATCTCCTTGAATTGAATTCTATCCAATGTCGAATCATGTCATATGGTGTTTTAGTGTAGAACTTGATTGGTGTGGTGGTTGGTATGAATGTTTGCCAAGGCTTAACTGAGCCTTTTTGCAAATAAACAAGGTATACAGGCAATTGCTTAAGATGGTTGAAAGTTTAATAAACTTTAGGATTTTTTTTTTAAGAGCAACAGATTTGTGCCTGGAAACTGTTCTAGCAAAGGATATACTAAAATATTTCATTAAAAATACATTAAACAACTTAATTCTCAATTAAGTGTAGGAAACTTTTTTTTAAAAAAAGACATCTTTTGATTTAACTTGGCCATTTTAAAACACTTCAGCTTAGGGCTACTTTACCTGTGTGTAATGTTCCATGGCAAAAGGTCTTTGTTTTTGTTTTTTCCGAGTTAAGGTTCAGAAAACATGGATGTATGTTTGTTACTGTTCTTTACATTTGTTGATGTATCCATGATTTCCTTAACAGATACGTGTACTTTATATATTTCAGGATATGCCACCTCCATTTAAAGGCCTAACTGAATTTTTCTCTATCAGGTTTCAACCTATTTGATAGCAGGAATTCTTAACCTTGGGATTTCAGAGGGTCTATGAACTTGGAAGGGAGAAAAAAAATTATATTTTATTTGCACTAACTTTTGGTTTCTTTTGTAATCCTGTGTATTTTATGCATTTAAAAACATTATTTTAAGAAAACTTCATAAGCTTCACCAGACTGTCAAAGGAGTCTGTGATACAAGAAGGTTAAAGATTCCTGTCTTATAAACTGATCTTTTTCCTCTTCCTATTTCTTATTAGCCCAATAGTAATTGCATAGGCTTTTGTTGGAGAAGAGCAGCTGTACTGTTAGGACAATTAGGATGGGGACGGCACTTTCTGGTGTACCCATCAAATAGGTCAACAACAATTTTGTTGAAGATTTTTAGGAAGCACATGCTATACAGTAAACCTCTACAATTATAGAAATTATTCATCCCTTCTGTGTTACTAGCAAGTCTAACCTAATCAGTTCTAATAAGCTTTATAGGTGCTTTTTTCTCTGTCAATGCCCTTTCCAGTTTCTTAGTAAATATTTGTTGGGAATGAAAGGTTTTAAATGTATTTTGCGGATTGAGTACTTTTTTAAAGGGTAAAGTGGGCGGGAGTGTCAAAGGTGAAAAACTAAGGTACTGTGGTATGGTTTTTGATCAGACTCATTTCACCATATACAGTTTGTCACCTTTTTAGGGCTTTCTGAAGAACGAAAAGGACAATGCATTGCTCTCTGCCATTGAGGAGTCCAGAAAGCGGGTGAGTAAGAAAACAGAACCTCAAATGGAAAGCTGTTTTGAGAGACTCAGCATATACTGTCACTAAAGGAATTTTGACTTAAGCTATGGGGAGTCAATGTCCTTTAACTCAGTTATTTTCTACTAATGGAATTTAATCCAACCACAAAAGTTCTGTGTATATAAGGAAGCTTGTTGATTCCACCATGGTTTGGATAAATCTTGCTAGTTAACTAGCTATAGATAATGACTGAAATGGAAATAAAGCTGTGTTAAATTATTTGCTAATTGGAAAGACCAAAAGACCTTTGAATTATATATTTACGGCTGGCTATATTTCTATAGTCAAGGGAATGATTACATTCTTGTTGAAGCACTAAATCCTGAAAAGGTCCACTAAGGGGTTCTTTACCTTTTTGGTGTCATGGACCTCTTTTGCCGGAATAATATTTTTAAATGCATGAAATTAAATGCATAGAATTTCAAACAAAAATAATTATAGCAAAATACAGTTATCAAAATATTTTTAAAAACAAGTACCTAGACCTCAGGTTAAGAACCCCTGATTTAAAGGGTTTTCTTAAGATCTCTTCCTATTAAACAATTTATCTTCATTTTTACCACTTTTTAAACTAGTTAATACCTTCAAGTACTTCAGACATAGGCTTGGTACTGAATTCAGTAATAACTCACAATAGACAGTTATGACTATGAAAATTCTCTAATGATAGTGGGGAAGAGAAAATATTTATCCCATGTGATTTATTTCTAATTATTTCCAATATACATATTATTTGTATCTGTTAGGAATCAAAGTGAGATGAGTGAAGGAAAGTCACATATAATTTCTGAACATTATATTTACAAGTAAAATAATACTTAGAGATTCCCAATACAGTATCCCTTATTTCTTTCTTAGTGGCCTGCCTTCCTCTTTTCCTAAATGTAAATGTGCTTGGTTTGAAAAGTCCACATTAAGATGATTTTTGTGGTGTTGAAAATACCTTATATTGTGGCACTAACAGATAATATTGATTTGAGGTGGCTCTCTATAGACCTGTAGCCAGGTTTAGTTTTAAATCATGATTTCTAAAAAGTGTCCTAAAATATTAATTTAATAACAAAATTAATTATCAATAAATTCTTTAAAACTTGGTACTTTGTTATTGCTAGAAAGTAGATTCTAATCGGATTCATGCCTCCAGAATAGGAAAAATAATTCATGCTTTGAATCAGATTTCACCAAAATCTGATGGAATTAAATTATGATTGTTAAATGCCACCAAGCCTTATTAATTCATTTACCCTGCTGAATGTTTTTTCTGCATTTGGCAGTCTCCAAACATTGTGCCATACTGAGACTAAATGTGCAGCCAACCAAAACATTTAGTGACATGCTACAGTGCATAACATGTGCATATGTGTTTGTGTGAGACACATTCCAGTGTCGTAAGTTGGCCTGGAGGGAGAACTTTTGACTTGTGTAGAAGATATTAAGATGCTGAAAAGTAAAAATTCTGTCCAAACCAAAGGTGACTTTATATCTGGCATTTAAGCAAGTGGGTAGAGGGGAATTTCATGCTAGAGTAACTTGCCAATATCATGTTGAAATGCCAAGAAAGCAGACACACAAATTACGAAACTGCAAATGTACTGTATCTTTTCCATTTGATGCATCCTAGTGAAAACAGAACAATGTTACCAGAACATATGCAGAGTTCCCAAAGTCAGCAGCAGCACAATAATAAATTGGCATTAAGTCAAAACAGGTTACCCTCTTCCTTGAGAAAAATGGAGGCCCAAGTACCCACCACCTGTTCTTTACTAAGTTGTCCAGTATGCCAAATCTCATTCTTATACTGTATGTAACACAAAATTCTTTTATTTAACATAACTTGAAAGCATCTTACTTCCCTTAACTTTAGTTTAGCTTACGTTTGCCTTAACATTTTTTATAATTCCCTTTGCTTCTTTTTATCCGTAGTGCCTTTATTTTCCCATTCTATGTTATATCCCTCCTCTCTTTTAATTTGTATTCCTGTGACAACCTTCCAATTTCTCTTTCTCTCTTCTCTCTTGGGCTTTTTTCTCACTTGTTTCTGCTAGTCTAACCTCCTCCTTCACCTCATGCTTGTATTTCCCCTATCTCCTCTCCTGTTGATGGTGGTATCAGTGAAACTTCTAGCTATCTCATTATCACCTCTCGTTGATATTCTTTACACTTAATAAGGATTCACAGAGGATATAAAAGATAGGTTAGATTAAGGTGTGTGTGTGAGTGATCTGCTGTGGTTATCACCTGAATTAGATATTCTATTATCTTTGGTGTAACTAGAATTAGGGGGTTTCTAATGGACAGGCAGGGAAGCAAAAGGTGAGAGAAGTTATTTTATTGGTAGTTGAAAGTTTCTTCAATGAAGTTCCTTGTCATTTTCCCACAAATTGCTTAGTGGAACTATGATAACATTATGTCTAAGTTGTGAGCTAACTCTTTCTTAGTCATGTATAAGGATCTGGAAAGTTCAGTGGCCTGTTTTTAAAATTTTAGGGAATTTTAGTTGTTTTAGGAAAAGCAAAAGATCTTGACATTTGGGGTTTTGTTAAGATCAGTTTTCCACAGCCTCTGTCCCATATATGACTTTGAACTTTCCCATTTTCTTCTTGATAGATTTCTCTTTGGAATAGTAGATTCCCATCATTATCAATGTGTGTTTTCTGCTTAATCAAGATTCATAGTTTGGGTACAAAAGAAATTTCCTAAATTAGGGCAGCTTTGCCATTTTTTTAATTAGCCAAAAATTACTTTTTTAAGTGAGTACCCTTAATAAACTCTTAATCGGCTTTTCTGCTCTTTCCTGGCTTTCCTCCAACCTATCCAACTGTTCTTCTCAGTTTCTTTTGATGGATCTTCATCGAGATCATGCCCCCTAAAGGTAGCTGTCTCCTCAGGCTCTGTCCTGGGCCTTCTCTTCTCCCTCTATACTGTTTTGCTTCGTGATCTCATCAGCTCCTGTGGATTCAATTATCATCTCTGTGCTGATGGTTCTCAGATCTACTTTTCCAGTCCTAACCTCCAATTTTTAATCTCCAAATTGTTTATTAGACATCTCAAACTAGATGTTCTATACATAACTTAAGCTTGCCTAAGATAGAATTAATTATCTTCCCCCCCCCCCAAGCCCTCCTTTCTTCCCATTTTTCCTTTTACAGTCAAGGACACCCCTATTTTCCCAATCACCTAGACTTACAACCTCAGCTTCTCACCCCACAAACTGCTTCCAAATCTTGTCATTCTCCCTTCACAACAGCTCTCATACATGTCCTTCTTTCCTCTCACGCTGCTGCTCCCCCAGTGTAGACCCTCATCCCCTCACACCTGAACTGTACTCCACTTGAGTCTTTCTCCTCTCAGCTGTCAAATTAATTTTCCTGATGCTTAGATCTGATCATGTGTTTCTCTTCCCTCTTCTCTATCCCCCTTGTCTAGTCAATCAATTCCAATGGATCCCTGTTATCTCCAGGATCAAATGTAAAACCCTATGGTTTTTGACTTTCAAAGCCCTTCATAACCTGGCCCTTTCAAGACCTTTCCAGTCTCTTTTGTTTTAATCCTTTCCATGTCCTCTACAAAGTAGTGACACTGGCTATTCCTCATTCCTCATATAGCACACACCAACTCCTAACTCCATACCTTTTCATTGGTTGCTCCTTATTCCCAAAATGTCCTCCTTCCTCACCTCTACCTCTTAGCTAGGGGGCCCAGTGGATAGAGCACTGGGCCTAGAATCAGGAAGACCTAAGTTCAAATCCTTCCCCAAACACGTACTATCTATATGGCCCTGGAAAGGTCACTTAACCTCTGTCTGCCTCAGTTTTCTCAACTGTAAAAAGGGTACAATAATAGCACCTACTTCCCAGGGTTATTGTGAGATTCAAATGAGATAATGTCTGTAAAGTGCTTAACACATAACAGGCACTTAAAAGAATGCTTGTTTCCTTCACCTCTTCCTAGGTTTCCTGATTTCCTTTAAGACTTAACTCAAATCCTACTTTTTTTAAGAGGACTTTTTCTGGTCTTCCCTCCTTCCTACTCCACTACTAGTTCCTTCCCCATGAGATTGCTTCCTGTTTACACTGTATATATTTTATGTGTACATATTTATTTATAAATTGTCTCCCCCATTAGAATGTCAGCTTCTTGAGGGAAGGGACTGTGTTTTTGCTTTTTTTTTTTTTTTAATCCTCTGGCACATGGTAAGCACTTAATAAATGCTTGTTGACTGGCTGATTGAAGGAGATTCTTGTTGACTATCAGACTGAGAAACAGGATGAGCACCTACCTATCTCTTTTAATGAGCTGGACATCCATCAAAGACCAGAAGTACCGTTATCATTAGCTATTTTTTACAAATGCTTATAGCAAGTTTCAAAAACTGTGTAGCATACCTCCCCTTGAGCTCCCTCCTGTTAAGGCTCACCTAATACCACTCCACTTTACTGGAGATGTGTGCAATGTGAGGTTCAGAGTCAAGGACGCTTTGGGCTTGGCTCCTGGATTGATAGGGATCTCCTGTGAATCAAGTGGGAATTGTACAGTGTTACAGACTGCATCTATGGCAGTTGCTCATGCCTCAAAACATTCTCTCCATTGAAATCAGCATGCTTCCTCAGTAGCTGTACTCGTTTGGGCAAAGATCATTGTAGGGGAAATGTTCATCATTGTAACTTGTCACCCAGGTTGCTCTTTGGAATGATTCCATTCTATCTTTCTCTTAGTGCACAAACAACTAAATAGGAGCCTGATTTTTCAGTTTGTGATTATAGTTTTTTCTTTGTCTGTAGCAGATTGATTTGAAGTCATATTCATTAATTCTTATAGAAGTAGATCAAAATCAAACTTGTAATATCCCCCCAAGTTTCCTCCTTTTTAGTTTGTGTTGTCTTTCTCCTTTTCACATTTTGACAAATAGTGAACCAAAACTAAACTTCAGAGTAAAGGTAGGATAATCAATATGCCTGATAGCCTCACAAAAGCTCATGTATAAATATGTTATCAGTATAAATTATCTATGTTGCCAAAAATTGAAGCAGGCATTACTAACAATCATTCCCTTGGTGCTGCCTAATTAGATGCCAATCTGATTCTAAATGAAATAGCTTTCTTATTTAAACTGATAGGAAACCTGGTCTGCCAATTAGAAAGTAATAGGTTGAATGCTCATGGTACAGTATGTTTCTCTATAAGTGCTTTAATTTCCCCTTAGTGTTTATCTTTTCCTTCTGTGTGCCTGTGCTTTTTGGCAGGAGAGTTTGCAGTGACACCAACATACAGAGGTATGGTTTGCCAGACATACAGTAGAGAATCTGAGTGGAATATTTAGTAACCCAGTTACAGAATAGTCTTTATTTTCTCTCATGGGTTCACTTCTTCCTATGAAAATGCTACTATGTGCCTTAGAAAATCACTCCGTAAATTTTTTTAGATTTATGTTTTACCACCTGGCATTCTAAGAATCATAGGCTTTTCAATTAATTATCATAGAGAATTGGAAGGGACTTTAGAGGTTATCTAGCCCAATATCTTCATTTTACAGATGAGGAATTGAGGCACAGAGAGGTAAAGTGACTTGTTCAAGGACACACAAGTACCAAAGGGCAGAGTTGAGATTTGAACCTAGATCATCTGTCTCTAAACCCAGCCAACTGCTTAGGATATAAATGGATAAAATGGATAGGGAAGGAAAAAAGGAAAGGAAGGAGAGAGGGAGGGAGGGAAAAAAGGAAAACAATTGAGGAAACTGAGAGAGAAATGTTAAGGTCAGGTGAAACATGCCTTCCCATCTTTTGGCAGAAAAGTGGTAAACTATGGCTGTGGAGCACAGCCTATGTTTTCTGACACAGTGAGGGTGTTATGTTCACTTAGTGGCAAAACTAGGACTGTATTGTGGCTTCCAGCCCAGTGCTTCTTCTAATGATTTTCCTATCGTAACTGCCTTCATTGCTAATTATGTAAATATGACCATATCTTTCTATTTCATTTGAATTTTTTTCTCTTAAAATCTTCCTTTATAATCATATTTGAAAGCAAATCCTTTTAAGATTTTTAAAGAGAGGTTACCTTCCCTTTACTCATGAAGAGACAGTAGCCTGTTTTTGTTTCTGTTTTTAATTTCTTTTGTGCTTTAGAGAAAATTATTTTGTTCTTTCTACACCAGATTCATTAGCATCTTTTTCTTTTATAGACCTTTGGTATGGCTGAAGAATATCATCGAGAGTCAATGTTGGTGGAATGGGAACAGGTTAAACAAAGGATTCTCCATACACTGCTTGCTTCAGGAGAAGATCCTCTTGACTTTACACAAGAGAATGAAGTAAGTCTAGTCCACAAGAAATGTGTGTGATAGCATCTTATATCAACAATATTAGAGCTAAAATCAAAGAAATATTTAGCTCAAGATCATTTAGTTACTGGTGTGTATGTGTTAGGGGGGTATGTGTACATATCAAGGGTTTTGAATAATAATTTAAAATTATTACAGAGGTTTTCATTTTAGGCCTTCAAGAGTTCTTTGTTTATTTCAAACAAACCTATGTTGTGTGTGACCAATGTTCTTATCTCCATATTTTTGAGGAAGCAAATATGTAGTAGAGGCTGTATAGTCAATATGACTCAGAAATGCTAGCTTCCATTTTGTAATTCTGATCACTGCAGTCTACATCAAGGATGCCCAAATGGCAGGTCATTTTATAGTATCTAGCTTGCAGAGTGATTTTATGCAGCAAATAAAGACACCTAGTATCTACTAATCCCTTCCTATTTAAAACTTTTTACTTTCATTTGAACAAGTCCCTCAGTAAAAAGACGGAAAAAACTAAAGACATTAGGGAATGGTCCATATACAATCTTAGATCATGTTTCCTTGTCAAATGTTGTTCCAGCCAGAACCTTCAAGGAGAAAAAAAATGTATTAAACCCTACACCAACCCAATTTTTTAGTTTTGACTTCTTCATGAAGCTGGGCAAATAACTAGAGCAGTTTACTGCACCATGGACTTCATTTTTTAAAATGGTGTTAATAGGCTGTGGTCTGTAGTGGGATTTGGAAATAATTAAAAGTTGTTAATGAGATGTTCTTTTCTGGTAGCTAATCTCTTAAAAATAGACTAGTCTACTTAGCAGGCTGTTCTTTAACAACTTGAGGAGTCCCATTGGACAGTAGTTTATTGATGCTGGTGATACACTATATTGTGACCTTCCAGCAGGGTGGATAACGTTGCTGTCATCTTAGCACATCACACAAATGGCACTTATTCCAGATTAGCCAAGATAATAACACTTTCTGTCAACATGCACCTCTGGTCACTCTACTAATGTCATGAAATCCTTCTGGATTGTAAGAAGGGTGATGGGGCATATAGGCAAAATATTATATAGGACTTCTTTACAGCAATATTTTCCATCTTACTTAAAAAGTCTTTTGCTGTAGACCCCTTTGGAGACACAGATGTTGTTTTTCCCTTTATGTTTAAAATATCGTTAGGCACAGAAAGAAAAAAGAAAGCAAGTATAATTTTATATCCAAAATATTCTTCCAGTCACATTGTTCTTAGGAAAGGGATAGCTAAGATAAGAGCAGTTTTCAGTCAGATACAGAAATTACTCTTATTTGGGGCAGACCTGATCACTGAAGGAAAATATCAAAATTTGAATACTTTAATAAAAGAGGATGGTGTATACAGAAAGTGGGAGGGGAGGAGAGAGGAGGAAGAGACATGTGGTAGAATTTGAAATATCCCTCCCTGGCCAAGCTGTTGTATAATTGAAGAGCAAGAGGCCATTCAGTCATATCAGAGCTGGCAAGTTTTAATAAAGGAAATGCTTCAGTAGCATAAAGTTAATTTGGGAAATCAATTTCCTCAGGATATCATCAAGAAAAATGGTATAATATGATTGTTAGAGGAAGTTCAGTAATTTTGCATTCATTAATAACTTTTATAGGGTGGTCTGAATAAAAATCTCATGCTTCAGAATTAAAAAAGGATAGCACCTGATTAAGCACCTCATATGCTTCTTTGGTTTCAGTATTTGGTTACGACAAACTGATTATTTGGAGAGAGCAAAGAAGGGGCATGTCAAAGATCATATTGGCTAGATGACCATATCTAAATTGTTTTTATCATATATAATAAATATGTCTTTTTTTCTTAAACACCCAATTAGCTTTTCTCTATTTAGATTCGTTCCTGTAGCTTAGTGTTTGTTTTTGCTTTTATAGTCAATGAAGACAATAAAATTTCTTCCTCTTCCAAGTTATGAAAAAGCCCGAGAGCAGGTTTATTGCTATTATCCTGTGATAGACTTCTTTTCAAAATCCTTAAATATAAAATAATTATAAAATAATTATGCAGCTAGGTGGCACAGTGGATAGAGCACCAGCCCTGGATTCAGGAGGACCTGGGTTCAAATTCGGCCTCAGATACATAACACTTACTAGCTGTGTGACCCAGGGCAAGTCACTTAATCCCACTGCCTAGCCAAAAATAATAAAATAATAAAATAATTACAAAATCCTTAAATAGTATCAGTATATCTTTTCAAGAATGTTTTAGATTCTTGAGATATTTTTTTTTTCTAACCTTCCAAAGTACATTAACTGTTAAAATGTTCTTTACCTAACTTTAGGCCTGCTGGTGATTCTTTAGAAATCTGTTTCAGTTAAATGGCATGCACACTATGAATTGGAGAAAGAATCATAGAGCCTTGGATTTGGGAGGGATCACAGAGGCCATCTAGTCTAACCTATACCAAAAATGACTTCTACCACAATATTCTTGAGATGTGGTCATTCAGCCTTTGTTCACAGAACAGATACTCCTCGTTCCTGCAGTAGTCAGTTCCACTTTGAGATAGCTGATGGTTAAAAAAAATTTTCATTATATCAAACCTAAATTTGTATCTCTTTGGTACAGTGGAAATAGCACTGGATTTGGAGTCAGAGGACCTGGGTCAAATACGAGCTCTTTTACTATCTGTGGAATCTCGGGCAAGTCATTTAACTTCTCTGTGCCTCAGTTTTTTTAATATGTAGAATTAAGTGGTTGGACTAGATGACTTCTAAGTCACCTTCCAACTCTGAATCTATGTTCCTGTGATTCACTATTGCTTATACTTTGGCCCTTTGGGACTAGACAGAACAAAATTAAGCACTTTTCCATATTACAGTCCTTCAAATTCTTGGAAACCACTATCATGGTTTTTTTCTTCTTCAAACTAAGTAGCACAATTGGTTCTTTCAGCCAGTCTTCATATGGCATAATTTCATGGTCCTTCATTATTCTGGTTGCCCTCCTCTGGATGTGCTCCAGCTTTATAAAATATGGCAACCAGACCTGAACTTAATATTCCAGATTTGTTCACACTAGGGTAGAGTCCAGTGGAATTATTGCCTCCCTCGCCTTAGATGCCGCTATGTCCTTTTTAATGTAGCCGAAGATCACATTTGCATTTTTGGTTATTGTATCATACTGTTGCCTCATACTGAGCTAGCAGTCACTTAAATCTCCAGTAGATAATGAATGGTTCATTGCACCTAACCCCTTGCTTTGCACATAGTAAGGGTACTTAATAAGTGTCTTTGAATTTATGTACGTTGATAATGTAGAAGTTGCTGCAAAGGAAGTAGGCAAATTTGTCTTTGAGCAGGAACTAAGACTCAGTGATTTGAGATGACAGTTCCAAAATCCAGTGAGTGCCTAGTTTTAAGATGAGACAAACTAAAGGGACAAAGCTTTAGCCTTTAATACTTCATTTGATTTAATAAACTAATCTTTTCAATGTGTAATAATAATTAGGCATAGATTAGGAAGGGGCCTTAAAGGTCATGTAGTTAAATTCCTCCCCACCACATAGTTACTCAATCCAGTGCTTCTTAAATTAAACTGTGGGTTGCGACCTCATATGGGGTCTCGAAAGATTTGGCAACAGTAAAAGGTTTCCGAAAACACAATGACCAAAAGTTAATTAAAAATTGAACACATAATGGATCCCAGGTGTTTCTGGTGGTGGTTGCCTCTGTTTCATGGTGCAACTCCACTGCAGCTTTGGTTCCGAACACAAAGCATGCGCATTTGCACTATGCATACTGTCACATCATGCAACGCCAGTGAACACTGCCAAAATGCAAAAAAGGGTCACGAGTGGAAAAAGTTTAAGAAACCTTGTAGTCTAATTCACTTCCCTTTTTTTTTTTTAAATTTGAGGAAATATATTCCCAGAGAAATTATAACTTGGTCCTGGTCAGACCATTAGTTAGTGGCAAACTTGAAGTTAGAAACCAATTTCCCTGATTCCCAGTCCAAAATGACACTGTAAAAATGGTATTGCTAAGATTTTTTTAAAGGAAGCTGTCTCCTAGATAATGATCTCTTACAACTTAACTTATTTTATTTGCTATTTTGTTTATTAGTATTTTGGGGGTGGATAGGAGGAAGAGAAAAAGGATAAAAAAGCATGATTACTCTATCCCACCTTCAATCCCTCACCATATTCCATATATATTTCTAAGCTCTTTCTAACTTAGGTTAGCTGTTTTGGTAATTAGGTCAGCTTTGACAGTTTATACCCATTTACAATTGCCTGAAGATTCTGTTTTCAACTTTGACCTCAAGCTTTCCATTTATCTCATAGTTTGGCACTTTCCTTCTGTCTTCACGAAAGAATGCTGCCTCTGCCTGCCGTTTCTAGTATATGTCTCCCTTCTCCTGTCATTCTCTTCTATGCCTCATTCAGGCACCACTGCCGTGAAATCCAGCAACATTGATGGTATTCGGAGCCATTATTCCTACTCAGTATGTTAGCACTCACCACTAAACCATCAAACAGCCCCTTTCTTTCGAATTTTAACAAAAGTGTGTCCAGTTCCACTGCACAGGAATATTCTTCTACACATCCTGTTGATGAATAATGCATTTTATGTGTATGGAGCATGGTACACAAGTGGAAAGGAAAGCTTATCTAAGGGCAAATGAAGGAGAAATACTTTGGAAAACAAGAACATTAGGCAAAATTAATTTAAATGGAAATGTGAAGCCAGAAGCACAACTACTTTTTAAATGAGTAATTTCTTAAATTAAATTTTTTTTAGCACTAGAAAACACTTCTCATTGTTATTCAGCAATATTTAACTAAAACAGACACATGTTTTAGCAGATAATAATCACAAACCAAATAAATACCATTCTCTTTTCATGCTTCCCTCCCACCCCTCACCCCTCCATCTCATTTTGTTTTTTTTTTGCTAGCACTCACTACTTTAGGAGATGATAGCACCTTTTGAGTATAACTTTCAGATACTTTTTCACATTCCCTTTTGTAGCAGAGCATCTGACCTTAGTCTGACATATATTACATTTATTTTTGACCCCTCCTTCCCCTACCTCTCACCATGTTTTAGTCTTGTATATGTAATATGTAATTAATACCAATTGTTCAAAGCATCCAACCCCCATTGTTACTGAATTGCAAACATTATTGACAAATTCTTAAGTTGAAATGCATAATCTCCAGATTCCGACAGATTGGGACTAACCTGGAAAATTTCACATTGTTTATAGAATGCTTATGAAAATCAGTATAATTTAAAATTGCTCAAGGCAGACATGAAATTGAACTCCAGAGAAAATAAAAAATGTAGGGAACAAGTTTTTTGTTGTTAGGCATTTTTGTGGTGGGAAAATGAGATAAGATGGACATTTCTAACATGGAAAGATCATAAGGCTACATAGGTCATCTCTTTACAATATTCTTCTCTCCATCATTTTTTAGTACAAGACTCATTTCTAGGGAACATTTTTTTCTAATCTAAACTTTTTTTCAGTTTTCAATGCCCAGTGATAATACTCCTTGGATATTTACCCTATACAATTATCATCTTGAAACATCTTGAATTTTATCTTAAATAAATCCTCATTTTGTAAAATAAATATTTAAAGTTCTGTGATTTACTAGAATTAGAGGATATTAGAGTTAGAAGGGGAAATAAAAGTTCAGAGGGATACATTGACCAAGGTCACATAGCTAGTTAGAGGAAAAGCCAGGCCTAGAACTCGGATTTCCGTTACATAATGTTGCCTCTGAATTTAATCTTTTTGTGACCCCAAAGTCATATGTTCACCCTTGTTTTCTTTAAGCAAAATTGCCATGGTTTTAGGTTTTTTTTTTTTTAAAGAAATAATTTTTCATGAGGCCATTCTTTCCACAATAAAATCATTATTAATCATTTTCTTCAAATCTCTTAATTGTATTTTCGTTCTTAGTTTGCCTTTGAGGTACTTCCTTCAGTCAGCACTTCTATGGTAGGTCTGGGTTTTTAACTGCGTAGCATATTGCATATAAATTAATGTCCACTATGACTCTTCCATCTCATGTATTTGTTTCTCAGCATTAAATTCTACTTAATTTTTTACTCCATTTTCTGACTCCTTTTCATTTTTCTGTTTCTTTACTTGATTAGCAAAGATAATTTACTTGAAGCATTCACTGTCTGTGTGTTCTTGGCTGTAACACGACCTTGCTGAAATAATTTTCAACATAAAAACATTCCAATTCAGATGGGGGTGGGGGTGGGGAAGGGAGGAAGAATTGTGTAGTGCAGGAGTTTTTTGTTTGTTTAAATAGCTTGCCAGAAATACACTTTTTAATTATAGATTCTAGTATGTACTTTTCAGCTAGTCAGACACTCATTATTAAAAGTAACAGCCACAGTGATATTTTAAAATCCTTTAAAATGGCAAAGGGGAAAAAATATTGTGATTCACAGATGGAAGCTTTGTTTTTATAACAATCCCAAATCACATAACTTCCTATGATTTCCGTGTCCAAGTAAAACTCGTTCAGTAAATGATGATAGTTGTCTAAATGTAGAATTACCTGGGATAGCTGTGTAGCTTATCTAAAGCAGTCCAGGGAGAGCTTGCATAGTAGTAGTTCTTCCTTCACATCTGTTTCCCAGGAAACCTGCCTCAGCAGCTGCTTTGTTCTCAAGAACAAAGCATTCGTCATTTTTGAGAGGGCTCAAGGAATTTTGCCTTTGCTTTTGGTTCAGTGTGGAAGTTATTGTATTTAAAATATATGAATAACAATTCTGATAGGCATTATTTTGATAACTGTTCATATGAAGAGTCATATATAATGTTTAGTAAATTAAGCTTTTTATAGTTAGGAAAAATGACTTCTATGCGTTTAACTTTTCACATGTCTTAGTCTCCTGACTAGTTTGTAAGATTTCCGAAGGCAAGGACTGTATTTTATTTCTTTGTGTTCCCCACAATGACCAACACAGTGCTGTAGATATGTGGTAGACATTTAGTACCCAAATTGGACTGATTTAATTTATCGTGATTTTTTTTTTAAGCATCTGAGTGCCAAAAAATGAACCAGCAACTGCTGTCTTATATAATGCATAGATTAGAAATATGTCTGTGAACATTGCTGCTTCATAAACCTTATTTGTCATACTATCTTGACATAATTGATGATGTTAGCATAAACAGAAAGACTTAAGCTTTATTGTAGACACAGGGGAAAAGATGCCTATTGAGGGAGGATTGCTTGAGGTCCAAACAGAAAGTTTGAAATAGCCTCATCTCAGAATACCAGTGAAGATACTAATGAAGCTGACAGAGCCTTCTGCCCTTTTCGAGACAATCAAGTGCCACGTGGCAAGGAGAATTATCTTTTATCTAAACTCCTTAAAGCCATCCTTTGGGGGAAAGAGGGAGCAAAAAAACATCACAAATGTGTACTTTTTAATGTCGTATTTTAAACTTGGTGCCCTTAACTAATTATTAATGTGTTTTGACCTATAGCCAAGTTACATCAGTGATTTGGGACCCCCAGGCCGAAGCTCTCTAGATAGCATTGAGATGGCTTATGCTCGACAGGTAAGTCTGATGGCAATTGTTTTCATTGGCAAAGAAATTATTTTAAAATATCATATCTGGAAAAGGTAGCCTGGAATAGAGATCTGGCCTCGTGTGAGGATGCTAACTATCCAGCTGGCTGATGTGACCCTGCTTGGTGCCACACATAATAGAGCAGGTGCCAACATACATTGGTGAGGGGTTTTCTTCACTGAATGTTTTACCAATTAAAAATAATTCTAGGTTCTCCTCTCTCGACTTGCAAAGTTTGAAATCTAAGAAGTGTGTAAGAGAGGATGTTTCATGTTAAAACAAATACAGGAAGAAAATAAGGTTAGGAAAAATGACTCTAGATGTTGTTTTTTGTTTTTAAATCAGAAAATGGTCAATCTTTTATTAAATAAAATTCTAAATAATTGAGAATCTTGCCAAACTTTCAAGGCCCAACTCAGTTCTTATTAATAGTAATAGTAGCTAACTTTTGTATAACTCCTACTATTAGATAGGCATTATGTTGCTTTACAAATATTATTTCATTTGATCCTTACAACAACCTTGAGAAATAGATGTTATTATTATCCCCATTTTACAGTTGAAGAAACTGAGGTAAACAGGTTAAGTTGCCAACAATCACATGGCTGATATGTGTCTGAGGCTAGATTTGAATTTTCAGATCTTCCTGATTTCAGACTCAGTACTCTACCTGCTCTGAACTCATAGCCATTCATTTGGCTAAATAATTATATCAAATATAGTTTTAAAAGAATGTCTCTATTTTTGTTACCCATAAAACTAGATTGATCTATACTTGACAAAGTGAATGTGGTTACTAAGTTTATATTCAATAAAAATATTAATTAGTCAAGATGCTTCAGGAATTTGGGGGCTTTGCTTAATGGAATTTTCTGAACAACTAACAGCTAACCAGAAATTCTTTTCTTGTTTCAATAAAATCTATCAGAAAATATTTGTGTAACTGACTATTCAAAATGAAAACTTTCTCAAAATTCTGGTTATGGTCAAGACAATAGATTCATTTACTTGATTACTATTGCTGACTTGAAAAACCTCTAAATCAACAATAATGTTGTTATAGTTTTAAAAAGTCTCATTACAGTTATTTGATTTACCTTCCATGTTTTTTGCCTCCAAGTTAATTTCCAAGAACATGTAAAAACAATTTTTGAAGAATTAAGAAAACATTTTAAAATATTTTTTAAAAATACAGTCTTTGTCATTGTTGCTTGAGGTCTTGGTCTTTTTGATGACATCCAGAGGAAGCCAAGTTCTCACACATACTTAGCATGAGGTATTCTTCATTCCCAGACAGTTTCATCTAAAGCATAAGGATTTCCTCCAGAATAAGTGTGTGTTCCAAGTTTAGAGTAGTGGTCATTGTAACATAACAGGATGGTCCACATAACATTGCCCATTTGGCTTGGGCTTGTTAACAACATTATGTGTCTGACCTAAAAGAAAGGTAAAAGATTTTTGCTGCTGCTTTCTGGATAAGCATCCCTTCTGGTTAGCAGATGGTAGCAGTGGGACACATTTCTCCAATCCCTATCCTCTCCTTTGATTCCTATCAACTGGGACCAAAGGATGGCTGAGCATAGGAGCCATGGGGTTGCCCATTGTGCTCATATCCCTCATTTCCCCTCTTTACTCTCTGCTCCCACTGTTCAGTTGGTGGGTGGTGGCGGGATGTCAGGTGGCCTTGATGTGTCTTGGTGCTGCTGCTTATCAGCTCAGACATAAAACTGGGAAGCTGGCCATGAGAAATTCTTCTTTAAGCTGTGTTTAACTTGGCTGCCCTGAGTTACAAAACTTGAATGAAGCTTCCTTTGGCCATTATTTGAAAACTTACTTTAGATTTGGCCTGGAAGATTCTTATAAAAAGGAAAAAATGTAAACAGCATTGCTTACTTTGCTTTTGATAATTTCAGATTTATATTTATAATGAGAAGATAGTGAATGGACATCTGCAGCCTAACCTGGTAGACCTCTGTGCTGCTGTTGCAGAAATGGATGATAAGGTACTGACAGAAGTATTAGCATAAGTAGAAATGTATAATCTTGTTTTTCAGATGTGATTAGTAACTTGCTGATTTGGCTGAAATCTACTGATAATACATTATATTTCTTGGGTTTGAAAATAGCTTTCAAAGGTTTTCTTTAGCATTTCATAGTGATTAGTGTGTTGTAGTTCTGTTTTTGCTTTTCTTTTAAGCTGTTTACAGATGACCCACGTGGATTCTTTACCGCAATTGTTGCATTTTGTTTTGAAGTCAGCTAGTACTTTCTGTTTTGCCTTACAGCTTCCTGACACTTGTATTAGACTATTTGACATGGAGCTATCACAGTTCTTGGTTTTTGGTAGGCTTACTGAATTTGATTCAAGTGATAGATAGCCTGGTAAATGTTTTCTCAATTTCTCTCTGCTACTACTAGTATTCTGTCTTCCTTTCCCTACCTACCTTAATCCCTCTCTTTTCTCTCAGGCATCCTCTTCATCCCCACATTCCCCCCCCCCCAAAAAAAAGACTGGGAGATAAGCTAGAACCAAATATACATTTACTTTATACATATATTTTTAAAGATGTAAATATGATTTCCTCTTTCTTTCCTTCCTTTGAAACAAAGTGTTAATCTGCTTATCTGTGGTTGATATTATCATAAAGTAAGTATCGTTATCTTTAAAATTCCATTCAACTTTTTTACTTTGAAAATTTGCCAAATGCTGAAAGAGATGTTTTTAGGAAAGATTTAAAGACAGGAAGATACTCAGGGAGAGGGAATATGTGGGCAGCACAAAAGAAAGAATGACAGGCCTCCTTTAATTGTAGGTCATCAGGGGAAGAATCTTTGGGAAGGGGGTGACTGAGTAGGGGGAGGAGGTTGCTGTGGTTAGAGCAACAGCCCATGGTGACTCCCTAGGAGGACAAAATACATATTATTTAGGTTAAACTCTTATTTTAGCCCTTGCAAAATCTAAATGACTTCATAAGGACTGAATCATAGCTACCTAAATTTTCAAACTCCTAGATCTTTGAACAATCACAAATTTGTTCACACTCTCTTAATAACCCACTGAGATTCAGTGTTCTTGTTACTTTTAAGGCCTCTTAATTGTGGGGGTGGGCATTTGTCAGACAAAGCAAATAATCGATCGAAAAACTAGTTCTATTTGTTAGCTCACTGGAGAATTGAGCTCAAAAGCCCTTAAAACTGGACAAAGGTGAATATTACACATCAGAGCAAGCCAAGATAAAGACCTGTGGCTCTTCAGCAGACTAAATTAACCTGTTTCCCATTTCTTTTAAGTTATATTCAAGAATTTTTTTTTCTAAGAGGAAAAAAAGGCCATATAAACCTTAATGACTTTTTTAATACTTGCAGCCTTTCCTTCTGATTTTGTTGTTTTTGTGTAGAATATTTCAGATATGTGGGCAATGGTGAAACAAATGACAGATGTGTTGTTGGCCCCTGCAACAGATGCACTGAAAAGTCGAAGGAGCATGGAGGTACGAATGGAATTTGTAAGGCAGGCTTTACGTTACCTCGAGCAAAGGTAAGCTGGAGCCAACCAAATGAGCTTTTAAGATCCTTTGTAATTGAAAGTTTTAAATGTATATGTAATCTTCATAGGGAATGCTTTATAGATGTGACTGGTTGTAATTTGGAGTAAATGAGGCTGAAAGACATTATGATGTTGTCAGAAGTGGCTATTTACTTGGGCACCAGTCTGTGATACAAAATTGCTCTAGTAAAATCATATGGTATACAGAGAGGCTGTTAGAACACACCTATTTCTTTCTCATTTCTTTTCTTTGCCTTTGGTTCCCCCACCCCCCCCCCCAACCCCCTTTACAGTAGAGAGATACTTTGATTGTTATAATGTAATGCCTTGAATCAAAGTCCTGTTTCCTAGTATGGTTCCACCTGCCCTCTTTATGCCTGCTTGTGCTCTTACAGCATTTTAATTAAACTGCTAACCCCAGCAATATTACTGCCTTCAAACCATAGACAGGCCTGTGGACCCCTATTAAATCCCTCTTTAATCTTAATTTTCCTTTTGGCTACATCCAGTTAATCCCTGTGAGTCCACGATCCACATTTGATGTGCTGATTTCTTCCCTGCTGTTAATGCCAGTGGTTTGTACTAAGGTTTCTGTGCCACCTCCACAGCAACTTGAGTCAGTCATTTAGGGGGATTACAGTTGTGCTTTTGTCCCTTTACAATTGTCCACTCCATTAATGGGAGGTTGTGCCATTCATCCTTCATTGAGGACATGCAATTCAGTTCTGAATTAGCCAGCAGGGGTTGCCATAAGTGTTGCAACAAATCCTCTTTATTTCAGAGAGAGAGCACTGTGCTTCTCCCTGCTGGCTCAAGAAGAGAAGGCTGCTGAGTTGAATAACCTTGCAAAATTGCAACACTTTGCCACCAGGCCATGTAGGCTGGTGACTGCTGCCTTATAATATTATTTTCAGTGTATCCACTCTATATAAAATGATATCCTATTAAGAAGTCATAATATTTTCCTGTGTAGAGCTGTGCATTAATTCAGAGACATTATAGCATCATACTGGTTTTTAAAACTAATGATTTATTTGTTACACCATAGATAAATAAGATAAACACATCCAATGCATTAGATAAAATATCTATGTTCTGGAGTACAGTGCTGCATTTAGCACATTTATCTAAAATTCCATATGGCTTTTTGTGTTACAAAGGGTTTATACTTCAGTCCAAAATCCTTCATTAAGCTGTGGTTGATTTTTTTTTTAAATATCAATTTGTTTTAAGTATATTTCTTCTCTTTTCCCCAACAATGTTCAGCACAGTAATAATAACTAATAATTGTCTGTTTTGATTGATTCCATACCATCTTGCTATCTACAATGTATAACTATTAAAATAACTCCGTAGTGATAGATTCAGTATATAAACAAGGTTTCAAATACAGGGGTTTAGGGGGATTCAATTCAAATTAAGTTAAATTTCAAGTGTTGCAGTATATTTGTCCTTGAGTCACATATACCTTAATGGGTGCTCGCAGTATTTGTTTTCTGTGAACTTGCAAAAGGTGATACTAAAGGATTTTATACCAGGCTTATATACAGGGCCTGAAAACTCCTTTCAGAGAGTCTCTCGGTGTGTTAGGTGAAGTATCTGGCCACTCTGGCTCTGCGTTTTTACATAAAACCCAAGCCCTTCACACCCGCACTGGGATTCTTTCATCACATATCTACTACTTGTCTAAAAGCTTCTAAAATGGTACCAATCTGTCTCCTTTGGCTTCTGTAGCTTTAGTAATGAGATCCTGTTTCTCAGTTCCTTTGCCTGTTGTCCCCTTTGCTTTATTAATATCTTTAATTGAACTGCTTGAAGATAACCTGGAAATTGTTCATTCACAATTTCTTTTAAAACTGTATCATTTTACCTAGTAGTTGTTTGATTGTGATCTTGTAAGGAATTTATTCTTACTTCATTATAACCTTTGCAGGACTAATCGAGGCCAAATGAAATATTTAGGATGATAGTACTTTAAAATCAAATACCTGAAATTACAGTAGTATGAGTATAATTTTGTGAAATTAATTTTTGCAGTAGATGGCAAAGTAGATTTTTTTGATCAGGTTATCTTCCAGTGACTAGCTATATGCTATTTATTACCCTAAATTAAGGATTTTCTTCAGCATTGGTGCTCTGCAAAGCACCTTGGGGTATCCTAGAATCCTAGAATTTCAGCATAAGAAGGAATCCTAGAAATCATCCAGTTAAACCTTCTACCCAAAACAGAAATCTTTTCTATATCATTGCTAATAAGTGGGCTTTCAGCCTTTGTGTAGGCATTTTCAGTGTTTGGAGGGGAGAGTTCATTATTTTGTAATGCAGCCCATTTCATATTGGACAGTTTTGGAAATTCTTCTTCTTTTTTTTTCATAGGCAGTGGGGTTAAGTGACTTTCCCGGGGTCACACAGCTAGTAAATGTCAGGTGTCTGAGGCCGGATTTGAACTCGGGTCCTCCTGATGCCAGGGCTGGTGTTCTATCCACCACACCACTGAACTGCCCCAATTCTTCTTTATTTTGAGCCGGAATCTATCTTCTTATAATTTGCCCTAGTTCTACCCTTTGGAGCAATACAGAACAATTCTATTCTATCTTTAAGCATTTAAAGGCAACAATTGTATCATCCTCTTCTTCCCTCTCCTCCCTCTCCCAGGATCCATTGTCCTTGATGGTGCCATATCTTCAGTGACATTTCATTATCAAATTTTATAAAAGGAATATTTTTAACTTTGGGCTATTTTTAATGACTTTTTCCTAGTTACAAAAATTATACACTTGTTACTGTTTTTGGAAATCTGCATCAAGCCCAGTTGGGTGGTGTTCCTGGAACTTACCAGCTAGTTCGAAGTTTTCTTAATATCAAACTTCCAGCACCTCTTCCAGGACTTCAGGTACCTTAAATTTATTTTATTCCTTTTCCACCCCAGCAACTTCTAATGACTTTATTTAAACTATATTATGTAATAACCTGTATTTATCTTTTCTGTTGTTACCTTGGTAAGATTGAAAGGGAAAACAAAAGAATACCTGGTGTTTTAGGGAAAGAAGTCTTTTTAAAAACATGTCTTAAAGTTCCCAAAATACATTTTAACATATTTAACTTTCATAAAAGTTATTCATTCAAGTTTATTTTCTTTAAAAGTTAATTTAGGTGTTAGACCTCATAAAACATCCAAGAAGTTCATACCTCTCTCCATCTTACACATTCCAACCAAGTTTGGAATTTTAGACTTGACATGGACCTAAGATATTCCACAAAATGCTCATATTTCCCCACACCATCCCAGAGCCAAAAAGAAACAGATTAACTTAGAGTGCAGTAGTTTCCAAGTGGTTGATTGTAATCCCCACTGCAGTTCAGCATAAGATTTTAGAGCTGGAAAGAAGGTTAAGGGCACTTAACCCAAGCTCTTCCCCTCTCCCCATCTCCCATGTTACCATTGAAGAAAGTGAGGCCTTAAAAATTTAGACAGTAGTTTGTGCAGAATGCCAGTGGTAGAACCTAAGTCTTCTGGCTCCATTTCCAGTGAGAAATATGTGGCCAGAAGCACATACAATGCTAGAGGTTACCAGTATGATTTAACCAGTCACCCACTCCACTTCTTCATGATTGGCCAGTAGTAATTCTTGTCAGTGCCCCTCACCTAATAGACTTGGACTTGCCTTTTAGCACATGCCAGATCTCACCCCCAATCATCAGTTGTCAAGCCTAGGCTAAGAGGTATTGTAATCTACCAGTTCTCCCCCCCCCCCCCCCATGCTGTTCTTCCTCACTTTAGTTTTCTGCCTGGTTTTCCCCAGTGTTGTACTCATATGACTCTGGGGTAAGATTTATAATAACCACTATCTAAAAGAGCATACAACTACTTTATTCCAGCTTTACATAATATCAGAGCATTTGAAGAACTGCTGGATATTAGTTTGGAATTATGCCCCCAAAGTGATTAAACTACAGGTACCCTTTGACCCAGTGATCCTACTGAGTATTTCTCCCCAAGGAGGCCAAACATAGAAGTAAAGATTTAATATATACCCAAAATATTCATAGCAGCACTCTTTGTAGTAACAAAGAACTAGAAACAAAATGACTGTCCATTAATTGGAGAATGGCTGAAAAACATTTAGCAGATGAATATAATGAAATATTTTAGTGCAGTAAAGATGATGAATATGAGTAATTCAGAAAAACTTGGGAAGATTTATATGAACTGATGTAGAGGGTAATAACAGAATCAAAAGAACAACATACTTAATGACTGCTATAGTGTAAGTGAAAAGATTCCTAAAAGGAAGCAAAAGTCTGAGTAACTGAAACACCAGGGATGACCCTAAAGAACACCATTTCTTTTCATCACAACAGAGAAGTGGGGAACTTTAAAGGCAGACTATTTTACACATTGTCGGTCTCGCTATATTTTGCCTTTTGGCTTAATTGCTTTACTACATTGGGGGGGAGGGTGGACATGGTTCAGTCTGGAGGTGGGTGAGGGGATTTCTAAGAGTGACTGTGATAGAAAAACAAATGACGTGAATAATTTAAAAAAGAAAGAAAGAATCTGTATGCAATTGGCATAGGGCCATCAGCCTTATGGGTTTAAATAATGCTGTAAAGAATAATCTTGTGGGATAGCTAAGTGGCGCAGTAGATAGAGCACTAGCCCTGGAGTCAGGAGGACCTGAGTTCAAATGCGGCCTCAGATACAGAACACTTACTAGCTGTGTGACCCTGGGCAAGTCACTTAACCCGATTGCCTCACCAAAAAAAAAAAAAGAAAGAAAAATCTTTACTGATAACTCACATGGGCACTGTGCTTTAAAAAGCCTTTTGCTTGAATCTGTCTACCCATTGAATTGGCAATGCAAGTAGTGGATCTTCCTTTTAGAGATCAGGAAACTGAAGCTGAGAATAAGTAGCCTGTGGTCACAAACCTTGAATATTTAAGTCAGAACTCAAACCCAAGGTTTTTGAGTCATCGGTCAGTGGACTTCAGAGATTTTGTTTGTTCTGTGTTTAACCCAGAAAAAAAATTTATGTCCAATTAACATAGCTATATTTATAAATAGAAAGATGACAAGATTGGATCTCCCTAATTAGACTGTTATATCTCTCATTAGGATGTAAGTTCCTTGAGAGCAGAGGCTGTTTCTACCTTTTTTGTATGCCTAGCATAGTAAGTACATAAGAAATGCTTTTTAACCAACTAGATCCTTTGTGAGTTTCTATTTTTAAAATACTTTCCTTTATATTAGGATGGAGAAGTGGAAGGACATCCTGTTTGGGCATTAATTTATTACTGCATGCGCTGTGGGGATTTAGTTGCAGCTTCACAAGTGGTTAATCGAGCCCAGCATCAGCTGGGAGAATTTAAAACTTGGTTCCAAGAATATATGCACAACAAGGATAGAAGGTATGTTGAACTAGATAAAGGGTATCCAGAAGGAATTAGGCTATAGAAATAGAAAGTCCTAGTTGTGACTGTAGCCTCCTTTGCCTTTATGTGACTAGAAATAAGCTTCTGTTTTAAAAAAAATTTTTTTGAACATGGATAAAATAATAATTGAGAATGTTAAATCTAGTTATAACACTAATATTGAAGGACAGCCTCTACTCAAGTCCCCTGCTGCTTCATTGTGGCTTGGAAGTGACCCTCGCCCTCAAAGACTGTACCAGTGGAGAGCAACCTTTGGCAGATTCTGCAGAATCTCTGTGTGCCTAGCACCAGCCTGTATATTTGTCATCCTGGGATCAACCTAGTTAAGTTCATTAGGTGGTAGGCCACCAGGCACTAAATTTTTTTTTTAACCCTAGAAGCTCTTGAAGACCAACTTCCAATGCATGCAGGGCTTGTGATTCTGCATCAGTGTGGGGGAGTACATCCTTTCTGTAGGCTTTGTTTATGGTAGTACAAGATGTTGGAGAGGAGCATGATTCACTCTTATCATTAATCCATGGTTAAGAGAAGTGCTTTAAAATGAGATTTGTATTCTGTCACATTTTATTTATGAGCTACGAGTTGATTATCTAGTCTACTGCCTTCAAATATAGTGTTTGCTACATTGGTAAGTTGGAGACTAGATAATAAATAATGTTCAATAGTATTTCTATATGACAGTCAAATCAGTTCAACTGGTATTTGTTAAATTCCCGGATGCTAAAGGAGTGCTCAATGTGGTTACTTATGTTGGTTTTATTAGTGTTTGGTGTATTGTCAGTACCTACCTACCAAAGAATGTTGCCTCTGTGAGAGCAGGAAGTTTGATTTTTTCCTTTGTATCCTCATCAACTAGCCCAGAGCCTGCTGTAACATGGATACTTAATAAAGGCTTGTTCAGTTGAATACTGCAGGCCTTCAAGAATTTGTGATTTATGGGTCTGAGTACTCAGGAGACCAACGCAGATGGCATCCCCTCCGTGATTTGGAAGACCGTTTAACAAGCTGCTGTTATTTTTTTTTGTTGTTGTCGTCAGATGTGTTATGTTGTGCCCAGCCTTCTAGTGACAGCCAACTTTAGCAAGGCTAGTTCTGGGACAGTAAATGTGCAGATCACCACCAGTCCCATAATTGAAACTATTTCCACTTTGAAAAGATGAACTAGAAATTGTGCTTCCCCAGTGTAGAATTGGACACCCTTCTAGGACTCCATGTGTTTGTACATTTGTGGGAGCCTAAAAGCACTTTCTCAGAGGTTCTCATTAGATAGCCATGTGAAAAGTTCTGTTTGAACTTTTTTTTAGATTTTCAGAAGCCCTGCTTTATTCATGTTGGAGTACTCAAGTTGGATCAGTTTGGGGTGTTTTCAAATACTCTCAGGGATTTTCTCATGAGTTTATATGAATTTGTCTATTTTTAAATCTGTAGATTGTCCCCTGCCACTGAAAATAAGCTTCGTCTCCATTATCGACGTGCCCTTAGAAACAACACTGACCCTTACAAAAGAGCCGTTTATTGTGTCCTTGGCAGATGTGATGTCACTGATAATCAGAGTGAAGTGGCTGATAAAACAGAAGATTACCTTTGGTTAAAGGCAGGTTGCTGCATGGGGGGGGGGTGTTGCGCAAGCACACATGTATGCACTTAGGAAATTACTTAAAACTAGAGGTCATTTAATTTGCTGTCTACTTTGTGCCTCTGTTTGAGACATTTAGCTCCTTGATGGTGAGGTGGAGGAAGGGGCGGGGCAATGAGATAATTAGAGAGCTGTGATGTGCATGTTCAGCAGGGACAGCAGATCTGTCTCCTGGTCCATTTTTTATTGTATAACTCCTGACTAACCACAACCATCATAGCAATGGCCAGTTTTCTAATATAGACACAATTGCATAACATCCATTCTCTATGGTATGCCCTGATTTGAGAAGAAGTTTATAAAAATGTATGTATTTCTTTTGGGGATTTAGTTGAATCAAGTATGTTTTGAGGATGATGGTACCAGCTCTCCACAAGACAGACTCACTTTATCACAGTTCCAGAAGCAGTTATTAGAAGACTATGGTAAGAGTCTTCTTTCAACCCACCTTACTGCTTTCCTGGGCATTTTCCATGTTTTCAGTAACTTGACTTTGGAAGTCTAAAAAAATTTTGCCCCCAAGTTCAGTAGCCTTCCTGGTCACTTTCAGAGGCCTCATGTACTTAACTCTGTGATTACAATATGAGTGACCTCATTGTTCTATAGACTAGTAGCCACATTGTAAGAATCTTATTTCCTGAGCGATTATTTCTTTGAGCTTCATTGGTCATGGTGCTACTTGTTGGACAATATATAGAGTGAACTTAGGTGCTCCTCACTCCTCTGTCTCGATCACAACTTGAGAAGCCTGCCCTGGATGAGTCTAAAGGTTACACTGAGGCCTCTTTGAATCTTTCCCACCTTTCCCTTCTCTCTTTGCTGAACAAGCCGTGTTAGGCAAGAAAAGACGCATGATTCCTTTTGGAGGTATTTGGAAGGCATGTCAGGGGGGAAGTTTTTTCTCTGTGCTCTCTCCTGGATGGTTTCTGTGACTCTAATGCCAGCCCCATTTGTTTGTTACTTCCCAAGGTACAGAAAACATTGTTAATATCCCAGCTCATCAACTCATTGTAGCTAGGCCATCTTGTTAAGTGAGGTATTCTCCAGCAAACTGAATTAGAATACTTTGTCATAGTTATTTGCAGTTACATGGGGTAAAATTCTTTGAAAAATCAACTTCTTTAAGAATAGCTCTCTCTAACTCCCTGTCTTTCCAGGGGAATCCCACTTTGCTGTCAACCAGCAGCCTTTTCTCTACTTCCAAGTGCTCTTCCTGACAGCACAGTTTGAAGCTGCAATTGCTTTTCTCTTCCGTGTGGAGCGCCTGCGCTGCCACGCTGTTCATGTAGCACTGGTGCTCTTTGAGCTAAAGCTTCTCTTGAAATCATCTGGCCAGAGTGCACAGCTTTGTAAGTACCATTGCATTGGGATGTAAAGGGAAGAGAAGCAGTTTCTGGATCATTGTTAACTCCTACTGATGTCACTAATAAGAGCATCACTGTTCCCACCCTCTCTTCTTTATGGGAATGGGAAATAAAAGTCAGTTTGAAGTGGCTGTATTCCCAGTGGGTCCCTTAGATGATTTTAATTTCAGTGTTTTCCCTAGCATTCCATATAACATTTTATACTTAGAAATTTTTTTACATGTTATTAGCACTAAACGTAATAATTTGTGTTCTTCTTAAACATGTACCACCTTATGATGTAAATTGTTTATCTGTGTGGACCTTATCTTACCTTCTAGACTATAAGCCTTTTGAGGGTAATGGTCATATCTGAGGTATCTTTTAGGTCCTTGAGTGCCTGTCAGCTGTGGCACCTTGCACGTAGTAAACACTATATGTTTGAGTGGACAAATTCTGTGCTAGTCAGTTAGGACACAATGCTAATGAGGTCATGGACTTCTTCCTTTATGAACCAGCTACTTTTTCATTGACTTCAGACTGCTCACCAACACTGGTTAGCCATATCTCATCCATGCTATCTGTGTCCAGAGTGTAGATTGTGGAGAGGAAAGACTCCAGGTAGTTCATACAGCCTCTTAGCACTGTTGGAAAAGTAACTTAAAAACTTGGAGCATCTTCATATATGAAGTATATAGTACATCATGATTTTTACTACCAAAATAGTCTTTGTTATCCCCGTTTTATACCAGAAGAAACTGGAATCCTGGTTCCCTTTTTTAAAACTTTATGCCACTTTATTTTTTAAAAAGTCTTGTGATCAAGAAGTGGATTTTTTTTTCTTTCTGACTCCACTTGAAAGAAAAAAAAAAGGAAGAGAAAGAAAAAAAAACAAGGTTTATTAAAGGTCCGCCATATTAGCCAGAGTCTTAAGGAGTCTGAGCATCTGTGAGCTACTGGCTAGATTATAAGAATCTGAGCAGTGGCTAGATTTTAAGAATCTAAGCCAAAAACACGCAGAATTAAGCAGACACATAGAGAAGCTTATCATTGAATTAGCTTCCAGTACTCAAGTTCACCTGGCTGCTGAGCAGGGAATTAAGATGACTCAGGAGCAAGTTCAGTAACAGGGCAAAGATCAGGCCCCAAAATGTGACTGACCTTGAAGTTGACTATCTTTGTATTTATTGGATTTTGTTTCATAAAATATTTGATCCATTGAGCTTTTAATTCCCATTTATGTGACTCAGTGGTTCTATGTATTCATTAAGGAATATGGTTTGACCTATTTTATTTCTTATAGTAAGTCACGAGGCTGGCGACCCTCCTTGTGTAAGGCGTCTTAATTTTGTTCGCCTTTTAATGCTTTATACCCGAAAATTTGAGTCAACAGACCCAAGAGAAGCATTACAGTACTTTTACTTTCTCAGGTAAGAAATTGAACAGTTATTTTGAATGACTTTCATTCCATAGTTCTTTGATTAACTATTAAAGGCCTCAAATTCATGAAGCATAAATTAAAGAATATTGTTTATATTCTCTTACAGGGATGAAAAAGATAGTCAAGGAGAAAACATGTTTTTACGCTGTGTTAGTGAACTTGTAATAGAAAGTCGAGAGGTATGAATCTTTTTTTTCTCCATTATGCTCAAAAACATGTTAGCATATGTGTATTTTTTTATATTTCCATATGATTGATATGTACTTATGATACACACTAAGTAATTTTTTTTGTACGTATATTTCATCTCAATCGTAGAGTCTGAGAGTTGGAAAGGACCTTGGGGGTCATCTAATCAAACCCTGTATGAATTCCCTCCAGAATGTCCTTGACAGTGGAATATTTACTGTTGCCTTCAGATAGTAATGACATAGAATTTAGTTGTAGTATTTTGAACATTTTTCCCTCCTTTCCTCTCATTTTCATCTGTTTTTGTCCTTTAAGTAATGACATTATTATCAAGTGGATTGAATTGTTTGTATTATTTTTTTATTTGTTTCTGTAGTTTGATATGATTCTTGGGAAACTGGAGAATGATGGAAGTAGAAAGGTGAGTGAGTAAAAAAAAAATCCTTCTGATTTTTAAAAAATTGTGAGAGATTAACATTTGAAAGACACAGTTTAGTTTCTCAACCTACTCAGGTATCTCAGATATCAAGCATAAGCAAAGAAAAAGATTTAGCAAAAAAGCAACAGGCTGAAAATGATGACCTTCATATACATACTTTTATATCAGTTATACAGATTCATCTTTAAAATATTCTTTTGAAGTGAACAGAATACTCTCTTCACACCTGCAATTTTTGGAAATGAGAAGACTTTGACTAGGAAATAAGCTGAAAGAAGATATTGGATATATCAATACCTGATCTTCCAAATGGAAAAGTTTAGCTTTCTTTTTAAAATTTTCTTTTATAAAAAGATCTTAGAAGGCCCACAAAGTCATTTTTGTCCCGAAAAAATCAGATCAATAAGTTTTATAGATTTCTAACTGATTTATTCAGATATCAAGACCTAGTATAGTGTTGTACAGATAAACAAGCTGTTGTACTTATCCAAAGTAAATAGAACAAAGCTTTTTTATCTAATCTTTACTAGAACACTAACATTGATTTGATATCATCTTGAATTTTCTAGAAAAGTCTCTTCTAACAAGAGACTTGGGTAATACCTTTGCTGAGGCTTTTTCTATAATCATATTTGGTTATTTCTGTGGAGGCACTGGTTTTTCAACACCAAATTTCATTTGCCATTTGTTTTGTAAAAGCAAATTCAAAATCCTTGAGAGACCACTCTCCTAAATGTTTTGATCTCCTTTGTTCCCCAGGGTCCTGGCATCAGCATGTACTTTTACTTGCTATCTGGGTCATTTTGAAATACTAGAAACCACTAATGTTTTGCTGCTGACTTCTGTGTGCTATTTACATCAGTTTTGTCTACTTAGGTTACAGCATTTTTCATAAACATCTTTCATATTTTCAGTGTAGCCTCCAGCATGTATACAGAGATCTATACTCTTCAGTGTAACCAAACTGTATTCATTGCCATGAGTAAAACATTTTTAGTTTAACTCTTTCCTTATCCCAGATTTCTCTCTATGTTGAATACAATAGCTCTGTGTGTGCTCTTCCCCTCCCCTATTTTTCTTGTCAGCCTGGAGTTATAGATAAGTTTACTAGTGACACAAAGCCCATTATCAACAAAGTTGCTTCAGTGGCAGAAAATAAAGGATTATTTGAAGAAGCTGCAAAGCTTTATGACCTTGCAAAGGTAAAATGTGTTCTATTCTTTTCACTTAATACATCTGTTGCCCTTTTGGAATAGGATGCACAAACATTTTCACTAGGCTGTCAGCTTGATCTTTTAGAAATTGTTCTATCACTAGAGTGTTAATGATCTCTCCCCATTGAACTGTTTTCTCATAGTGCTTAAGCAGTTAATGATCCCAGTTATGGTGAAATTCCCATTTTACAGAATTGTTTTTGTCCATAAGATGTTTCCAGTTGACAGAGCAAGTTATTGAAAGTATGTCCTTCAAGCATCTAATAGTAGTCTCATTTGGCAGCAAGTTAAATATGCCATATTTAGACCGTGAAGTTTCTCAGTGAGAAATATGGCAAGCTCTTACATTCTCTGTAGCAGCTAACATGGTGCTCAGTACATGTTATATAATAATAAAATGAGACTTTGTAGGAATGTGAAAGAAATATTTCCATATGAAAACATATGATGACTCAGTGGTTAAGTGTAAATTTTAAGGATTAAATTCTATATGGTAATTCAAGAAGGGATGAATAAGGGTGGGGGTAACATCATACTGAATCATTTGGAAGATTCTTATAAATCCATTATGTGCTTTTTTGGGGTCTCTTTTTAAAAATATGTATCTGACAGAATGCAGACAAGGTTCTAGAGCTGATGAACAAGTTGCTCAGTCCAGTCGTTCCCCAGATCAGTACTCCTCAGTCCAATAAAGAGAGGCTGAAGAACATGGCACTTTCCATCGCAGAACGGTAATAATGATAACAAAAATGGTGATGATGATGATGATGATAGCAGCTTATAATATCACTTTATATAATACAAAGCACTTCCCTCACAGTAGACCAATGAAAAAACAACAACAATAATAATAATAATAATAATAGCTCATTTTTACATGGTATACAACTGCATGCATTTTCTCTCCACTTTCCCCAGCTGTCTTTCCAATAGGTAGTACGACTGTTGTCATTTTTATTTCACAAGTGAGGAAATGTAGGCTTTCAGAGATGAAATGACTTGTCTGAGATAATGTGGCACCTAATAGCTGCCCTGTACTTGAAGCTGAGTTCTAGTCTGTTGCTCTCTCTACTATATTTGTAGGCTTTCTAAGTTCTAAGTAGATGACTGGAAGAGTTCTACTCTTCTAGCTCAAGTCTTCAAAGCTCAAAGACCATGTTCTTGACCTTGCCTAGAGTGGTTTGGCACAATGTAATGAGCACTATTCTGGGTAAAATCCTTGATGTTTCACAAAGGGCACCAAGTCTGTGCAAGTTTACAAATTTGGCACAACGAAGAACTAAGTCTGCAAAAACTTGCAATACTTTTTTAAAGACAGTTGGGTTTTTTTTTCCTTCTTAATTGACACCTATCATAGAATCACAGAATTTTAGAATTGGAAAAGGGATTTTGGCCGTCTTCTAGTCCACTCCTTATCTGAAAGGAATCTCTACCATACTATACCTGACCAATGGTCATCCACTATTTGAAGACCTCTGAGACAGAACCCACTATCTTTCAAGGGAGCCCACTCCATTTTTGAACAATTCTAATTATTAAGAAATTTTTCCTGATATCAAGCCTAAACTTGCCTGTCCAATTTTCCCCTATTGCTTCTGGTTCTGGTATCGAACAGAGCTCCATGATAGACTTTCAGATATTTAAAAACAGTTATGATGTGTCTTCTGAGTATTCTCTTTTCTAGGCTAAAGATCCCACTTTGCTCAGCTGCTTCTTAGATAACCTGGACTCGAGGCCTTTGACCATCTTGGTCTGTGTCCTCCTTAACCTCTGGCCTCTAGAACTGAACACAATACTCAATATGTGGTCCAACTAGGGTAGAACACTAAGTTATTATTATCTCCTTATTCCTGGAAGCTATGTCTGCCTTAATGTTGTACAAGACTTCTTTAGTTTTTTTGACTTATATTGAGCTTATAGTCCAGTAAAAATCCCCAGATCTTTTTTTCAGAAAAACTGTTGAGTAAATGTGTCTTTACTGTCTTATACTTATGAAGTTAATTTTTTTAACCCAAGTGTAAGACTTTACACTTATTTCCCTATTGAATTTCATCTCATTAAATTCAGCCTAATGTTCTAGTCTGCCAAGATCTTTTTGAATCCTGACTCTGCCTTTAATATGTCCCAGCATTTGTGTCATGCAAATTTGATTGAGTGTGCCAGCTATACTTTTATCCAAATTATTTATAAAAACATTTAACAATACAGGACCAACCACAGATCCCTGAGGCACTCCATTGGAGACCTCTTGCCAAGTTGACATTGAACCATTTGAGTCCAGCCATTCTAAGCTGTATCATCTTCTAGTCCAAATCTTTTTGTCTTGTATTAGAAGGTAGTATGACTTAATTTCTCAGATTTTTCACTAAAATCTGGGTAAACGACATCAGTATCATTCCTGTTATCTTCTAGTTTAGGAAACCTGTCAAAAAAGGAAATAAGGTTATGAGGTTAACTTAGCATGACCTCTTCTTGAGGAAGTCGTGCTGGCTTTTTGTGATCGCTATTTTTTTTTTCCTGGAGGTTCATTAACTATCTCTTTAATCTGTTTTAGAATTTTACCAGGAGTTGAAGTCAAACTTATAGACCTATGATTTTGTGAACTCTTTTCTCTTCTAAAAAAGAATCAGAATATTTGCTCTCAAGTCCTTCAGAATCTCTACTGCTTTCTGCTACCTTTCAGATATTTCTGACAGTGGCTCAACAATCACTCCTGCCAGATTTTTCAGTACCTGAGGCTCTAGCTAGCTCATCTGGCTAGGTGAATTGAATTCATCAGAGGCGACTAGGTGCTTTCTTACTTTCTTCCTTCTTTATCTTGAGGATCAACTCAATATTAGCCATTTCTGTTCTGTCATTTCTGGTGCCAGAGTCATTCTTCTTGGCAGAGAAAACAGGAGCAAAGTAAAGATTAAAGAGTTCAGCCTTCCCTCTGTTGTCAGTTATCATCACTACATATACTCCAAACAAGAGGGTTATCTTTCTTTGATCCTCCACTTTCCTTCATTGTAGACTTTTTTTTTAAATTCTTTCTATTGTTCTTCACTTCCTTCTCCAGCTTGTATTCACTCTGAGTTTTAGTACTCCCAATACTGTTTTTAAAGGATTGTACCATGATCGCATATTCATCCTCTCTTCCCTACCCTTGCTTTTATCTTGTGAACATGTGTTTTAAAAATTGAAATTGGTTGTTTAATTTCCTGTATATCTACATTAATCTTTTCAGGCAACTCCAGTTTTTCTTCCTCACTGAATAGTTTTCCTTTTTGTGTTTTCAGAATGCTATTCTGAGAATTTTCTATCTTTCCTAGGCTGACTTTCTTTTTAAATTATTTTTAATTCAGTTTGATTTTTAGTTACAAATTCTCCTTCCATGTTGCCCCTCCCTCACCTGTTGAGAAGGCAAGAAAAACAATCCATTATAGAGACATATAGTCATGCAAAATATGGTTCTACATTAGCTATGTCCAAAAGAAAATATTCTTCAATCTGCACTCTTGAGTCCATTAACTCTCTACCTGGAGGTGGATAGCATGTTTCATAATTAGTCTTTTGGAACTGTGACTGGTCGTTGTGTTGATCGAACCCATCCTAAGTCTTTCAAACTTGATAATATTGTTATTATTATAGAAATTCTCCTGATTCTGCTCACTTTACTTTGCTTCAGTTCATATAACTCTTTTCAGGTTTTTGCACCAGTTCATGCAAGTCTTCTCAGGTTTTCCTGAAACCATTCCCTTTATCATTTCTTATATCACATTCATATACCATAAACTTGTTTAGCCATTCCCCAATTGATGGGTTTTTCATCAGATTCCAATTCTTTGCCACCACAAAAAGAGCTGCTGTACATATGGGTTCTTTTCCTTTTTTTTTTTTTTTTGGGTCCTCCTTGGGATATAGACTGAGTAGTGGTATCACTGGATCAAAGGATATACACAATTTAATATCCTTGTAGGCATAGTTGTAAATTAGTTTCTAAAATGGTTGGGCCAGTTCACAGCTCCACTAACATTTATCATTTTCCTTTTCTGTCATATTAGTCAATCTGATAGGCATGGAATGGTATCTCAGAGTTGTTTAAAATTGCATTTCTGTAATCAGTAGTGATTTAGAGCAGGGCTTCTTAAACTTTTTTCACTCTCCACCCCTTCAGCGCTTCCATGGGGTTAAGTAGAACTGGACACAGCTGAACAACAACAACAAACAAGTTGTGGTGTGTGAATATAATGGAATATTATTGTGTTGTAAGAAGTTATAAATATGATAAACACAGGGAAAATACATCAGTTTATGCAAAGTAAATAAAACCAGGAAAGAAACATTCACAATAACCAAAATAAATGGAAAGAACAAACAAAACAATTGAAACTAAATACTTTGAAATTATAATGATCAGGTTTAATCCCAAAAAAGATATATGAGAAAGTAGAGGCCAAAAATAAATTTTTTTCAATCAAGCCTCCATTGTCCATTATCATTGCCCCTTTTACTCCACATGGATAACTTCTATCCCTTTTTTGATCCTCTTCCTTTTGCCAATATAACCAAACTCCTTGGTCATCCCAAATCATCTTTCTTAGCGTTGGCATCCCTTGCCAGTTTCAGCTCATTCTGAGTTTTAACATTCTTGATACTCTTACCATACCTCTTTGAATTAATTCTCTTGTAACTTTTCTTGGCTCCTTCTTTCACTAGGATTTTGCTGTCTTAATTATTGACCCACACCACCCTGAAAAAGATCCATTGACTAGGACTTGGAAATATTTCCCTTATAGTAGAGCTTTCTTCATTATAAAAGTTCTTGAGCTAGGTATTCAACCTGTATTGAATAAAAAAGTACCTTTCCGTTTGCCAGACTTTAAAACTACTTAAGAAACACAATGTTATCATAGCAGTGTATCTCTCATTTGATTGGGCGTTTCATCTTTTTAATTCCAAACATGAAAACTATGCAAGTTTTAACCTGATAAATTTGTCATCTTTATTGGCTATTGGGAATAAGCATTGGGCCTTGCATTAATGTGAGTGTCTAGCAGAGGTTTTTTCTATAGTACTTGTATGAGTAATTTGGTTTTTCAGGATTTCTAAATATCTCATTGGTATCATTCCACCATACTTTCCATGCAGAAAACTCCAAGACCTCTCCTTGACTTTCTCAATTAAAATGATAGCCATGTAGCATGAAGAGTTGTGTGTGTATACGTGTGTGCACATGCGCATTTGCCTGTTTGTGTCACTATCTTAGACAGAAGGAAAGTAGTAATTTGGGAAAAGGAGAATGTTGTGATTAAATTGAGTTGAATTGGCTTGGAAAAACTAGGTTGAGATATGAAGTGGGACCAGTTGCTTTGACATTGAATGATTCATTCTTGATGCTTCTTTTAGTTTTGACTCTTGCAGTTGTCTGTTATGTTGTCCTTCCAACTGGCTAGGACATGACCAAATCTGTGGCTTCTGCCATATTGTGGGTATACTGTCAAGAAATGCCCAATCGCATGTTCTTGTTGCAGTGAGCTGCAGTTAAACTCTACTCTCTGTGTGTGTGTGTGTGTGTGTGTGTGTGTGTGTGTGAGTGTGAGTGTGAGTGTGAGTGTGTGACATGTCTTGATAACAGTCCACTCCTTTGGCCTCCAAAGTGGTCTCTACTGAATTGACCCTGACAGCTCTGCAGCCTCTTTTACTTGGTTCAGCACTTGGTCTGGGACAAGGCTATAGTCCCAAAACAAAATCTGCTTGTTTGAGGGTGATCTACACTCATTGGTTCCAAACTGTATTCTTATTCCCTCTGAAAGTCTTACTAAGATTGATCATACAGACCAGGCACTGATTATAGCTGTTGGATCTCCAGTTAACTCAGACATATAGCAGTATATAATAATTTGTTCATGTATTAGGAAAGTCTAGTGTCCCTAAATGGCAACAGATTGTCATGGGTTTCCTTTAAGAGGCAAAAGTATTATATTTAAGAAGTATTTTCATATTTAATTATCCTTGTCTGACTTTTATTTTCAGGCATTATGCTTATAGTTTCCATATTAAGGAACATAAAAATTATTGAACAGGATCAATCTTATAAAATATCCCTAGTTTCCCCTGGTCCCCTAGTGTAATAACACAAAGAAATTGAACTAGATGAACTCTAAGGTCCCTGCCACCTCTAAAATTCTGTATTTTATCATCTGTGAACATATCTAAATCTTCTTTAAACTTGGTTTTATTTTCAGTCTATACCATGCCATGGAATAGCGTTCCATTAGTGTATTCCCTGCTGAGTAAAGTAGGACTATTTTTATATGCCCTAAATTTAAGTCTCAGAAGTTTCCATCTCATTTTAGAAATATGGAATATCTTTCTGATGTTTCAGAATTTGGTATTCACCTTATATGTCTTCTTTATAGACTTCAGTCCTAGCCCCTGTACTCCTTTGTCTTTTGAGATTGAAGACTTAATAATATGTTTCGTCTTTCATTATATATGAACTATCCTATGGCAGTGGTCACCCATTTATCAATTTAGTCTTTTTAGTTCCTCTGTTTGGAGCTTTTCCAATATTTGCCCTAATGTATGGTGGCCAGTGTTTCAAGTGCAGATACACCATGGTTTTTATACATGGGAAGAAGACCGCTTTGCTATTTAATTTCTTGATATTTTCTTAGTGTGGCTTAACTTTCAGACTAACTGTAAGCTCCAAAAGGGCAGGGGCTAATTTTTCCAATTTATATATTCCCCACAACACCTGTTCAAGTACCCTATAAATTGGGTGTTTAATAAATGCATGCTGACTGGCTGAATTAAGAGAGAATATTTCATTTTTATTTTTATTGAAGACCTAATGGGAAATATATTTGTGAAACTTTGCTAGGTAGTAAATTTGCTCCTTAGCCATGTATGTTTTAGAAAAAAAAGAAATGAGAGTGCACCAGAGAGCCTTCACTGTCTTTTTAGATCATTTAACAAACTGAGCATGTTTTGTTCCTTAAGAATTTGTCACCAGAACAATGGCTGTTGTTTGGGGAGCCATGCTTTATTCATACTAAAATGTGTTGGGTTCAAACCAAATGCATCATCAAACGCCCACCACACAGTTGTTTCTTTGCTATTTAAATTATGTTAGACAGTTTTTTATTGCTTATTTACCACTAAAATTATAAACATTTTTCTTGTCTTTCAGGTACAGATCTCAGGGAATAAGTGCAAACAAATTCGTTGACTCTACGTTCTACCTTCTGTTAGACTTGATTACATTTTTTGACGAGTATCATAGTGGTCACATTGACAGGGCCTTTGATGTAAGTTGGAGGAGCTTTGTTTGAAGTAGAGATTAATAAATGCCCTTGAAAATTCAAAACAGTTCACCATTTAAAAACAAAGGAAATGTTACCAAATCACATGTTTGGGACAAAAAAAAAAGAAATATGGGATCCAGGAATTTTTTTAAGCATTTCAATTTTTTCCAGTCTCATAATTAAGAGAGATAATTTAAAATCTCCAAATTAAATTTTCATTTTGTTTCAGTAAGATAAAATAAAAAGAAGAAAAGGGAGACTCTTTATGCACATTTTAGAATTATTTCCATATTTTTAATTTGGAAAAAATTAAATGATTTTAAATGAAAAACGTTCTGTTTTTCACAGATAATTGATCGCCTGAAGCTTGTGCCCCTGAATCAAGAAAGCGTCGAAGAAAGAGTGGCTGCCTTCAGAAACTTCAGTGATGAAGTGAGCACTTCTCTCCTTATCTGACATTTCTCCCAGTTTAAAGCTTGTTTTTTGATGAAATTAGCAGTACAATGTATAGTACGCTATTCTCCTAGAGTAAGTGAGATCTGTGTTGATTTAATTGGGTTTAAGTTGTTAAGTTTGATTTAAGTACTCTGGTATTAAAGGCAGTTAAAAGGCACAGTGAAGGGAGTTCAAGGCTTGGAGTCAGGAAGACCTGAGTTGAAATCCTGCTTCAGACACTTATTAGCTGTGTAACCCTGAGCAAGTCACTTAATGTTTCTCAGCTTCAGTTTCCTCATCTGTAGGACAGGGATGATAATATCACCTGCCTCCCTGGGTTGTTGAGAGGATCAAATGAGATAATACATGTAAAGCACTTTGCAAGCCTTATTAAGGCAAGCTATTGTAATTATAATCAGATGTTATATTTCTGGCCACTAAAGATATTCCAGTCAAGTAAGAGGGACAGAAATAGAGTATGCAGTTTATTGTCATTTCTTCCATACACCTAGAATACCTCTGTAGCCCAGGAATACTGTCTTAGGAATGCTGGGAGTAAATATTGACTTTATTTGCTGGCAGGAGCACTACTAATGCTGTGCAGAGCATCAGCACCTTTGTTTACTTTGCTTATTAGGCCTAATGTATGAAAAATTGGCTGTGTGCTATTTTAAATGCACAAGTTAGTCTTTGTTCCTTCAAAAGAATATTTTGTGCAAAATTAAGTACATATAAGAAACCGTTCTACTTATATTGTGGGTTTTCCCCCATCCTAGCTTTCTTTCTTTTTTAAAAAATAAATACACAAAAGATCAGTTCTCTTTTTATAGAAGGGTCGGCCTGTGATACTATTAGAGTAGGCAGTCATCTACATTGGTATGAGAGTCCCCAACCATGTCCCCTAAAAATTCCCCATTTAATGGCTAAAATGTGGAGAATTTAAAGATAGAAAGATCATCTAGTCTAACCTCCTTATTTTATAGATAAGGAAACTTAGGCCAGGAAAAGTTAAATAATTTGCTCAAGGTCACACATTTAATCAGCCAATGAATCAGGTATTTATTAAGCATTTAATATATGCCAACCTTGGAGGATACAAAGAAAAGCAAAAACAGTCCTTGCTTTCAAAGAGCTTACATTCAAATGGGGGAGACAAGATGCAGATAAGTAGGTACATACAAGATACATGCTATTGAAGGAAGGTATCCTGAAAAGGAAAGACTCAAGTGGATGAGAAGACTGGGAAAAAGCAAATACTCCTGGTATGGGGTAACAGTTGTCAGTGCTTTAGTGAAGGTTATGTTGGTTTCTTGCCAGAACAAACTACTTTCATGACCGGAGGTAAAAGGAGGTAAAGGGACAAAAATGGCAGCCAGAGTAAAGACAGAATTTACCTACTTAATAATTCTGCCTAATGCCTGTTAAGTGTGGAAGACTGTCATGGGAGGGAGCTTAATTTGGCATCTTATTCTTAAGGCATTATAACCCTCTGATTGATGGCATGTATCTGCAGACAGTGTACCTTGAGCACACTGCTTAGTTGAGAACATTCCCATAATGAATGCGATGTGCTGTTTTCCTTCCTCAGTTTGTTTCTCTGTTCTCCTGATACAGGTCAGACATAACCTGTCAGAAGTGCTTCTTGCCACCATGAACATCTTGTTCACCCAATTCAAGAGACTAAAAGGCACAAGTCCATCTTCGGCATCCAGACCCCAGCGAGTTATAGAAGACAGAGATTCTGTAAGATCCTATTTTCCTCCAGAAGTGATTCTGAGAAAATCATTTCTGGTTCTACTATAAACGTGTGATTCTAGCAGGTTCTCCACACTCTATTTTTCCTATAATTTTTTAACATTAACAGTTGACATATGAAAAGGATCCTAATTAACCTAGTCTGTAGGATGGATCTTTGCATTAATGTTAACTACTTTATGCCCACTGAGAGTCAACTGGTGGTTTGTTTTTTTAAAGCAAAACAAGGAACTTTCTTCTTCAGTTAAGAAAAAATGCCTTAATTTAAAAATAAGAAGTTTAGACCTAGTGTCTCAAGGACTTTCATTTCAATGAAATGCAGTTTCATTAACAGGAATTTTTGCTCTCAATGCAAATTGCAGCCCCGTAGTAGACAGTTCCTCAGTGTTGCAGTAACTAAAAATATTTGTCACCTTATGACTAGTCTCTGACAATGAGCTGTACATGTACCTCTGCTTGTCCTTAGATAACATTTATTGTCTCTTATCGGGCCTTTCCCAATTTGTAGAATATGCAAGAATTTGGATTCCACTGGCACAACCATTAAAGCACCTACCCATCATTACATCCACATTATGACAAGGCATCAAGAGTAGGACTTTGACAGAGATATCATCCCTAAACATAAATCTGATATGTATTTGGAGTTTGCGAACTTCCAAGTCACCTGAGCAGGCTCCTAATGCTGATTTGTAAACTTCTAATTCGTAGAAAGGAAACTACATCTGAAAAACAGTGGTAGAACAGTCTTAAGCCTAGTAACAACATTACAAGCTGTTGTGGCTTATGTTCTTATTTGAACAGTTGAATCAAGGTTGTTTATTTAGTAAGAATAAAGTAGTTGACGGTAAAACTTCAGGAAAGCATGGTAAGGCATTAGATTATTTTATTCACTTTTTGTTTCAGCTTACTTTTGTACAAAAGTTTCCTCATGCTGTAGAATATTCAAACCTGACTGGCACTAGACAAAACAGTAGTAGACTTAGCTTTATTGAAAATCATATAACCATTTATGTTGTAAAATGTTTGCTGTTTAATATTTCTATATAATATCAGGTTTTCAGTTACAAAACGTGTAATTAACAGGTGATAGGAAATTTTTCATCTCTAAAAAACACTGGGGACATTACCCAAAAACCCTTATGTTTGTTTCAAGTCCAGGAGGTCATCATGGATAAGCCTCTTCTGAAGCCAAATGCAGCCCTTTTCCCTTAAGACAAGGAACTAAAAGTGTGGCCATATCCTGTGTGTTTTATATCATATCCCAGCATTTGTTACCCACCTTGCCTACATCTTTATACAAATCTAATTTTTTTTTTTTTGGCTAGGCAGTAGGGTTAAGTGACTTGCCCAGAGTCACACAGCTAGTAAGTGTCAAGTGTCTGAGGCTGGATTCGAACTCAGGTCTTCCTGACTCCAGGGCCAGTGCTCTATCTACTGCACCACTTAGCTGCCCCCAAATCTTAATTTTTTGTTGATTTGAACTTACATCATTCTTGACCAACTTCCAAGAGACTTTGGAGATTATCTTAATAGACTCTTGTCTTAGATGAATGAGCTTGAGAATGGAAATACTTACAGGGAGGAGGGAATATATATTAGTTAGCTACTAGATGTGCCTGGGCCATTTTTTCACATCTGAAGTGCATCTTTTGAAAACCAGCTAAATTGGCTGTAGCCATAGGGCACCTTAATAAATAAATGAATGAATGAATGAACAAACAAACAAATAAATAAATAATTAAATAAGGCCCACCACAAAAGATAGCTTTGAGGATAGCACTACCTACCCAGACAGTGGCCATCTGAATTTAAAGTGAAAGTACCATCTAATAGTAATCCATCTGCCAGATGCCAAATACATTTTGTATTGTATTGAAGCAGCTGGGAACACATTTCACTCTAACTCTAGCCTAATTATATCTTAAAAATAGAGTCCATGTGTTTTTAATAAGCCTTGAAAGAACAAATAATGAGCACTCTTTTGTCATCTTAAATTTGTTGCAGCAGCTTTCCTGTAGTTACCTTTTCACCTCTCCATTCTCTCCACCACCTTCCATTTCACTTTCAAGCAGAAGTATTTCTTCTTCCTCAATGTTCATCAGTTAATTGTAGTAAATGTTTTGTATCTGTAGACTTTTAATTTTCTTTCACTGTCTTTTCACCAATCCAGGGTGGATATTTTTAGTGTTTTCCTTTCCATTCCAATTAATATTTTTCTTTTCTGTTTCCATAGGGCTCTGGGGTAGGCATCAGACATTCATTCATATGGGACATTTGCAATTCCACAACCGTAAACTTAACACATTTGTTATTCTATACAGAAGTTACCACCCCAAATTTCTTTGTTCCATATTCTGTGTTTTACTTTTCATAGAGAGTAAGCATTGCCCTGTTTTTAATTGCTAATGGATACACTGTCATTTAAACATATAGAATAGTCTCATCTTCCCTGTAATATTCTCCTGAGAATATCATATAAACATCTGCTTTATTCGGAAAAAAGGAGGCAGCAGCCTCTCACCCTGAGTACTCTAAGAGGGTGCTAATCTGGACCCTTATAACGAGGAACAGAAGGATAGAGAAAAGAGAATGCAAAGTAGTAGAAAGGAAAAAAGAGTACAGACTAATCTTTCTGGGATGAGACAGTCAGAAGCCACGAGAAATCACCTCATTTGTTCAAATGAAAATCCCCTAGGAAAGAGATAGTAAAATTATAGATTTGACCAGAAGAGAGTTGTTCTGTGATGTCAAAGCAATGGAGCATTTTAAGGAGTATGGTTTGTTATTTTGTGAATAGTTTGGAGCCTCCATCTTTGACAGATTTAACTAGTCCTGATTGCTAAATAATCCTTCTTTCAACTAGGAGAACTAATTCATCAACCCAGTTAAACTTTACTTACTGGACACCAGAATTAATAACCATAAGCTAAGAACATAAGAAATGCTCTTCATGCTTAGCCAGCTCAGAACATGGTGGTAACTCTCTACGACACATTGATGCCATGTGTGAAAACTAACTCGGAGGGTTTTTTTCCCCCCCTCTTTCTCATAGCAACTCCGAAGTCAAGCACGAGCATTGATTACGTTTGCTGGGATGATCCCCTATAGGACATCAGGAGACACAAATGCAAGACTGGTGCAAATGGAAGTCCTTATGAATTAAGAGTATTCACATGTTACTAGTACATCAAAGGGATGGGCCCCATTTATTTTATTTTATTTTATTGTTTCTATTCTGTATTTTTGTCAACACAAATAAATTTCTTTGATTTGTATTTCCTTTTAAACATCCTTTTATTTTCATTGTTTTGTCTTTTTAAATTTTTTTAAGTTATTATTTGTGTCTTGTAGAAGACTTTAGTAGTAGTCCTAGGCCATTGAGAGAAAAGAAAGTAGATTTTATTTGGGGAAGTTAAAAGTATGAAAATTTACTCAAAGTGAGCAACCATTGTTTGGGAAAGCACTGTTATTGATATTGAACATTCAGAGACTAGCACATATATGACTCAAGATCACTACTGATAACAGCTTACAGTTATATAGTTAGTGCTTTTAGGACTCCAAAACTACTTTACTCTCATTATCTCATCTCTACATCACCACAGTTCCATGAGATAGAGAGGGGAGTATGATCACTACTTTTTATAGATGAGGAAACTGAGGCCCAGAGAAATTAAATTGCTGAGTAGAGATTGAGATCTTCTATTTGTTCACAAATGACTGTAGAAAGTGAAAAGGAGAAAACAAGTCCTTGGAGTTACAGGTGTGAAGTTGATTGTGATGGATTGAGGAAGAATACTTTGACCCTTGGTGGAAAGATTCAGGACTTAGAGATGAAATGGAGTTTTGTTAACAAAGGCAATACTTGGATAAGCCGCCTCATGTTTGTACTTCAGTATGCACAGCCTGGAGATGTGAGAGTTACTCACATATTGTGAGGTCATCTGGGAATGAGGCTTTGATGAGTTATAACTCATTTGCCTTTAAGACGCCTCTAAAAACATGTCACTGTAACTAAAGAAATGGCTAAATAAGTCATTCTGATAGTACTTGCTAAGGGAATTAAATCCCATTTGTAGAGAATGGACCACATTGTCATAATTTACCCACTGAAAATGTAAAGCAGTGACTCTGAAGTCCCATGTCTCCAGGGAACAATGTGCCTTCTTCTGTAATCAAAGTCCTTACCAGAATCCAGTCTATAAGAAACTATCTTCCTTAACAAAAGACTAACAGAGAAGATGGGGGTCAAATTGATTTTAGATCATTGTTCAGAGGCCTAGGGATCAGATTTCAAGGCAAATGTTACATTGTTTTGATTTTCTTAAACCTGCCCTGGCTGCCCATCTTCCAAGTGAAATTTGAATTAGAACCTATGAACTCTCTCCAACTTGAGCCTTCAGTTTTGTCAAACTGACAGACGTGCTGAAAGAATTAAGCACGTGGAGTGCTCTACAAAATACATTTTATGTGGGCCTGAACTTCTGGAAACTTATGTCCTAAGCTGTATTTTCAGTCTGTGGAGCAGTTACCTTGTGTCATTTATTCAGTGATCCTTCATTTACATACACAGTGCTCTAGGATGCGCAGCGTCTAGCATGATCCGTCAGATCAGTGCTCCAAGTAGCTATTAGTTTGTATATCACAGGATCACAGGACCTTATTAGGATCCAGAAAGTGAGGCTCAGAGAGATGGTGTGATTTCCTCCAGGTCATGCAAGGAAGTGGTCAGTAGCAGACTGAGGGTTTGAATCCAAGGCCTCTGACTCCCAAAGCCAGTGCTCTTACCACTGTGCTAAGTTGATAACTCTTCTCTATTTAGCCCTTGAAAGTTTGTAAAGAACTTCACATACATTATCTCTTGAGTCTCACAACAGTACTGTGAGGTAAGTATTATTGTTTTCCTTTTATAGAGAAAGAATCAAGCTCAGGGAGATTAAATTATTTGCCTGTGGGCATAGAGATATTATGTGTCAGATGTGTTATTGGAGCCCAGTTCTTCCTGTTGCCAAGCCCCAAACTCAACCAGCCACATCACTTCTAGGGCAAGGATTCTTAACCTCTGGTAGCTGGGTGAAGCCTATGGACTCCTCAGAATAATGCACAAAACAAAATATATAGAATTTTGAAGGAAATAAATTATATTGAAATATAGTTATCAAAATATTTTTTAAAACACAGGTTCATAGATTCCAGCTTAAGAAACCCTGCTCTAAGGTCTCTTGCCTTTCATTTGAGTACAACTGTCTGACATTCTGAATTTCTTAGTGACAGACTAATAAGAGGATATGTATAGATAAACCAATAGCCTACTTACTACTTTTTAGCTTTATATATGTGATCATTGTGTTTTTCCATTAAGCGTCCAAATCTGTCTCTGCCTCATTAAATGTTTGATGTGACCTGCCAGATTTTCTTTTAGCCATGACTTCATATCATCTGGGAGATGGCACATTTAATGCCAAGGTAGAAAAGAGAAAACTAGGCTCATATCATCATTGTACTCTTGCCAAAACACTGATAGATGAGGATTTTTAAATGTATGACTTTTCTAATGAAGAAAGCTCTGAAAGTCAGTTAAATTCTGTGGTTGACAAATTGGAGGCACTTGACAATTTGCAAAATTCATGGTGGAAATGTACATTTTGTTATAAAACTCATGAAACTTGATTTTATAGCTCATGAACTAACCAGGGCATTTTCCTTCTGAGGAACCCTGAAAACATGTAATGTCACTTGTGTATTTTTAGGTATACACACTGAGTTCCTGCCTCCTGACTTATATTCCACTTTTTACTTGAATATCAGTGCATGCATCTAATTGACAAAGCTCTAAAGCAGCCAACTTTCAATTCTCCCACACTAATTACTCACTTTCTAGATGATGAAGGCCCTTTGTTTTACCCCCAGGCTACTTTTTCACCAGTTTTACTACTTAACATTCCCCCAGGGAGAAGTGGAACTGAGCTATTATTTTTACTTATTTAAAGCTCAGGTAAAAGGATTGAAGGGAAAAGATATAAAAATTGTACCCTGAAATGAAGGTTTGGGATATACTTTTAAGTTTCATTTGTCCATGCTGCTATCATTTCCCTTCCTACTGTGTGTAATTGAGAGTTGGCTGTAGTCCCAGGTGTTGACACAAAATGAAGCACTATATTTATTTGTCAACCTGTGTATAATGCAGCTTTATTTGACAGACTGCCAAATGTCCTGTGCCAAGGTTACTTGTATTAGAAATACTTCCTGTCCTCAGCTGGGGACAGGTAAACCAGTTTGTCTCAAGGCCAAGCTTTTGAAGCCTTCCCCTACTTCTTTGCCTCTCAGCCCCTAGTATCCTTCTCCTGTCTCATTACCAGCTGTGCAGTGATTACTTGGGAAAACTTTACTTGTCTTGGTTCGTGCTTATTTCTTTTACAACAATTGGATCTGAAAAGCAGAGGCAAAGAGGTCCCATCAGGACAAGAACATGATACTTTGTCTCAAAAGTAGCCATCAGGGCTGGGTCATTTTAAGAGGAGAAAGTACAAGCTACCCCAGCAAGGGAAAGAAACTGTAGAAGTGTTTAAATTTTGCTTTAGTAATGGGCAAACCTTTTTGTGGAAAAAGATCCTAATGGAACTCTGGCATTGGGCTTAAAAGCAATTAAATATGCTTTGTGTCTCATTTTTATTGCCTTTAACTTTGGTCTCCTTGAGCCTCCAGGTCTCTCTGGTGGGGAGGGCAGTTCTGGCTTCTGTTCTCTTACCCCAGTTAGAGGACAGCAGCAGGACCCAAGGTGCAGGGACACAGTGTGAAAGGCACAGTCATTTCACAATGGGTGACCTGAATAGAACTGCAGCTTCATTTGGGGAAGTTTTTTGCAAGGCCAAGTTATTTGTGAGCCATTTGGATGGTGCGCACTGGTCCCATTCCAGCTGTCTCTCTGCTGGCACTTGCCGTACTGCCGAGAAGCCTTTGGCCATGTGGCACCAGATGATTGGAAGCACTCTTGCTAAAGTGGATTCCTGTGATTTGTTGCAGCCTCTGTGGTTTTATAGATGATGGAAATTATAGTGCAAGATGGATTCACTTTAGAGGGAAAGGAGGCACTAAATGGAATTAGGCATTGATATACGTAGGAGAAGAGCCATGCTGTCTGGGCCATGCTGTATGATTGTGTGCCCAGCAGTGACCTTAGCTATCATGAACAACATAAGATTTTCTGCATCAAGAATTTCAAATTAAGTGAAATTTGTAAGTGGGGGGAGGGAAGAAGGATGAGACATGCAAGGTTCTCTTAATTTGCGCTTTTTTTTTTTTTTTGAGGAAAGAAACAAAAGAGCTTTTGCTCTATTCAGCTTGCCTTATTTCCATCTGTCCTGCTTTCCCTATTTTCTTAACGGTTGTCACTATGGTATATTTGCAGACATTGCTTTGGGAAGCTGTAATCTGCATGTCCTTTTCCATAAAATAATTCCTTTGTTTAGTATGCTTCTTTCACTACAGATCCTATCTCTAATCTGAAAATTCCTAGTACTACTTGTTCTTTCAAATGAAATATCCAGTGAAAAGGTTAATGCCTTGGGAATTGAGAGACGTGGATTCTGATAACATCTCTGCTACCAACAAGTTACATGGTTTGAGCAAGTCATTTCACTTTACTGAACCCCAGATATCTTATTTCTAAAATGAAAATGAAGTGGAATCATCTGTGGTCTTCTGTAGCTCCAAGATTTTAAGTTTCTAAACTAGAAACAACCTGAAAAATAATCAAGAAAAATCACTTTCCGACCTATTGATGTTACCAAAAGGAAATCTCTAGACTCCAAGTTGATTTCCCAGAACTATTCCTAATGCAGTTATTCTCTTTTCTGGCCAAATAAATGTTTATTAGTTCACTAACTCTTAGAAATGAAAGGGACTTCAGAGGTCATCTAATTCAATCTTCTGGACCAGTTTAGGTATCCATCTAGCCTCTACATGAACACTTACAAGTGACTATTTCGTTAGACACTTCTAATCATTAGTGTTCTTCCATATTTTGAATCTATATCTGCCACCTATTGGTACTCACTTTGTACTCAGATGTAACACAGAAAGTCTGACCACAGTTTTTCTAATGTTAGAAATTAGCTACCCTGAGCTCATTAAGCCTTCAGGCTTAAAAATCCCATTTCATCAACTAATATCTGTGTGACATGGTTTCCAAATGGACCATCCACCCACGTTAGAATGGAGAGGATTGGATTGGTGTCAGAGGGCTAGGGTTGAAATCGCACCGCTGTCACTATCTATTTGACTTTGGTCAAGTCAACTTAACCCTTCTGAGCCTCGGTGTTCTCGTCTGTAAAGGGAGTTAGACTAGATGATTTCTAAGATCCCTTCCAGTTCAATCCATCCTGGTTTGTCAGTGCCTCCTAAAATGAGGTATGTGGAAATGAACACAGTAGCTGAGGCTTATTCTGACCAGGGTAGGATACATGGTGAGGCTATCGGCCCCCTTGTTCTGGACATGGTATAATTAGAAAAGCAGTCTAAGATGACCTTACCAGTAGCTCCTTGAATTTGTTATCAAGGAAAGTCCCTGCATACATACACTATTCAAAGCAGTGTTTTGAAGCAAGATCCTAAAACCAAAATGAATGGCTCAATACTAACTGAAGGCACCGTAACCGTGTGTCTGACAGGAGGCATTAGGAGAGGATCCTACCCAGCACATTTCAGACGGCACCCTGTCAGCTGTGATATTTCATATTTTAGCCTTTCACAGTTTCACATTTAGATTTTTCGCACTTAGAGAAAATCAGGACTGCCTTCTTTGGCCATAGTACAGGGTTGAAAAGCCAGGGGGAGGTGTTTTCAGTGGCCACACACCACCGTCTCATTTTAGAAAAGTGGTTTTATGTATATAAGTTCAAATTGCTAGGAAACAGCTTTTTCATTCGGACCTCTTGACCACTCTCAGTAACTTACAGAAGAGTAGAAAAACTAAAACAGTAGTACCTTTTAAGAGACTCCATTTAGAATCAGGGTTGTAAATTTAGAGCTAGAAGGGAACTTGGAGATCATTTAGTCTGACCCCAACATAGGAGCAAATTAAAGCCCAGAAATGTTAGGTGATTAAGTGCTCACACAGGTAGTAAATATGAAGATTTGAACTCGGGAAGAGGAGTCTTCCAGACCCTGGGCCAGCTCTCTATCCACTGTATCACCTTAGCTGCCCTAGTTTGAGAGACTTTGCAGCACTGTGACTTCCAGTAAGTTCTTACATCTTAGCATTTCAGCCCCAGTGGTGGTCATATTTCTGGCCATAGCAAAGTTAGGTCTAGGTTGTGAGGCCTGTGGAAGGTGATGCAATTAGATGGGAAACATTTAGTTGTGCTCCTAAGTACAAGTTAGGTGGGCCCCCAGAGAAACTGATTCATTCTCCTTGTGTGGTACTTGTAAGGAAGAGGGGTCATTTGGTTCTGGCTAATGATGTGCTAGCTTTGTGACCGATGTTGTGATGACTGCTGTCTTTTTCTTTTTTCTTTTGTGGCATTGTGTGGCAGATGCTGTTGTGCGATCATGTTATTCCATTAGCATTCTCTTGTACAGTCAACCAAGTTCCAGACTGGGATGAATAGAGTAGAGGTAGCTTAGCCAAGCTGCCATCTCAGAATGCAGCAAATTATCACTTGTCTCTCATCTTTTCCAGCTTTAATCTAGCCGGGTTAAATACGACCTGTGAGCGTCATTTGGTATTTCACCAGTTGATATTAGTCGTACCTGCCAGGAAAGACACAGGGCCACTTACTTGGCTTCGGGGGCCCAGAAGGCAGTTTTTGGCCAAGTAGTGTCCTCCAAGGGGAGGCTGGATCACCACTTGTTGGATTCATAGAAGAGACTTTACTCTTTCTTTGGGGTAGGAGGTTGGATTAGATGACCTGTAAGGACCCTCCCACTTGTAAGATTTTGTGATTTCTCATTCTATTCCTCACCCCAAAAGAGCAGAATTTTTTCCCCTGTCCATACCACAATGTTCTTATTGATGAAATAGGAAGGTTGGATTAGATTATCAGAAGTTCTTCCCATTCTGCAGGTCTGCCACCCTGCCTTTGCCATAGTCAACTTAGGAGGAATTGACTGTAGGTCAGTCTTTTCCTTACCATTTTCTGGTATCATAGGTAATTAGGCAGAGTGCTTTCAATTCTTTAAAGCCTTTCTAATTTCTTATCCCTTTTCATCCTCAGAACACTTTTTTTCTTCTTGATGATGTGTAGGACAGGTGGCATCCCCATTTGAAAAATAAGAAAAAGCACACAGAGGCAAAGGAATTTGCCTAGTAGCCTAACTGTACTGGAGTTAGTAGCAGAGCTGGGTTTAGGACCAAATCTCTTCCTGCTGGACCACACTGAAACGAGAGCTTGTCCCTTCAGCCGTACACTCTGTCATGGAACCATAAGAATTTAAAGTTAGAGAGTAGAGGTCATCTAGTCCAAGTCTTTTACCATATTCCCATCAAGAGATCATCTAGCTGCCTCTTACAGGGGCCTCCATTAATGAGGATCTGCCTGCTTCCTCAGAGGATCACAGATATAGAGCTTGAAGGGACATAAGAGGCCATCTTGTTCAATTCTCTCATTTTACAGATGAGGAAACCGAAACCTAGAAGGGTGAAGGAATTTGCCTGAAATCACACAGCTAGTATGTGTCAGAGCCAGGATTTGAGCCCAAGCCCTCTGGATTACAAATCCACACTTTGCAGCCTTCTCACTTGCCCTTTACATTGGAAGATTGCCCTGGGTAGAGGAAGAAGCAGAGGCTAGGCTAGTAATGGCTGGTATCCCAGACCCTTGCCACTTCTGCAGTGCTAGGTCAGAGGCCTCTGTCCCCTATATGCATCTAGTCTTTAATTGCCATCCTGGGGGAGAGGAAAATGAGCCCATTGAAAGATCATTCTGATAAGAAATGTCCCACTGAAATACACAGGTCTAGCAAAATGACTGCATTTCCCAAATTGCTTTAGGTGGGAGGGTACAGTAAAGCTGCAGGACGTGTTTAAAAATAAAAAAAGCTATAAAGGATAGGGAGATTAACTTGACTCATTGGCAATTGGAGTACAGCAAATGAAGAAAGCTAGCTGGCTAGGCTGATTGCTTAGCACATGTTTTCTCCTATTACTAAGGATACTTCCGGCCACTATTACTTAAATTCATTTTGGTGCAATGGGTTTATGACTCTGGTCAGGAGCCTTAACTGGAAATTTCTTGAGCCAAGTTTGGGTCCTGGGGAAGACAATGCACAACCAGCCCTGGGGAAGTCAACCACATGCTCAGTGAAAAGGCATCAGACGTGTAGCCAAGACCAGAGATAAAGGGTTACACTAGTGACAGGAACAAAAAGGAACCCCACTTCTCTGAGTGGTTGTAGGAGGGCATGAAAAGGATGTGGGCTTCTCCTCTTGTCTGTCTAAAGATTTGCCTTGCTGCTGACCACCTCACCACGCCTGGAAGGGGCAGGAGCCCCAGAGCCTCAGCCCCCACAGATTCTGGTATTGTTGCTGCAGCTGGTGTTGTGAATCAGGCCGACAAGCAGCTCTTCCTATTACCCGGCTATTTCACCACACCAGGGTTGCATCATACCGCTCTCCTTCAGAAGGCTGAGAAGACGCCCGGAATCCAGCCCCAGACGTCCTATGTATTGCTACAATGAGTCCACCATCTGTTGAGTGTTGCTACCATTGAGTGTTCCATTCTGAGTGCTGCTCTTTCTCCTCTCTCCAGCCTCCTAATAAATGGCCAATCTGCAGAAGTCAGGGGACTGTATGTGTGTGTGATTTCTGGGATACTCTAACTACGGGATTATTAGTGATCCATGATTTGGGGTGGTAAGAGTAAGGAATGGATTTCCTGAGGCCTACAGAAGAGACATCATCCTCTTTATTTGGGATCAAGGCCCCCCAGCCTCTCCTACCCATGAGTTCTAATCTTTTTTTGAGTTTCTCACCAATGGTGTGTTGACTAATTAAGCTGGCATCATTTTGTCCCCCCTGCCTACCAAAGGTAGAGATAAAAAAAGAAGTAATGGCCCTTCAGAGGTCACAGACTGCACATCCAGACCCTAAAAAGCAGTGAGAACACCCTTGATCTGGGTTGGGGCAGGGGAAGGAGGGGGGTGGTTCAGAAGGATTGGCTAACTTCACCTAAATGTCTGCTTTCCTTTATCTTCATTCTGTAAGTGAGATTAGCTCTTTCTTGTTGCACCCCACACAGAGGTATGTGCAATCAGACTGAAGTTGTCAAAAAGGTGAGTTAACCCATTACGGATTTTAAACTAAAAGAAGTACCAATCAATCAACAACCAATTATTAAGAGCCTACAGTGTTAGGTACTGGCTACAAAGACTAAAGTGAAATAATACCTGCTCATAAGGGCCTCACTACGTAGCCTAGGGGTAACATATTTCTAGGTACAAAATGGAGACAGGAAAATTGGTAATCAGGATTTTTTTCCTCCTTCAAACCTAGATTGAGGTTCATGTGGGGTGGTTACAAAATTACCCAGTCACATGGGAATTTCAGAGCAGCAAGAGATAACATCTGCAGAAAGACACCAATGGGAGTAAATAACTTCCCTCCCCCACACTCAAGTCATTGGGGGTGAAGTGAATGGAAAATTGCTGAGTGGGTGGGAGAAAAAGGGCTGCTCTTTAATGGGGCGTGAGCCCCTTGACTTTGAGAGCCCTAGAGGCACGCTTGAGAGCTCTCCTGCTACTGGTAATTCTCACCCAGCTCTGCTTGACTGGCAGACGCCATGTTGGGGGAAACTGGCACTTTTTCAAAGCTAAGTTTCCAGATGTGAGCCCTTGGACTTCCCCTCTCAGGACAAAGGGAGGGTGATGGGGAATTCCCATCACTGTCGAAAGGGGCTCGTTGGACCTGTGACCCATTGAGAGGTTTAAACCCCTTCAGGGACTCTTGTTTCAAAATCTGCAGCTAAGACAGAAACAAAGACCAGGCCATGGAGATTTGGGAAACCCCCCACCTCTAGTAAACCCGCTGTTGACACACTCCTCTCTCCTGAAGTGGGAGAGTCACCTCAAATCATCTGATAGAAGGTAAAAGGACGGGCTTCAAACCTGCGTTGGAGAGATGACCGTAGGGAACAAGTCAAACACCCATAGCTCTCATACGCATTCAGTCAGCTCTAGAAGTGCCATTCCCTTTGTCAGCTAGTTTCTTTTCCTTCAGCTAACCACATGTACCCAGTGGTCTTTTTAAAAATAAATTTGTATTACCTGAGTTTAAATCCGACCTCAGACAGTTGACACTAGCTGTGTGACCCTGAGCAAGTCACGTAACCCCAATTGCCTCACCAAAAACAACAAAAAATTTGTATTGCTCTCTTTTGTTTTACATTCCCAAATGTTTCAATCCCTCCTTCCCCTCCCAGAGAGCAATTCCTTATCACAAAGCATGCCTTCTCATCTCTTCTTTGGTACCAAGCTTGGTCATTCTACTATCTCAAATTAAGTACTCCTATAAATATTTCAGTCCTTATGGGCACTTTTTATCAATGACCTTTGGGGATAGTGAGGCAGCTTTGAAGCCAGGAAGACTTGGGTCCTCCTATATCTAATAAATCCTGGCCTTGTGAGCCTCAGCAAATTATTTAACTTCTCCATGCTCTACACAGCTCTCAAGGACTACAAGTTGCAGAAAAGGTACCATCCTACAATAGAGAATTTCCTGTGCCAATAAAATGCCAGATTCATTCCCTATCCCCTATCCCTCCTTGAAGTATAAGGCTAGCAGAGAGATCTCCAAATCCAAGTGGATGGCCATTTTAGTCATTCAATTAATTTTGAATTGCTTTTCTTAAGGGTTGGACCAATCCATGGCTCTACTGTTGTGCATGAGTGTGCCTGTCTTTGCACAATCTGTGGTACAAAACTGGTTAATCTCACCTCTGCCATAAACTGTTTTTCAGACATTAGCCACTTAGTTGTGTCTTACTAGTCAAAGTGTGGCATGGTGAAAAGAAGGCTCTTTGTAAAAAGTTAAGTTCTCTGACTTCAAATCCCAACTCTCCTACTATCAGTGTGACCTTGGACAAGTTAATTAACTTTTTAGTATTTTGAAGTTAGACTTAAATTCACCTAAGTACTGACTCCTCTGTCTGTACATGCTCTGCGTATAGCTCATGTGCTACGATCCTGGGCAGGTCATTGAACCTCTCAGAGTAGGCTGAAGAAGAGTGGCAGATCAGTACTGGTAGAGGGAATATCCACACTAGGAATTTTCTTTGTCAATGAAATCACAGGACTGGACCCCCCCCCCCAAAAAAAAGAATTGTTGGCAAACTCCAGCCCCTACTTTCTGGTCATCCAGCAGGTAGCCTGCTGACCAAAGCAACTTTGCCTCACTTGAGGAAGGGGGGACCTCCTGAAATTTTTAGCAAAACAATCTTTAATTAGCTAGGCCTACATGAACTAGTTAGTAGGAGCCTAATGAAGCTTATGCCTCTGTGGAAAAACTTCACAGTAACTTCACAATTGCTTGGGTCTATTGACCTGACTCTGTGAAAACACATTCTCTTTCATGAAATGATTGAAATCAAGCTCCATGCAGCCCCACATAGCAACTTTTAATCATGTAGGGTCCATTACTGAAAGAAATGTGGCTACCCCTGGCTCACTAGCCACAGCCTTATCCATCTTAGCCTTCCAGCTTTTCAGTTGGTGTCATTCAGTTGTTTCAGTCACGTCCAACTCTTCGTGACCACATTTGGGGTTTTCTTGGCAAAGATACTAGAGTAGTTTGCCATTTCCTTCTCCAGCTCATTTTACAGATGAGGAAACTGAGGCAAACAGGGTTAAGTGACTTGCCTAGGGTCACACAGCTAATAAGTGTCTGAGGCCAGGTTTGAACTCAAGATGAGCCTTCCTGACTCCAGGCCTGGCACTCTGTCACCATACCACCTGGTTCTTCATCTCCTTGCTTTAATGGAAACTTCACTTTTTCACATTGAGAAGCATGACATCATGAATACCACATCAAAAAGACTTAGGATCAAATCCTAATTCAGACATTTACTTAGCTGTGTGACCTTGGGCAAATCACTTAACTGTTCTGAGCTTTAGTTTGTATGTTTATAAAATGAGGCCCTTGGACTCTGTGGCCTCTGTGGATCCTTCTAGTTCTGAAATAGATGATCCTAATCCAATAAGATAGCACTTTTCCTGAAAGCTGCCCTCCTACTCCCTTCCATATTCTAGGGAAAGAGGAGAGTGCTACTCCATGTTGGTTTGTGTCCCCGTCCTTCCCCAACAATTTTGTCTTGCATTAACTTCTTTATACCACATATGTGTGGGTATTTATACATACATATGGGACACACACAGAGCATGTGCCTCTGTATACCTGTCCTAAAAATTGCCAATTGAAAGAGGTCCTGTTTTTGCAGATTTCATGACATGAGGTCTTAGTAGCAGTGAAAAGATCACTTGATTTAAAGTCAACGGACTTAGGTTCAAATCTCAGCTCTGACGCATACTGCCTGGATAAACGTTGAACAAATCACCTCGTCCCAGCGCTTAGGGCAATACCTGATGCATAGTAAGTACTTAATAAATGTTTGGACAGCTAGGCGGCATAGTGGATAGAGTGCTAGGCCTGGAGTCAGGAAGATGTATCTTCCTGAGTTCAAATATAGCCTGAGACGCTAGCTGTGTGACCCTAGTCAAGTCACTTAACCCTGTTTGCCTCAGTTTCCTTATCTGTAAAATGGGCTGGAGAAGGAAATGGCAAACCACTCCAGTATCTGCCAAGAAAAACCCAGATGGGGTCATAAAGAGTTGGGCACGACTAAAATGGCTGAATAACAACAACAATAAATGTTTATGGATTGATCCCTCTTCTTCACCTTTAAAATGAAAGTCCTTATTACCTCAGTAGTCCTTTTAAGCTCAATAATCTTTAACCTTATCCCCTTTATCACCAAGAGATGGGGATGGCTGGAAACATGAAAAAAAGGTTAACCTGCCTAGAGTCTATTATGAGAAAGTAGGGTTTGGACATATGCCCAAACTGTGGATGATGACAGTGCAGGATAACCCCCCTCAATGATGGGAGTCTATGAAAGGACAGCGAACCTGACCCAAGGTCCAGGTCTAATACTGAGTTATTTTTCAGGGCCCTCAGGTTTACAATCTAAGTTCATATTTCTCTACCACCTTAAGGTTTACAAAGTGCTATTCTCACAATGACCCCATGATATGGGGAGCACATGTATTATCATCTAGCTAAGGAAACAGGCTTTGAAAGTGACTTTTCCAGGATCACAAGTAGCTAATACGTGTTAGGGCTAGAAGTCCATCCCAGGTGTCCAATGATTTCAACTCTAGTAGACTCTTTCCACTACCTGTAATCTCATCTTCACTGCCTATCTCTCTAATTGTCTCTTCTGTTTAGCCTTAGGGAGGCCATGTGCTGTACAGGACAGAACACTCACTGGACTTGAAGTCAGGTAGACCTGGGTTGGAATCCCATTCCCTGACACTTACTAGCTGTGTGACCTTGGGCAAGTCACAAACTCTCTGGGCTTCAAATTCATCATTTGTAAAATGAGGGGGTTGGATTCAATGATCTCGAAGGCCGGTCCAGCCCTAAAGCTATTTTCCTTAGAAGAAGTTGATTCCAAGCTTCTAGGTTGCCCCAGGCCCAGCTGAGCTATGTTCAGTTTCCCATTGGAGAATCAAAAATTCTCTGAATAAAACAAGGGTTCCTAATTTTGTATGTGTCTCATGGATCCCTTTGGCAGTCTGATGAAGCCTGTCTTTAAATACATAAAAAACAATGCATAGGATGACAAAGAAATCAATCATATTGGAATACAGTTATCAAAATACTTTTTCAAATCTTTTTTTTTTTTGCTAGGCAATGGGGTTAAGTGACTTGCCCAGGGTCATACAGCTAGTATCGAATGTCTGAGACTGGCTTTGAACTCAGGTCCTTCTGATGCTAGGGCTGGTGCTCTATCCACTGCACCACCTAGCTGCCCCTTAAATTTTCTTTTCATAGATTCCAGATTAAGAACCCTTGAAATAAAGCCACTTAGGCAGGGAACCTAAAAGTAGGACAGGAAAGGCAACTTGAGAAGGAGGTAGGAGTAAGTCTGAAGCCACAGTCAAGAAAAAGAGGGGAAAGTGGAGGAGAGGGAAGACGTTGCTGAAGCTGCAAGGAGTTAAAAAAAAAAAAATGAATACACGGATAGACTTCTCTTCAAATCCTCAGCACCACCCCTCCCCCCAAAGCTGAAGCACCCTCCCCTGATCATCAGGAGCTGGATACCAGGCTCCAGGATGAGATCAAAAGCATCTCCCCCTAAGGGGAGCATCTGTTCCCTGCCCCAGTCCTCCTTTGGCTCTCCCACCTGGGGAATGGCAGGGTGAGCTGAAGGTCTAGACAGCTGATGCGCCGCTCTGCCCAGAGAGGTTATCAGAAAGCTGTTCTCCCCTTACCTGGGGAATGTAACCTCCTGCCCCTTACCTGGGGATTGTAACCTCCTCCTTAAAAAGCCCCTGACTCGCCAAGTCCAAGGGTAGAGCCCCAGGGGGTAAACTGAGATCTTTTCTCCATGATCCAATAGGGAAACAGGTGTAGGGAGGAGGGAGGTAGAACACTCTACAATTCTGTCCTCAGGTCACAGTTCCAGCTTCTCTTATCTCCAAGCCAATCAGGTAGAAAGGGGCACATTATTTTTTTCTCTCCTCTTCCCACCCCTGGGGGGACCATTCACCAGCCCTGGGTGGTTGGGGCTGGCTGGTCCACGCTGGTTCCTCAGCATATAAAGCTGCCCCTCACATCTTCAGCCTCCCCACTGCACACACATATACACGCGCAAACACACCTCAACACACTCCTCACTCCTTCCCTGCTCCGCGTCTTGGGAGGGTCGCCATGGCTGAACTGCAGGCTTCGGAGGTCCCTGGGGATCCTGCCCTGTGCAGTGGCCGGTTCACCATCAGCACCCTGTTAGGGGGTGAGGATGGGGGGCGACCCCACTATGGGCAGCCTGACCCACCCCCTGCTGCCTATGACACCACCCATAGCAGCACCTTCTACATGCGGACCTTTGGCTATAACACCATCGATGTCGTGCCTGCCTATGAACACTACGCCGATAGTGCCGGGCCTGGCGAAGCCAAGAAGGTGAGACCCACACTGGCCGACCTCCACTCGTTCCTGAAGGTGAGAGCAAAGCCTTTACTGCCCCTCGCCTTCCCGTCCTGCCCTCATCCACCTCACCCCCCACTCCTTCAAGAGCAGGATCAAGTCAGGGGTGGGAAGGGCCTTTTTCTTCTCTTCCTTCTAGTTTGATATCAACCCATACGTCTCCACCAACCACAAGCTGAGCAGCCCAAAGAAGAGGCAGAGGCTGGAAGTCGAGACACTCATCTCTGTCTCCATCCCTGGTGTAACTTGGTGTGCCTCCCTTTCTCCAGCTATAAAATGGGAAGATCAAATGCTGGGGCTGGGTCAAAATAGTCTCTGGGCCTTTCTGTATCAGTGGTTCTTGAACTGCTTCCACTCCACAGACTACTTTGGTTTAAAAAAAAAAAAAAAAAAGGCCTACTCCCTCAGACCCCCTAGCAGTGCAAAGACAAACCAAAAAACTTATCCCACACAGAAAGGGAAGAATGATGTTGTCTTAGTTAAGATGGCAATGAGGGGTGCCAGCAGAGAATCACTAATTCAGGTGCCAAGCCAACACAGACTGGAGGGCAATGCAATTAAACAGAGAGTCAGAAGGCTAGAGTTCAGTTCCAGCTACATAAATTATTAGCTGTGGGACCTTAGGCTCCTTAACCCTAATCTTAATTTCCCCATCTGTAAAATAGGGATGATGCTATCTACCTCACAGGATTGTTGTGAAGACCAGTAAGACAATACACATGAAGTGTGAGTTGTTAGACGCTATCATGACAGAGACGCCAAAAGGGTCCAGCCTTTAGGCCTCACACCAAGAACAATACTGGACACTAGCCCTTAGCTCGCTGTACCTAGAACTCAACCCCAGCTCTGGAACGGAAGACATTCTGGATGGTTTTCAGCATTGTGAAGATGCCTAATTCAGCTGTCTACTTTTAAAGCTCTCTGCTCCACGTCAGCCCTACGGTTGTGGCCACATCAGCCATACCTTCAGCTCACTCTTTTTTTCCTCCCTGTGCTCCTACCAGGGCTCTTTCCTGCACCTACTTCCCTCCCAGCCTACCTAACTCCCCATGCCGGGGATGGGGATTCCCCAAAACACACTCTCCACTCCTTTCTTTGTCCTCCTCACCCCCTATCCTCCCTGGAGGTGGACACTGAGCCACCAATCGCTGGCATTCCCAGCAGGAAGGCAGTCACCTTCACTCCCTGGCCTTCGAGAGACGGTCCAGCCACGAGCTGTCTGATGGGCTGGTGGAGGATGCCAGCAGTGCAGCCGGGGAGAAGTCACCCGGGGAGCCAGTGCGATTCGGATGGGTCAAAGGGGTGATGGTAAGTGGACAAATTCACCAGGGCTCTGAATTCTGAGATCCTGTGAAATGTGAAGGGCTCTTCAGGTTATACTGATGATAAGCATGTGTCTTGCTACACTTTAAGAACACAATATCCTCCCCACCTAAGAGAGGCACTGTGGTTCAGTGGCCAGAACCCTGAACTAGGAGTCAGGAGACCCACCTTCTAGCCTTATCCCAATTCAATTCAACTAATATTGATTAAGTCTGTATTATGTGCAAGGTATGGTTCTTGGTACATGAGATATACATCAGGGGTTCTTAGGCTCTGTAAAAATTTTTTGAGTACTTTGATGACTCCATATCAATATAGTTGTTGCTTTTTTAATCTTCTGTATTTATCCATGCATTTAAGAAGGGATCCCTAGGCTTCACCAGACTGCCAAAGGGGCCCATGACATAAAAAAGGGTGAGTCTCTGGGATATACCAAAACAGCAACAGCAGCAAGAATACAAAACAGGAGCTTAAATTCTCTGTAATCTCTGCCTTAGATTCTCTGTGAGACCTAGGGCCAGTCACCTCCCTTCTTTGGCCCACAAAAGGAGAGGTTGAACTGGGTCACCTGTAAGTGTCCCTCCAGCTCTGGCATTTTGTGGTTCTGTGATTCTTGGATGATTCTTGGCCCATGAATTAAGATTCTCTTTGATACTGTCCTGGGCCAGGGAGGTGGCCTTGAGCTCTCAAAGACCCAAGGCTAGCAGGATACTTGTTCAGCCATTTTTCAGTCATGTCTGACTCTTCATGACCCCATTTGGGGTTTTCTTATCAAACATACCTATGGTTCACCATTTCCTTCTCCAGCTTATTTTACAGATGAGGAAACTGAGGCAAACAGGGTTAAGTGACTTGCTCAGAGTCACATAGCTAGTAAGAGCCTGAGACCAGATTTGAACTCAGGTTTTCCTGACTCCAGACTCAGTGCTCTATCCCCTGCACCACCTAGTTGCCCTGCCAGGTCTGGGCAATTCCCACCCAACCTAGGGCAGATGCCAAATGTGTCATCAGGGCCTACCTAAGGCTAGGGAGACTTATCAACACAAAGTTGGCCACCAAGAGATGATTGTGGGGGCAGACAGGAGGTTTGGCCACCAGAGTTCATGGAGGTCACTCACCAAGGCACAGAGGGGGCATGACAGAGGAGGAAGTGACCACACTGATGAGATCTTAAATCTTTCCAAGTATTAAAGGAAAAATAACAGGATCACGGCATTGTTAGAGTAGGAAGGAACCTCAGAGGATCTCCTGGGCCAGCTCATACCTGGAAAGAGTCCTCAGTAGAACATAGCCCAAAGCCTTAGCCATCCATCCAGCCTCTTCCTGAAGACCTTTGAGAGTGAAAAGGTTGGATTAGATGAGCTCTAAGACCCTTTTGCTCTGACACTCATTATTCTATATTCCAATACCCCAGGGTCTCATAGTACAGAGACAGGCACTTGAATCCTAGCTCTGCCATCTATGAGCTGTGTACTCAGAGCAAGTCACTTTCCCTCTTGAGTCTCAGTTTCCTCATCTATAAAATGGGGTACTCTTACCTCCATGTACACTATATGTATCTTGTATTTCTCTAGTTTTGCACATTATCTTCCCTATGAAAGAGTGAGCTCTTTGAAGGCAGGGACTGTTTTTGCCTTTGTATCCTCAATACTTGGCATCATGCCTGACACATGGTAAACACTTAATAAATGCTTGTTGGCTGACTGGTAGAATGAGGGCTGGATTTAGTGCCAAAAGACCTGGGTTCAAATCCTGACTTTGTGGCTTCCATCTACATGTTCCACCTTGGGCAAGTCACTTCCTCTTTAGACTTGTTTCTTTACCTCTAAGATGAATGAATGGGACTGGATCATCTCTCCTTTAACCCTAAATCTATGATCCTATAATGACATGATGCTGAAAGAATGTGTAGGGCTGTAGAGAAGTTGTTATTATCATCACCATTACCTTCATTGAAAAGCTTTCATTCAACAGGTAATCATGTAGCGGGGGCTTGTCTATGTAAGACTGAGTCTCAGCCTAGAGATGTTTGCCTTAGGACAAAGCCTGAACTAGGAATTCAGAGCCAGGCTTCCAGTCCCATCCCAGTTCGAATCAAGGAGCACTTATTAAGCACCTATTATGTGCAAGGAAATGTGCTTGATGCTGGGGATACAATCAGAGGGACTTTTCCAGCTCAACAGACTGGGACATTAAACATTTAACCAAGACATCTCAGCGCCATTGTTAGCAGCTCACACCCATCAAGTGGGGATATTAAATGAATGACATACAGACATAAAATTAAATCATAATAACAGATTATTTGCATAGATATTATTACAAATATGAATCAATTAATTAAGTGACTATTAAATCAATGACCTTTGGATATATTTATATTATTAATATTATATAAATATATTTTATACTCTTAACATACTATATATTACATGACCCACCGCCCCGCAAAACAATGAAAGAAGCTACGCGCAAATAAAATAAGAACAATAATTTATAATAAAAATAACATAAGTGACAAAATATAAACAAAAATGTTTATATTCATTAAGCTCCCTGCCCCGTTACTAAGGCTATATCACATTCCATCAAACCCCCAAACCAGACTTGTCCTCCCCTTTGCCATTTCTTGGAATCCTCATGAGACTCAATCACCTGACAGAATTTCTCATACCTATCCTGCAAAGTTCTCCCTCCACCTAAGGTTTTATAGAGTGACTAAATCTTGTCATTCTCCCTAATGGGTCCTTTTAATCTGAGTGGGAGCCAGTGTGGGAAATTCAGAAACTGTAATTATTGCTGGGACCACCAGATGGCAGCCTTGTTTCATAGAATCTTGGCATCCTGGTCAACATAGTCAACAAGTCATTTCACAAGCATTTATCATTAAGCAGCTTGCTTTACCATGTGCCAGGTATTGTACTGAAACTGGGGATACAAAGGAAGGCAAAAACACGCTCCGTGCCCTCAAAGAGCTCATTGTCTAATGGGGGAGACAATATGCAAAAAACAAAACAAACAAAACTACACATCCAAGGCCTATGGAATGTAAAGGGAAGGTAATTGTAGAGGGAAGGTCCTATCAGTGGGGGTGGACCAAGAAAGCCTCCTTGCAGAAGGTGGGATTGGAGCTGAGTCTTGAAGGAAGCCCAGGAAGCCAGGAGGCAGAGGGGAGGCAGAGGGGATAGCACAGAAAAGAACCTTAGAACGTAGAATGTAAGAGTTGGAAGGGGAACCTTCCAGAGAGCATTGAATCCATTTCTTGGAGGAGCAAACTAAGACCTGGAGAAGCAATGGGATATGCCAGCCAACAATGTTAACATCGTGTTGGGCCACGTTAAGACAGACATATTGCTTCCAGGAATAAGATCATAAGATCACAGTTGTAGAGTCAGAAGGAACGTCAGAGTCCGTCTAATGAACCTCATTTCGTAGATAAGTGACCCAAACGCAAAGGAAGTAAAGTGATTTGCACAGGGTCTCCCAGGGAGTAAACGTTAGAAGTTGGATTTGAATCCACGTCCTCCGACTTCAGGGCTTCTTGTAAAATAGTCCCTGCCTTCCCGACCCTGGTCAGACCCTATCTGGGGTATTGTGTTCAACTGTGGGCATCAGAGTTTAGCAGGGACATTGATAATGAGCAGTATCCAGAGGAGGGCAGCCAGGATGGGGAGGGGCCTTGAGTCCATGTCATGAGAGGACTGGTTGCAGTGATTGGGAGTGTTTAGACAAAAGAAGAGATGACTCCTGAGGGAAATGAGACTCGTCTTCTGATAACTGAAGAAGTGTCCTGTGGGAGAGGGATTTGACCTGTTCTGTTTGGTTCTGAAGAGCAGAACCAGGAGCAATGGTTGATGCCAAGAAAAATGTCCTGACAGAGCATTGCAGAGTACAAGTGTCAGCCTTAGGAGGTCATGGGCTCCCCCACACTGGGGAGCGGCTGAGTGAACAGTCGTTTGGAATGTTTCAATTGGAATTCCTTTTGGATTGGGATCAGATGAGATCATTGCTAAGGGTGCCTCCTACTCCTCAAATTCTACGATTTTATGATTTTGACCAAGATCACACAGTAAGTCAGGGCTGGAATAAAGACATGAAGCCAAGTCTCCCAACCACTAGCCCAAAGCTCTTTCCACAAGCCCCACCCCACAGAGGCAGCCTTCCAAACATGGCCTCCCATTCACATAGGGCTAACCTGCGTCCTCTTCAGTTGTCTGCTAGGATAAAAGGTAGGGCTGAAAAAAATAGAAAAATAAAATAAAAAAAAGAACACTCCAAAAATTACTTCTGTGGAATGTTTTGTGGGATTTGAGAGGGCAACAGATCTCCTATCCTAACTATGGTGGGTTAAGACCAGTGCCAACAGGAGTTTCCCCAAGCTCCCACTTCTTGGGCCTACTTAGCACCATACCACTTCTTCCAGTTTAGATCATCAAGGTGGTTTTCTGGGTAACTGAAATAAAGACATTCCTTTAAAACTATATTTGACATGATTATTTAACCAAATGAATGGCTAGGAGAGGGAGAGATCACTGTGGCCTAGAACAGGCAAGAAGGATTTAATGGGTAGCTAGGAAGTGCAGTGGATCGAGTACGAGGCGTTGAGTTAGGAAAGCCTGAGTTCAAATCCAGCCTAAGACACTTACTAGCAGTATGACCATGGGCAAGTCACTTAACCTCTGTTTGCCTCAGTTTCCTCAACTCTAAGATGGGAATAATAATAGCATCTAACTCCCAGGTTGTTGTGAGCATCAAATGAGATATTTGCAAAGCACTTAGCACAGAAGGTGTTAACACATAGTAGGTGTTACATAAATATTTATTCCCTTCCTTCTTAAAGATTCTTTATGATATATCCCCCAAAGCAGATTTTTGTTGTTTGTTGTTGTTAAGTTTTTCAGTCATGTCCAACCCTTCATGACCCCATGGACCATAGCACACCAAGCCCTTCTGTCTTCCACTACCTCTCGAAGTCTGTCCAAGTTCATATTTGTTGTTTCCCTTATACTGTCTACCCATTTCATCCTCTGCCGTCCCCTTGTCCTTCTGCCTTCAATTTTTCCCAACAACAGGGTCTTTTCCAATGAGTCCTGTCTTCTCATTATGTGGCCAAAGCATTTAAGCTTCAACTGCACTATCTGACCTTCCAGTGAATAGCCTGAATTCATTTCTTTAAATATTGACTGATTTGATCTCTCTGCTGTCCAAGGGACTCAAAAGTTTTTTCCAGCACCACAATTCGAAAGCATTGATTCTGTAGTACTCAGTTCTCCTCATAGTCCAGCTCTCACTGCCACATAAAGCTTTGGGAAAAACCATACCTTTGTCCACACGGATCTTTGTTGACAAGGCATCACCTCTGCAAGGTGCTGACCAAAGTCATGACCTTGCTGCCGCCTAAAAGCAGATGATACAGAGGAAAAAAAATCAAGTCTGGATTTTCTTTTGTTGTCATGAGGCCAGGCCAATAGCCAACCACCAGCTTATCTGGCTTTAATAACCAGTTCCGTAAACTTCTCATTTTCTTTCCTTCCCCCTTCCTATACCATTCTTGGGATTTGAAGCCTCATACTGGGTTCTTTCTCTACTCGATTTTATTTGGGAAGGTATGATATGCATTCCCCCACCACCACCACCTCTTCATCCCAAGAAGTCCCAACAACCTGCTCTCTAAGTTCTCTCCAGGCAGAAAATATACTGGATTTAATTTCACTGGGGCTGTTCAGGCTCGATTATGAGATTCAAGGTAAGTGGTGGTTCGGAAAAAGTGAACAGGTCCAAACCAAAACAAAGACTATTTCTCCTCAGGCTTCTTGATCTGGGCCTCGTGTAATTAATGCCAGCCCTGGACATTCTGGTGGCCACTCACCTTGTCCCCATGCCTACCGCCAGGCTGGCCAGGCCATAAGGCATACAATCTAGGGTGAACCTGCTGCTGTTTCCTCTCCCTTGGGAAACTGCCTAATTTTGCAATATCTCTCCCTTCTATCCCCTTCTCTGTTCTCACTACCACCACCCTGGTACAGGCCCTCATTACCCTGGACTATTACAATAGACAATGAGGTTTTCCTACCTCCATCTTCTCTCCCCTCCAATCCATCCTTCATGCCAGACTAGGGTTTTTTTATGTATAGGATCTGGCGGTACCCTTCCCCTGGGAGGAAAAAAGTTTACTTCTTTAACATTAGCTACCAAATACCTGGCCCCCTACATTTCAAAGCCTTTTTCACTAAGCAGCCATTCTTCCAACTTCTGTTGTCTTCTATTGCTCTTCTGTGCTCAAGCTAAACTGAACTACTTTCTGTCCCCCAACCTTGCTGTGTAATCTCCTGCCTCCAAACCTTTGCTTATACTGTTCCCTGTGACCAGGATCCCAACCCACCCTATGCAAAGTCTGTAAAGTCCAATTCAAAAGCCACCTCCTCCATGAAACTTTCCCTGATGTCCCCAAGTAATAGTCTTTCCCTCCTTAAATTTCACTTAGTACTTTGCTTTCACCTCTTCAATTCACTTATGACATATTTTTGTTTGTGTCCCTCCCCTTACTAAACTCTTGTATTCATGAGGTCAGCAACTATCTTTGCTTAATCTTGTATCTTTCTGTGCCTTCCATAGTGCCCTGCACACAATAACACACAGTCGGTCTTTGAGAAATGTCTGTTGAGTTGAATTGAGGCAAAGGCCCATTCCCCCATGCCCCAGGTCCCTGGACATGGTATCCACAGCCCCCTTGGGGTCTCCTTGCCTCATTTTGGTTCAGGGTGATTCTGCCCTCTCTTCTCAGGTCCGATGCATGCTCAACATATGGGGAGTGATCCTGTACCTGCGTCTGCCCTGGATCACAGCCCAAGCGGGCATTGGTAAGCAGGGCTTCCCCAGGCTGGTGGAAAGATAAAGAATGGGGCTGCCAAGGGAGGGACAGATCCCTTCACTGGTCCCCATATTTTGGCTTTTTCTCTTGTGAGAAGAAGGAAGGGCTATGGAGCATCCAGGCTGCAAAAGGAAACAACCCCCAATAGGACTTAGGGAGGAGTCTGGAGGACACAGCTAGGGTGGGTGGTTGAGCATGGTCAGGAGTCTTTGCAACACAGGATGACTTCAGAGAGGATGATCCTACGCCCTGCCCCAAGTGGAAAATGGAGTATTCCAGGGAAAGAGCCCTGGGCTCTCGTGTTAGAGGTCAGCATAAGAAAGTACAAAGAGTCCCAAATTAAGAATTTAGGCCTGCCTGCACCACCAACTGTCTTCATGACTTTGGCACGTTACTTTACCTCTCTGGGCCTCCTTTTTTCCATCTTTCAGATGGAGATTATAAGCTTTGTCTTGTCTAGTTCATGGGGGTGATGATGACGATCAAATAAGGTAGTGAGCCTCAAAGAACTTGGTAGTAATGCAATCCTTTACATGTATGAAGGATTAGGATGTATTCCTTCCCTGGCATGGAAGGGGCACTTAGACCTCCCCCTTCACACTCCAATACTCTCTCCACAGTCTTGACATGGGTCATCATCCTCCTCTCAGTGACAGTGACCACCATCACTGGCCTCTCCATCTCTGCCATCTCCACCAATGGCAAAGTCAAGTCAGGTTTGCTGCCTTGTTAGACTGCTAGCTGTTCCCCGGCCACTTCTTTTCTCCCTCCTTCCCCAGGTCCCCAAACATTATTGGCTCCCTACAGGGGTCATCCAGCTTTGAAATCTCTTGTTACCTTCTGACACCCCCAAACTCCTCTCCATCATCAAGAGGGGAAGAAACCATGGTACTAAGGGAGACTTCATGGGAAATGCTTGAATTTCTCTAATTCCCAAATTCTAATTCCTCGTTAGCTCTCAGTTATCCCTATTATGGATTATCTATGCATATATAATGTGGAATGCCAGTTGGATTTTCCCCCATGTCCATCATGCACCTGCACTTCCTTCTCCTGCCACTAGGGAGTATGTTTGGCCAGTGGGGACAATTTCAGTGTTAGCCTGAACCAGAGAACTATAGGAAGGTCAGTCAGCTGCTTCCAAATGCAAATGATGCCATGCATCACCAGAACTAATGGAAATGTTAGAACAGAGTCAAGAATCTAGAATCCAGGTCTCTTGATTCTTAATCTTTACAATCAGTCAATAAGTAAAAATTTATTAAATACTTCCTATGTGCCAGGCGCAATGCTACATTCTGGGAATACAAAGAAAAAAAATCAATTTGTTCTTGCACTCAAGGGGCTTACGTTCCATCAGGTGAGACAGCCGACCAATCGACAGGGTAAACTCAGAGAGGTTAATTGACTTACCCACGGGCACACAGCTAATAAGCATCAGATCCAGAGCACTTTCTACTATGTTAGGCTGCCATCACTTACTAGCTATTTTTAGCTATTTAGATTTTCTAAAAAACTCAAGTGAGGTGCAATGGAGGGGACTAATCTGGGAGGCAGGTATCCTGAGTCCTAGAGCTGACTCTATCACTAACTTTCTGTGCCACCTTGGCCAAATCACTCCTCCTTTCTATGTTATAGTTCCCTATCTACGAAGTGAGAGGGATGGATTAATCCAAAGGTAGGGAACCTGCAGCCTCAAGGCCACATGTGGCCCTCTAGGTCCTCGACTTCAGCCCTTTGACTGAATTCAAACTTCACAGAACAAAGCCCTTTAATAAAAGGATTTGTTCTGTAAAACGTGGACTCAGTCAGAAGGCCACACCCAATGACCTAGAAGGCCACACGTGGCCTCAAGGCCGCAGGTTCCCCACTCCTGGATTAAACACTGTCTGAGGCACTTCTAGCTCTGAGTAAAGAGCTCTGAGCACCATCTTACATTCTTAGCATTTTCTTTTTTTATGCCCTTGTATCCTTATCCCCACTGCCCTGAAGCCCTCTGGCATCTCACCTGGAGTGGGGGTGGGGCATTGGGTCTCTGTTAGGTGGCACCTACTTCCTTATCTCAAGGAGCCTGGGCCCAGAGCTAGGCGGCTCCATCGGCCTCATCTTTGCCTTTGCCAACGCTGTTGCTGTGGCCATGCACACTGTGGGCTTTGCTGAGACTGTACAAGATCTGCTCCAGGTAAGTCGTGGCTTCTGGGAACAGCTTGAGGACCTAGAATAGAAAGGAGTCTCTTCCATATTTGGGCTACCTTGGGGTCCGGCTAATCATTTTTGTAATAGCTATTAAGATGACATAATTACTGGTAAATGATAAGGAAAATTTCATCTAACGAAAACTGATTGGAACCCCCAGTTTCACTACTTTGGGGAGTTTTGTTGTCCTTAGAGCAAATTCACAAAGCAACAGTTTTTAGGGGAATGAAGGCTTGGACTAGATGATCTCTAAACTTCCTTATAACTCGAAGATTCCATAAGTACCTTATTCTGCATCAGTAAATGCAGTCATTCCAACCCTAGAATTCTATTGTCAAGTCCAGTCGTCTGTTTCTAAAGAGGGAGGGGTGCTGATAGACTGAGGAAAGGGCTGGCTAGAGGAGCCTAATGGAGGTATCTCTCCATCCTGCTGGTGCTGGTCCCTGCTGCAGGAGTATGGCTCTCCCATAGTGGACCCCACCAATGACATAAGAATCATCGGCGTAGTCACTGTCACCGCGCTGTTGGCGATTTCCTTGGCTGGGATGGAATGGGAGTCTAAGGTAAAGTAGTGTTGTGGGGAGAGGGAGGAAGGGTTCTTGCAGGTTGGGAAAAAGCACCTTCCTAGCACTAAGCAAACCCTGCAGTTTTGGCGGCTTCCATCTCTGCCTTGACGGAAGGCCAGCTGGACTCCAGATAATGATTGACCAAGAGGAAGCTTGGAGGATTCCCAGGTAAATGGGAGTGGTGACTTTGCTGAGGAGGGGCAAGTAGAGCTCTGCCACGAATGTGGTCAGTGTGACGGTGCCAGTGGCTCATATGGCAAAAATGGGAGCTTCACCCGTGCATGGATTTCTTCTTAGCTTTACTGGAGCTTTTTAAAATGCTATGATCCCTCTGCTAGGAGAAGTGAGTACTGGGGATGGGGGTGGAGTACTCAGGGCAGTTGGAGAGCTCCATGGCACCCTTCTGCAATCCTAAGTGATCCCCATCCCCTCCCCCAGTCCTGGTTCAGTCTCTCCCTTTATCGAGGCTCATGGCATGGGAGGTGTCTCCCTAGGAAGCGTTAAGCCCCTCCCCTCCCCCAATACACAATCCCTCAATAAGCATTTATTAAATGCTTTCTGTGTGCCAAGCATTGTGCTAGGGACTAGGCATCCAGAGACAAAAATGAGCATTCCTGTCCTCAAGGTGTTTGCAGCCTATCTGGAGAGATGACATGGACATATAGAAGTATATATAACATTGCCAAAATAAAAATGCTCCACATGGTAAATTTTATAGGGAAAAGGTTTGATTCAGGTCAATGATTTAACTCCATATAAATTGCTAAGAGTGGCCCATTGTCTGAGTTTGAAGGGGAAAGATGATCACTCCTGGGGGGAGGGGGAGGTCTACACTAGCTACCCCTGCTACCAGGTTTTCAGCCCAGGTATCTGCTCCTCTAGGCCCAGGTGCTGTTCTTCCTGGTCATCATGGTTTCCTTTGCAAACTACTTTGTGGGAACACTGATTCCTCCATCTGAGGAGAAGGCATCAAAGGGCTTCTTCAGCTACAGGGGTATGTCTGAGGGCAGTGGAGGGAAGGGTTATGACTTCCTTCTACCCCAGCTCTGGTGATAAAGTCTATACCGAACAAAACCTGATCTAGTCTTGGGGAGATGGAGGTGGGGAAAGGGAGGCAGTGTGGAAGTGGGTTAGGTTCTGGGGACTATTAAAGTCTTTAGATCTCTCCACCCCAATGTCATGGGGTGTTGGACCTAGAGTCAGGAAGACCTGGGTTCAAATCCTACCTCAGACACTTAATCGCTGTGTGACCTTGGACAGAATCACTTCACCTCTCTGTGGTTCATTTTCTTCATCTGTAAAATGAAGAGGGTGAATTTACTGACTTCCTACCAGCTCTATCCCTTTGAGTACCCTTTTGATGGCCACCCTAGCACAATGTCCCACCTCCAATGGTTGTGGAAAAACCAACCCTCTTCTGGCCTGGGCATAGGAAAAAAGGCATTGAGTCACAAAGGGAAAGGGACTGACCTGGCATGAATTTTTCCAGGGGACATTTTTGCCCAGAATTTAGTGCCAGACTGGAGAGGTATAGACGGCAGCTTCTTTGGAATGTTCTCAATCTTCTTCCCATCAGCCACTGGTATCCTCGCAGGTGCCAACATCTCCGGAGACTTAAAGGTGAGTTGTGACCATAAAGCAGAGATCTATAACCCTTTTTCCACCCTCCTTCCTAGAAACAGTGATTGAGAAGTTCTTTATTGAGCACTTACTGTATGCCAGTCCTGGGGATGGCCCTGTCAGTGACATAAGAGAAAAATCATTAGATCAATTAGAATAAGATGTTAGAGATCATTTAGTATAAACCCCATGAGTTTTACATCTGAGTAAACTGATGCCCAGAGAGCAGAAATGATTTGCTTGAACACACACGGATAACAAGGAACAGAGCTGCTATGTAAAGGATCATGGGAAACATGACCATAGAACTAGAGAAGATGGGGGTCTCAGAGGTCATCTAGTCCAGCAATTTCATTTTACAGATGAAGAAACTAAGGTTAAATGACTTACTCGAGGTTGCACAGTTGATAAATGGCAGAGTCAGGATTTGAACTCAGTTCCTCTGATTCCACAGTCACCATTCTTTTCCTCTACACCAGACTGACTCTCTGACTCCAACTCCAGTGTTCTTCCTACTGCTCCATCCTGCCTCCCACATTGGAGGAAAAGGCTCAGCTCCCCGCTCCCAGGGAGATTAGCGGGAGACACAGAAGGATGAGATAGGTAGGATGGAGCGCTGAATATATGATGGGCCCATATGACACACCTAGAGGCAACCTTAACTCTCTTTCTGAGGATGTTTCGGGAGCAATATTTTGATTCTGACATATCTGTGCTTCCCCTGAGTCCCGAGTCCCCAGACTAGAAAGGTCCTAATGTTTGGGGTTGTCACATGGTGATCGGTATCAATATAAATTCCTGCCACAACCCCACCCCAACCATGCATCCTCAGACGTTTACTTAGCCTTCCTCAATCAAAACCCAACAAGCATTTAATAAATGCTGATTATGTGCCAGATACTATGCTAGGACCTGGGATACAAATAAAAAAAATTAAGCAATGCCTGCCCCTCAAGGAGCGTACATTCTATCTGGGGGTAAAACATGCATGTAATAATAATGACAATAACAAAAACAACAACAACAACAATAATAATGGCTAAAATTCATATACCTCTTTAAGGTTGACAAAACCCTTTATGTATATACACATGTATAATGGGCACAGTAGATAGAGTGCCAGGCCTCATCTTCCTGAGTTCAAATCCTGTCTCAGATACCTACTATAGACTCTTACTGTGTGACCCTGGGGCAAGTTACCTCAGTTTCCTCATATGTAGAATGAGCTGGAGAAGGAAATGGAAAACCACTCCAGTGCATCTTTGCCAAGAAAACTCCAAATGGGATCATGAAGAATTGGAAACAACTGAAACAACTGAACAACAACATATTCTATTATATATGATATGTAATTACATAATATATATATATATACAGATGTGTATAAATGTGTAGTTATGTGCATATATGTATTTATACTATCTCATCTGATAGTCTATGAATTTATACAGAATAAATACAAAATAAATATAAGGTAGTTAAATACAGGAACAGGGAGGAAGGGCACCAGCAGTCAGGGAATCAGGAAAGGCATTGTGTAGAAGGCAGTGCTCAAGTCAGGTTTTTAAGCAAGAGAGGAATTCTCTGAGGTGTATTCTAAGCATGTGAGACTGCCATTGCAAAGGCATGGAGGTAGGAAATGAGGGGTCACATGTAAAGAACAGCATGAAGGCCAGCTTGACACCTCATCTCCCATGCCCCAAGAGGAGTAAGGTACAGTCAGGCTAGGAAGCTCAGATGGGGCCAGGTTGTAAAGAGCCTTATGAGGGAGGCAAAGGAGTTTCTATTTTATCCTCCAATATTTTTGTTTATTCTTTCACTAAAGTGGAGCTTTAGGAGAACTAAGGAGGAAATTGCAAGTCTTCCTCCAGCACCCCATGTTGGCACCAATGTGACTGTGGGCTCTTAAAGGCTTTGATAGAGGAATGAAGTCTGGGAATTCAGAAGAGCTTCTTCTGAAAGACCCTTCTTATGATGGTCTCTGTGTGTGTGGTATTCAAGACCTAGCCTCGTTAAGTTGAGAAGAACTCATCCTCTAGTTGGTCACAGATGATGAAGTTTTGGGCCATGACAACTGTCAGAAATAATCTACTAAATCAGAGAGGGAATCTTTGCCATGAGAAGTCAGAGGAGCATTATAAACGTTTAAGCGCCATATAGACTGGAGATGCTAGTCTACTGGTCATGACCTGTGACTCCATTGATTTAGAACTCAGAAGGAAACTCACTCCACCAATGCAGATCACCAAATATCCCACCATTTATAGGTTCACAGGAATCTATGGAATTGGAAGTGGTCATCCAGTCTAACCCCTTCATTTTGACAGATAAAGAAGCCAAGGTTCAAAGAGATTAAAAGTGGCTCATCCATGATCACAGAGGTAGTGAACAACATAGCTGGAATTTGGACTCAAATCCTTCAGATCCAAATCCAGTGCTCTCTCCACTGTACCAGAGTTGCCTGGGGCACCGACAGATTGTAGCATTATTATAAAAATTGCATTCAGTTGTTTTTCAGTCATGTTCAACTCTTCATGACCCCATTGGGGGCTTTCTTGGCAAAGATACTGAATTGGTTTGTCATTTCCTTCTCCAGCTCATTTTACAGATGAGAAAACTGAGGCAAACAAGGTTAAGTAACCTGCCCCAGGGTCACAAAGCTAGTGAGTGTCTGAGGGCCTGATTTGAACTCAGGAAGATGAATCTTCCCGATTCCCAGCCCAGTGATCTAGCCAGTGCACCACCTAGCTGCCATTATAAAAATTAAATCAATCTAAAATAATTTTATTTCTGAAAAACATTAAGAAATTGTTGGCCTTTCCTTCCCTTAGAAGATTTAATAGATCTAGAGCTGGAAGGGACGTTGGAGGTCATCTAGCCCAGCCTCTTCCTTTTTCAGATAAGGAAACTGAGGTCCAGGGGAGTTCAATGACTCTGAATCCACTATTGCACATTTCCTCTCATTTGAGGGAGTGGCAAAAATGGCAGTGAGAACTAGTGCTCCAAGGGCAGGGACCATGTCTGTCCATATTAATAAGAAGATTGTTAGGGCAGGTAGGTGGCGCAGTAGATAAAGCACTGGCCCTGGATTCACAAGGTCCTGAGTTCAAATCCAGCCTCAGACACATAACACTTACTAGCTGTGTGACCCTGGGCAAGTCACTTAACCCCATTGCCTAGCCAAAAAAAAAAAAAGAAGATTGTTTAGGTTGGCGCCTCAGAGTTGGAAGGGACCTCAGGGCCATCTAGTTCAAATTATCTCTGGAAAAAAAAAATCCCTTCTATAACCTACCAAGTGGTCATCCAGCCTTTGCTTATAGAGCTCAAATATGGAGGAGCCCACCACCCTTTAAGGCAGCTGTTGCACTTTTGCGTAGCTCTAATTGTTAAGGATTTTCTCCTGATCAAGCTGACATTTGCCTCTTTGTCATTTCCACCCTTTGCTCCTAACTGTGATCTCTGGGACCAAATAGAACAGGTCTAAACCTTCTCCTACATACCCCTTCAAATACTTGAAGACGGTTGCTGTGCCCCTGCAACTCAAGCCTTCGTTTTTCTAGATAAATAATCCCAGGTTCTTCAACCAGTCTTCTTAGAGGCAGCTAGGAGGTGTAGATAGAGTGCTACGTCTGAAATCAGGAAGACCCAAATTCAAATCCAGCCTTAGACGCTTACTGTGTGATCCTGGGTATGTCATTTAGCCTCTGTCCACCTCAGTTTCCTCAACTGTAAAATAAGGATAATAACAGCACCTACCTCCCAGGTTGATGTGAGGCTCAAAAATGATATTTATAAAGTGCTTAGCACAGTACCTGGCACATAACAGGCACTTAAGAAATGCTTGTTTCCTACCTTCCCAATATTTGAGCCTGTCAAGATGTTTTTGGCCGCAACTCTGTATCCTGATTCTGATCCTGATTCTGTCATCCAGTATTTGAGCTATCCCTCCCGGATCTGTGTCATCTATTCTCCAGGCAAGGGCAGATGTCTGAGACAGGGGCACTAAGGAACAGGTTGGAGAAGCCAGGAACATGTTCCAAACATCCTACTTTCCTGTAATAATCCCTTAAGAAACTCAGGAATTTCTTCAAACCCTTCCAGAATATGCTGGTAATCACAGTGTGGGCTGCCTCCCTATAGACTTGTTATTTATCTTAAACTTCCTCCTTCAAGCTTCAAGAGACTTGCTGTTTCTAGCGTCTGGTATTCAGTGACTGTCAATATAGGGCATCATGGGACAGTGAAAAGTACAAATAGTTTAGTTTTAAAGACAGAGGGGCAAGCTACTTTTCTTTGGGTTTCAATTTCTTCAGCTGTAAAATAAGGGGTTTAGACCAGATGATCCTTTTAGAGGTTCCTTTTAGTTACAAATTTAGGATCCTATATTCCTGCCTTTCCTCTCCATTCCCTTCCTGATTAGGTAGAGGTCAGTTCTATTCCATTCAGGCTAAAGTTTGACCTTGTATGGCTGCCCGTCCCCAAAGCCCTAGTTAGTCTAGCAGTTAGCTCAGAGTTTTAGGACAGCAGACCCCTCAAACTTCCTTCCTCCCTTCCTCTGCCTTCCTACCTCTTCCTCCTCTCCTCCTCCTCCTCCTTCTTCCTCTTCCCTCTCCCTCCCCCAGCAGCCATTGAGGTCAAGGGGAGTACATCATATTTACCAAGATAACCACTTGTGCCAAATGGATTACCTATGCAAAAATAAAAATTTCAAAACTACAAGACAGCAATACCCTCTCTGCTCCTTCCTTCCAATAGTCCCAAGATGCTTGATATGCCAGACAGGTGGCCACAGGGCATGAGGGTGGCATGGAGAGTGATGCATGGACAGAGAAAAGCCATAAACCACAAAAATCAACAAAGAAACCCAACACACACACTCAGACACTTGATGGACTCCAGGGTGGACACCAGGGGTGTGCTGGGAAATGTTTTACATCTGGTTTGGGCTGGGGACTGTACAAAATCCTTTTTAAGTTTAACCTGCTTTATTAATATTTTCTCCATCCTTTTCTTAAGTCTTAACCATCAACAAAACAACAAATCAAATCCTGATTTGTAGCATTTGCTGATTTCTGAGGTGTAAATGTTCGTAATGAAAATTTAACAACTGGCTCTCTCCAGCAGATTTGATTTGGCTCCAACACATCCCTGGATCTAACTAAAGATGGGGGAAATCCACATAGCTTGTTACTATAGAGAAGGGAGAGAGGCCTGGGGGACTCCTCACCCACACTTAAAGAGCAACTAGTCCCCTTTCCCCAAGGGGAAAGAAGTAGTTCCCCTAAAGTTCCCTGCTGGGCCACATGCCCTCCCAGAAGCCACAGGAGTGGGCTATGCCCCTGGGCTTTCCCCAGTGACGATGACGATGATGATGTGATGGAACTAGAGGTCCCTTTGTAGGGGTGGGCAGAAGTCTGGCCATTGATTGCATCAAGAAGTGGGTGTGTGGTCTTTATGACGGTTTTAGGGCAGGGAACTCAGTACTATATGTGCATAAGCTGAATGGGGTGAAGAGAACAATAGCCATAGGGCCTCGGAAGGGTGTGAGAACTGGAGATCCCTGCCTGGGTTCACTTTCTCAACTAGTAACCCACTTGTAAAGATGAGCCTTTACTTTGAGCTCCTCCATCAAAGTAGCTCTTTTGTGGGGGCGGGGGTGGGAAAAGGGAAGTGAGTAGGCAAAACGACACATCTCACTGAAAAGATTTATAAATACCATGAAAATCACAAGACTGTACTCCCTAGGTTTGGCTCTATGAGAGGTCATGAGCAAAGCAGTTCTTGGAACGTGTCCTGGTCCTGTTGCAAAAACTGCCCAGTGATGCCTCAGTTCCCAGGTGTGGCTTGGTCTACAGTCTGAACCCAGCAGGATTTCAAAGCTCTACTTTCTAGAGAGACCTTGGGGCCCTGAGGGAACGAGAATAGGGCTCAGAGTTAGCAAGGCTGGGCTCTAGTCTGAGGTCTGCCACTGACCACAACTGGTCACCTACCTTCTCAAAACCTCCACTTCTTTGTCTAAAAAATTGGGACAATAACCTGGTTCATAGGAGATGGTGGATGCTAAAGTACTTAGTAGTCCTAGGATCTCAGGTTCAGAGCTGGAAGAGTTAATCTAATCTAAACTTGTGAGTTATACAAGTGTTAGTGATTATTATTGGAAAGGGCAAGAAGAAGAGGGATGTCAGGGCGAAGGGGAGCTCTTCACACACAGAGGACATCTTCTGTTCCTTCCTGGCATGGCACTAGATTGATGGGAAACTAGGAGAACTGATCAATCAACACACAAGATACTCAGTCTGTTCTCACCTCCTCCCCCCTATATAGGAGGACTTGGCATTTGGAGGATATGAGTTGACTATAGGTCTTCCTAAGCATGGCTGCAGCTGAGGGCCCTTGAAACAGAACCCAGTACTCAATGCCCAGTGCTTGGACCCTGGGAACACAGCAGACTTCAACCTTGGGGCTGGAATTCCTTTGTTTACTCAAGACATTAGATAAGACAGTTTTAGGCTGGGATAGAAGGAAGTCAAGGAAGAATTTTTCCCCCAATATATTTTTATTTCGTTAAATATTTCCTGGTTACATGTAAAAAAGGTTTTAACATTCATTTAAAAATTTTTTGAGTTCCAAATTCTCTCTCTCTCTCTCTCTTCCCCTCCCACCTCCTTGAGAAGGCAACCAATTTGATATCAGTTATATGTGTGAAGTTATGCAAAATATATTTCCATATTGGCCATCTTGCAAAAGAGAACACAGTCCAAAAAAAGGAGAAAAATAAAACAAGTTTTTTTCATCATGGGTTCTTTGGAATTGTCTTGGATCATTATCTTGATCAGAATAGCCAAGTCTTTCACAGCTGATCATCCTTGCAATATTGCCATTACTGTATTTAGTGTTCTCCAAGAGGAATTGTTAAAAACTTTCTCCTTCAGGATCCTGCTGTGGCAATCCCCAAAGGGACCTTAATGGCCATATTGTGGACTACAGTCTCCTACCTGGCCATCTCTGCCACCATTGGTAAGTAGTGGGGGACTAGATGATATCAGAGGTGGATAAAGGGCTGGGGCTGCATTGATAGTTGGGTCTAATGTAATATATTACAACTAAGCTCATATTACGTCTCTTTTTGTGGGGAATTGTGGGGAGTCTAGATGATTTCATTCTATTAATGCAGATGGGGGCATTCGCTCTGCAAATTATAGAGAGATGCTTAGAGCACTGAGAGGTTAAGTTACTTGTCTAGGATCATGCAGCAAGAAGTGTTTGAAGACTTCTTGAACCTAAATCTTCCTGATTCTAAGACCTTCTCTCAATCCACTAAGCCTCACATCATTAGATAGATTTGGATACCAAGGGCAAATCCCATTCCCTATCAAGTACCTGTCTAAGATGCCAAACTACTCCATCCAGGTAAAGTGTGATCTAACCTGGTGATACCATACATTGGGCACAGTCCTGGCCCCAATACTACCAGGGTGATACAGGCACATGAATAAGGAGGATGAGTCACGTACTCCAATAACTTCTATTGGAGGTGTACCAAGGCAGAGATGCAGAGCCAGCCCTCCCTCTCCTCACATCACTCTTTCTTGCCAGGCTCCTGTGTAGTTCGAGATGCCTCTGGAAGCCTCAATGACACAGTAGTCTCTGGTTCTCCTGACTGTGTGGGGCTGGCATGTGGCTACGGTTGGAACTTCACTGAGTGTACCCAGAAGCACAGCTGTCACTATGGGCTCATTAATTACTACCAGGTACCCCAACTCTACCGGCCTTCCAGGAGAGTCATCAGAGTATGAGGGTCTCCTGTCCTATCTCCAGACCCTCACTGCTTAGTGTTTTTGTCAAAGCCATTGCCAAAGTCCTGGTCACACCATGGGGAGGGTCACAAGGGGAAAGAAGACTCCTTTAAGAGAGACTTTAATAGATGTCATTGGACTAGGCCTTCCAAGATTAGAATGGATGCCTAGACACAAGATGGACCCCCCCACCCCACAGAAGGCCAGGCAATAGGCCAAGGACTGTTCATCCCATTCTTCCTCCAAAAGTCAATTGTTTAATTTACCAGAGTTGGTACCCATGAATGTGAGGGGCAGGACCTAGGTTTAAGGGGAGCATACCCAGAAGTGAGGGAGCTCAGTCCTCAAGGATGGGAGGACTCAGCACCCAGAAACAAGGGGCTCTGGGGCAAAGCTTGAGCAATGAGCAGGTACTAAACCCTATGCGCCTCTTGCAGAGCATGAGTATGGTATCTGGCTTTGCACCCCTGATCACTGCAGGCATCTTTGGGGCCACTCTCTCTTCTGCCCTGGCCTGCCTTGTCTCTGCTGCCAAAGTCTTCCAGGTAAGAAAATGGTGCCCATCCTAGTGGTGAATCCCAGATGCCATCCCATCTGTAGCACTCAATGGGATCGGTGGGCCTCTGATAGTACAAACCTACAGCAGAGGGGCTCAGGAGAGGTTTGGGATGGACGAGGGTGCCAAGAGAGAAGGAGTCAGAAAATGTCAGTATCGGTGACTTCACTGTGTCTTCTGCTACAGAGATAAGGCTAGGATGGGGGAGGGAGAGGGAAAAGGAAAAAAAAGGGGGGTGGAGATGGAAGAAGCACAGAGGCCAATTGAAAAGTGTTTCCAAGGAAGACACTTAAATATAGCTCACAGCTTGTTCTAGGAAAAAAAACAAAACAAAATCAAATCTGGAATGGGGAGAATAAATTCTGAGACCTCAGGATAAAACTTTGCTGTCTTTCTTCCCTTCTTCTCCCTCTCTCCATCCTCACTCCCCAGTGCCTATGTGAAGACCAGCTCTACCCTCTCATTGGCTTCTTTGCAAAGGGTTATGGAAAAAACAACGAGCCTATCCGGGGTTACCTCCTGGCTTACATCATTGCTGTGGCCTTCATTGTGATTGGTGAGGCTGGCCCCTGGCCCCTGAGTTGCAGCAGGCATCTGGGCTGGACACTGGGGGAATGGGAAAGAGAGCACTTACTTGGCTTTAAATCAGAGGGGAAAAAAAAAATCTAGATTTCCTTCTGACCTTCTCTAGGGATGAGGGTGAAGAATTAACTAAATTCAGATGCAATCCCATAGCACCTGAACTGGATTTGGCATGAACTGAAGAATGATTTAATAAGAGGCCTAAGGACAAGCATTTCACCAGGAAACCGGGGGTCTCCCTATGCCAGGTGCTAGTCGGCTGGCCTAAGCAGGGCACTTCATCTCTCCAGGTCGGAGTTGTGTTGTCTGTAAAACACAGATTATGCTACCTGACCCGAGGGTGAAGGCTGGACCACATGATCTTTTGAGCTCTCTTTTCATTCAAAGATATATGATTCTCTGAATCACTATGTGTCATATCTCCTCTGAGCTTTTTCCAAATCAAGAAGCAGACGGGGGAGGGGGAAGAGAAAAAGAAGAAGGGGAAAGGGCAGGGGGGTAGATAGAGACGAGGAGAGAGAGAGGGGGAGAGAGAGAGAGAAAGAGAAGGATGAACGGAGGTAGAGAGGAATGAGAGAGACAGAGACAGAGGACTAACCCGCTCCCAACCCCAACCTTCAAGGCTCCTGATATTCTGACCATGTCTCTATCCCCTCCTCTCACCCTTCCCGTTTGAGGAGGTCCCCTCAAATCCATGATGGACTAGGATAGTCGGGATCGTTCATAATTGTTTCCCCCTCCCCCGCCCCGACCCTTGCAGCTGAGCTCAACACCATTGCTCCCATCATCTCCAACTTCTTCCTGTGCTCCTATGCGCTCATCAACTTCAGCTGCTTCCATGCCTCCATCACCAACTCTCCAGGTAAGCGCTGATGGGGGAACAGAAGCCTCCTGGCTTAGCAGCTAGAGCCCCAGCTCTCCCTCCTCAACGCCTTCTCCCCAAAGGCATCCGGGGCTCTGCACCCGTGCCAAAGACTAGGTCAGGCCCTTCAGGTATATCTGCCCAAATTTAGGACGAGCCCCTAAAGCATGCAGAGGATAGATATCCTTAGGGGTCCAGTGGGCAAGATCCCACACTGAGAATCTAGATTCCCTGCTTTGTGACAAAATCAGAGCCTTGTTCATTCACTTCCCCCTAGAAGCTGGGGCTATTACCCATCAGGCCCTGGGAGAGGGTCTGCCCACTGTCTTCTGTGCCAGCTGAAGCTTCCTCTCTGTCCCAGGGTGGAGACCTTCGTTCCACTATTACAACAAGTGGATAGCCCTGTTTGGGGCAGTCATCTCTGTGGTCATCATGTTTCTCCTCACCTGGTGGGCAGCCCTTATCGCCATCGCTGTGGTCATCTTCTTGCTGTTATATGTGCTCTACAAGAAGCCAGGTGTGGAGACCTTGGTGGAATCTGGGGGGCTTTGGTTGCTCATTTGTCCCTCTACCAGGCAGAAGTTGTAGTATAGCAAAAGGTATCATCACTAACAATCCCTCACATTTTTATAGCACTTTACAGTTTATAACTTGACAATCACATAGCTCTTCCTGGTTACAAAGCACTTTACATAGATGACTTCATTTTTTCTTCACAACAACCCATGGAGGGCGTGCTTTGCTTTGATGCCATGGTAGATCCATGACTTTCTCAGTCATGGAAGCTCTCAGTCCCTCCAGACTTTCCATCCTATGGGATTCTTTTCTGTTTTCCCAAGAATCTTCCATTGAAAAGCTACCCTCTGTGTGCTAAAGATCTTTCTTTGATTCTCTTACTGTCTGCAGGGTAGCAATGTTAATATTGTGCCATCCACTTCCCATGTGTTTAACAGACAATACCCTGCTCAAAAGGTCCTTAGAGATCAACTAGTTCACTCTCTCCATTTTATAGATGAGGAGACTGAGTCCATGAGAAGTTAAAGGATTTTGCTAAAACCACACAACTAGTATACAGCAGAGCTGGGATGTGAATTCAGATCATAATTCATCATAGATTTAGAGAAGGGACCTCAGAGGTCATCCAGTCCACGTCCTCCATTTTGTAAGTAAAGAAACCAAAACTCAGAGACAAAGTAGTAGGGCAAGATTTGAACCCAAGTCTTCTGACTTCAGATCCAGTGATCTCTGTACTGTGCCACACTGCCTCTTATTTTCAAGGTCATTGCTATTTCTACTATTCCTGATAATCCTCCATATTTACTAATTCACCTCTCTTCCTGGTTAGATTAGATAGATAAGTAGATAGATAGACATATGTACATATACATATACATGTATGTATATAGTCATGATAATATAGTTTACACACAAGCCACCTTTGACATCAAGCTGCAGCCTGCTGGCCCTTCTCTTGCCATCTTTCCCTTACTCATCAAATGACTAACTTTTTGCCCATGATATCAAAAAACCCAGAGGTGGGCAGGGGAAGTATTAGTATCTCCATTTTACAGACAAAGAAACTGAGGCTCAGAGACCTCAAATAAATTATACAAAGTCGTACACTAGTTGGATGGCAAAAACCAGACTGCAGCTCAGTTCTCCTGACTCCTGGTCCAGACTCCTTTCACTCCAATGTACTGCTTTGCCATTTACAAAACCTTTTTAGGGCCATTATTTAAATTTCTCTGCCCTTCCCCCAATCCCTTCCAGTAACCTTGAAAAGGAAGAGGGCAAGGATGATCACTCCCATGATACAGATGAGGAAATTTTTAGAAACTGACTGAAGACTAATGGTGCTGTACAGATTTCCGGTGGGTAGCAAGGCCTACAGCAGGGTGGGATTAGTCAATGGTTGCTCCATTCGCCATTCTTTTTTCTTAAGCCAGCCTTGTAGATACTCCCTTGCCAGCCTAAGATAGCTCTTTTTGATAAGATGATGTATGCAAAGTAGTTTGTAAACCTTAAAGCCCCATATCAATGTCACCTAGACAAAGAGTGTGCACATTTTAATGAAGACGTCACTGCCCCTGGAGTCAAGTGAGACCTGGGTTCAAACCCTTGCCCTTTCCCTATGTTACCCGTGTAATTAGGACAAGTCATTTAAAAACTCTCTGGGCCTCTCTTTTCTTATCTGAAAATAAGGAGGTTGGACCAGATGATTTCTGAGCTCCCTTCCGACCCTAAATCGACATTCCTGGGTCTGACCCATACTAGCTGAGTGACTGTGGGCATGCCCTTTTAAATTCTCTGAGCTGCAAGTTCTTCATCTATAAAATAGGAATAATAATATTTAAACAGCTTACCTAAGGTTTGTTGTAAGGAAAATGGTTTGTGACCCTTAGTGCACAATAGGTTCATTATGAGCTATTTTCATTATTTCCTGTAACTTGGCTTCACCCTTTGGGCTGCCAGCCAGATTTTTTGACACCGTCCCTACCTCTAAGGTACATGCGATGTTTGGTTCTTTCTTTCAAAGTTGGAAAACTCTTCTTCCTTCCTCCCCTCCCCACTTTTTTCTCTCCCCAGAGGTGAATTGGGGATCTTCAGTCCAGGCCGGCTCCTACAACATGGCCCTGAGCTACTCAGTAGGACTCAATGAGGTTGAAGAGCACATTAAGAATTACAGGTGAACAGGCCACCTTTTCATCCCCATGACCAGCCATTTGAAAACACATATGTCCCTGCCTTCCCCTGGCCTTGAGAACCATCAAGCAGTCAGTCAACAAACGAGTATTAAGCACTTACCACATGACAGGCGCCACGCTAGGGACTGGGCATGTGCAAAACACATTCTCCTCCCCAGCGCTTCTGAACTGAGATACGGCTGATGACAAGACAATGGCACCGACATTGAGCAAGTTCACTGACAAAAAAAAAAAATGAAAAATTGAAATCACTCATAGCATTCTGTAATTAATCCGTATTTTACGATTTCTATGATTAGTCCATGAATGTTATCCTCTGCTGCTTCAGTGGAACCCAAAGGTTACCCTGGCTTCCTGAAGATCACGCCAAGCTGTGGCAGGTCCTATCTCCTGGCAGACTGCATGGGTCCCTTGGCCAAGGGCCAACCTAGCCAAGTGCAGAGAGACTCATCCCCAGGCTGGCCTTGGGATGAGTGCTTGGAGGTGGTGAAGAACTGAGTCCAAGTTTTACAGAACAAATCCTTTTATCAAGGGAATTTGTTCAGTGAAGTTTGGACTCAGTCAAAAGGCCGCGCCTGAGGACCTAGAAGGTCACATGTGACCTCGAGGCTGCAGGTTCCCCGCCCCTGGACTAGACCACAGCAATTCTCAGAAACCATCCATTCAGCTGGAGGGGTGGGAGAAGAAATACTCACACTGACAAAATGACAGGGCCTTGAATTTGTGAACCATTTGGATTCCTTGGTGCCTAGAGGCCTATTTTGTTGTTCAGTTGTTCCAGTCGTGTCTGATTTCTTGTGGCCCCATTTGGGGTCTTCTTGGCAGAGATACTACAGTTGTTTGCCATTTCCTCCTCCAGCCCATTTTACAGATGGGGAAACTGAGGCATACAGGGCTAAGTGACTTGCCCAGGGTCACCCAGCTAGTAAGCGCCTGAGGCCGGATTTGAACTCAGGAAGATGAGTCTTCCCGACTCCAGGCCCAGCACTCTAGCCACTGCACCACCCAGCTGCCCAAGGAGGCTCGCAGTAGGTGCATAATAAAGCAGTTGCTCCATCCTTCATGACATTGGCGTTTTCTCCGTTTGCTTGTTTTTTTCCCCAGACCCCAGTGCCTGGTCCTCACTGGGCCTCCAAATTTCCGACCAGCCCTGGTGGACTTTGTGGGCACATTCACTAGGAATCTCAGCCTGATGGTTTGTGGCCATGTGATCATTGTGAGTGTCTGCCTCCTTCTTCTCCTCCAGGTTTGGTGTGGGGACACCCCCGGGCTGGGACCGACACTTGCGCGGCTGTTTTCTGCAAATCATGGGAACACACATTTATGAGGATGTCACTCTCCTGCTAAAGAAGCCCTAGGGGCTCCCTACTGACTCTAGTTAAAAATATCAACTAATTTGTTTGGCATTTAGAGCCCTTCACAATCTGGCTGCATCCTACATTTCTGTACTTAATATAACATCACTGGTTAGCTTCATGGTGTTTTTTTTTCTCTTTCTTTGTCACCTCTTTCTCTCTATCTTTTACTTCCTGCCCTTTCTCTCTTCCTCCCCCTCCAAAGATCTCTGCATTTGGGAGCATGAATTCAAATTCCAGCTTTGTCCTCTGTGTGACCTACTCCATTTGGGCCTCAGTTTCTCTACAATAAAATAAAGGATGGGGAGGATGGAGGCCTAGACACTCCCTAAGATCCCTTCAGACTCTAAAGCCTTTTCTCCTGCCTCCTCTTCTTTCCCTTTTCTTCTCCCCTCTCCATTCACTAGGCCTGCCAGGCCCATGTCCTGCTGGTGGTCTGTGGGGCTGTAGATGTTGGCCGGCCCTGAGCTAGTGTAGAGTTCTCCAACACAGCAGCCCCTGATTCTCTGGGGGTGGGGGGTTCTCTCTTGCACTCCCATGACAGGGACCTCGAAAACAGAGGATGCCAGAGCTCCGGCTCATCTCCAATGGACACACAAAGTGGCTGAACAAAAGGAAGATCAAGGCTTTCTACTCGGACGTGATTGCGGAGGACTTGAGGAGTGGAGTCCAGATTCTAATTCAGGTGAAGTGATTGTCTGAGAAGAAGCCAGGAGTCCCAAGTGTGTCTAACCGGGGGGGACAGATGAGGGTCTAGCCTGCTCTGAGTGACCTTCCCTGAAGATTCCATAGCCACTCCTAGCTGTTCCTCACAGTCTCTCCAATGGGGAAGTTCTTCCTGGACCCTAATGGCTCTTGCAATGGGATCCCTACTTCATAGAATCATAGATTCAGAGTTAGAAGCTACTTTGGAGGTCCTCAGGTCCAATCTCTTCATTCTACAGATGAGGAAACTGAGGCTCAGAGAGATTAGGTCATATATTCAGGGTCACACAGCTAGCAAATGCCTGAGACAAATTCGAACTCAGATCTGCCTCTTGTCCCTGTCCTATTTAGAGATGTTTTTGTTTCAGACAGCTGCCCATGAATTTCCGGATAGGCAGGAAAGCTCAGTATGGGGAACAGTGGAGCTGAATGTTTGGGGAGGGAAGAGCCTGACTCTTCAATATCAGAGTCAACTTTTAATTATGCCAAGCCCACAGAGCTTGGTGCTGGGTGCAGTATAAAGGTGAATAAGATACAGATGGTCCCTGCTCTCAAGGAGCTTGCAGTCTAATAGGAGAGATAATTATTTGCATTAATTTAGGAGAGCAGGCCAAGGATCATAGACTCTAGAGCTGGAAAAGAGCTTAGAAATCATCTAAAATCTCTTTTAATGGATGAGAAAACTGAGGCTAAGAGATAATCCAGAAGTTTTTGTGCCTGGCTGTGGGATACATGTGTGATGACTTGTATAACTTTCTAATTATATGTAGGGCTTACACTCATACAAACCTGTGGTCACATCCAGAGCTTACAGGGATAAGGAAGTGTAGGAATGGCCAACTCAGTGTTACACAGTGTCTCCTGTAATCCACAAAGCCAATAATCCACATGTGAATGATGGAGAGCCTGGCTATATTTCTCTAGCTATTCCTTGAATACAGGCAGCCGGTCTTGGGAAGATGAAGCCCAACATTCTGGTGGTCGGATACAAAAAGAACTGGCAGTCAGCTCACCCAGCGACAGTGGAGGATTACATCGGGATCCTGCAGTGAGTTTAAGTGCCTGGGGCTTTAACCATTCCTTGGGTCTTCAGGGGAAGCAATCCCCTCTCTCTACCAGCTCTTGGATCCAGGCCATAGCGGGGAGGGAGGATGACCAGTATAGGTTAGGGGAAGATGAGAGATTCTGAAGGCTTCTTAGGCATGGACAGAGAAAGGGAGAACATTCCCACACTATCTCCTCTACTCTCACCTTATTCTTGACATTAAATCACTGTGCAGAGGACCTCTGTAGTTAAACCTCAGAGAATGACATGTTTGACAAATAGGTCACACCTATGATTTTAATTTGGGAGCTATCTCAGGGTTAATCCATGGATCTGCTCTCTCAACTAAAATGTCCAAATCACTTTACTGCCTTAATGGCAAATGGAGCCAGGGTGGCATAGCACATAAAGATTATTGTGCTAGGAGCCAAGAGAGCTGGGTTCTTGCCCTCTCACTACCCCTAATTAGCTATGGGACTCTGCACACATCACTCTCCCTCTCTGAGCTTGTTTCCTCTGTAAAATGATCAGGTCAGACTAAGTGGTTTCCAAGGTTCTTCCCAGCTCTGACATTCTAAAATTCTGGTATCAATTGGTCTTTAAGGATGGGGCTATCCTTCTGACCATCAATGCTTTTTGTCCAGGTTCACAGATAGAGACCCAGAAACCTTAGGAAGTTGATCTTTATATATGGTGACCCTGGGAACTAAAAAAACAAAAACAAAAAATAAAACCTCTGATCTCAACTTTTTTTTTCTCCTTGTTTTAAGAGAAGCAGTGAGGTCTTGTGGAAAGGGTACAAAATTAGATAGCAAGAGACCAGAGATCTTGTTCTGATTCCACAACGTGCTGTGTAGCCTTGGGCAAGTCACTTAACTCCTCATCCTCAGTTTCCAATACTATAAAATGGGAGTAACAATATTGACTTTGCCTACCTCACAGGAGGAATGAGAGGATTAAATGAAGTGATGTGTATGGAAACACTTTTAATTGGGAAGGGAGAGGGACTGGCCTGTGAAGTCCCAATTATCATCTCTTCCAGGAAACCTTTCCCAGTCTCTCTTAAATCTAGTGCACCCCCTCTGTTGATTGTTTCTTATTTATCCTGTATATATTTTGTATATAAGATGTTTGTCTATCATCTCCCCCATTAAACTGTGAACTCCTTTAGGGAGGGACTGGCTTTTTCCTTTCTTTGTGACCCCAGCACTTAGCATAGTGCCTGGCACATAGTAGGTGCTTAATAAGTGTTTAATGATTGATTAATATAGGGAACTCCCAGTGACGAACTTCCTCTACCAGTGTAAAGACAACAGCTCCTCCATAAGTGACAGTCTTGGAGGGTTACCCAGAGCACTAAGAGGTTAAGGAACTTGCCCGGGGTCACACAGCCAGTCTGGGTCAGAGGCAGGACTTGATCCCAACTGTTCTTATTGCCAAGGCCAGTTTTCTCTGCATTATGCCATGCTGTCTCTTGTAAAAGAGGACATAAATTTGAGCTGGTTAATTGAGGATAGCAATGAGTTGGGTCCTGGATGGCAAGGTTGTGATGTACCAGGATAATCTGATAAAAATGTGGTCATCATCAAGTTGTCTTTATTAGCCACCTGGAGTCAGGAAGATCTGAGTTCAAATCATCTCTTAGATATTTTCTTAGGTATGTGACTTGGGTAGTCACTTACCTTCTTTTGTGTTTCAGTTTCCTCCTTTGTAAAATAGGGATAATAATAGCATTTACCTCACAGGCTTGTTATAAGGATCAAATGAGCTAACACACGTAAAGTACTTTGTAAACCTTAAAGTGCTATACAGCTGCTAGTTATCGTTGTTGTTGCTACTATTGTAGTTATTGCCAGGTAAGAAGAGAAACTCCTGCCCTTTGAGAACCATTAGAAAGAATTCTGGATTTCGAGTTCAGAGGGTTAACAATAGGCCTCCTAGTTTTTGGATGTCTTGCTCATCATTTAGCCTATGGATAATTGACAGTTGTTCTGTCGCTCAGTCATGTCTGACTCATTGTGACCCCATGGACCCTATCATGTCAATAATGACCATGAGATTTTCTTGGCAGAGATACTAGAATGGTTTGGCATTTTCTTTTCCAGCTCATTTTACAGATGAGGAAACTGAGGCAAACAGGGTTAAGTGACTTGCTCAAAGTCACAAAGCTAGTAAGGGTCTGAGGCCCAATTGGAACTCAGGCAGATGTGTCTTCTGAATCCAGGCCCTGGGGTTCTATCCATTACACCATGTAGCCACCCTTCAAAACCAAGATCTGCCTGACTCCAAAATCAACACTCTTTCCATTGCACTATCCTCTCTCATTTCCTTTCCTTCCTCTTCAGCATCCTTTCCTTACCTCTCAAATGTTGTGGCTCCATGTCACCCCAAGCAGATCTGATCAACTCAATCATAATAAAGCTCTGGGGACTTCCTATGTTTTTCTTCTCTCGATGACACCTGCGTTTTAGAAGAGGAGCTTAGAAATCCATTAGCTCAGCCCTGAGTAGTCTCTAGGGGGAGAATTTCCAACACAGCAGCAATCGGATAGGGAGGATATTTGGGGACAAATCCCTTCCTAATGATACCATCATCCATGATGCCAAGGCATAAGGCCTTCCCTGTGTATGACACTGGTCTCTGGATAATTACATTCTCAACTAGTGTAAGAGGCCTGTGCTGATTTCGTGATTCATGGAACTCAAAGTACAGACAGTGGGCGGGACTGTGTTTATTCTTTTCCCAGCGATGCTTTTGATTTCAACTATGGTGTGTGTGTGATGAGGATGAGAGAAGGTCTCAACGTCTCTGAAGTGATGCAAGCCCACAGTAAGTGTTGTGTTCTGTATCTCAGCCATTCCCAGGCTACCATGGACAGTCTGTATTCAAGGACGCCTCTCTCCTCTTTCTTGTAGTTAATCCTGTATTTGACCCAGCTGAAGACCAGAAAGAACCCAGAGTCAATGGAGCTAGGCCACCTGTCAGTGGTACATGTCAGCCCCCTCTAAGACTCAGCCATCAGTGATCTGTCAACTTGTGAGGCAGTTAGCTGGCTGGCCTAGGCCATATTCTTACACACGCTCCCTCCTTTAGAGTCATGGTTGAAAAAAGGTCAGTGAAAGGGCTGGAGACAGACTTGTCCATGACATAATACATCTGGCTTTGTGATGGCCTCAGGATATCCCCACAGCTCCTCATGCCTACAATAAAGTCATGATCAAGGAGCAGGGAATGGGGGTAATTTTGGTCTGCCAAAAGGAAAGGAGAAAAGGTTCATGGATAAGGTGTGTGAGCTACCTGCCCCCCAGCCATAGAGTCATAGGTAAGTATGTCTCTTGTCTCATGGATTATCCTTTATCTTTTTCTAGTGAACCCAGAAGTTCTGGTGGCTGAAGAACAAGCAAGCACCATATTCCAGTCTGAACAGGGCAAGAAGAACATTGATATCTACTGGCTCTTTGATGATGGAGGTCAGTAACCCCCAAAATACCAGATTTCTGAGGTATGAGTCTATAAAGGAGCCCTTCTGCCTCTTTCTTTGCCATCCTCCATCCCCTAATTTTTTTTTGCCATCTTTTGGGGCCATTTTTTTTTCTACCATGTCTTTGACATGATCATTCATGAGACACAGTAGTTTCTAGCAGAAAGGGTACTGATCTGGGAATCCTGTCCTCGGTCTTATTGATTGAGATTCCTGAGTCTTTTTGATTCTTCCAGTAACATGCTATGAAATTTTGAATGGATTCCCCTCTCTGTATATCTTGGTCCTATGCTATGAAAATAGGAACAAGTAGATGACTCTTAGTCCTTTGCAACTCTTAAGTCCTATGATGCTGATCTTGTCCATTCTCTTTCCTCTCAGAAATTTGCTGATAAATAAAACAATATAGAATCATAGATTTTGGAGCTGAAGGGAACCTATTATTCCACAGACCACTCCCATCCCTTTTTTTTTTTTTTTTTTTTTTTTACAGATGAAGGAACTAAAACCTAGGGATTGGGAGTGGTAAAGTACCTAAGGTCTTTCCCAGATGTAATAATAATAATAGCTAGCATTTATATAATACTTTATAAATATTATCTCATTTGATCCTCACAACTATTCTGGGAGGTAAATGTTATTATTATCCCCATTTTACAGATGGGGAACCTGAGACAGAAGTTAATTGACTTGCCCAAGGTCTGAGGTTGGATTTGAACTCAGATCTTCCTGACTCCAAGCCCAATGCTCTATCCACTGCACTACCTGGCTGCCTACATTCTATGATCCTATAATTCTATGAATTTAATTGCCCAAGGCCAAGACTGACTTAGTATCAAGACCCAAGACCAGAACCCAGGTCTCCCGACTCCCAGACCAGTGCCTGGGGGTTCCATTCAATCACATTGCTTTCTTTGACCTTGTAAGACAAACTGCAAATGTCTTTCTATATTGAAGCACCTGGTCCAGTCCCTTGAACACAGTGGATGGCATTTTACAAAAGGTTGTTGATGAAGTGATAAAATGTCCATAGAAGACCCACAGGCGGCAGTAAAAGACTGTGACTCAGCAGAGGCAGGTGGGCAGTGGGGCGGCTGGTGCCACTGGCTCTTACGTACTCTTGACTCCTTTGATGTTATCTTTGACTTTGACAAGGCCTCACCCTCCTGATTCCCTATCTCCTCGGGCGAAAGAAGAGGTGGAACAAGTGTAAGACCCGAGTGTTTGTTGGGGGCCAGATCAACAGAATGGATGAAGAGAGAAAGGCGTAAGTGGTTGTGGATGGAGACTTACCTCCCTTGCCATCAGCCAGTGTCCTCTGAGTTTGGGGCATTCAAAGGTACTCAAGGACTGGTTATGACACTATCTGATGAAGCAATGGTATGTCGATAAATGTTTACACCTGGCTCTCTGAAAAAAAAAATTGTGCAGGATGTATCACTTTCTTAAAATCTCAGACTTGTCTTTATTTGCATTGCCCTTTTTTTTTTTTTTGGTGAGGCAGTTGGGGTTAAGTGACTTGCTCAGGGTCACACAGCTAGTAAGTATCAAGTGTCTGAGACTGGATTTGAACTCAGGTCCTCCTGACTCCAGAGCCGTTGGTCTATCCACTGTGCCACCTAGCTGCCCGGATGCATCAGTTTCTTAAGTCTAAACAATCAACTTGACAGCTGAGAGAAGGATGGCCTGAAGTAGAGAGACATTCAAGGCAGAGAAGCCAATCAGAAGGCAAGGAGGCTGTTCTAATAGCAACCCAGTTACTCAAATAACCATACAGTGGGGAGGTCTCACCTGTGAAGCAATCCCACCGCAAAGACTCCAAGCTCCAGTGCTCAATGTTTGATTATTTTGAGGTTCAAGTTGTTCCTATTAGAGAAACATTTGAGAAATTGTTTTTGGTTTCATATCCCCCTTTTATACTTCTGAAAATGCCAGGTGGCCAGGACAAGCATATACCACCTCCACTGTGAGCTAAAGGACATAAGAAGATGGGGAGGGTGAAATTTGCTTTTAAAATAAGATCAGATATCACATTGCTTGCTTTATCAATGGGTGGAGGGAGGGATCAATGGAGGGAAAGAAGGAAAAAATGAATGTTAAAAATAAATAATGAATTTATTTTTAAAAAAGAAAATAAATCATATCAGAGGGGAGTCATTCATGTGTGAGAGAGGTCACACCTGGATGGAGAACTTCCTTTCCCTCTGGTAAAAAGCCAGTAAGCAATTGGGGGTGGAGGTGAAGAATATAATCCTTCAAGGAAAGTGATAAGCAACTTAAACAGGCTCTCAGGGACATGTCATTCTAGCAACTTTCACCTTTAACCCCTATTCCTCGGCCCCCTCCTCCACCCACTAGCTTCATTGGCACTAGCTAGACCAGCCCCTCTGCAGGCTGTTCCCTTGCCCTCCCCCTCTTTATAGATAATTGTTCCTAAATGAACAAAATAAACAATGTGGAATTACCCGTGTAGATGCTTTGAAGGCCTCCTCTGATCTGAGGCTCCCTTCCATACCTGTGCATGCAAACATATCTCCTTCCACTCTCAAGCACACAACCTTCATTCAGTCTAGGCCAGTCTCTTTCACAGAAACCATTTGCACCTGTCTGAGCCTTTCCTTCCATCTGGGATGGCTTTCCTACTCTTTTCCCTCCATCTATCCAAATCTTGGCCACCCTTCAAGGCCCAGCTCAAGTTCTTCATCTCTTCTGTGAATCCTTCCTGACTCAAACAGATCCCTTCTTTTTCTAAATGAACATAGCACAAAAAGGCAGAGCCCCTTAGCAGAAAAATTGAATGTTTTCTGTTTCATGGGGAGGAGTCTCCTGTTCCCATCAAGATTCTAAGTGACTTGAGAACAGGGACTGTTCCTCAGTGCCTTTCACAGTGCTGGCACATTGGAAACATCCAGGGAGGTAGCTCTTTAGCAACCTAAGCACCCCAAAAATCACACCGTGGGGAGATCTCAACTCTGAGTAAGCCCCACATCACAAACCCCTAGCTCTGTACTCAGTGTTTGTTTATCTTGAAACCCAAGTGTGTTCCTATTAGAGGAACATTGGAGAATTTTTTTTTTTTTGGTTTTGTGTCCCCTTTTCATGCTTTTGAAAATGCCAGGTGCAAGAACAAACATTTACAGCCCCAACTGTGAGATAAAGACATGAAAAGATGGGGAGAGTAAAATCACATCAGAAGAGATGCAAGACCTGTATTAACTCCCATTAGCTGTGACCCTTGGCAAGTCACCCCGTCTCTTTCTGAAAAACTGTGAAAATACATGGGATAATCAAACCTGCCTCACAGGGTTCTTATGAGGAAAGCTCTTTGTAAACTTTAAAGCACTATAGAAATGAGAGTCATTTTTATTACTTGATAAGTGATTGGGAAAAAACAACAATAACAAGTCTATCTTCACCTGCCTTACAGGATCATTTCACTGCTGAGCAAGTTCCGTCTAGGATTCCACGAAGTTCACGTCCTTCCTGACATCAATCAGAAGCCTCGGCCAGAACAGTAATTCTCTCTTTTGGAGCTTTGGGGCTCAGGGGCATGGTGGACATGGGTAGGGGCAACTAGCCCATTTTACAGATGGTCTCAAATGGGATTCCACTGTTTTTATATATGTCCCAGGAAGAGAGGGTAGATCTCCCCTCAGTGGTGATATTCAACTTCTTAGGATCCTGGACAAATTACCAAGTGGCAAATAAAGGTTTGACTTAGGGGAAAACTACCTAACAGAGCTATCCAAAAGAGAATTGGACTCTCTAGTGGGATTCCTCCCTCTGGAGGTCTTCAAGCTAAGGTGGGTTGACCATTTGTTAGATGTGTGGTGCACTGAATTCTTTTTCAGGTCCTTATTGGATTAGAAGGCCACTGAGGTCCCTTCCAACTCGGCAATTTTGTGATTCTCTGAGAGAAAGGAAGGGAAAACAAGCATCTAGAGCTGCTTATTACAGTGGTGGTGATGATGGTAAAGGGTGGTTTCTTTGTGGTTTTCTCTTGCTTTCTGAACATTACTGCCTAGGCCTTTCTCCAAGGCACAAAGAGGTAAGGCCTGGCAGAGGGTCTAAGTCAGGGGTGGGGAACCTGTGGCCTCGAGGCCACAGGTTCCTTACCCCTAGTCTAAGTTTTTATCAAATGTCTTTGGCTTAGTGAAAAAGGCACTAAATTTAGCCTCAGAGGACCTGGGATTGATTCTTGACTTCACTACTGTACAATCTTGATCAAATCCCTTTCTTTCCCTCTCTGGGCCTTGATTTCCTTCTTTGTAAAAGGAGGACATCAACCAGATGATCTTTAAATGTCTTTTCCATCTCTAAATCCAATAATCCTGACATGTGCCAGGTCACAACTGAGTTCCTCTCCTTCAGAAGTCTTCCTGCCAGGTTTAGCAAGCATTTATTAAACACCTAATATGGGCCAGGCACTGTGCTAAGCCCTAGGGATGCAGACAAAAGTGAAATACTTCCCTGCCCTCAGGGAGCTTACATTCTAATGGGGGAAACAACATGAACTTAATAAATACATACAGAATATATATTTTTAAAATGAGCACAAAGCAAGTTAAGTAGCGAGGGCACAAACTGGGGAGGAGAGGAAGGATGGGGAGGACAGGAAAGGCTTCATATAGAAGGTAGCATTTATACTGAATTTTGGAGGTTTTCCAAGGTTTTCCAAAGACAGAGTTTCCCCATAAAGAAGCACTACAAGCTGTGGGATGCTTCAAACTCCAAACTTCAAACTCCAAACTCCAATCCCTGAGCTTCCTCTTAGGGCCGCCTTTGAGGGGGCCAAGTTTGTCCATAGGAATGAATGGCTTTCTAAACTCACTAATTCCTGAGTTTTCTCCAGTCCTGGTGCTTCTTGTTATAAGAAGCTCAACCAGCTCAGGGAGGAGAGGTCCCTACCCCCATATTTCAGGGTGATCTGGCTTTATGCTTATTCGTCACTTTCCCCGCCACTGCTTGGAAGCTGGAAAAAGGAGGAACTGAAATGGTTTGGTCAAGGACTATCCTCCTCTCCATGTAACAACAAGTGTACCACCACACGAAGAGAATATGAAATCAATCAGCAAGCATTTATTAAAGCATCAACTATGTGACAAACACTATGCTAGGTGCTGGGGATATTTTTTTTGCACTTAATAGTATTTTATTTTTTCCAATTACATATAAAGATATTTTTCAACATTCATTTTTATAAGATTTTGAGTTCCAAATTTTTCTCCCTTCTTCCCTTCCCTCTCCCCCTCCAAGACAGCAAGTAATCTGATATAGATTATATATTTACAATCATGTTAAACATATTTCCATATTAGTCATGTTGTGAAAAAAGAATCAGAACAAAAGGGAAAAACCATGAGAAAGAAAAAACAAATCAAAAAGTGAAAATATATGCTTCAATGTGCATTCAGACTCCATACTTCTTTCTCTGGATATGGATAGCATTTTCCATCATGAGTCTTTTGGAATTGTCTTGGATCATTGTATTGCTGAGACGAGCTAAGTCTATCATAGTTGATCATTGCACAATGTTGCTGTTACTGTGTACAATGTTCTCCTGGTTCTGCTCAATTCACTTTGCATTAATTCATGTGAGTCTTTCCAGGTTTTTCTGAAAGCACCCTGTTCATCATTTTCTAAAGCACAGTAGTATTCCATCACAGTCATATACCATGATTTGTTCAGCCATTCCCCAATTGATAGGCATCCCCTCAATTTCCAATTCTTTGCCACCACAAAAAGAGTTGCCATGGGGGTCATCTAGGTGGCTCAGTGGATAAAGCACCAGCCCTGGAGTCAGGAGGACCTGAGTTCAAATCTGGCCTCAGACACTTGACATTTACTAGCTGTGTGACCCTGGGCAAGTCACTTAACCCCATTGCCTAGCCAAAAAAAAAAAAAAGAGCTGCTATAAATATTTTTGTACATATGGGTCATTTTCCCTTTTTTATGATCTCTTTGGGATACAAACATAGTAGTGGTATTGCTGGATCAAAGAGTATGCACAGTTTCATAGCCCTTTGGGCATAATTCCAAATTACTCTCCAGAATGGCTGGATCATTTTGCAACTCCTCCAACAGTGGTGCTGGGGATTTTCAATTTAAATTTAATAAATAGTCCTTGCCCTCAAGAAACTTACATTCTGTTGGAAGAAACAACATATATCCATATAAGCAAATATAAAATAAACACAAGATAAAAATACAGTACAAAGTAAATAGGATATAGTCTAGATGTGGTCATCCCTGCCCGTAATCTCTTCAACTGTGGAGGCTGTGGCTGGTGGATCATTTGAGCTCAGGAATTCTAAATTGTAGTATCTATACTAAGTCTTTTTTTTTTTTTTTTGGCCAGGCAATCAGGGTTAAGTGACTTGTCCAGGGTCACACAGCTAGCAAGTATGATGTGTCTGAGACTGGATTTGAACTCAGGTCCTCCTGACTCCAGGGCCAGTGCTCTATCCACTGTGCCATCTAGCTGCCCCTCTATACTAAGTCTTGAACCAATGTGGTGAATCCTCAGGGAATGAGAGGCCACCTAGCTGCCAGAGGAGGGGAGAGCTAGCCCAGGGCAGAAATGGAGTAGGTCAAAGCTTCCATTTGCTTCCAAAGCTTCCATGCTGCTGGTTGGGCCTGTGAGTGGCTGCCAGACTTCCAGCCTGGGCAAGATAGGAGACCCCTGGAGAAAGTCCAGATCAATACAGAAGATCTGATAGATAGGAATTATTATTTATTTGAAACTATTCATTATGATGCCTTTAACTGGCACTCTACCCTCACCACCCCCACCTCTGGCCAGGCATTTAAAATAAGATTCAGTTTAGAAAACTTTGATTTAAATAGTTTTTCTGGCAATGTAAAGTACCTTACAGATCTCATGCCAGCTATCATCATTCAGGGAAGAAGAGTGAAAGGAAAGGAATGCTTTAAGATCTGTTGGGGATGGATAAATGTGGAGGGATGCTACTGAGTCTTATCAGAGGCTGCTGATGGCACAATGAATAGACCAGGAGTCAGTCATTTCAGTTGTATCTGACTCTCCATGACCCCATTTGGGGTTTTCTTGGCAAAGATACTGGAGTGGTTTGCCATTTCCTTCTCCAGCTCATTTTATAGACATGGAACTGAGACAAACAGGGTTAAGTGACTTGCCCAGGGTCACACACCAAGTGAGTGCCTGGGGCCAGATTTGGATTCCAGAAAAATCATCTTCCTGATCCAAGTGCAGCAGCACTCTACCCACTGTACCATCCAGCTGCCCTAGGAATGCAGGAAGACCTGAGTTTAAATCCAGCCTCAGACACTTACTAGTTATGTGCCCTAGTCAAGTCACTTAACCTCTGTTTGCCTCAGTTTCCTCAACTGTAAAATGAGGATAATAATAGCATTTACCTTTGCAAGGCTGTTGTGAGGTTCAGATGAAATTGTAAATCACTTGGCATGTTGTAGGTATCATAGAAATATTTGTTCTTTTCCTCTTCCCTTCCCCTCTTCTTATTGCATCCCATTCCACCTTCATCCTCCTACTACCTGGTACGCAGTGAAGGCAGAGTTTCTAACATTCTTTCTTCTGTTCTCAGCACCAAGCGATTTGAGGACATGATTGCCCCTTTTCGGCTGAACGATGGCTTCAAGGATGAGGCTACCGTTAATGAGATGCGACGTGATTGCCCCTGGAAGATCTCAGATGAGGAGATTAATAAGAACAAAATGAAGGTACAGTTGGCAAGGACATTTCTGAACTGGTGCCATGGAGCGGGGAGGGAAGAGGGCAAGTGGAGAATTGGGACCCTCCCCACCTTCCTGCCCCCATGGCACCTGGAGCGAATTAGCTGGACTAGTTTGATTTACAGTAGAAATCAGGCCATGCTGCCAGATTTGTTGCTCACACGGGCTGATGACTTTCATATAACCCCTACATCTGTCCTCTGTCTCTTCTTCTCTGGGGTAAATGATAGGAGGGGGTGGAATCAAATTGAATCGAATCTTGGAGCTGAATAAGATATTAGATATCACCTAGGCCAAACCTTTATCTTATAGTGGTTCCTTAGCCAGGGAAGAGAAAGCAATTTGCCCCAGGACCCAAAGGGAGTTAGTTAGCAGCATAGCTAGGACGAGGATTTGGGCTTCCTAGGTTCAAATTCAGTGCTTTCCCCCTTTACCATGCTGCCTTCTCTATTTTTTAGAGGTTCCACTAAGATGATGGTTATCATTCCACTCCCACCTCTCACCCCCTACAAATTTTCCCTCTAGACAGTTGATCAACATTTATTGATTGCTTGTGGTGTCCAGAGACCTTTCCTAGGTATTGGGGGAAGGAGGAGGAAGAGAAATAAAAAATTCAATCACTAACCAAGCTTATAATCCAGTTGGGGAGTCAGGATCCCCACCCAAAAAAATTTTTTTTTTTTAGGAAATTGGGAGTAAGTGACTTGCCCAGGGTCACACAGCTAGTAAGTGTCAAGTGTTTGGTCTGAGGCCAGATTTGAACTCAGGTCCTCCTGACTTCAGGGCTGGTGCTCTATCCACTGCACCACCTAGCTGCCCCTCAAAATTTTTAATTGTTTAAAGACACATGCAAAGCAAAATATAAGAATTGCAAATTAATATACTTCACTAATTATATCAGTGTTGAGTAAGGGTCAGTCAATTAGGGAAGGAGTCCTGAAGGAGGTACGCTTGGCAATTAAATTCCAAATTGTTCTGAAACTTCTCTACCTCTCCAGGAGACCAGAGAATGCATATTCATTTAGACCAGGGGTTCTTAACCTTTTTTGTGTCATGGGCCCCTTTGGCAATCTGGCAAAGACTATAAACCTCTTTTTAGAATGCTATTTTTACTTACTAGCTGTATGACTCTGGGCAACTCAATCCCAACTGCCTCTCTCAAAAAAAAAAGAATGCTATTTTTAAATGCATAAAATACTATAAATTATTTTCATGAAATATTTTTATGGAAATAAAATGCATAAACTAAAAAACCAGTTCTATTAAAATATAGTTATCAAAACATTAAAAAAAATTAATGGACCCCAGGTGAAGAACCTGTAATTCAAAATTAAGATAGAGACATCCCTGGATGGGCTGCTGTCCATGTCATGGGTGCTGATGAGTTTTGTTCTCCCCTCAGTCCCTTCGGCAAGTAAGGCTGAACGAAGTTCTGTTGGATTACTCCCGAGATGCTGCTCTCATAGTCATGTAAGTCAAATCCAACCAGGTTGAGAAGCTTGTCCCAAGCCAGGGAAGGAAAGGCTTGCCTTCCTGGCTCAAAGGCATAAGGGACCATGATCAGTTGGTGATTCCAGTGTGTTGCTGGAGAGGTAATCTATTCCAGCTCTCATCACAGAGCACTTCAACTGGATTTGCTGGCCCATAAGCCCCTTACTGGGGGCTACAGAATCACTGACTCCAGTGTTTTTATTTCTTCTCCCTCTTTTCTCTTTTCACATTAAATCAGCTTCATAAGTGGAACCTGAGGTACCCTAGCATATTCTAGCAGTGCATTCCACTCAGGAAGAGGTACATTTTATTGAACCACCTCCTCTCATTTTTGTCCTGTCTCATATTAGCTGAAAGCCAAGGCCTTGCGTCCAGCTCAATTGTTCTGAATCTCTTCAATTCAATTTACCTCGCACATATTGAGCACCCATTCTGAGCAAAACACGTATAAAGATGATTAAGACATGAAATCTCCCTCCCCTCAAGGAGCTTCCAGTCTAGTAGGAGAGATATTACCAGTACACATAACTCAAAACAGAATGAGATCAGCACAAGAGCTTAAGGCACAAAGCATGATGGGAGTTTGGAGGTGGGATAAATCACTTTTAGAGGGGCCTGAGGGAAAGACAGGAGATGGATAATGGGAAGAGCCACCAGGACCACCAGGACCACTGGACAGAGATGTCCAGTGGTAAACTGCCAGCTTGAGTCCTCTGGGAAGATCGCCAAACAGGTGCCTCTTCTGTATTTTTCCCCTGGAAAAAAAACACCAACACATGACTTGTATGTTTCAACAGCTGTGTGGCTCAACTTCTGAGTCATTTCTCCTTGATTCTGGGAAGGGTGGCATTAATAATTAGGCAGGTGTTAATAACCACATGGAGTCAACCAGGTGTTCACACCTTGTCCAAGGCCCAGTTGTTCATGAATCTGGACTTGACCTGGTTCTGCCATTTACTACCTGTGACCTTGAGAAAGTTATTTAAACTCCCTGGGCTTCAGTTTCTTCATCTGTAAAACTGGATGTATGTGGAATAGATAATCTGCAAGGTCCCTTCTAGCTCTAAAACCTACCTTATGACATCTGTTCTTTTAGGAGTGGGGAGGACATAATGGAAAGTACTATTCCTGGACTCAAAATGAGGTGCAACCCTCTTGGGAGGGGGTCAGGGGAGTGGAGCAGAAGCATTTGTAAGACAGTACAGAGGTATGGTGGGACACAGGGTGTAGAGGGAAGGGAACACCTTATCTGTGGCCCCTGTGATTGGAGTCAGTGACAGATCCTTGGTATCTCAGATCTTGGACACACCATAATGGCTCCCTAATCCAGCACCTCCTTACCAAATCAGAGCTCATGAATTTGAAGTATTTTGCAAACTTTAAGTGCTATCTATATGTCAAATGCTATTGTTATTGGCATTCTTTTCATTATTATCACCATTTGGGAAAAGGGTATAGAGAGAAGATAGATCCTGCCCTGTTGCCTGATTATTTTGTAGTGATGATGGTGGTGCTGGTAGTGGGAATCTAAGTAGAAACTAAATTTAAGGTAGCATACATTTAGAGCTGGAAGGAACCTTAAAGGCATCTTATCCAATCCAATATCTTCATTTTATAGATAAGAAAACTAAAAACTGTGCCTAAGGTCACACGGGTACTGATAGAAGTAGGATTTGATTTAAAGCAGCTAGTTGGAATAGTGGATAGAATGATTGACTTAGAGTTGGGAAGCCTGTGTTAGAATTATGTCTTAGCTATTTCTTAGCTATGTGATCCTGGGTAAGTCACTTAACCTCTGCCTCAGTAACTAGGCTAATTAACACTTTGTATATTTCTTGGGGAGTGAGGGGCAAAGGTGACATGAATACCTTAAGACTGTGCATCTTAGCCTCCCAGAATATATCTTGCCCAGCCTCCTTCCTAAAAATTGCCTGAAATGAATGATGCATTCTTAGGGACTGCTATAAAGACATCCCTACTCCAATTTTTCCCCAGGCTATTCTCTTTGGTGTGGTCCTGTGGGAGCTGCACCTAGAGAGACAGGCAGAGGTTTTGAGGCTTAACTACAAGTCTTTAGCCAGTACAGAGCACATGAGTCACCCCAGAAGGAGTTTGGCCAGAAGTGGTAGGTTCCACCTATGTTTCAGAAACAGTAAATATTAGGGGCAACTAGGTGGCACAGTGGATAGAGCACTAGCCCTGGAGTCAGGAGGACCTGAGTTCGAATCTGTCCTCAGACACATAACACTTAGTAACTGTGTGACTCTGGGTGAGTCACTTAACCCCAATTGCCTCACCAAAAAAAAAAAAAACCAACCAAACAAAAAAAGAAACAGTGAATATCCACTTGGGAAGAAAGCATTAATTATGAACTGAGATAGCTATTCAGGTAGCATGTGTATGGATGTAGGTGTACAAAATTGTAGCCTAATGTATTTTGCTTTTATTTAATCTTGTTTGCCCCCAAAACTCAAGCCAGGAGCCATAAATCTTTATCCCAAAGACCAGTACCCCAGTGGTTGGGAGCTCCAATCCAAGGACCTCTCTTTTTCCAGGAGAGAATGGGGAGCCCAAACAATCAGTTCCAATGACTGCCTGAGCAGAGGGTGTGAGTGTCTGAATGCTTGTAGAACAAGTTAGTCCTGGAAGGACAGAAGTCCCCACAGTAGCAGGCCCTGGAGGTCACAAAGGACAGTCTAGTTACATTCTGTCGGACTATCTTTTTGGCCATCACCACCAGCAATGGCTAATGACCCCCCTGGCAAGAAACTCTATGAGTCTCCTGCTCCTAAGCGGGCCTGCACAAAACCGTATATAGCCTTTTCCTTAAAATGTCTAGGGAGGGAAATTCCACAGTTTGTCTTTGTGACTCTGGGTCATTTCCCAGAAGGAACCTAATTTGCCAGAGTTAAGTGACACAAGTAATCAATCAACTATTTGGGTTGGTTTTTTGTTTTGTTTTGGTGGGGGTTTTTTGCATTTAATAGTATTTTTTTTCCAATTACACATATCAATCAAGTGATTGATAAATCAACAAGCATTACTATGATAAGCATTGGGGATACAAAGACAAAAATAAAACAGCCCCTGATCTCCAAGAACTTATATTCTAATGTGGGATGTCTATACATAAGTATATTCAGGATATATATGAAATGGATACAATATGATTTGGGGAAGGAGAGTAGTAGCTGCAGGGGGGATACAGAAATGCTTCATTAGAAAGTGATGCTTGAGCTGAGTATTGAAGGATACTTGTTATTTGGGACTTTCATCATACTTTATGGTTCCAAAATAAATTCATCCATTTGGTGAGAAAGGTGAGTTTCACTCTCCCCATTTTACAGGCAAGAAAACTGAAGCACAAAAGGACTTGACCCTAGGTACAGTAGGGAGTCTTAATTCTCAGTTCATAATAAGATCTATTTCCCTAAGTTCTGGAAATAGCCACGAGGAACTTTTTTTTCACATGGCCCTAATAGAGACTTTAGAGCTGGGAAATTGTCCCTGAGGTTATATTTCATGGTCCCATGTCCCAAATTCTTTTCTGTTAAGAATGGCTGGCCATATAAGCAAGACATTCCTCTGCTTTGGGGTGAGAGGGAAGAGAGGGAAGGGAATTTCATTCTAGGGATCAGGCTCCCTGGCTTCATGCGCATTCCTGGGCAAGAATATAAAGGGTCCCTGGCTGACGTGTGGATTGGATCCTAGGATTTCAAGATTATACACTTAGAACTGGAAGGCACCTCAATGGGTACCCCTTGTGGAAGTTCCCTCTTTTGACAAAAGTAATTTCAACCAGTTACCTGGAGTATAAGGGGGAGGGGCTTATCAAATTGATCAGAAGTTCTCTACTCTGTTACATACAGCTGAAGAAATGGAAGCCCAGAGAGCCTAAATGACTTGCCTGGCACATAGTAGACATTTAATAAATGTTCATTTATTGGTTGATTGATTACTACCCAAGGTCACAAGGTGGCAGAGTCTGGATTTGAACCTAGCTCCTCTCTCTTCCAAATGAATTTCTCTCTATATGCCTCACAAGCAAATGAAAGAAAGCAATTTGGAAATTTGACATCTGACAAGAGAAGATCATCTTCTCTTCCCCACCTCATTTGCTAATAATTTAGAAGTAGACTGCATTGGATTCAGTCTGAAGATCTAGGTTAAAATTTCAGTTTTATCACTTGTGTGATCTTGGGCAAGTCACTAAATCCTTCTGTGCCTCAGTTTCCTCATTGGTAAAATGAAGGGGTTCAACTGGGTGACTTCTAAGGTCCCTTCTGGCTCTAAATCTATGCTCTCATGATCCTTCACCCTGTTGATGCCCTCTTGTCAAAGGAGATGTGACTGGAGAGGATAAGGCTTGACTCCAAGTGAAGAATTTTTAACAACAGAATTTCAAGCACTGTGATGCTTGGGTAAGAGGAGATTTAAGGGCAGAAGGTCTCAAATATCCGAAATATCCTGGCTTGCTCAGATCACACTTAGGTATGTGGCCCCTGATTTCTTCCTCCATATTAGATCAATCCTATCTATGGAGCAATGCTGACATTTTCCCAAGAGCTTAAATGATTACTCTATTTTTTGGAACAGTTCACCAGGGCCATGGTGCTGCTATGACATCACTACATAAAAATAGCTTAAACATTTGACTGAATATTCTATATTGAGGTAAAAGACAAGAAGGATAGTTAAAAGGAAAGAAATCTTAAAACTCTACCAGCTAATACTTACATCCCTGGCAATTTTCAAATGGTCATCCAGAGGAATTACAGGCAAACAGGACGTGGGTTTTCTCTCTGAAGTTAGCAGCCTACTGTTTGCAAAGCACCACAAGACTTGAATGTGGGGAATTGCTAAGTAGACAATAAATAGATTCAGTTCTTATGCTCTAGGGCCTCACACTGAATGTAAGGGGTGAGATGGAGTAGGGGTGGAGAACCTGTGGCCTCCAAGCACCAGGTGGCCCTCTAGGGCCTCAGGTCCCCCTTCCACTGAATCTAAACTTCACAGAACAAATCCCCTTAATAAAAGGATTCAAAAGATCGCACCCAGGGACCTAGTAGGCCACACATGGCCTCAAGGCCAGAGGTTCCCCACCCCTGCAGGGAATGGGGAACAGGACAAACTACAAAAGAAACACAGAACTGAAACATACCCCCAGTTCAACATGGCTCTACATATGTGGATGCCTGGAAAGGGATCCTGAAGTGATCCCAGTGACTCACAGTTAGGATTTGTCTAGAAAAGCTTCACGAAGGAAGAGGTAAGTTTTGATAAGATTCTTGAAGATGTGGGAAAGTCATGAAGAGGAGAGAGGGGAGATCTTTCCAGGGATGGACAATGGTGTATGAGAAGGCCAGATAAGTCCTATGGAGGGGACAATAAACCCAGCTGCCAGACTGAAAGACGAAGTAGGAAGCTGGGTATAAATGGGAAAAAGTCAGTTAGTAATTCCCCTCCTGTTGCTTTCTCCTGCCTTGCAGAACCTTGCCAATAGGAAGGAAGGGAAAATGCCCAAGTTCCCTATACATGGCTTGGCTGGAGATACTATCTCAGGATCTGAGACCTCCTGTCATCCTAACCAGAGGAAATCAAGAAAACGTTCTGACATTTTACTGCCAATAAGGCCGGGTCTGGGCCTCAACTCTCGCTGTAACTGTCCATGTGTGGGAAATGGCTAGTCCTTTTTCTCAAGCACTGAGGATTCACACCATAATAAGCAGATTTCCAAGACTGACTCAACTTTATTTCCCTTGGCCAATGTGTCTCTTAGATCTCATCTTAGGGCAATGCTTCTTAACCTTTTCTGGGCCATAGACATCTTTTGTGGTCTAGTGAGCCCATGGACCCCTTCTCAGAATAAGATTTTTAAGCATAAAATATGTAGGATTACAAAGGATGTAGTCATCAAAATATTAAAACCTAAGTTCACAGACCCTAAGACAAGACCCTGTTTTATGGTCATCATGGATTAGGGAACCAAATAAGGATGGGAAATATCTTGATCCACATTTTCTTTTGGAAGTTTTCTTTTGGTCATCATTATAGCTATTTTAAATGTGTAACTTAATTTCAGTGCAAAGCTCCTGGGTCAAAGTCATGTGTGTGTTTGTTGGTGTTTTTTTTTAAAGCACTCTTCATTTATTCCTTCTACTTTGGCATCAGAAAAACATCATTTGGGCCACTGCTAATTATCCAAAGGTTCTTAGAAGTTGGTGTTGTGGCAAGAGTGATGGTCTTAATGCCAACAGCACTTGGGTTCAAATCCCAAACCTATCACTTACTACTTGAATGGACTTACAGTCATTTAACCTCTCTTGGGTTCAGTCTCCAAACCTCTGAGGGAGCTGGACTAGATGACCTTTAAGGTGCCTTTCAGCTGTAAATCAATTATCCTGGGCAATCCTGTGATATTCTTTTTCCAGTGAGCTTTCATCCAATGGGTTCTCACTTGGGTTTGCTCCCTGACCTTGATTTATTTTGGGAAAACACCCCAGTTCAGCATGGTGGCTTCATCATATCCAAAAAGGGGGGAAGCTGTCTGTGAAGCCTTGCTGATTATCAAGAAATAAGAACAGTTGGGTTAACAGAATAAAAAGGGGGAGGCAAAGGAGGAGTAGCCTAAAAATTATGTGGCAAGTTATATAAGGAGCTAATGGAAGGATATGTTGGAGGGGAGGAGTGATAAAACTGGAAGAGGTGAGAGATCTGGGGCAAGGCTGGGGTGTCCATGTGGCAGAGCTGACAAAGTTGAAAGGAAGAGAAGAAAGTGGCAAGACTAAATAAAAGTGCAGTGACGATGAGAGACCACAGTTGACCCTGAGCCAGACTGAGTGAAAGATGAATGGGTGAAGGGGCAGAGAAGCACCACCAAACCCAAATGAATGAGGAGGGAATCAACATGGAGGTGAGAAGGGGGTATATTACAGGAATCAGAGGCAGCAAAGAGCTTTAGAAAGATAAAAAGATGCAGGTGGAAGAAAGTAAGGCGACTGAATCTGGCTCAGAGAAGCTTAGTAGAATCAGTTTTAGTTACCTTCAAGCACACATTTTTCCAACACCATGGTCAAACATATACAAGGCAAGGGATATGTGGCATATAGTAGAAAGAGCCCTGAATTGGGAGTCAGGGAGTCTGGCATCTACCAATGGCTCTGCCATTAAATAGCAGTATAATATTGAGCAAGCCACTTTCCTTCTCTGTCCTTCAGTTTTCTCATCTGAAAAATATGGGGGTTAAGCTACATGTTCTCTCAGGGTCCTTCCAGCTCTAAGATTTCATGATTCTGTGATCTAACCAAATAATAAAAGAGGCAGCATGGGACAGGGCTTCAAGTTAGGAAGATCTAGATTCAAGTCCTACCTCGGTATATACTAGCCATGTGATTGTGGCCAAGTCACTCAATTTCTCAATGTCCAAGGTTCATCTTTAAGACATCAATTCTCAAATTCTCAGGTCTCAGGACCCCTTTACACTCTTTAAAATTATTGGTGATCCCTCAGAGAGTTTTTGTTTGTGTGAGCTATATCAATTGATATTTACTGTATTAGAAATTAAAATATCTTAGTGTTATTATTAAGATAGTTTTGACTTCAAAGACTCCCTGCAAGGGTACTGGGGATCCCAAAGAGTCCCTGCACCACACTTTGAGAACCACTGGTAAGAGTATGCTAAAAAAAAAAAAGTTTGCCAGTCTACATCAGTGGAGGAAATTCCCACACTGGCAATCCCATACTCTAGTGAAGTCCAGATGTTAATCCCACCCCCCAAAAGATATAATGAGGTTGAATCATTAAGTTGACTACATTAGTGAATTAGTTGACCTATCCAGGTAACACAAAAAGAAAGCAGAGTGATATTATTAGGGCCAAGTATGAGTCTAAGCCCCAAATCCCTTCCAGCATTAGATAATGATCCCGTAATCCTTCCTCCTTCTTACCTGCTAGTAAGAGAATAAGAAATTTGGCCAGACAAAGCAATGGTGTGGAAACTGCATGATTACTCCATTATAGCCTGCCCTGTGGAGGCACTTAGCTGTGCAGAGTCAGATCGTCCCTATCTGAGCTGAGGACTTAAATTATATTAATTAGATCCAGCCATTACCTCTTACTGCACAGGTCAACATGATCTGGGAATGTAGATTCTGTTACAAAATACCAGTGTCCTCATAGGAAAGAACCATGCAGCACCAACTGCTGGGCTTTGTGGGTCTCCTAGGAAGGAATTTCAGAGAGACAGGGGCAAGAATTACGAGATGTGGAGGCATGGAAAGGTTTGAAGCTGTACAAAGGAAGAATGAGGAGATATAAAATTATTCAAGTATCTCACTTGTGAAACTGGGTTTGAATGACAGCTCTACCACTTACTATCTGTGTGATCTCAGACAAATTAGCCTCCCTGGGTTTCAGTTTCCTCATATGTAAAATAAGTGCATGGGCCTCAGAAGTTCTTTCTAGTTCTAAATTTATAATCCTAGGATCTATAATATTATTGGTAGATGACACCTCCTTTGTGAGTGGACATGGAAAATGTACATAGCCATCATTCTGTATAGTCAAGGACAGGAGCTCTCATTCAGTTCATTTTGTTGCTTAAGAATAAGGTAGGAGCAAACATAGCGAGCAGAGGATACCCCTTTAGAACAGGAAGCGTTATCTTTTGAGGTCTGTGGACAGAAACCAGAACATTAGCAAATGCACTAATTCAAATGGTGAATGGATATAAAGCATGCAAATAAAAACTTGATTCCAGGATGAAAAACAAACATGATACAAAAATACATAAAATGTTTTTAACCATTTGAAAGCTGAATTAAAAAAAAAAAGTAATCATCACCTTTACTGAATTTACAATGAAATGCTCGGGTTGATGTAAGGGGAGCCCTGCATTTGGAAACTGAGGACTTGGGTTCAAATCCCACCTCTGAATTGTGACTGGGCAATTTACCCAAACCTCTCTGTATCCCTGTTTCCCAATCTGTAAAATAAAGGGGCTTGTCCTGAAGACTTCTTCTGACTTTAAATCTATGATCCTATTAAGAAAAACACTTTCATTGATTTTTTTAAGCCAGCAAGACTTTCATTAACTTAATTGCTTCATAACTCACTGTTTTCCAATTTTGTAAAGGTGATTTTTAAAAAATTAACTTTGTTATTTAAGCCCTAGAGTTTTTCTTTGTACTTGGGTTGTCGCCATTTGTCAGTTGGCCCATTTCTGTGCATGGTTTCTGTGCAGTTACTTACTATGTTCATAGGTCTGGCCTCTTACCACTTGCACTTCATGACCTGGTGTTTTTCAAGAGTTACTGGGGAGCAGACTTCAGTATTGCACAAAAGTCTGCCAATGTTCTCTGTCTTCTGGCTCCCCTTACTTCAGATGGGTTTACTCTCTTGTGGTGAAAGAAACAAGAAGTGTTTCTATGGATCTGACAGTGTGAATCATGCTACCGATGGCTCTCAGAAACTTAGCTAATGGAGGTAATTATTTGTGCATTGCATCCAACCCCTCCAAACTGTCTTCAATTTTTTCATATGACAAATTTAAACGATTGCCTTATCCAATGTCAAACAATCTCTAACAGAAAAGCTTACAATTTCAGGATTAACAATCAACATTATAAAAACAAAAAAATGTTTAAATGATTATTGATCTGAAAGTTATGTTTTTTAAAAAAAATTAATCACCTTTACTGACTCAAATGAATAAAAACACATTAAATTGAGTTGGGTTTTCTTTTAAACCAGAAAGACTTTCTATGATGAATCCTATTCACTCACTCTCCTCGATTTGCTACCTGGTTATAGCCTGTTTTCTCACTCTTTTACCCTAAATCTTGCTCCAGGATGTAGAATCCAGCTTCAGTTCCTTCCCAAACCTGTTTTCTACTTTGCAGATCCAGTCCTTGCTCCATATCTTCTGAGATGGGCATATTTTCTGCCCAACAGGTTCAATGAGTTCTAACTCCTGGAGGAGAAACAGAGCTGGCCTCATTGAGAGGCAGCCAGTAGCCTGGGAGGGCACTGTTTGCTGTGAAGAAAGGAATGGGGCTGGCCTAATCTTGAGATGTGGAAACCTCCCACCTGCAAAGAGAGAAGTTCAGGAGAAATAAAGCAGACTCAGGGCAGGCCAGGCTGAAAAGTGCTTTTAAAAAAAAAAACAACACCTCTCATGGAAACACTGAAGAAAGGGCCCAAACAAAACAAAACAAAATAAAAAAGGCCCATTCAGTGCTGTCTGGGTATGTCTAAAGACAATAGAAAAATTCTGCCAACTTCTGGAGCATAAGCAAGAGTAGTAGTTCAGGGAAAAGCCAGGCACCAGATGCAGTCATCTGTAATTTGCCAATCTGGACGGAAATTCCATAGTCTGACTGAAAGCATGAATACAGTTTAAAGAGCCCATTTTGCTGAAGAGAAACCCACACCCTGCACAGCTGCTAAAAATACCCTATGGGCTCCAGCTACAGTAACCAGACATCTATTGAAGGACAGGGTGGAAAAATAGGGGGCAAAAAGGGACAAATTTATCATGCTGATAGGCCATGCTGATAATGCCAATTTTTTTAAGTGGAAAAAGGGGTCATTTTGTAAAATGCTAGAAACATCCAAAACCAAAAATTCTATTTGTAAACAAAGGCAGCGCATCTTCTGATCCTAAGAGCTGAAGGAAGGAGGAAATGTAAACTGACAACATGAAGTAATGTTTGTACTTTGGGGTAAAAAGTCAAGCATTATCAAAGTCAAGCTATTGAAACCTCTGGTGAACCTGAGTCGACAAGGGGGAGGAGAGCAAGAGGGGGATGGTGCTTTCTACTGGACATGTGGGAACCCAAGGTACAGCTGAACTGGCCCCAGAATGACTGGCCAGAGTACAAAGTACAGCCCTTGTTTACATACTAGAAGGGAACAGAAAGTTAATGCTGAGTGTAACAACGCACTAAGCCTAGGATAATCATGTGTCATCCCATCGAGATCTGAGGGTGCCAAGTGTTTACTGTGGGTTGAAAAATTAAGTCCAATAGACTCCCCCACCCCCCACCCAGGAGCTCAGTTCCCTTTTATTTTTAGAAGTCTAGCAGGGATTTGGGGGAATGCCATTATTTTGTTTAATTAAATCTGAGAGATATTTTCTTGAAAAAAGGACTGGGAAATACACCACCCTTCCTCCCCACCCCACCCGCAACCTAGCTCTGCTTATCAGTATAAGGAGAATTCCTAAGATGTTTTTTAAAAAAACAACTTCATGGGGCATTTTGTTGTTGTTACCAAGTACTATTTGGACATGGATTTGATGAAATAGAAGAAAGCAAGACAAAGAGGGAGGCATGCCCACCATGGTCAACTCTTAGATAGCCTTACTTTTGTTCAGTTGTGTTTGACTCTTCGTGACCACATATGGAATTTTCTTGGCAAAGATCCTGGAGTGGTTTGCCATTTCCTTCTCCAGGTCATTTTACAGATGAGGAAACTGAGGCAAACAGGGTTAAGTTACTTGCCCAGGGTCACCCAGCTAGTAAGTATCTGAGGCCAGATTTGAACTTGTCTTCCTGACTCCCAGGCCCAGCATTCTATCCACTGCACCACCTACCTTCCCCATAGTTTACTAATTCCTTGTATTTAGAGCAAGCATCCCCAGTCCTACCAGGTAATGCCCCAGGACATCTCTCCTTATCCTCCCAGTGCTGGATAATAAAACAACAACATTTATTTAAATTCACTTGCATTTAGGCTGAGCTGCAAGAATCAAAAACCACCAAAGGTCAAGAACCGTTTATTTAGGGAAAACCCTGAGCCTCTCCAATCCTTTCTCAGCATTTCTCTTATCACTGGCCTGAGAGAAGATTCCATAGGTGGGTGGGTACATCCCTAGACATAGATCCATAGATCCATAGATCCTGATTATAACTTTGGTTTCCTGCATTCAAGAAAAGATGTCCCTTTGCTATGTTAGATGGCAGTGACCATTCTTCTAAAGAGATAGATTATGGCCAATTATAGTTAGAGCTATAAAGAATTATAGAGCTTGTCTTTACTTGGCCACATCAAGATTTCAGAAATTCAGAAAAGCAAAAGTTAAGAGTTTGATTTATCTTTGGCAATCCTAGAAACCAAATAAAAACATTGTGTGTATTACAAAAATGAAACAAACTACTGTTTCCTCTTTCTTTTGGCGCTCAGGATGTAGAAGGGTCACAGACAAGAACAAAAAACAAAGACTGGGATAAGTGACCTTTTCTACAGACAGGAAGGCTGAGTGGCTCCTTTCTTCAACACAAAATCAACTCTTTCTGGATAAGTCCCCTTCTTTTGGCCTGCATTGGGCAGCTGAAAAATAGAGATAGCCTCTTTGCCATTCCTGTCCATGGCTTCCTCTTCTGCTCTAAATTTCAGGATTCATTAGCACAGGTCGCAGATTTCCCCTTTCTATTGTCAGTTAGTTTCTTTAACACAAGTGCTAAATAATACTTAATATTCATGCTTCAGTGTTTCAGGAAACCCATGATCTCATAGGATTATAGGATTTAAAACTGGAAGGGGACTTAAAGATCACTTATTCCAATCCTTTCATTTTACAAATAAAGAAATTGAGATCCACAGAAGCTTAACTAACAACTTACCCAGTACAAATTCCTAGAGGGAGGGGGCTATGTAATTTTTTCATCTTCACATATAATGATTGAGGGTTTTTGCGGGTCAAAAATGCAAGAGCAAAGCTTAATGTCTGTGTACTATACTTTTGGTCAAAGGGAAAAAAACTTCAGTCTCTCCTTATGCGATACCTGTTTGTGCTCACTCTCCCTGCTCATGGTGTGTGTATTTGTTGGAGAGTATGCCCTGGATTTGATGAGGATGGGATCTAGACCCCAAAAAGGAAAAACCCTGGACTTTCCCAGGTGGCCAAATCTCTGGCATTCTCCTGAAGCTATAATTCCATACCTCCCTATGGCCCCAGGCCACTTCCCATCCTTAATCCTATCCAGGCTCCATTCTCCCTTGGCCACCCCTGGAGTTCTATTAGACTACTTGGCCACTCCTAGATCCCTCCCACAAGCTTTCTGTATATAAGGTCCATCTTGTCTCCATTAAGATGCTTGGATTCTTATAATCTACCCACTGCTTACTCATGTTCAGACTCCTTAAGAGTCTGCCCAATATGAAACCTTGTCTTTGGCTGAAAGAAGGCTTGGGTGGAATTCTTTTGGGCAGGACCTGTGTGTTGTGATTTTGGGGTCCCAGCACCCCTAAACCCCTAAACTGCATCAGATTTATAGGGGAAATGTTTTGTTAAGTCACTTCCTCCTTCTTCTCATCTTCCTCCTTATCTCTTGCTTTGAACTAATTGTGTCCTCTGGTTGATTAAAGAAAAAGTGAACATATCAGAGGGGTCTAGTAAACTGGGGTTTTGAGGGGATATAGGCCCCTATAGTACCTTGAACCCGGAGGAGCTATTTTGGGGCCCCAAGTGTGAAAGGAGGGTACTGTGGGTGCTACATTTCTATCCCCAGGACCTACCACAGTACCTGGTCCATGTGTGCCACAGTCCACCACCTCTACACAACTCTTCCTCCAACCTTCAAGAAGGGCTTAGAGCAAACAAGCTGGTTTTTTCCCTAAGAAAACCAGTTTTTTAGTAACCAAATTACCCAAATGAAACTGATGACCTGTCTCGGGAGATGCTGAGGTCCTGACAGCCTGCCCCTGCAGACCACCGTGGTTTACAAAGAGTTGGACAGGACTGAAAATGACAGAACAACAACTACCATGTTGAGTTATGGTAGACTGGAGACAGAAATCACAGTTATTGAGGATTTTGACAAGCTGGGAAGTTAGTGTGTTCAAAGAGAAAGGGATTGGGGTGGGAAAGAAAGCTATGAGCCATAGAAGAGGACGAGTGACCTAGAAGTCTGTGATGACAGCAACAAGGATTATGGGATGGAATGAACTTTAAAGGAGGAGAGGTACTGCTGAGTCATGATGGCAGAGGAAGGGTCTAAAAGTAGGTGGGAAGGAGAGAGAAAAGAACAAGACAGCATTGGACATGTTGCCAAGAGATGTGTATCTGGGAGAAAATCAGGTTTCAGTGAGCACCAGAATATGCAAATAATGTGAGAGAAAGAGCTCACAGATCATAGGATTATAGATTTAGAACAGATGGGGACGTAGAAGTCATCTAATCTACCCCCCTCATTTTCCAGATGAGTGAAGTGATTTGTCCAAGGTCACACAGAGAGTAAATATCAAAAGTGGGATTTGAATCTCTCCTCTTGGAATGGAGAACCAATGCTCCTTTCACTACATGGAGAGGCTCAGAGAAATCTCAGGAGGTGACCCCTTGCCCCAAAGTCCTAACAGTTCTAGGGAGGTAATGCATTGATAGACCGGCTAGGTGGACTATCTGTCTATTGGCATATCATGATTTGGAAAACAAACATTCTTCATTCCCTTTGTTTTTCTTGAGTTATTTAGGCCAAACTCTTCTGAGGGATTTGGTATTTTGGGGTTTTTTTTGGGTTTTTTGTGTTTTGTTTTTTTTTTCATTTTTAACATTAGTTGTTTTTTTTCTCCCCTCCCTCATTGAGAAGGCAAGCAATTTGATATAGGTTACACATGTGCAGACATGCAAAATATATTTCCATGTTAGTTATATTGTGAAAGAAAACACAGACACCCCCCCCCCCAAAAAAACAAGGAAAAATAAAGTTTAAAAAAAAGTATGATTTGATCTGCCTTTAGACTCCATCAGGTTTCCCCCTGCCTTTCTGGAAACTGATAGCATTTTTCATTATAAGTTCTTTGTCTTGGATCATTGTATTACTTAGAATAGCTAAGTCCTTCACAGTTGATCATCACATAATATTGTTGTTATTGTGTACACTGTTCTCCTAGTTCTGCTCACTTCACTTTTTATCAGTTCGTGTAAGTTTTTCCAGGTTTTGGAGCATCCAATAATTATTAAATTCTCCTGTATCTATTTTCAGATTAGTTGGTTTTTTTTATAAGATATTTCACATTTTCTTCTATTTTTTTTCATTCTTTTGATTTTGTTTTACTGATTCCTGATATCTTTGGCATCTTGCTTAAGAAATTCTGCGATGTTCCAAGGCCTGTTAAATCAGCACAATGGCATCTGTATATAGGAGCATCTGGAGGGCCTTGCTCACCGAAAAGAATCTTTTTCATTTGGACTCTGTGCTATAGCAACTCCACGACTGTGAGAAATGCTTTGGGTCAGCAGACAACACCCTGTTTCACGTCTCAGTTAATATTAATAAGATTATAAGATCATAGATGTAGTGCTGGAAGATTAGAGGTCATCTAATCCAAACTCTTCTGAAGCCCGGAAAGGTTAGGTAACTTACTAAAGGTCACCCAGGTGTGAATAATCAGATGACTGAACAAAGTTATGCCTGTTTTTTCTTTCAAAGAACCTTGTATGATTTTGACAGATATCTAGAAGATCTTATTAGAGGAGAGCCTTTAGGTTACATATTACTCTAACATAGCAAATGCTTATTTGTAGTCAAGAAATAATAAATACAGAACCAACAAATATGGGGATCTTGTATGCTTTGCACCTTTCAGTCAGCTGTAAAGATGTGGGCTGCCACAGACAATAGCTAGCAAAAACCTTTTTATACCTTCATTAAGAGCTCCCTCAGTATGTATGTAAGCTTAATTTCATAAAATGAGAGAGGAGGTTTGGCAGTTATTGTTACATTCTCATAGCAAGACTCTGGACTTACTTTCTCAACCCATACTCTCACTAACAGGTTCAGTCCCTAGATTGTCTTTATTATTCCACACGGGTTCCAAGAGTACCTCTGAGGGGCAGTGAGGTTCTTTATAATGCTACGGCCTTGAGTCTCCTTTCTAATATGTTCCTCCCATTATCAACTGCTAGTGATTAGTACCCCAGTATCATTTTCCCAGTTTTTATCTCCTCCATATCATAGACAAAAAATTGACATTAATTAGATTTTACAAAGGGATATTTACTGGAAACTCTCGCAAGAACAGAAGTATAAACACATCCTCCCAAAACTGGGGGCACCCTCACCCCTCTTGCTCCCCAGGGAACAGAATATGAATTTCTATAATGCCTATTAGGTGCCAGGCACTTTTCTAAGCACTTTATAAATTTATCTCATTTGATTATCATAACAATGCTACAAGGTAGGTACTCTTATTATCCCCATTTTGCAGTTGAGGAAACTGAAGCTAACAGAGGTAAGGTGACTCATCCAAGGTCACAGAACTAGTAAGTGTCAGAGAATGGATTTGAACTCAAGTCTTCCTGACTCCAGGCCCAGCACTCCATTCACCACCCTAGTGGCTTCTGGTGGGAGAGTGGGCTACCCCACCAATCTTACTTCCAAACACAGTATAGCTGATAGATGAGTCACTCCTTTGCATTTAGGAAAAGACATCTCAGTGATGGCTGCCTGGGTGATCCGTTAATAGGCTGGGGTCCAGCAGGTCATTCCGCAGCACCGTGTTCCCCACCAAGCATGGGAGAGAGAAAAAAAAAAACTTGCTTAATAATTGAGGGTGAGCCTTTCTACGCTTGGTTCAGCGGATCCTCAGGAAGCTAATATAATTTGTTACTAGGATTCTGCTCCAATCTAAGCCTTTCTAGCATGGTAGAGCCTGCCAGAGCTGACCCTTCTGTTGTCATAGTCTTCAAGAATCTAGGGTTACCATAATACTTTGATGAAGCATCCAAGTTGGACTTTGTAAACTAAAGATTCATTTTGATATTTCTCTATACCCATATCTTCATGGGTGTCGGCACTCCCTCCACTAGAACAAATTTCAACCCACCCTGGCCTTCTTATCCTATGTGACTTTTGTCCATGTCCTTTCATAAATCTTCCACAGAAGATTTACCCTGTGCCCTTCCTTTAAGAGTTTTTTTTTTTTTAACATTTCTTGGCACATAATAGGTGCTTAAAAAATGTTTATTGACTGCCTGATTTCTATATAACAGTGCCACACTTCATCCATAGGTTCTCCTTCAATCTTGCTACATGACTGGCCTTTTTCATTCACATATAGGACCTTAGATGGAAAGCTGGAAGTAACCTTAGAAGTCATCAATTCTACCCCTTGTTTTTTACAGAGAAGAAAACAGAGGATCCAAGGGCCATGCTTAAGGTACACACAAGGTCTTCTAACTCCAAATCCAGTCCTCATTCTAATCTTCAATGATTTTTTTAGGCTACTTCTCATGGGCAAGTCATTTTTGGTCATGCACTGAGCCTATGTACACTCACAGAGGGGCTTGCCACTTCCTTTTGGGAGGCAGCATGGTACACTGGAAAAGGCACTAGATTTGGAGTCACAACACCTGGAGTCCAATCTTGACTCTGACACTTACTTCTGCATGGCCCTCCTTGGACTTGAGCTCTCTGGGTCTCTATTTCCTCATCTATAAGAGGAGCTCTCAGTGTATGATCCTATGGACCTAAAATAGGACACAACAACTAATGTTAATTGTTAATTGTGTTAATGGGTCTGATGGGTGGGAGGGGCCACAAGATGCTAACGTAGATATCTACCTTCTGGGAGCCTGGAAGGCATAACCCCACTCCCAGGGAAAGATCAAATGAGAGGCATAGAAAAGAGATTTAGAAAAGAGAGCAAAGAGTTGATTTAATTCAACTAAATATTTATTAATAACCTACTGTGTGCAGAATGCTGTCCTAGTTATTACAGGGTGATTCAAAGTTTAGGCAAGACTTCTTTCTTGCTATCGTGGAACTTACAGCATCCTAGAGGGTCATGTTGTAAGAATCAAAGGGTAAAAGTCAAAGTTGGGCCTGATACAATGATATAACAATTAGAGCCGGCCATAAGAACAATGGAATACTCCTTGGTGGGTATGCTGTGAAGAGGACTTTTCTGGAGGTTTGAGTTGAACTTAGAGGCCCCTGGAGAGAGTACTAACTACTAAGAGAATCAGAAACAACTTCCTATTGGGGGTGGCACCTGAGCTGGTCCCCAAAGAAAGGTAGGATTTCCAAAAGACAGAGGGGAAGAGGGAGTGTCCAATCTTACTTCACTCTCACTTTCCAGACTTCTTTCATAGTTTCAACTAGCAATTCCACTAATTCAATATTTGTGTAGAAAAAGCACATCATTGGGATTCAGAAGATCTAATTTCCAATTCAGGGCTTTCCAACTTACTATCTAAATCACCTTGGATAAGTTATTTAGCCTCTCTGAGCCTCAATTTACTAGTCTGCAAAATGAGGGAGTTGGGGGCACCTAGGTGGTGCAGTAGATAGAGTGCTAGGCCTACAGTCAGGCCTCTTCCTGAGTTCAAACCTGGCCTCAGACATTTACTAGCTGTGTGATCCCAGGCAAGTCACTTAACCCTGTTTGCCTCAGTTTCCTCATCAGTAATATGAACTGGAGAAGGAAATGGCAAACCATCCAGTATCTCTGTCAAGAAAACCCCAAATGGAATCATGAAGAGTCAGACATGACTGAAACAACTCAACAATGACAAAAATGAGGGAGTTAGACTAGATAACCTATAAAGCTTCTTCCCGTCACTAAATCCATAAACCTATAATCTCCCAGGCAGAATTCTTGGCTACTTTCAAAAATCTGCATAAATACCACTTTCTACCTGAAGGTTTGCTTTCTTAGTGCTCTCCTAGTGTGTTGTTATGGAAATTCTTTCTCTATTTATACTCATTTATACTTACTTATTGGTGTATGTTTTGTCTTCACCGTAGAAGGTAAGATACTTGGGGGGCAGCTAGGTGGCACAGTGGATAGAGCACCAGCCCTAGATTCAGGAAGACCCAAGTGCAAATCTGACCTCAGACACTTGACACTTAACTAGCTGTGTGATCCTGGGTAAGTCACTTCACCCCATTGCCTAGCAAAAAAATAAAGAAACAAACAAAAAAAACAACCAAATAATGCAAAAAGGCATCCAGACTATTGATCCTTTCTTATTGGGTCCTTTATAGAACACAGAGAAGACACACCATCAATGCCCTTGAGGAATTTGCCTTTTAAGACTTCATCCATAACTCACTAGCTATGTGACTCTGGGCAAGTCACTTAACCCCAATTGCCTCACCAAAAAAAAAAAAAGACTTCATTCAGGCCCCATATTCATTCTCATTCCCATTCTCTCTCTCTCTCTCTCTTTTTCCTAAAACCTCACCTCTCTATTGCTTTAATGTTCATAAAGCAATTTTCTCACAACAGCCCTATAATATAGAGTAGCACAAGCATTTGTGGTTTCTGAATCATGTTGACATTCATAGGATCATAGATGTGGAGGAATGAAGCTCAAGAAGTCATCGAGTTCATATCCCCTCATTTTAAAGATGAGGAAACTGATGCAGAGAAGTAAAATGATTTACCCAAGGTCATACAGTGAGTAACTATCTGAAGCAGGATTTGAATCCAGGACTCCCTGACCCCCAAATCCAGTGTTCTATCCACTACACCATTTTGCTTCATGTTTCTCATTTTGCAGATGAGGAAACTGACTCAGAGATGTTAAGTGACTTACCCAAGATGACAGAGTTAGGGACTATATTAGAAATGGGCTCAAATCAAAGTCTTTTGATTTCCAGTTTTATGTTCTTTCCATTCTACTACAAACCAAGAAAGAAAACACAATCTTCCTATTTAAATTAAAACTGATTAGCTACACGGGCTTGTTGTCTAAGACTTACTGGCTGCTTCCCATGGGAGTCCCATCGGTGTGGAGAAAGCACTAGATTTGGGATGAGAGGACCTGGATTTTAATCCCAGAGCTGCTACTTACTGCCTGTGTGAATCAAATAGGCTGCTTCATCTCTCTGGACCTCAATTCACTCAGCTGTCAGATAAAGGGACTAGACTAGAAGAGCTCAAAATGAATGAATAAATGAATAAACTGATGAATGAATAAATGAAAAAGCATTTAATAAGCTTATTCTGTATAAAGTACTGGAAGTACACATAGAAAAGCAAAACAGTCCCTTTTCTCAAGGACCTCAAATTCTAATTGGGGGAAACAGGAAGGTTTCAGCTGTAAGTCAGATGGAAAGTCCCAATGGTCCTTCGGGTGCTGCAGCAAAGCAGATGGAAATACATCTTCTTTAGTGGCCATTTCCTTTAATAAAACCACATCCATTTGTAGCATTCTCTCCAAGTCTACTTTCTTCAACCTCTATTGACATTGGCAGAATAAGTCCCCAGAGGGAAACTCCAAAGTGGGGTGGGAGGGGTGAGGAGGAGGTCTTCTTTTACTGTTGCTCATAAGCCCCCATATGTTCCCAGTGATTATCAATTAGCGAGCCAGAGTTAATTAGCTTTTAGAAATGGATATTTATGAAAGTTATAAAGTAAGAATAGTTGGCACTAAATATTCCCATGAACCAGGGTACAACATCCCACATGCAAGGTGCTTAGGGAGTATAAGCTAGAGAACATATGTAGCCAAAGGGTTACTCACAGCTCTTAGTTATTTGAAGAGCTTTTCTCCTCTTGAGGAATCCTCATGAAATTGCCCCTTCCATGTAGCTCTATGATGGGCCTGAAGAACTGGTGCTCTTGTAGAGTCTTGAGATCCAATCCCAATTTAATTAACATTTATTCAGTCACTATGTACCAGTCACTGTGATAAGCACTGGGGATACAAAGAATAAAAAGAAAGCCAGTTCCTGCCCTCAAGGAGCTTACAATCAAATAGAGGGAGACAGCACAAAAAAGGAGGCAGGGAAATGATGGTACCTGACACAGGTATATCTTGTTCCATGGAATTGAAGCCAGGCAGGGTAGCAGATACTAAGTGGAATGAACTCAGTTCAGTTTCTGTTTTCTATAAGGGAAGGCATTGCGAGGAGTTTAGTAATCCCCCAGCCCTCCAATCAGAGGCAAATCTTCTGACCTTTCAAAATTCATACAATTGTCCAATGGTTGATAGAAAAAGAGAATGAAAACTCTCTCCCCCCAAACCCCAGGTCACTTCCTCCAACCAACACTAGAGTGGCTTGTTTCTAGAGTCTCTTACTAGAAAAAGCTAGGGCCCCAGGTCCAGTTTGTCTGAGGCAATCCCATTCAGTGATTAAAGGCTAGGTAAGAACTGAGGTAAAAGTTGGCTTAGCTTGATTTCCCAAAAGAATGAATCTGGGAGGGGAAGACCCTCAGAGTTTCTGGCCAGAACAGAAACCACTGCTATTTACACTCACTCTGAGCCATCAAAACCCAGTTTGACATAACAATAAGAATTGAAATAGAGAATCTCTAAGCCTCCTTTCATCTCTAAATCCTATGACCTTATGATTCTGGACCCTTGATCTTTCCTGCTGCTACCTCTTTTGCCATTCTCCTGCCAACATTCCTCTGTTTCTGTTGATAAAGTTGCTATCAATTCTCCTGGAAAACCATGTGCTGACATTGGAACTTTGGAGACTGAATGTACTAGAGATTTCACTTTTTTTTTCTGGTGGGGTTTTGAGACTTTATCATGAAATTCTAGGGCCCTTACAGTTCTAAAAATTATGAAACTATTTTAGTAACTAGAAATGAATGAATTTTTCCCTAATATTTTTCCATTTTCCTGTCTCCTATCCTAAAAGATGCTATCAGGACTTCTAGAAAATACCCATAACACTACATTGACTCTAGCTTTTTAGTCATTCCCTAAGTATTCATTAAATGCCAGGCATTATGCCCTATTATGGGGCAGCTAGGTGGCATGGTGGGTAGAGACTTATCTTCCTGAGTTCCAATCTGGCAACAGTTACTAGTTGTGTGACCCTGGGCAAGTCACTTAACATTGTTTGACTGTTTTTTTATCTGTGAAACGAGCTGGAGAAGGAAATGGCAAAGCACTCCAGTATCTTTGCCAAGAAAACCCCAAATGGGGTCAACCACAACGTCTATTATTGGGATACAAAGACAAAACAAAAGTCCTTGTCCTCAGAGAACTTATATTTAAGTGAGATAGGGGCAGGAACAATGTTTATAAGGATGGAATAATAAATGCAAAATGCAAAGTAATGAGAGACTGGGTGGTAGACTGGAGAGTGAGGCAGCCTGTCAGTCAGGAAGTCTTGGGTTAAATGGCCACCTTCAGCACACACTGGCTTTGTGACCCTGAGTAAATCAGATACTCTGATACTTTTGAAGACAATAAGTTATGGAGTAGGTGCAGATCTGTATCAATAGAAGTACTTTCCTTATCTGGGATTTCTTAATACCAATAAAATCACAGGTTTGATTTTTAAAAAATACAAAATAACAAGGGAGGGGTGGACTTAATTGGGGATGAAATCACAAAAGGTCTCTTTTAGGAGGTGGAATTTGAACTGAGCCTTGAAAGAAGTTAAAAGATTCAGAGAGGTAGAGGTAAGGAGAGAATGCATTCTAAGCAAGAGGAAAAGCCTGTGCAAAGCCACTAAATCAAGAGATGGAATGTTGAGGACAGGCCAGTTTGACTGGAATGTTGAATACTTGATGTCGGGAGTCAAGTGAAATAAGGCCAGAAAGGTGGACTGTGTCCATTTTGTGAAGAGCTTTAACTCCAAACAGAGGAGTCTGTATTTTGTACCAATGTGTCTTGAGCAAGGGAGTAACATCCTCAGACCTGTGCTTTAGGAATATCAATTTGGCAACTGTTTGGAGGAAATAACCTTGTCAGGAAATCTTTAAAATCAGGTGGTCTTACCCTGAGGATGGTGAATTAGTTTCTTAAATATTTTGATAACTGCAATTCAATATAATTTATTTCCATTGTAATTTTATGTATTTTATTTTATGCATTTAAAAATATGATTCTGAGAAGAAATCCATAGGGTTTACAAGATGGCCAAACAGGTTCATGACACGCACAAAAAAGGTTAAGAATCCCTGCTTCAAAGAATGGTATTCCTAGGATAAGACCATTCAGATGTAGTGGAAAGCACACATTAATTTGGGATTTGGAACCTGGGTTTGAATTACAATTCTGCCATAAGAACCTCAGAGGTCATCTAGTCCAACCCATTAATTTTACAGGTGAGACAGCTGTGAGGCCCAAGAAGGTTGAGTGATCTGATGAGGTCACACAGGTAATATATAAGTGGCAAAGGCTGGATTTGCAACTAAATACCTGAGTCTCCAAGGTCACCCTACTTAATTAACTACCTGTGCAGTTTTAATCAAGTTACTTCCCCTCTCTGACCTCTCAGCTTCTGCCTCTTTGAAATAAGATGATTCCTAAGAGCCTTGCAAGGTCTAAATTCTCCTATTCTATGACCTTGGGGTTTCTTAAAACAGGCGTACCCTTTGTCTTTTCTGACACACTAGCCCTTGAAGGCGCGTGGGCTGAACCACCAAGTTCCATCTGACGTAATAAACGTTTGTCAAGCACCAATTATGTGTAAAGCACTGAAAGGCTCTGGGATTACAAAGACAATGAAGACACCAGGAGCTAACATCAATCTACACAGATAACACATACCAGAAGGTAGGTAGTAATAGTGTCCAAAGAGGGATCCACATATAAATTCTTTAGGAATATTTGAGGAAACTTGCCAAACATCATACAGAAGGGGTTTGAAACAAGGGGGAAAGTTACCATCTGGGGGGGAGTCTGCGGTCAGGGGTCTGGCAGGGCAGGGATGTGCATTGTGACGACACAATTTAACGGGATTTCCTGCTGTGGATGCAGGACGGGACACTGGCCATGGTCACTTCAGAGCTCGGCCGCCTAGAGGGACGAGGTTTAAGGAAGGCCCGCCCCAACGCCCCTGAGTCCCAAGTCCCAATCCTAAACCTCACTGTGCTCCCAGGTGACGCAACTGCAGGCTCTTGCATCAGTCTGTCCTCAGAGTTCGTCTCGGCTCCGCCCTCCTCGGTCCACGACTCTGCACAGCAGTTCAGCTTCTCTTCCCCATTCGTGGATCCGGGCTCCGATTGGGCCACGTTGGGGCTGACCCTCGGCTTTAGCCAATAGGCGGCAGCCACAGTGTATCCAGTGTATTCGTTCGCAGAGGTGGGGAGGGGCTGCCCATAAAAGGCGGCTGGGTTGCAGTCGCGCGCACCACATCAGGAAACTGTCGTCCTTGCGGCTGTTTGAGTCCCCGGCAGGGTGGCAGCGGAGGCAGTGGCACCGCCCTCTGGTCCGTCTGGTCCGGTCAGGCCGCTGCGGGCGGAGCCGAGCCTCGGGAACCCAGAAGACATGGAGCCCGAGCCCGAGCCCGTGACCCTCTTGGTGAAGAGCCCCAACCAGCGGCACCGGGACCTGGAGCTGAGCGGGGACCTGAACTGGAGCGTGGGCCGCCTCAAGGCTCACCTGAGCCGTGTCTACCCTGAGCGACCGGTGAGGCCGGGGGACGTGGCTCCGCTTCCTTCCCTGCGCTCTCCGCCGGCCTCCGCGCTGGTCCCGAGGGGCGACTCAGAGCCAAGGGGGAGGGGGGACCTTGGAGATCGGCTAGGCCTCTCCCCTAGTCCTCAGCAGCTGTCACCGGCCTCTGCCGTCCCCCTTCCCCATCGCCGTCCTCCCCAGACCCCAGCCCTCCTCCTCCCTCTCGTCCACTTGTCACCAACTGCCCGCTGTCCATCTGTCACCGACTCCCCCGCCTCGCCACCAATTCCCTTTCCTCCTCTCTACTGCTCCCTATCTCCCTTCCCGTCTGTGTATCGCCCCGCTCTCCGCCTCCAGGCCTCCCGTCTGCTGAGCCTGTGTCCCCGCAGTTCCCCCGCCTCCAGGATCTGTGTTCTCCCCCTTGTTGTCCACCTCTGCGGCCTCCTTCCTCTCCTCCACCCCCTCCCCGCTGCAGTCCACTTCTCTTAACTCCTCTTCCACCCCCTCCCCCCACAATTCTCATCCACTTCCCTCCAACTCCCTCCAGTTCCCCATCCTCCAGGAGTCTGCCCCCCTCCCCAATTCCTTCTCCATCCAGGAGCCCCCCAGTCTTTCTTTCCCTCCCTCCCATCCACCCAATCCACCTCTCGCCCTAGTTCTTCATCCTCCCATCTGCCTCAGCCCACTTGTCCGTCTTTCCCCAGCCCAATTCTTTTCCCTGTTCCACCCCCACGGAGCGGAAACAGTTCCAGATGGGGGGGAGGGGAAGCAGGGAGTCAAGGAACCTGGGTTTCTCGTTCCCGTTCTGTTCCTGACTCTGTGACCTTGAGCTTCACGAACCCTCTCTGACCTCAGTTTCAGGAAAAGAGGTGGCTGGATTAGATGTTCTCCAGCGTCCTCAACATAGTTCTTTTAAGATTGTAAAGTTTCTTAATGTTCTTTGTGTCGTCTGTTACATATTGTGTCTGCAAATTTATAGACAAACAGTGGGCAGGTCTCCATATCCTTTTCAGTGTTAATACTGACTTGTCTTGATCCTTCTCGGTGTTGATACTATGACAATCCTGTGTTTACCCTCGCTAGGAAAGACTTGGCTTAGCTCCTTATTCCAATCACAGTGTACCTAGGTCAGTTAGTGTTCTTTCTGGTACAGAGACATTTTCTTGTTTGGGTGGTTATCTGAGATGAACTCTTTCTGAGGCAATGGGACTTTGTGCCATAAGGGCAGTGTCATCTCTTGTTTGGGTGTGTGGTCAACGTTTCCTTTTATCTGGAGCCCTTCCCTCCCCCATGTGATCATGTATGAGTTGTTGGAGCCTTCATTTATTTACCCTGTGGCCTTATATAATAGGCAACAGTAGCATTTGCTTCCAATTATATAATTCTTAATTATAGGGAGCAAAAAACAAAACAAAACCAAAGTGGCAGAAAAGGATTACAGAATATCTCTTTTAGAAACTGTTACAGCATAATACCTTCAATTTTATTTAAAGTTAAGAAGAAGTAAAACTTTCTGAAACTTATGAACATCTAGGTAGTTATTTATTACTTTGCTTTAATGCAGCTTCTTTCTTTCCAGCCTTCAAGATTTAGTTTGGTTTATTGTTCAATCTATTGTTTGCCATTTTGCATTTGTAAATGTAAGAAAACATTTGATTTTGTGATTTTGTTAAATATGTAAATTAATGACATAAAGTAAATAGTAGGTAAGGCAAGGCCCCAAACATTTATTAAATAGGCCATACTCTATGCTAGGCACTGTGCTAAGCTGGTATTTATGGAACTTTCAAGTTTACAAATGCCTGAAACTCAGACTGCACTGCTTAGGTGACTCTGGGTTCTTGAAGGCTTAGTCAACAAAACACTACCTCTTGACAGTCTCTGCCAGAAAAGGCTAGGAGGAGAGTCCCAGCAACAGATTATGTCAGCTTTCTGGCACAGCTCAGCCACTCGAGAGACTCATTTCATCCCCAGAAGGCTGACTCCTTGATGAAAAATTCTTTGGCCATGGTAGCCTGTAAACATAAAAATCCAAAATGGTTCTCAGTTTTCTGAGACCCACCTTCATATCTAGAGTGGCAGAAAAAAGGAGTGGAGGAAAAAGAATCCTAAGAAATATAGTTTCGTAGAACATTGATAGGTTTTAAGGTAACTGTTGATATTTTAAATGAGAGAAAATCCTTATTTAGTGACTAAAGAAAAGCACTAGAAATGAATCATATCAATCTTGACATTCTCTTTAAAAATGAAACCAGAAGACAAAAAGGAAGTTGTAGTTAAATAGAAGAATGGCTTTTATTGGAGAAATAAATGAAGGAACTGATGGAGTTGGTTTTAGTGCTCATCCAAAGACAACAACAACAAAAAAACATCCTTTCATGGAACATTGGTTATCTAATATCACAGTATTCATGGTAAACATTTACAAGAGGCCTTCGTGAAGATAACTCCAACTTATGTACTAACATCTATTGAAGGAGCTGAGAAGGTAGAGAAATTCAACGAACTTGATAAAGTTCTCCCTCCCTCCAAATTCAGCAAATAAATTTAATTAGCTCAGTAGTATAAATACAAAGGTTGGGACACAGCAAAAAAAAAAAATTGGAAAATATGGTTTTGAAAGAAGAAAGAGAGCTCAAACAAAGGCTCACAGACTTCTCTATGAGAAGAAAGTCAAGAGGCACTGGACATAGCAAGCACCAAATAGCATTATGAGAAAAATGAAATTAATTATATTTTAACAAACAGGAATTGGTTCCTTAAAGTGGAGTAATTTCCACATTAATGGTTTATTTAGAGTAACACAACCAAATTGTTAGAGCAAGTATCAAAATCAATACCAAATAAGAAGAAAGAATAAGAAATGCAAAATCATGATCCTATGGATTTAGAATGGTAAAGTACTATAGAGTTCATCTAGTCCAATCCTTTTATTTTACAAGTGAGGAAATTGAGATTCGGAGAGGTCGTGTAGCTGGTAAGATGAGATCTAAACTAAGATCTTTTCTGATTCCCCTCTACTACATTTCCTTTTTAAGGGTATGGCAACTTTTTAGGGAAAAGGTATTATCTTCATTTAGTTAGAATTTGGGGGAGATATTTTCCTTCTTTGAGGGTTTTATATCCATCAGGTATTAAACATTACATTTTAAATACTATATAAAATTCATATATTCTTGTGTTTTATTTTATTAAATATTACACGATCCCTTACCTTTACATAAGGATAGCTATTTAAGAGCAAGATTTATTTATGTGAGGCCAGTTCAGGAAACAATGTAAATTTAAGCCACTTCTAAAAGGTGCCCCAGGACAAAAAAATCTGGTTGACACATGTCCTTGTGTATGTGTATCTATCTATCTGACATTTCAGTGGACTAACTGCAGGAATCTTTTAAGTGTCATTTGGAAATTTCCTCTTCAAGGTAAAATGATGAATAGTTCTGTGTTATATAGTCCTACCTGGCTTTTGTGAAGACAAGTTTAAAAGCATAGTCTCAGAAACCCAATTCAGATTCTGCTTTATTGAATGAAAAGTACAAGTTGTATAATTCCTGGGACAAGTTTCAAATTCAACTGTACTTTATCAGTGGTAGCATAACTAGGAATTGAAAAGCCATTTTTTCCTATGAATTTTAGGGGTAGAAAGAATTTTGCATTAATATCAGTTATCAGTGAGATCTTCTGGTCAGCTGAGGATGCTTTCCAAGTTTGATATTTTTATGGATATTTTAAAGCAGCACCTTTTGAGGGATTTTTTTTCTGGAGAAACTTGAGGAAAATGAGCATATCCAAAACCTTTATATAGAGGAGGTTAAGTATATGGGGAGTTGACCCACCACAGTTAAAAACTGAACTGTGATTTCCTTTCTGTTCCCTCAATAAGCGAGAAGAGGACCAGAGATTAATTTATTCAGGAAAGCTGCTGTTAGATCACCTTTGTCTCAGAGATATACTACCTAAGGTATGTTACTTATAAATTAATTTTTGAATTTACTCAAAATATTTACCAAGTTCAATTCAGCTTATAAGGACCTTATATGTATTTTTTTCTTTTTGATTTTAGCATGAAAAACGGCATGTTCTTCATTTGGTTTGCAGTATAAGAAATCCTTCAAAAATGCCAGAAAAGGTAAGTCTAGTTTTTAGTATTGTTCTGAAAGATGTCACCCAGACTTTTGAGCAAGAAAGGGGGTTGAATTTTAAACTCTCAAATTATCAGTTTTTTAGTGGTAATATATTCTTTTTTCTCTTTTCCCAGGAAGGATCAGAAATTAGACATTTTAAAATAGAAATTAAAAATAAAGTGAAAGTATATAAGCATTAATACACAGGTATTAGCAGGAAAGAAAACAGTTAATATGAACAAGAACGTGATTTGCTCTACATATATTTACATAACCAAATTCATGGACTAGCAGGGATTTTAAAATATATTTTTATTGCATTTAGACCATTTTAAGGTGTGACATGGCATAATATTAACTTTTGATAGAAGGTAAATAAGTGACTATTATATCTTTTGCAGATTATTTTCCTTGACATTAGTATGTGAACGTGGAATATTCAGTTGGGCATCAAAAAAACAAGATGTTTATAGATTATAGAACCCTTAAACATGTTAGACTAAGAAGCAGGATCGTTTCCCAAGGGATATCACTATATTTGCACTTCAAAAATAATTGTTCAAAAATAAATAGAAATCTAAGTTTTTTACTATCCAGAGTTTTATTTTTAAAAAGCATAACGATACATAAGATCCCAGTGTTCTAGGAATTTTGGTTGTGTTGTATAGATGAATCTGATAGGTTAAATATAAGAAAGATTGTTTAGAATTTCATTTGGCATCGTCATTTATCTTATGCAATTGTACCAAAGATGCACTGTATCATCAGGAAATGTTCTCAACAATAGAATTGAGTTTTCATACCTGTAAACCGAAGGAGTTGAAACAAGATATACAAGGTTTTTTCCACATCATTCTCAAAGACTTTTTATGACCATCTAATTTAAGGCCTTCTGTTAGACTGAGTGAAACCCCAAAAATGCTTACGTTAAGAAAGTATAAACTGTTTAGTAGTCATAGACAAAGTACTGTGTTTAACAACTTCCATAAGCTTTTTTAAATATTGAAACTGTAATAATGATAAAACTCAATTTATTTTACAAAAGTTTTTTCCTGACAACCTAGTGAGGTAGGGAGTACAAATATTGTTAACTCCTTTTTTTTTTTTTTTTGTTACAAATTAAGAAACTGAGGCTCAGAGAGGTTAAATGACTGAATTTATATAGGACCAATGGCTAGTAAGTGTCAGAATCAAAATACAAACCAAAGTGTCTGATGCCTCCAAATCTGGTACTCTTTCTACAACATTACGGTGCCTTTCTATGTGTGGGGAAAAATTAATGAAAAGTTAGTTTTAGAAAGGAAAATCACAAGATCAAGAAATATTTGCAAGTCCTTCCTCTCCCCATCAGAAAAAACCCAAAACCACTTTAAACTCTATTTTTTTTTTCTTTTTGGTGAGGCAATTGGGGTTAAGTGACTTGCCCCCAGGGTCACAAAGTTAGTAAGTGTTAAGTGTCTGAGGCTGGATTTGAACTCAGGTCCTCCTGACTCCAAGGCCAGAGTTCTACTCACTGAGCCACCTAGCTGCCCCTTCTATTTCTTAATATTGCATCAGCTACATTGTTCTGGATTAAACCTCCAGTTTTCATATTGGTATTATTTAGATTTCTGAATCCAGTGAGCAGCCTACTGGACTCAGTCAAGACCAACATTCTTCTGTAGACTCCTCGAGTAGTGGATTAAGGCAAAGGGATGTTCTTCATAATCCTTCTCCACTTACATGGGAAAATAATTCAAGGTAAGTGTACGCTTTAAACACTGAGGATGTTTTCACAAACACCAAGTACAGTTTCTAATTTAAGAAAACTCTATAAATCTGAATGTTAAAAATGGGTAAATGTTGTTGCCTATATTCATACTTAAAGAAAATGCTGAATTTCCATCGTAGATTAATGAAAATAAATATGCAGGTTTTTTTCTGCCCAAGTTAGGAGCTGCTGTAGTGATCTTTGCTAGTTACTAATATTTCACAAATACTTTATTTACATATAACGTTTCAGGAGTGCATTTGCCATAGAAGTGAGGTACATACATATTTGGATCGATCCTTTACCAGCAATTCATCATTTATCCATTTTACTTTGTTTGATAGTTGGGTCTCCACTTCTAAGCCTTTGGGGAAAAATGAGCTGTTAACTTGCCACTATCAATGCATTATTGACTTTAAGTGTAAAAATAATTTAAACAGACTGAAAATTTGTTCTATTCTTTTCAAATTATCCTTAAAGTACTTTCTGTAGATTAATTTGCCTTTAGATGCTGTGCTGAAACCACATTTCAGAGGAATAAATTGACTAGTTCATTTTTCAAGATATTTTAGGTACAAAATGAATTATTATATTGAAATATTGGGAAGCCACTGTGGCACCCTGATTTATGCGATGCATACTATATCCCACCAGGGAGTAGTAGTTTAATGCAAAGGTGAAAAGTTATGTATCATGCTTAAGTTCTTTGAAATGGGAAAATTGTAGCATACAAAAGTATAAGAGGATAAATGATGTGTCCTTCTCTCTAGTTAAATGAGTACAATTGTAAAAATAACTTACTCTTGACAGTGGATAAGTCTGATTTTACTATACATTTAAATGAAAAACCTCTTATGTTAAGTTTATTTTGTTCTTTCAGACTTAAGTGATATCAAGGCTCTTCTCATATTATCATATACTGTATAACCCAATTTGACAGGGATGATTTGGATTTTTAGTAGAGTAGTCATTTTTTAATACACTGTCTGTGCTCTCAAAGATGGCTGGGTGGGTGAGCATGTGACCAAGCCCTGTGCTTAGAGTAGGGAGCTTGGGATGGTTTTTGTGCTTTGTTTGTTATTTATGCAAGATCTATACATAAGCTTGAAGGCCTTTTTGGTTCAAATGGAATTACAGAGCAATCAAGTTTTTGTTGCAATGTAGGAAAGGGGGTAAGGGACAAAAATTTCAGTGTTGGTCATTCATTTACCTTTCAATTTGAATTAAGCAGAGGACTGCCATTCCACTAATAGGGCTGAAGTGGAGCTTCTTTTGTCATTCTCTGGATAGCTTTAAATACAAACAAAAATGATCACTTTTTAGAAACATTCATCAGAAACAAAGTGTAGATTCCCTCCAGTAGCCTCTGCCTATTAAATGTGTGTGTGGGTATAAATAAAGAGAATTAGATATTGATACAGCTAGAATATAGATATTGATAAAATGCGAATTTGAAACTTTTTGGTGGTAGATGTTCCTGTTGACATAGCTTCTGCCTATTTTCTACAATGAAAAGGTGAAAGAAGTGGGAAAAGAATTAGTCTGTTATGTCAATTTTGTATAGTCTATAATCATGATACATAGAGATTTATATAGAGATGGAATCTTGGAAGATAATGTAGTCAGTTCCTTCCTCTGATTCTTGCCAGTTTATTCCATTTTAAAGTTTTAATTAATTCACCTATCTCATCATTATTATTATTATTATTTTTTTAATTTTACTCATTGTTCCAGTCTTATTTCTGGTATTGGAAATTTATGTTGGGCCTGGGCTCTGCATATTTTGGGTGAGAATGTCATGACCCTTTATTGTTTTGACCTTTTTTTTTATTATTAATCAAATATGCATCATTACATTATTTTATTTTTAAGGCAACATTTTGAATACTGAATGTATTGTCCATATGAGCAGTTTGCCTAAAGTTTAGGCCCATAGACTCCTTTCTTTTTTTTTTTTAATTTTATTCTACAGTTGTTGTTTTTTTTTAATTAATTTATTTTGATTTATCAACAATCACTTCCATAAGCTTTTGAGTTTTAAATTTTTCTCCCCCTCCCTCCCCACCTTCCTCCCCAAGATGTCACACAATCTGATGTGGTCTATACATATACATTCCTGTTAAACATATTTTCACATTAGTGATGTTGTAAGTAAGAATTAGAACCAATAGGAGGAACCACCAGAAAGAGGAAATAAAACAAAACAGAAGAAAAAAAATAGCAAATAGTTTGCTTTGATCCACATTCAAACTCCATAGTTCTTTTTTTGGACGTGGATAGCATTTTCCATCATGAGGCCTTTGGAGATGTCTTACTTAGATCCTTGTATTGCTGAGAAGGGTTAAGTCTATCAATATTAGTATCTAATTGATTATGCTATTCCCTTCTTGAGCCAAATCTGATGAGAGTAAGGTTCAAACAATGCTCATCTCCCTCCCTTCTTTCCTTCTGCTGTATTAGGTTTTTGTGCCTTTTCCTGTAATGTAATTTACCCATGTCTGCCTCTTTTTTTCCTTTTCTTCTCATTTCATTTTCTTAGTTAGATCAAATTAATCCACTTACTTGGATCCATTTAACTCATTTGATTAGATTTTTTTTTCTTATCATTACATCAAGTCAACTTATACCCTCCCCCTTTACGTATACCCCTTTAACATGTGTAATAACAATACCATTCTCAGGAGTTACAAGTGTCATCTTCCCTTGTAGGGAGGTAAACAGTTTGCCCTTATTAATAACATGTTGTTTCTTTCTGTCCCGTTTACCTTTTTATGTCTCTCTTAAGTCTTGTATTTGAAGATCAGATTTTCTGTTGAGCTCTGGTCTTTTTATCAGGAAGGTTTGGAAGTCCCTTATTTCATTGAATATCCATCTCCTTCCTGAAAGATCATGCTCATTTTTGCTGTGTCACCTATTTGTTAAATAAGTGGGCAGATCCTACTATGTGTAAGTTATTGGGATAGACTTTTTAATCTAACTTGAATTCCCTTGGCTATAGTGTAAGCTTTAGTTTTATTTATTCACAATAAGTAAAGCCTAAATTGTCTTTTTTTATTTCCAAATAAGAATGGAAGCAATTCAACAAACCTTCCAAGGTGTGGGTCCAGGCTTTTCAGGCTATACTACCTACGGCTGGCTACAGCTTTCCTGGTTCCAACAGATTTATGCCAGGCAATATTACATGCAATAGTAAGTATTTTCAACCTATTTCTTCCTTTCATTAAAAACTAATGGAATTATGTAGTGATACTGTCTTTAGAGTTCATTTTGTCAATCCAAGTTTTGCCTTGTTCCAAAGAAGAATGTTTTTGGATGGACTATAAATAAGATCTTATGTTGTAATATGGAGATACATGTGGACATGTATGTAAGAGGAGTGTATTTAGTGTAATATGAGAAAAAGATAATATTTTGAATGTTTTAGTTGTTTAATCCAAGATCTCATATTACTTTTTTAATCAGTCAGTATTAAGTATTGAAATGTATTGTTAGGACATTTCTAAAAGCATCATGTAGCCTCACAATGTTAATAAATCAAAGACCTGCAGTTTTTTTCATTGTGGGACCTCCATCTACCAACATAGATCATTACAGCCTATATATAATTTTTATAGTATTAAAGAGTTGCCTGAGGTTCAGTGACTTGCTGTGGACACATGGCTAGTAAGAATCAGGGGCAAGATTTTAAATCACATCTGATCTGCCTGGACTCCATGTCCTAACCTATCCACCATGCTATGCTGCCTCACTATCGTGAAATGCCCTTAAGGCTGGGAAAAATTTGGTTGTCAAAATAGACACATGACATTGGGTGAAGAGTGTTGGACTTGAAGTCTGGAGAGACCCAGTGAGATTGGTATCCTGCTTCTGACATAATTAACAATTCGCCTAACTTTTTGGAGTCTCAGTTTCTTCATCTGTATGAAAATCAAACAAATGTATGTAAAGTGCAGTACAGTAGTGGTGTCAAACTCAAATAGAGAGATGATCTTTGCAGGTCGCATAATGACTTAGAAAACCACAAATTAACATTATCTATGTTGTATTGTATTTTTATTTATTTTGTTAAACATTTTCAAATTGCATTTTCATCAGATTCCTCCACACTCAGGAACAGGCTCAAGTTTGAAACCTCTGATTTACCAAAAAAATAGTGTGTGGGTGTGTGTGCAAATGCACACACATGCATGTCTCAAACAGACTACTCTAATTTGTTTTGATTGACATCAAGGTTATTAGTAAACATGGCTTATTAGTAAAGATGTTAATTTAAAAAAATTAAAGTGTGTTTCTTATAAAATTCTTGGCAGAAACAGGAGTTTCATTCAACAAATGTTTGAATGACCTTTGTGGGCAAAATGATCTATTGGTCTTTTTAAAAAAATTTTTAAATTTTTTTTAAAATTTCAGTTTAGCAGCTACTGCTGCTTCAGGGGCCTTCGCATCATCACCAAGTGCACAAGAAATGCCTGTAGTCTCCACAGCAACTCCAGCACCTATTCACAATCAGTTTCCTGCTGAGAACCAGCCTGGCAATCAGAATGCTGCTGCTCAAGTGGTCGTTAATCCAGGAGCCAATCAGAATTTGAGAATGAATGCACAAGGTGGTCCTCTTGTAGAAGAGGATGATGAGATGAATCGTGACTGGTTGGATTGGATATATTCAGCAACTACATTCTCTGTCTTCCTTAGCATCCTCTATTTCTACTCCTCTCTGAGCAGATTCCTCATGGTCATGGGTGCCACACTTGTTATGTACCTGTAAGTAGACGATTTTCTTTTTTCCTGATAGAAAATATTAAAAACAAACAAACAAAAAAAAAAAAAAACACACCAAATTACACGCACAGAGTGACTCAAACCAATTGAAGTTGTTGTTCCTTGCAGGCTAGTCTCAATAAATTTTCTAGGAGCTGTTTTGAATAATGTTTTTGTCCATCATTCTGGTGTTCAGGCATAATAGACTATATGAGAGGAAGAAATTGGACTGAGAATAGGTGACTTGGGTTCATATCATTGGCTCCAACACACTGGCTAGCTGTTTGACCCATGGGCAGGTTCTTAACTTTGCTGAGCCTTAGTCTCCACATCTGTAAAATGGAGACAGTAATACTGATACTGCCTACCTCACAGAGGTATTATGAAGAAAACCACTTGATTAACTTTAAGGAAATTTATAAATGTGAGTAGGCTGTTATATAAGACAAGTGTGCAGGAGGAAATGTATATGCTTGGTTATGAAGATCAATCTTATTTTCCATTTTTTATATGAACACTTTAAATGTGCTAATAAAACTGATAAAACTTTTTCTGTTCTTATGACAAGGTGCCCATTATAGACTACAAGAATATAATCACATTGAAAAATACAGAGACTGTTTATTTTGAGTTAACAGCATATCTATGTGTCTACTTTTTTGCAACAAAGCTGTCCAAGTGACAGGGATTAGTGCTGGCTTCTCTGGTTATCAAGGTCAGTTGTCTGTCTCTGCCTTCGTGTCCATTAAAGAAGCATGAAGCTATGCTAGTCCCTTCCTGAGTGATTGTTAGGAGTTTACAAGCCACCACTTGACCAAGTTTGTATCTTAAAATGATGTGTTTCAGTCAAGTGTGGTCTTCCCAAGGACTGTTTTGCTCAGTTTTCTTGCTTACTTGTGAATTTGCCTATTTGGGTTACCAAAGTCAGATCTCAGTCTTTTAAGACAGTGCCTGACTTGTTTCCTTCTTTTGAAGGAAAAAATTCAAAATGTGCCTCAATGTTTGTACAAGACATTTCATCTAAGATTACTTTAATGTTCTTTCTTTTAAGGCATCACGTTGGATGGTTTCCATTTAGACAAAGACCAGCTCCACATATTCCAAATAATATGCCTCCTCAAGCTGCCATTAATCAAGACCCAAACAATAATTTACAGGTATGTTATCCCATGTATTGAGACAAATAAGTAACTGGCAAAGACATTTTATATCATGAAACCTCTTAACCTTGGGTTTCCAATAGCTTAACCATATAGAAAGATATAATTGGTTTGAAGCAAAATGCTTGTTTTCTTCAAAACTAATACATCCATTATCTATTTATTAGGTTGTTAACTATTCTTGAGGGAGGAATTATTGTCATACATGACTCCTTGCAGGCCTTAAAGTATTATGTAACTATGAACTGCTGTTATTATTGCTGTACTACTTTATGTGTACAGGAGAGGAACTCAGTAAATATTTTATGAATGATTTAATGAATTGCTAGTCACTAATTTAAAACAATAAATGTCAAAAGATCCACCAATTTATTTTTGGCAAATGATAATTTGCATTTTTACATAAATAAAAATATATCCTGTTTTGAGCTTGTTAAGTATGCTATGATAGTATACAGGGCAGCTAGGTGGCACAGGGGATAGAATCAGGAAGACTCATGTTCATGAGTTCAAATTCGGGCTCAAACATTTATTGTGTGACCCTGGGCAAATCATTTAACCCTATTTGCCTCAGTTTCCTCAATTGTAAAATGAGCTGGAAAAGGAAATGGCAAACCACTCCAGTATCTTTTCCAGGAAACCTCAAAAATGGGGTCACAGAGTCAGACAGGACTGAAATAACTGAACAACATGATAGTGTACTATGTCACAGATACTAATAGTATAGAGTGATTCTGCTAATTTAAGAATTTCAGATACATGGATATCTCACATTATTAATAGATATGTTTTGGGAAAACAATCTTTGGGAATTGATTTTTTGTTTAATTTATGTCATATTTTAAATGTATGGCAAAGGGAGCTTGTTACTTAAATATGAATGATCGCCTCCCAATTTTATTCATTTATGTAATTGTGGATTTTTATACACTTGAGTTTCTTAAAGGGGGGGATATATCTAACTCGAGGTAGGTTTGCAAATTAGCATGCCATTCAGGACCTAAATAAGCCAGTCTTTAAGCAAGCTGGCATTTTGGTAGTTTAGTAATTATTTAATTATAAATTGGACTGTAGGTCTTTGACTTTATACTCCTGATGAGCACTGCCATCAGACATTATCATCTTGAGATCAATTCTGGTGAGAATGCAGGAAGAAAACTTTAGGTCATAAATTCTCAACAAGACCTTTCCTGCAGAGGCTACTTTAAATGTGGAAGGAAATATGGCTGGCTTTTATTGTAGGGTCAATTCTAATGGTTTTCTTTATCTGTTATCACTTCATAGGAGGAAAATGCTGATGGAGATGGAGAACCTGGATTAGTTCCTCCCCAGCAGGATTTATTGGAAGGTCAACAAGGCAGTCCTTCAATTATGAGCACTGCATGGCTTGTCTTCAAAACATTCTTTGCCTCTCTCCTACCAGAAGGCCCCCCAGCGGTAGTGAACTAATCAGTTCGATTGCCTAGTTGTTAGATAGTTTTCCAAGTGTGGATTGACTGGGTCATGTAACTCCAACTTATGACTTATTTGTCTTCTCAACTGGCCAGGGCTATGACTTCAAATAATTAAAAGAACCAGCAGGGACGTTCTTTTGTGACCAAGCAAATACAAAAAGCAGGATCCCGAATCCATGTTACGAGTTTATGGACTTCATGAAGTACATCGTGCTTACTATGTCTTTATTCCAAAGAGCTTAATATATGCTGAATTTAGTTTAATAAGCATTTTAAGTAGAAGGCATTAGTTTCGCACTGTTATGCCTGAAGAGCACTTAAGGTTGTATGTGTTTGCATGTGTTTGTACATAGATGTAATAGGAGCAGAATGCTTGGTTCTGCCCGTGTGATTTGATTCCTGTTGGAATGTTTAAATGTGGTTTAAATTACACTAAGTGTAGTACTTTGTATAATCAATGAAATTGCTAGACATGTTTTAGCAAGATTTTTCTAGGGAAGATATATGTCTAAATTGCTTTTTTAAATGCAGTGCTTTATTTTAAACCAAGGGAAAATTTGTAGAGGTGGAAACCTTTGCTGGGTTTTCTGTACAATAAAGTTTTCCTACAAATGAGGTTAGCACAGACTCCTTTCATCTTAGCAGCATAGAATGTGCTCATTGTAATCATAGCTGAAATTTTAACTGGATTTTTAGGTAGCCTCAGTTTATATTTGGCTGTTTAGGAGGATTGTTTCTGCAAATGAAGCATTGTACACACGCATGAAAGTTTTTTGCATCTGTTAAGAACATTACTTGCGTTTTGCTCCTTTTTTTTTTTATTCAAGCAGCAATATTGTATAGATAATTCCTACCGAAGCTGGATCAGACCCTGAAATGAGCTTTCAGAAAGCACTACTCTCCCACCCAACGATGTATATGCAATTCTCTTGTAGTGTTCTAGGCTTGCAAAGGCAAAAATAAGAAAATGATCACAGGAGAGAAGATCTTTACATGGGGGGGGAGTGTGACCACTTTCAATGCAATTCATTTATTAAATAGCTATTATGTGTTAGGAATGGGAACACTAAGAAAAAAAATGAAACAGTCCTTTTGCCCTTAAGGAGTTTACAGTCTACCAAAGTAAATAAAAATAGTTTGAGAAGGGAAAATGCATTAAAGGCTTACTACAAGAGACAGCTCCAGAGATGAGTGTTGAAGGAAGATAAAATTCTAAGGGGCAGAAATGAGAGTGCCTTCCAAGTGCTGGGGAACAGGCAGTGCAAAGTCCCAGATTCCAGAGATAGGATGTAGATTTAAGAGATCAGCAGAATAGAATCTGGAAGCAAAGTACAGGAAGAGGAAAAAAGTGAAATATATCTAGAAAGACATTCTGGCGCCAACCCATGAAAGGCTTAAATGCCAAGCTAAGGGCTTCACATTTTGTCCTAGGCTGGTAAGTAGCCCCTGACTACTATTTTAGATCAGAAGATGACATGCTTTAGGAAGATCATTTGATAGCTTTGTGGTGAATTGATTGAAGATACAGGTGAAGAGTGGGGGAGGGAGAGAAATGAAGGAAGCTCATGATGTGATTGACCAATTTTCTTAGTAAAATAGGAAATACGTCTTTTTGCTAAGAGGGAGAGGGGCCAGAGTGGTATAAGAGATTGAAGATTCATGAGGTTTGGCAGAGCCACAGTGAGGTGTAAGATAGTCAACCAGGGAAGAATAAAATGATTGCTGTGTAAGCATTGAGGGTCCAATTGAAATCAGATAACAAATCTATAGTAGATCCAGCTGTGGTTGTTCAGGAGTAAGGAGTAGAGAAAGTAGATGGGGGGGTGGGGGGGTTAACCCAGACAGTATGGGTAGTGGCAGTATGATAAGGGGGCAAGAGACTCAAGAGTAGAGCATGGCATGGTTGTACTGATTATATAGGATCACCTCTGTGAAAATTAAGAAAGTGAGAGGTGATACATTCAGAAAGCAGGAAGGGCTAAAGTGGCTGGAGGTCTGAAAGTTTCAGTCTTGTAACTTGAATCCTTCCTAGAAGAAAAGAAGGTCAAGTTTTGGCTCACTTGCCTCATATTATGCAAAAGATCCTTACAGCAGGGTAAAAGTTATTGCCAGTAAAGCAAGTTAGCTATTGAGTCCAGTGTGGTGGTAAATAAGATCAGGTCTTACGTGGCAATTTGCCGATTAAAAAAAAATCTATTAATTAGGTGCATGGCACTGTACTAAGTACTGGAGAGATTTACAAAATCTAAAACATGGTCCCTGCCTTCAAGGACTTCATAATCCAGTTGAAATGACACATGAAAATGTAAATAACAAGAAACAATTGTCTCAGTACGCTGGTACTACATTCGTGTAATCACAGATACATTAACTTCATCATTGAGGTAGCAGTACAAAACAACAGTGGAAGAAATATAAAATGCAGTGCACAGCTAGTTCTCAAACAGACTTGTACCAACTTGGCTATAGGAGTTGAGAAAGATCTCCATGGGCTGGGCTAATCAGAGAAAATGTATGGAGGAGTTAGGATTGGAGCCGAGTTTCAGGCAGCAGGTAGGGCTTTGAAAAATAGTGAGGAATAGGGAAGGGCATCTCAAATCCTTCCAATCATAAACAAAAGCCTTGGTGTATTTTGCAATTCTTAGTAAGACCCTGAAAGTTGTGGTTACAATTAGGCCTTTATAAAAATGTTGAAAAAAAATCTTAGGGTTTTTTTTTCCCCTCCATGTAATATGTAACATGTAAGCATTTGGCTGGAAGTGTAAAGCTCAAGACAGCTGTTCCTGTGACTTGTTTCTAAACATCTGAATGTTGTAGGTGTACTGTTTTCTTTGATATAAAGACAAGTTATAGCTGTGAAATTCCAAATTTCAGTGGTAGCAGAAGTTTTTTTTAAAAGAAAAACCTTTGGGAAAATTGGAAGAGGCTGATCAATATATACCCAGCCTATAGGAATCATGGGACCATAGATTTAGAACTGACAGGGACCTTAGGGACTATATAGTCCACCACCCTCATTTTATAGATGAGGAAACTTGATCCACAAGATTAATTCAAGGTGACAAAAAATAGCTGACAAATTGGGAAAGTGGCATGTTCCTTAACCATATTCTTTAAAACAAATGCTGGGAGCCCAAGAAATGCCTCTGTTGGGATTCTAAGCAGAAGATCTGTGATCTTTCAGAGATATGATGGATATAGAAATAGAAGAGAATATGGGCTAGTGTTAGAACTATAGTCAAAATGAGGAAATATGAAAGGATGAATGTGTGAAAAGCATTAAGTGCCTGCAATATGCTCAGCACTGGGGATACAAAAATAAAATAGCTCCTACTTGCAAGGAGCTCTCATTCTAATAGGAGAAGATAGTAGACATTGGAAGGTTTAGTACAGGGAGGATGGAAAGGCCAGGAAGTCCTTAGAGGGTAGTAGCAGGCAATGCTAAACCTCCCCCTCCCCCCAGGGTCCTTAGACATTCACAGGTCAGGTAAGGCCCCGAGGTCCTTAGGCATAAGGCAAATGATAAGGCCTGGGGATCCTCCATCTTATCTCTTTAGGAAGGATTGTAACTAGTGACTTCAGTAAATCCAAGGAGTATGAGAAGCCATGTTTGCTCTGCAGCATAGCAGGGCCTGAGGTGACCCACCAACACTGAGAAGTGGGGGATGGATCTGAAGGTCCAAGCACAGCTGGGATTCTGGATTCTTTCCCATAGGAGAGGAAAATCAGGGGTTGGGGGAAGTCAGCATCCAGGCAGTAATGGGGAAGGGGATGGGTGGAAGCAAGAACGTGGAGGAAGGGCCTCCACTGGCAGGTGTTCTTTCTGGCCCACTGTGTGATCTGAGGTGGTTGGGGAAGGGGAGGGAGAAAAGAGTACCCAAAACTATGTACCAATGTATTTCATGCTAGGCATACCCCAGAACGTTGATGGGTTTTGCCCAAGATTCTGACATTCAGTAGAATATGCTTCTTCCTCAAAGCAGTCTGGAGAGCTCTGTACTTTTACATTAATGCTCTCTTCTGGCCTTTAGCCAAGCAGGGTAGCCCTACCTCCAGGCTTACCTCACCTAAGGGCTGCTGTCCCAGAGTCCTACCTTCCCTTTCCACACACCCCCACAAGAGCATAGGTAGGTCTCCGAAACCACCCCTTTTCCCAGGGCAACTGCAACTGTACCATCTCTGCATGCTCATTGTCCATTTCCAGCCTCCCACACTAACATGAGTCCTGGAAAGTTCAAATGGGGACCTTCAGTTACCCATATCTTGATGGGTGGGATACTGCCTGAGGAGGATCAGATGTCCATGCTGATAATGCTCTTTCCCATTGACTCCCATTAACATTGTGTGTTAATTTTAATATGCTTTTGCTCTTTGGGAATTATCCATGACTGGCCATGCTGCCCACTGGCCATGCTGCCCACTGAGGATGGACTAGGTCTCTTAGGTCCTCTCCAGTCCTTTAAGATTCTATGAACTAATATGTAGTCATGTTCACAGCACAATTATAGTAAATGTAACATTCTGGCAGGAAAGAGAAAGCTTTTATTATGATGCCAAGAACCAATATGAATTTAATCTATTTTAGAAACTGGAACCATGTCAAAAATGTAGATTAAGGGGTGGGGAGTGGAAAGGAAGGACTAACTTTGAAAAATGTTTAAACATTTTATGGAAAGTGGGGAAAAACATATTGCAAATCAACACTACTAGGTATGTGAAGCAAAGGACTTAACTAACTGGAAAAAGTTAGCAGTAGTGAGGAAAGTTTATTTTAATTGAATGAAAATAATGTTTAAGTGAGGAAAAGAGACAGCAGTGCAATAGTCCAGTCCAGACTAGACTGAGAAAAGACCTGGCAGAATTCCAGCTCTACCGTTAATTTGCCATGTGATCTTGGACAAGTCACTTGCCCTCTGTGCCTCAGTTTCTTCATCTATTAAATGAGGGATTTTGACGTGATCTCTAATGTCTTTCTGAGCACTAATAGACTAGAAAATTCAATCTTCCCCCAACTCTCATCAACCCCAAAATCACTAGATTGGGATATGCCATCTGCACCCCTGCCTCCTGGATTATCTGGTTTCCTTCAAGTCTGTCTTAAAATCTCATCCTCTGCAAGAAGCCTTTCCTAGTCCTTAATCTTAGTACCTTTCTGCTAAGATTATATCCAATTTTTCCATACATCTCTTGTTTTTAGATAATTGTTTGTGTGTTTACTCCTCCATTAGGCTGTGATAACCTTGAGCTCAAGCACTTTGGAGATTTTTTTTGAGGAGGGCAGGGGGCTCACACATAGTAGGAATTTAATAAACAATTGACCAAAATAGTAGGTATTTAATTAACGGTTTGATTGACTGTTATGATGGTTTTTGGCCACAAGGTGGCAGAAGGTGAGAAGGTCCCAGTTCTGCTCTTGAACAAGGAAGAGGTTCCCTTGAGCAAGGTCTGAGTTTGGGCAAAATATTTAAAGACAATTTTTACTTCTCCACCCACCCCAAGTCTTCTCTTCCTCAAGCTAAACATCTTCAAGGCCTTTTTACATCATAGTCATTTTGAGATATGCTAATGGCCCAAGGCCAATGAGTCCTCCCTATTAACCCAGAAATGGTAGATTTAACCCATCACAGTACCATCACAGTGTCACAGGGTAGGGAACCTGTGGCTTCGAGGTTACATGTGGCCCTCTAGGTCCTCAAGTGTGGCCTTTTGGTTTTTTTGTTGTTTTGTTTTGTTTTGTTTTTAGGCAATTGGGGTTAAGTGACTTGCCCAGGGTCACACAGCTAGTAAGTGTCAAGTGTTTGGTCTGAGGCCGGATTTGAATTCAGGTCCTCCTGACTTCAGGCTGGTGCTCTATCCACTTCACCACCTAGCTACCCCAAAGTGTGGCTTTTTGATTGAATCCAAACTTCACAGAACAAATGTGGCCTGAAGGCCACAGATTCCTCACCCCTGGAATCAAATGATGTGGTGACTGCATCTGATCCAGATAGTGCAACAAAAGAGGATAGGATGCATTTCCTGTCTCTAGGACCACAATCAGTCATTACAATTGCATAGTCTTTGGCTTCAACTTACCATTCTTCCATTTATAGCCCCTAGGTCTCACTGTCACTATTTGTACCATCCTCCCACCTTCCCAACCAGAAAGGGATAAACCTCTCCACCTCCTGGGACAGCTGGGATCTGACCTCCTGCAGTCCCTTCCCCTCCCTCTTCTTTTTCTCCTTTCTCTTCCTTCCTCCTGGTCTCTTTCTATTTCTATCTCTCCACTCCCACTCATGGTAGGGGTAGGGTGGGGGAAAGGAGATGGAGGAGGGGTGGAAAGGAAATGCTTACCTTCTTTCTTTCCAAGTAAACAAGCCACACCTGGTGATTACACCCAATACAAATGTGATATAGCCTCATAGTTTAAGAAGGGCAAACAGAAAGAAAGCCCTAAGTTCTATCTGAATTCTGCTCTTCAGAGTTATGAAACATTCAGGATAGATGGCTCATACAATGTACCTCTAGGCAGTCTCTCCTTGACCACAAAACCAGGAGTGGAGTCCTGGCTGATGGTATATTCTGTAAGACAGTGGGAAATTAATTCTTTATCCAAATGAGGCAAGTTTAACAATAACAGAAACCAAAACAAGTAAAAGAGAGTCAATCACAGTGAAAAATAGTCAATAAACTTTTTTTGGGGGGGGGGGGCTAGGCAATGGGGTTAAGTGACTTGCCCAGGGTCACACAGCTAGTAAGTGTCAGAGGCCGGATTTGAACTTGGGTCCTCCTTCAGGGCAGTGCTTTATCCACTGCACCATCTAGATGCCCCTAATAAACATTTATTAAATGCCTACTATATGCCAGGGGAGATACAAATGAGAAAAAGAAAGATGGTTCCCACCCTTGGGAAGTTTACAATCTAACGGATAAAGGCAAGACACAAAAAGAAGATTAAGGAGTTGGGGCACCAGAACACACACAGGATTGGAAGTATCATGATAATGGTGGAGACAAAACCAAGCAGAGCAGCTGGTGGCAAATGAAGAGACAGGTGGAAATTCTAAGCCCAGTGTAAAGGGAGGCTTTGCAAGGAGCCCTTCCATCAGAGTGGACAGGCACCTGAGGGTACTGAGGGGGTATTGATTACCAAGTAAAGGGAGTAGAAAGCTCTAAGGGAAAAAAATTCTGTCTCAGCAGATAGAAGGGGGGAAGAGTGGAAGGAAGAGATGCCTCATCTGCTCACCTTTGCAGCCTATGAGGGAGAATTCCACTGCCAATATTTTGTTCTACTGCTCTGTTTTCCAATACCCCGTTTGCCTTTTGGTGACATCTGGTTTCATTTGCACAGTCTATCCGTCCTCTCCTGGTTTTCTCCAAACTTCATGTGGCTGCAAGATCTCTTTCATACTTGTCCCCACAACTGCAACTGTGAACTCTGTCCTCGCTACCCCAGGGAGTTCTCTCAATCCCTGGAAGCGTGAGGGAGGAACTACACAGCCATCGTGTAAATTGTTCTGCTGGTTCTGCTTCCTTCACTCTGCATCGTTTCATACAAGGTCAAGCTTCTTTTCTGAACTCAAGTGTAAGATTTTGCATTCATCCATATAAAATTTCATCTTATTAAATTCAGCCCTCATGCTCTAGCCTGTCAATATCTTTTTGAATCCTGTCACCTAGTGTATTAGCTCTCTCTTCTTTTGTCATCTGAAAGTTTACTTAGAATTATTATTTACGTCTTTATTCAATGAGAAAAAATGTACAGTACCAATACAAGCATGAATCCCTGGAGCACTCCATTCTACTTAACCTTACAAGTTAAAACAGACCTATTAATAAATCCTCTAGCCATGCTACTGACATTTTATGAACCCACCTAACTACTGGTGTTGAGACTACCTTTCTGTCTTTTTCTTACAAAAATAATATGGGAGACTTTATCGAATGCTTTGCTAAAATCTAGGAAAAATAAGTTAACAGCATCTTTCTAATCTATTTGTTCAGTAACCTTGTCAAAACGCATGACTTCTTCCTGGTGAAATCAAGCTTCATCTGTTACCGCCATTTCCTTTTCTAGATATTTACTAACCATCCCTCTAACAATATGTTCTGGAATTTTTATAGACTTCATTCCCTTCCTGTTTTTGCAAATCAGAACATGTGCTCTTCTCCAATCCTGTGGTATTCCTCCTGTTCACCACAAACTTAAAAAAAAAAATTATAAACTTAACATTAAGAAGCATGAACATTTCAATATATGTAGAGCAGAAAGTAGGCTTGTGTATGAAACCATCACAGCAAAAATTCAGTCATCACTGACTGACAGTGGCTCACAATCATATCTTCCAGTTTTTTTGTGACCCATGGGATGTAGTTCATTTGGACCACATGACTTAAATTAAAAAAAAAAAAGCAGATGCTTTCTTACCATTTCAATTATCTCACTTATCATTGCTATCAGTTCTCCTTTGGTAACAGCCACTTTTATGTAATTTTTTTTCTGGTTAAGAAAAATTCTTGGTAAAGAAAACAGAAGCAAAATGAGAATGAGGGGAGAGAGAGAGAGAGAAGAAAGAAAGAGAAAGAAAGAAAAAGGAAGAAAACAAGCTCCGGTTTCTCTGTCCTCAATTATTATCATCTTGTCACTCCAAGCAGCTCTTCTACTCTTCCTTGATCCTCCTTTTTCCTCCTCTGCAATATTCCTGCCACCCCAATAATCTTCTGACACTTTTTCTGTTGTCCTGGACTTTCCTCACAAGCCTGAGCTCATTCTGCACTTCTACACTACAGACAGTACTTACCCCTACACGATCATGTCATGCAGTTGTATTTGTCCTCTGTTACTTACCCTTGCTTCCAGTTTGTATAAATGACTTATTAAAACCTAAATTGGTTTCTATGTATCTGAAGAGGTCTTTTTAGACAACACTCCTTTTTCTTCCTCATTGGAATTCTTTTTGTGTCTTCAGAATTTCACTCTTGACAGTTTCCCATTCCTTCTGAGCTGACTTTCCCTGTAGAATTTTAGATCATGAGATCCTATCTAGTCTTTCTCTAAACTCTTTGAAATCTGCCCTTCCAAAATCTAGGGTTCACGTAAGACTACTTTTAGCTTTCTTTTCCTTCTTGATTCCAAATTCTAAGATGAAGCAGCTGCTTCCTCATAAGGTTTTCATCAAGGCTATTTCAGCAACCACTTTTTCCTTGTTGGTAAGAATCATGTCCAGAACAGAATTTGCTTTTTGTTGTTGCACTTTTTGAAGGATGTGACCCTCCCCCTCCCCACAACCAGCCAAGGGGAACTTAGCCAGAAGAAGCCTTCCTGTCTTGACTGATGTCCTCAGAAATAGGCAGGAGATAAGGGCTGAGCCCCCAGCCCCTTAGCCCTATTAGGATGGGAGTCAGATCCATAGCTTTGCAGAGTACGCTGGTTGTTCCACCACTCTAAAAAAAAGCATAGAGGGGGGGCTAGGTGGTGCAGTGGATAGAGCACCGACTCTGGAGTCAGGAGGACATAAATTCAAATTCAGCCTCAGACACATAACACTCACTCACTAGCTGTGTGACCCTGGGCAAGTCACTTAACCCCATTGCCTAGCCAAAAAAAAAAAAAAAAAAGAACCTGGTTTGTAACATATGAAGGACTCTGACAAAGAAAAGACTCCTCGACAGCTTCACACCCTCCCTCTGCAGCGCCTCTATTAGAGCTTTCAGGCTCTGGGGAACCAGAGGCTAGAAGGGCTGTCTGTGTCAGCAAGAGAGTCAGCTTGCCTGCTGGTGGGACACTTCCTGCCTCACCACTGTGGAGCCTGCTCCCTGGCCATTAGCAGCTATTTTTCTACTTCTCCATGCCAATGTCTCTGGTCTCTTAAAAATCTCTAACCTCTGTCTCACCCCCTCTAGTGTGTGAAGGGGCAGAATGGTTGATGAATCTGCCAGTAAGTCTGAGTTTGCTCTGCATAGACACTGGGCCTGGAGGCTCAGTGTGTTGGAGCACAGTGCCAATAGTGGGCAGTTTGTGGGTTCAAACCTTGTGGGGGTCAGTCAGCTTCACTCACAGAAATTTTCACCCTCGAAAATCAGTCCCTCAGATATGAGTGTACTCGGAGGTCAATAGGGTGTGGCTGCCTCAGTGTGCTCTCCCTGCCAGTGGAGATGTAACTTAGAGTACGTACCCTGGTAATGGTACGGAGAGGCCTCACTGGTATAAAGTGAGGAGTTCTTAACCTGGGGGCCCCAGAACCCGCAAGAATATAGATTTCAAGAGGTCCTTGAACTTGGATGGGAAAAAAATTACATCTTTATTTTCATGAACCTTTAACTGAAATTTAGCATTTCTTTTAATTATGAATGTAGGCAACAAACAGAAGGGATCCACAGGCTTCACTAGACTGCCAAAGGGTCCATGAGAAACACAGAAAAAATCCGGTCTCTGAACAGACACTTGACACTTACTAGCTGTGTGACCCTAGGCAAGTCACTTAATCCCAACTGCCTCAAAAAAAAAAAAAAAAATTGAAAAAAAAGAAACACCAAAAAGGTTAAGAACTCCCGTCATATACAGGATCCCATGACCACTGTGAAGTGATTCTGGGTGTCTGTCAGATAGAAAGGAGGATGACTGTTCTCTGCCCTCTGGCCTGTGATAAACCCAGAAGAGGAGAGGGGGGATGAGGGGATCCTTTTCCATGGGGAGCAGCACCGCCTAGAGTCAAGAGGATGGGCATGATGGCCCCTTAGGGCCCCATTGAGACCAAAGTGTCTATGGTAAATAAACATGGAAATATAGATTTAGAGTTGGAAGAGCCTTGGAGGCTAGATAGTTGAACCCCTTCAGTTTTTAAATAGTATTTTGTTGTTTCCAACTACATGCAAAGAAAGCTTTCAATATTCATTTTGATAAGATTTTGAGTTCTAAACTTTTTTTCTCCCTCCCTCCCTCTCCTCCCCCCTCTCCAAAATGTCAACCAGTCTGATACATAACCCCTTCATATGAGGAAACTGAAGCTCACTCAACTTCAAGTGACTTCCTTAAGGTTACAGAGTTGATACGTGTCAAAAGCAGTGTTTGGGGCAGCTAGGTGGTGCAGTAAATAGGGCTTTGGGCTTGGGATCAGGAAGACTCATCTTCATGAGTTCACATCTGGTCTCAAACACTTACTAGCTGTGTGACCCTGGGCAAGTCACTTAACCCTGTTTGCCTCAGTTTCCTCATGTGTAAAATAAGCTGGAGTAGGAAATAGTAAACCACTCCAATATCTTTGCTAAGAAAACCCCAAAAGCATGACTGAAAAAAAAATGACTAAACAAAAGTAGTGTTTGAATCTGGGTCTTTCTGACTCCAGGTCCAACACCCTAACCACTATGGTTCTCTGCCTCTTGGGAGCCCTTAAACCCTGACTCACCTTGACCTGAAGTTTCTGTCTCTGTGATCGTGAAGGGAGTTCAAAGATTTCTCAACAAAAGGATGAAAGCAGAACAGAGGGTCAGCCAGCTAGGACAGGATGGCCAGCAGAGACTTGACACACCCTCTCCAGAACAGTGGGACTTTTCCCTCCTTCGGGGGAAGGAGCTTGTGCCAAGACTTTTGTTTGTAACCCTTTGGGTGTACTCTGAGCAGCATTCCTGCCGTAGGTCAAGGACCAGAAGTATCTCTTGGCCTCAAGTTCCCAGACTGAGGTCCTTTGAATAGGCTTCTCCCTCAAGGTCTCCAGGAGCAAACCTGAGGTCATAAATCTAGGTCAAGAGTTTCTCTGGGTTGGATTCATCTGGGTTATAAATTTCTCTGGGTAGGATTAAGTAGGCAGCAAAATGTAGGGGGGAAAACCCCTGCCTGGGAGTCCAGAGGTCTGTGTTCTAGGCTCAGCTTTACTACTAACTAGCCATGTGACCTTAGATAATTTACTTCCCCTCTCTGGGTCTCATATGATTATTGGGATCTGACCAAGAACTAGAATTGGGGGCAGCTAGGTGGTGTAGTAGATAGAGCTCTGGCTTTGGAGTCAGGAGGACCTGAGTTCAAATCCAGCCTCAGACACTTGACACTTACTAGCTGTGTGACCCTGAGCAAGTCACTTAATCCCAATTGCCCAAACAATCAAGCTGGAATTGATCATAAAGAGCATCTAGTCCATCCCCTTCCTTTTACAGGTAAAGAAAATTAAGGCCAGAGAGGTTAATAGACTTGAACTCAGGTCCTCTGACTCTAAATTAAGTGGTCTTTTTTTTTTTTTAAATGCTGATGTTCATCACTCAGCATCCTTCTCTAGGGATGAAGAAATCAGGAGCTGGCTCAGTTGATGCTCTTCAGAAAAGTAGCTCTAAGCTGGATCTTAGCACTGATTCATTCCAAATCTGATGTCCTCGCTGTGGTTTTTAGGAGCAACAGTCTTCCCTGAAGTGATCCAGACACCTATGACTACAGCCACTTATCATGACGATTACACAAGGGCAGGTGAGCCAGAACCAGCCAAGGCAGGTACTCAGGCTTCCCTACCTCCTCATCCTCCCATTCCCTCTTTTTTAAAAAAAAATTTTTTCAATTAACAAGAATTTATTTTCTCTCCCTCCCAAATTGAATAATTAAAAAAAGAAAACTCTAACAACCTTTATATATAGGCATAGTGAAGCAAAGTAAATTCCCATATTGGCCAAGTCCAAAAATGTATGTCTCATTCTGCATTTAGTTTCTATCTTGGCTGCATCAGGAGGTGGGTGACATGCTGCATCAGTCATCAGGAATCATGGTTTGTCACTGAAATTCTTTCAAAGATATTTTCCTTTATATTACTGTTTTACTAAATAAATTGTCCTCTTTCTTCAGCTGTCTGTACTCTTCCTCACTATATAAAGGTCTTCCCAGGTTTCTCTAAAACTGTCCATTTCATAAATTCTTATGGCCCCAAATTATTCCATTATGTTCATGTAGCATAATTCGGTTAGCCTTTCCTCAATAGATGGACACCTCTTTTGTTTCTAATTTTTTGCTAATACAAAAAGAGCTGCTATTTTTGTAAATATGGGTCCTTTTCTTTTTTCTTTGCTATCCTTGGGATAAATTACTAGTAGTTCCCTGAGTAAAAGATATGCATAGCTTAGTGACTTATGGGGCATAGTTCCAAATTACTTTTCAGAAAGGTTGGACCAATTCATAGTTCCATCAGCAGTGCATTAGTGTGCCTGTTTTCCTTTAGCCCCTCCAACATTTGTCATTTTCCTTTTTTCATCTTTTGTAATCTGATGGGTATGAGATGGAACCTCAGAGGTTATTTAATTTGCATTAATTTATTTGGAGCATTTTTTTCATATGATTGTCAATAGCTTGTATTTCTTTCTTTCTTTTTTTTAAATGCCTTTTGATACTATCTGACCATTCATCTGTTGCTTCAACAACTATATTATACTGATGGGTCTTCTGTGATCAACACGATGGTGGACTAGACATTTTCTCTGATCCCTTAAATGTCTCAAATCTCTCCAAAACAGAAATTATGTGCCAAAGATAAAGCAACTTCAGCTGTTTTCATGGTCTAGGACACCTAGAATTTAAAGGAAGATTAAAAAACAAACACTTAGGAACTGACACCTACTTTGAACTCACTCAGGACCCTCTCATCCACTATGGTACCAGCAATGAAGCTGTACTAGCCAACCCAAGGACTTGACACACAGGCTTGCAATAAAACCTAGCCCCAGATCCTGTCCTTACTTACACTTTCTAGTACCATGGAGATCCTGACTCCAGGTTGTGTAAGCTAGCTGGGGCCATGACAGACAGATGTCCATGGAGGTAACATTCTGTGCTTCAAAAAATCTCTGCAGAGGAACTGAGGAACAGAGGGAAAGAGGTAGGACACATGTCTGGGCTAAAAATAGAGCTCAAACCCATACCTCTCCACTTCCTCTCAGAGCCTCAGAGACCCAGACTATAGAAACTGACCATGTAGCATCAGTGCTAGAACATTGAAGCAGGATAGGAGGGAAGGAGAGAACCATTTATATTGCTTTTATTTAGCACTTACAATGTGCCAGGTACTGTTTTAAATGATTTACAAATAATATCTCATTTGATCCTCACATCAACCCTGTGAGATAGGTACTTTTATTATCCATTTTACAATTGAGGAAACAGGTAAAGAGAGATTAAGTGACTTACCCAGGGTCACCTAACTAATAAATATCTGAGGCTGAATTTGAACACAGGACTTTCTGACTTTGAGCCCAGTACTCTGTCTACTGTATTACCTAGTTGCCTCCATTCCATCTTGCTGCCTTGGACATCAGGACAGGTCACCATGCAAGGATACTCTGCAATTCTCTAAGCCTGAGGAAGGAGTTCAGCATCCAGTGAGGACCTATCCGTATAGATAGTTCTGTCCCCCCAAAAGTCTGGAGCACAAACCTTGGTTGATAAACCATGAATTGCCCAGCATGGAAGGAGGCTGAGATGTAGTCCCCAAGGAAATCACCATTGGTAGGGCAGGAATCAGAACATGAGCAATAGGAAAGGTAAGGGGGGGGGAGACTGAAATTATCAAACATCTCAGGAGGAAGAAAACTCAAAGACCTTAAACATAAGCAGATAAATCAATAGGGAAAACATTAACAGCAGAAGGAAATATGGCCACCAGATCTAGTAAATGAGTTCAGGCATCTATGAATAAATAATACAAAACAAAGAAAAATGATCCAATACTTAAGGAGTCAGAGAACCTTCTGGAATCTGAAGAGAACATGAAATATGCAATTCCTAAATGGTTTGAAAGAGAAACAAGAACGACAGCTAGGTGGCACAGTGGATAGAGCACCAGCCCTGGAGTCAGGAGGACCTGAGTTCAAATCCAGCCTCAGACCAAACACTTGACACATACTAGCTGTGTGACCCTGGGCAAGTCACTTAACCCCAACTGCCTAAAAAAATTTTTTTTTTTCAGAAATGAGAATTATGAGAGCAGAATTAATGACCTGCACAGCAAAAATAATGGGCAGAATAGAAAAACTGGAATCTACCATGACAAGACTCACAAGAAACAAAAGAGAGAAAAATAATTTGTGAATACAAATACACAGAAGTGAAGGACAATCTAGAAGAAGAAAAGCAAAAAACAATAATATTAAGTAAAATGATGGAACCAAGCTAACTAATCTCTAAGGTACTTGCAAATCTAACCTGTGATTCTAAGTGTTTGTGGACAAAAAGGATCATCACCTCTTGTCATTTATTTTACTCTTTCTCCCCACAGCCTAGGTTTGATTGATACTTCCCTGAACTGATACAGCAGTCTCCAGAGGGCTAGACCCTAGGAGCATATCCATGATTCAGGTCAAAATTGCTTCTTCTTCTCCTCAGGGAAACAGAGAACATGTACAACTGTGCAATGTAGGTAAGATCAGTGCTATATAGGTACTGGGTTAAGTTTAGAACTTACTCTCTCAAAGATTGAGGTGGTAGGGGAGCATATGTCCTTGAGATATTAGGGGAAATGTTTGCTCATTTGTTTTTGCTATATCTTTAAAGAAAATATCCCTTGATCAAAGCTAATTGAGGGAAAGTGGTTAAATGAAATTGGGGCACCACTGGTCCCCAAAGTGAAGGAAACAAAGCTGGTGGGAACTCAAGTCAATGGCATTAAAGAAAAGAAAACCCTAAACCTAGAACCCTAAGGGGGCAGATGAGCCTGCCTATAGGCTACAGGGAAAGTGAACCAGGATATATATGCTATATAGTCATAAAAAAATTTTTTTGTTTATGGAACTTAATTTATGAACTCATGGAGCAGATGATTTTTAAGGTTGCTTTCAGCTCTAAGATTCTATGAGAGACACAGAGGGGGCAAGTTAGGAAAAGTAATGTGAACCGGAACACAGAAGCTAGAGGAAACTTTAAGAGATAACTCCCCTCTCCCCCCATTCCTTTGCAGAAGTGAAGGATCTATGGGCATGGAACATGGCATATATCATCAATTTTTTTCAATGTCAGCTTCACTGATTTTTTTCTCTTCTCATTTTTTTCTTTAAACATTCTTTATTATAAGGAATGGTCCTGTGGAAGGTGAAGGGAAGAGATATAAGGAGAAATTAGGTAATGCAAAAATGAGATATCAATAAAAATTTATTTTTAAGAAAAGAGGGGACCTCAGAGTAAGAGAGGTGTGCCCCTTTCCCTTTGCAGAGCTTTGTCTAGGGTATACCTTACCACCACACTTGGCCCTTGCCACACACCCAATGTGACCACCACCACTACCATCATCGTTATCACCTCACTCCAGTTCAATGAATATTGATTAAACACCTCTTCCAAGCATTTTTCCATGTCAGGTATTGGGAATACAATGATGAAAAACCACACAGTTCTTGAATGAAGAGACTTACAATCTAGGAGGGAAGAAGGGTATACACCTCTAACTCTTCTAGTTGGAGTGAAATTCAGGGAGAGAGGAAGTAGACACCTCTAGCTAGGGGTAATTGGGGAAGGTAAGGCCCAAGAAGAGCATGCTGGCTGATTAATCTATAACGTCAATTCTTTCCCAGTCATTATCACCTGGGATCTTTCAGATCCCTTCCAGAAACAGCTTCATCAGCTCAGCCCTAGGCAGGGGGAGCCAGCCTCCCCACTGCTCTCACCTCCTACGCACTAAGCAGTGACCGACAGTACCCTCTCTGGGTATTCACTGGGGTCACTGACATTCTCAGCTGTAGAACAAAGAGTAAACAACCAGTGTGTGTACCACTGGCCCTGTGCCTATACACACACCCTGCCCCATCCAGTGACCAGGAAGGACAATACCCATCAGGAAATCCCTGTGCAGCTGGGGAAAGACACTGGTCATTATGTGAAGATGCCTCTCAGAGTGCTGAAGCTCCCTGAGTCAGGGTGAAATTATGACTTACTGTACTGCAGGTGAGCTCATGAGCAAATACTGATAAGGGCAACATCCCTCCATCGATTAAGCAATCGACAAATATGTATTAAAAAGGCTTGTGCTAGGCACTCTGCCAGGGGCTAGGAGTACAAGTACAAAGAAGGAAACAATCCCTAAGTGCAAGGGGCTTACATTCCAATGGGGGAGAAAGGTACATGTATGTGTATGCAGAATAAATATCAAAAGAAGCAAGGCAAATAACTACAAAGAAGGTCAACACAAGGTGGTTTGGAAGGGAAGGCATGAGCAGGTGGGCAGGAGATCAATAAAGGCTTCATTTAGAAGGTGGTACTTGAGCTGCGTCTTGAAGGCACAAAGAGATTCTATGAAGCAGAGATGAAGAGGGCGTGCATTCCAGGTAATGGGAACAGCCAGTGCAAAGGCCCAGAGGTGGGAGACGAAGTGTTTTGTTTGAAGACGAGAGAAGCAAGGTTGACAAATCATAGTGTGCTGGGGAGAGCAATGTCCATTGAGGCTGGGGTCAGGTTGTGAAGGGCTTTAAAAGCTAAACAAAGGGGATTCGACTTTATCCTAGAAGCAATAAGGAAACACTGGAGTTTGTTGAGTACAGGAGTGACATGGTCAGGTCAGTGCTTAAGGATAATTGCTTTGGCAGCAGCTTGTAGGATGAACTAGAGCAGGGAGAGACTTGAGTCAGAGAGATCATTTAGGAAGCTGCTGAAATAACCTTGCTTTTGAGTTATTTTCAGCTGTGTCTGACTGTCTGTGACCCCATTTGGGGTTTTCTTGGCAAAGATACTGGAGTGGCTTGCCATTTCTTTCTCCAGCCCATTTGACAGATGAGGAAACTGAGGCAAACAGGATTAAGTGACTTGCCCAGGGTCACACAGCTAGTAAGTGTCTGAGGCTGGATTTGAACTCAAGTCTTACTGACTCTAGGCCCAGCATTCTACCCACTGTACCACCTAGATGCCTGAAATAACTCATGTGAACTAAGGAGAACCTTAACTAAGGTTATAGCTGTATGAGGAGACAGAAAGGGTGCAAGAAATATTGCAGAAGTAGAAATGGTAAGTTTGGGCATCTATTTAGGTATGAGAATGGAGACTTGAGGAAAACGCTGCAATTGTGAACGTGAAGGGTTGGAAGGATGGTGATACCTTCAACAGAAATAGTGAAGTTTGGAAGAGAGAAGAGTTTTGGAGAAAAGATAAGTTCAATTTTGAACATGTTGGGTTCAATATGTTCCTGGGGTATTTGAAACGCCCAGAAGTCAACTAGTGATGTTGAACAGAAGCCCAGGGGAGAGCCTGGGTTTGGATATAGAGATCTCTGAGATGAAACTTAAACCTATGTGAACTAATGAAGTTAGAAAATCAGAGAGGAGAGACAGACAGAGAGGGAAAAGAGGGCCTAGGACAGAACCTTGAGGAGCATCCACAGTTAGGAAGCATGATGTGAATGATGGGCCAGCAAAGGAGACCGAGAAGAAGCAGTAAGACAGGGAGGGGAATCGGGGGAGGGAAGTGCCATGAAAGCCCAGAGAGAAGAAAGTGTCTGGGGTCGGGGTGGGAGTGCTATAGGTTGAGAAAGATGAAGAATGAGGGGGAAAAAATAGATTTGGGAACTTTGGAGAAAGTAGCTTCAGTTAAGTCATTAGGTCAGAAGCCAAATGCAAAGAATTGAAGAATGAATGAGGGGTAAAATGGAAGCAATGAATATAGAGAGTTTTTTCCCCCTAGGAATTTAAGAAAGTGAGTAGAGATATAGCATAATAACTTAAGGGCACAGTTGCGTCTAGTGAAGTTTTTTTAAGAATGGAGGAAACTTGGACATGTTCGAACTATATGTGAAGTGCTTTGCAAACCTTAAAGAGCTACATAAATGCTATTATGAAGGCAGCAGGAAAGGAACTAGTAGCTAGGGAGAACTTGAAGGAGTGTGTGTGTGTATGTGTGTGTGTGTGTGTGTGTGTGTGTGTGTGTGTGTGTGTGTGTGACAGAGACAGACAGACGCAGAGACACAAAGATGGGAAAGCGACAGACAAAGACAGAGACAGGGGGTGATTGAAGTTTTAATCTATTTGAGAAGATGGGAGGGAAAGGAATCAAACACGCGGGTCTAGAGGAGATGACCTTGTCAAGAAGGGCCATCTCTGTTGTCGACATGGGGAAAAGAAGAGATAAAGAGTATGGTGTCAAGGGATTCTGAGAAGAAGAAATTTGGAGAAGAGGGAACTTAAAGTGTATCATCTCGGTTTTTTTGGTGAAGTAAGAGGCATGGTCTTCAGCTGAAAGAGGGAGGAAAGAGAAAGTTTAGAATAGCTTTCATGGGGAGTAAGCTAGGAAATCACTTAGGGGAAGAATACAAGGACTGCCTTGCTGCAGTGAGTACCCTGTTGAGTAATATGAATTTATAACGTACATAGTTATGAAACTTCCTCCAGATCCATTTAGCATCTGATGAGTAGGAGTAGAGGAAATAGATGATGGGAGTAGTTCAAGGCTGAATATTGGCAAGAGGTGAGTGATAATAGAACAGTGTGGAGTTGAAATGGCTGACTATAGGGTTGATACTTGAAGAGGAAGAAAGTAAAATCAAAGTAGGGTTAATGGTCAGAGAATGTATTGAGGGATGGAGAGATTGGAGATCTCAATGAGAATAAAGAATAAGTTTAGGAGCATTGAGGTATAGGGAGAAATGGAATGACAAAAGATTGTGGTCAGGTAAAGGAATGTATGACTCCAAATTTAATTAAGTCTGTGAGCTTAGGAAGGCTAGATTTAAAGAGGTATTCTTTTGTTTTAGAAATCACACATGGAGAATTTCAGAGGAAGATTTCTTGATGGTGGAAATCCAAATGTGGATTTACTAAAATATGTCATTGTTTGAAAAGGTAGTTGATAGTCTACAATTGTGTTAGAAACAGCAGCCTTAGTATAACATACCCAAAGTAGTACAGGGCTCTAACATATACATACACATTTTATATATTTTATGTCTATGTAGATATCCACATCTATATAACACACACAAAAATATATTAGATATTTTATATATATGTTGATACTGATATATATGTTTATATAATATTTGTGTAAATATATTTGTTTACATATGTGTATTATGCATATAGTAATACATATAAATTGTGTATGTGTAAATATGAAGATGCAATTATTATGTAAATAATATGTAAATCTATTATACATAAACATGTACATATATGTATCATATTAATATTGATATAGACATGTATGTATTTGTGTATATTTACAAAGAAATTGCTACTAAATTTGGAATAGCTGGGCATCAGGGTTAGAAAGAAATTAGTGGCTTGGATACCTATTTTTGACAGTATACTTTGCTGTTTGAAGGTTGTAGCCCATGAGGTCGACTTCAGTTGGCAGAATTCTAGAACAAGTGATTAAAAGTGACGGCTGTAAATATTTAGAGAAAGAAATGATCATCACAAACAGCCAGCCTATGTTTATCAAGGACGGAACAGGCCGGGCTAGCCTCATCCCCATGGACAGATCACGGGAATGTCATGAAAATGAAGAAGGTGAGTGGTTATGATGGCTGACAGAAATGGTATCCTACCAACTTCAGTAGTCTAGAACAGGGGGACTAACCTTATAGATAAAGACGTCTACTGTGGATAAATGTAAAACTTTCCACTGGGATTTACTAGAGCAACTGTAGAGGATGGGGGAGGCTTAGCTTAGTCAGATACTGGCTGATGTCTTGGGGTTTAAATAGACTACAAACTCAATATTAGTGACAAATGTGATACGGAGCTTAAATAAAAAAAGCTCATTTGATCCTAGGCCACATTAGTAGACACCTTGTGTTATATACAAGGGAGATAAAAATATCACTGTATTCTTCTTTCCTTTACAGAGCATATCTGAAATATTCTGTTTGGTTTTGTGTATCGTATTATAGGAAAGAAGACATTATCATACCAGGAAAGACAGCTAGCCTTGAGACAAGAAGACTATGTCCTGCTTCTGACACAGACTGGCTGTGTGACCTTGGGTAAGTCACTTAACTTCTCAATGTTCTAGGCTACTCTCTATGACTACAAGTTACATAGAAGGTAGTGACCCACAATAAGACTTTGTCCAGCCTGGAGTTCCCTTCACCAATGAAATCACAGATCTGGTCCTGTTCCTTTCCTATTGACAAGCTAGAGTGATTCCTGAGGAGGGCAACAAAGGGGGCAAAGAAATTGGAGACCATGTCCTATAAGGGGCCATCAAAGGAACTGGAGATTTTTAGCCTGGGGAAGACCAGACTTAAGTACGCTGTCTTCAAATATTTGAAATGCTGCTGGGAAGAGGAGTTTGACCCATTTTGCTTGGCCTCCAGGCAGAACTAAGTGGCAGGTATAAATTTAGGTACTGTAGGGGGAAATTTGGGGCAGCCAGATGGTGTAGTGGATAGAGTGCTGGGCCTGGAGTCAGGAAGACTCATCCTCCTGAGTTCAAATCTGGCCTTAGATACTTACTAGCTGTGCGACCCTTTTGCCTCAGTTTCCTCATCTCTAAAGTGAGCTGGAGAAGGAAATGACAACCCACTGTAGTATCTTTGCCAAGAAAACCCCAAATGGGGTCACAAAGAGTCAGACATGACTGAAACAACTGAACAACACGGGCAAAACATACCTAACGATTTAGCCATCCAAAAGTGCAGTTGGCTGCCTCAAGTAGTAGTGAGCTCTCTGTTTCTAGAGGTCTTCAAGTACTAGAAGCTGGAAAGGACCTTGGAAGGCACCCATCCCAACCCCCTCATTTTGTGGATGTGGAAACTAAGGCCCAAGGAGGTGAAGTTACTTGCTCTCGGTCACACAGGTAGTAATGGTCAAAGGTAGCATTTGAAACCAGGCCTTTATCCCACTGTAATATAGAGGAGATTCCTATTCAGTATGGTTGATGACTTATGAGGTCCCTGCTTTTCAATGAGATGCTGACAGTGCTTCATATAGCGCTCTGCACAAAATAAGCACTTAATAAATATGCATCGAATATTTGTATTGCATGGTTGCTTAGAGCAACCATAGTTTCTCTAAGGTGGTTGTTTAGAGCAGCGAGGTGGCACAGTGGACAGAGTGCTGGGCCTGGAATCTGGAAGACTCATCTTCCTGAATTAAAATCTGGCCTCAGACACTTACTAGCTGTGTGACCCTGGGCAAGTCATTTAACCCTGTTTGCCTCAGTTTCCTCGTCTATAAAGTCAGCTGGAGAAGGAAATGGCAAACCACTCCAGGCTTTGCCAAGAAAACCCCAAATGGGATCACAAAGAGTTGGACATGACTGAAAAACAACAACGAACAACAACAAAAAACAGTGGCTGATTCGTCTGCAGTTCAGAGGAGGTGGAGAAGCAGACACAAGCTAGAGGCTTGTCCAGGGAAGGCTTGGAGCTTCCTTGGGCTTTAAACTGGGCCTTGAGAGACGGGATCAGAATCTTGGGTATTGGTAAGCCATTATTATAAATATTCTTCCATCCAAGCGTAGAGCTGAGGAAACCCAAGGCCAGATTACATCAGAAAGGAAGGAATAATCTTCAGGGGCTGATAAGGAAGACTGAGGGAATAATAGACCTAAAAAGAGGATAGGAATGTTCTCGAAGGCCAAGCATTGTACCAGGGATAAAAGGTCCTTGGGAACAATGAGGGGAAAGAGGAAGTGATTAGATAGGGGGCCAGCAGACTCTGACACGTCCCACCCGGGTTCCTCCTCTCTCCAATAGATATTGTCCTGCCCTGGAGAGTGGCCTTGGTGGTGTTCCTTTAGAGCAACTGAGGTTTCTGAGGGGAAGATAGACAGACATTCCTAGTAGCCCTAAGTCCCTGACCCTCTACCCTGGCCTGGTAGTTGGGTATTTTTCTTTCGGGCTCTGGTGGTTTATCCACACTAAGCCCACTGTGGGAACCTTATCTGAATTTGTGCTTTGTAGTCAGCAGGATGAGGGGCTTTCATTCTCTAGGGGATAAAGACTGACATTTTTAGGAAGTGGCCCAGCTATTAAGGAAACCAGTACTGCTCCCTTACACACCCTGCCCCATAGGGAGGGGGGGAAGTCACGTCAGTCCTGCCTCCTGTCTTCTGGAGTATAAGAATCACTGGAGGCTCTGGACAGCTAACCACTCTCTCCCCTGGGCCCCAAGAACCATGCTGGTGACTGTTCTTCTCTCACTGGCCCTGCTGGGCACCACTGAGGCTTGCAAAGGGCAGTCATCCTCCTCCCAGACTGGCATCGTATGCAGGATCACCAGACCAGCCATCTTGGTGTGTAAGTTTCAACTGCGGGTCCCTCCCTGGGGAAGAAGTGGTGCTCTTCAGAGTTGGGACAAGCCCTCTGACCCTCTGAGCTGAGCAGCCCGCCCAGGAGGGACATGTTGGCTTTTCTTCCTCTTCTCAGCCAAACTGACTGCTAACATGTGAGCCCATTTCAAAGATGGATTTTTATGCATGGATTAAGACATACAAACAGAATGGGGGGTGGAGGTGGGTCTTAAGCGTATCAGTCCTCTTCAGGTTTGTGGTGTAGACCCCAAATTATACCACAATAACTCTCCATTAGCCACACTTGGCTTATCCCAGGCAGCTATTTTAATTTCAACTTGACTACCCCCACCTGGCCTCCCTTGCATCACTGGCAGATGCTAGCAAGTGTATGCTTAGAAAATTCAGACTCACTTTGTTACCAACCACGGACAAGCAGAACCAGGAGGGGAAACTTGCCCCAAGAGGGAAAATATTACACCAATGACCCCTAGATCACCTTATATCCAGTTTTAGGAGAGCTATTTATGGCCAAGGTTTGGGAGCAAGTCTATGACTAGGGGCAGCTGGGTGGCACAATGGCCTGGAGCCAGGAAGACACATCTTCCTGAGTTAATATCTGGCCTCAGATACTTATTATGTATGTATGACCTTGGGCAAGTCAATTTAACCCTGTTGCCTCAGTTTCCTCATCTGTAAAATGAGCTGGAGAAGGAAATGACAAACCACTCCAGTATCTCTGCCAAGAAAACTCCAAATGGGGTCACAGAGCATCAGATACAGCTAAAACAACTGAACAACTATGACCAAGGTAAGACAGGTTAGCCTGTGGTAAAAATCAGATGCTCAGGCTATCATCAAAGTTAGATATCATTCTATATTGCTAGGATTAAAGGTCAATCCTATCACTTTGGCAACCTTCTTAAACCCATAGAAATTTTTAGCAAAGGATTTAAATGTAGGTGTTTGAGGGGTGCCATAGGAAGTCTCATGGTCACATTTACTTCCATTTCTAGTGAACCAAGAAACCACGCAAATGATTCAGAAGGCATTCCAGCGTGCCACGTATCCTGACATCAAGGGAGAGAGAGTTATATTGTTCCTGGGCAAAGTCAACTATGGCCTATACAAGTGAGTCTAGGGGCTTGGTGAAAAACCAGGTTACTCTTTGCCCTCTTTCCCATTTCTCATTCCCTATCATATACATTCAGGGCCAAGATTGTGGGAAAAGGACAGCCTGGGAGTCACTTGCCCAAGATCACATAGAGTCAGGGGCACAGCCAGACTACAAGCTAGGTTTTCTGACCACTTTCTCCCTGTTCTCACTGCACTGGAGAAGAAGCCCTCCTAGACACACCATCCTGTCTAGACATGGGGTGTTACACTCTAATCAAGCAAATATCCCCACCTGCATGAAGTCACAGCTCTGAAAGCAAGGGGAAACATTTTGTAGCACTGTATAAATACATGGCATTTTTATTCAAACTAATGCATCATAAGCACATTCAATGTGAACCATTACATTTGCCTCATAGTTTAATTAGGTAAAACTTATTGATTTATGAAAGGCAGAATAGTATAGTGAATAGAGAGCTGGCCTTGGAACCAGAAAAAGCCAGAGAAAGCCAGAAAAAGCCAGGTTTAGGTCCCTTCTTTGACACATGCTGGCTCTGTGACTCTGGATAAGTTAAGTTCTTGTTATCCCTGGCACTTCTCAAAGACTGAGTTACAGAATAATTGACTGTCTACCTGGGGGGAGAAAATTTCCTCATGGTATGTCCCCTATCCCAATGAAATTAGAGGTCTGCTCGAAAAAGAATTAATAATAAATACATCTCAGTATTCATGTATCTACATGGAAATGTTTGATGTTTTGACCTTAGTAACTCTGTGAGCCCATTTCCCAACTCTCCAATGAGAGAATTGGGGTCGAGATGATATTGGAGGTCTCTTTTCCCTCTGACATTCCATGTTCTAAGAGTGGCTTAATGGATAAAGAGCTGGCCTCAAAGCTAGGAAGACCTGGGTTCAAGTTCTCCCAATTACTCATCTTCCTACATGACCCCGGGAAAATAAAATCTCCTAAGACCATACATTACAGAGCAGGTGCCTACTGGCATTGGAGGAAATCTTCCTCCAATTTCCAGTGGAGGGAAGTTCCTGGTGCAAATGACATTTCAGTCCCTAGTGCTTACACTAGGGTAATAGTAGTGTAAGTAGTAGTTAGTGAGTAGTGGTGACTGGGGACGCCTCTTCTGCTCTGTTTCTGCTCTGGAGCCTGTTTCACCCCCATGCCCAACGGCACAAGGTCTGATCTCTGTTTCCTCTCCCAGCATTCAGATCAGCAACCTGTCCATCTTCAGCAGCCAAGCGGAGCTGAAGAAAGATAAGAGCATAGACATTGCAATTCAGAATGTGTCTGTGATCTTCAAAGGGACCCTCCAATATGACTACAATGGGAGATGGTTGTAAGTATCCTTTCAAGTGCTTTCTTGAGCTAAGAGACCTAACTCCTTGATGGCAGGGACTGTCTTTATACTCCTAGCATGTAGCATAGCATTGTGTCTGGCACATAGTAGGTGCTTAATAAATATTTATTGATTGACTGAGTTCCAACTTGCTGCATGAGGTTGAGCAAGGCATTTCTCTCCTGTAGGCCTCAGTTTTTTCATCTGCAAATTGGGGCTATTGGTCTAGATCAGAGGTTCCCAAACTTATTTGGCCTACTGCCCCCTTTTAAAAAAATTAATCTGTATTCCCCTGGAAATCTACTTTCTTTAACCCTTTAATGTTTTGTTTTTTAATTTGTGTCATTTCAAAAAAAAATACAATTTAGGGGCAGCTAGGTGGTGTAGTGGATAGAGCACCGGCCCTGGATTCAGGAGGACCTGAATTCAAATCTGTCCTCAGACACATAATACTTACTAGCTGTGTGACTCTGGGCAAGTCACTTAACCCCAATTGCCTCACCAAAAAGCAAATATATATATATAATTTAAAAAAAGATGCATCTTAAATTTAATAATTTATTGTAAATTTGTGGGAATTTTTCCTGCATTGAAATTTTGATGATGCAATATTATATCATATAATTATATAGTATCGTATTGTAAACAAGTTATTACACGCACAAATTCCTGCCGATGCATGCTGGACTTCCCAACAATGCATGACACATTTGCCTACCTGCCAACACTTGCTTGTTAAGACCTGTTGTCGGACTTGACCACTGGTCAGTTATAACTTGTATTTTGTGTGTTTATTTGGAAAATAATGGAATCACCGTGAGTTTAACTCTGTTAAACAACAGATGAAACGTGTATGAATGCTTTTTCAAAATTTTCTTCTCTTTCCTTATGCTTCTACCTCCCCTTTATTTTTATTTAATGCGCACCCCCTCCCCCAATGGCACTGGAGGCAGCTACTGCCTCCCTGGGTCATTCCAGCGCCCCCTAGCTGGCAGTATCACCCACTTTGGAAACCAATGGCCCTAGATTCTCTCCAAGGTACCTTTCTTCTCTGATGGCCTGGGTTCCATAATCCCACATACCTTCAGGCAAATACCTTGTAGAAGAGCGTTTTCAGTTGAGCAATCAGTTGTCTCCAGTTGTCCCAGGTAATGCTTAAAGCTTCTCTGTGGGTATTCTTCGTTTTACAACAATTCTTTATACCAAATCCCAGAAGCATGGCAAGGATATAGATGGAAATAAATTATATTACTTGAAAATTCAAACTTAAAGGATTTGGAGAAAAGATTCCTGGCTATGTCAGGGAATTCTAGAACCTGGGACAAATTCAGAGTGGAGGGGAGACATAGACCCTGGGACGTCCCAAGGTGAGTGCATACTGCCTTTGCCATTGCTTCCTGGTGCGCCCTATAGCGTGGCTCCCAAACCAGGCAGTGTGAAGGCAGTCTGCTAAAGCTGGATGCAGGGTATGTCTGTAGGATTCAGACCTTTGAGGGGCGTGTGTGTGTGTGTGTGTGTGTGTGTGTGTGTGTGTGCTCTCGCACTTACTTCTTCCCCACACTGCCTCAGAGGGAAGTGCCCTCTCTAGCTGTCTGTACCACAGGACAAAGCCCTAGACACTCTCTGCCAGTTACACCTCTGCAAGGATCTGATGTGATCTCTGACTGATCAGCTCTGGAGTCCCTGCAGCTCAGCTCAGTTAGCTTGCTAAGGGTCGCACATTTGGCAGGTCTCCCACTCCTTGGGTCCTGTGCCATATCTCCTGTTTTATAATAGGAGCTCATGGGGACTTAGAGTTTGTCATTCAGAATTTCTCCTGCCAGGAATGCATTGCTTTGCTGTGGTGAAGGAGGTTGGTGGTAGAGTGGACCCCCCGGGTCCTTTAAGCTGAGAAGGGCTGAGTCTTCTGGTGCCATGGAGCCAGAGAAGTGTGTTTTAGTGTCTTAACTTTCCTTATTAATCTTCCTTGTTAGACTGGAAGTTCATCGGTCTGTTGACTTTGAAATTGACGCTTCACTTGACCTCCAGATCAATACCCAGCTGAGTAAGTAAGCACAGTACTGAGCCATGCCTTGTGACTTGGGCCTTGCACCTCTCCCATGGGTCTGGTCTTGGCATCTGGAATTTACTCAGCCCTAGGAGTCTGAAGCAGCTCCTTGGGGGTGAACTTGGGAATTGGGACACCTGGGTTCTGTCCTCAGCTCTATCACTTGCTAGCTAGGTAACCCTGAGTTAGTCATTTCACTTTCCTTATCAGTCATGTGGGAATAAGGTCTAACCTTGATCATAGGGTTGTTGTGAAACATGGAATTGTCACATAATGAGCACAAAGGATCAGCTCTTCCTTTGCAATCTCAGTGGGCCCTTACTCCCATCCCAGGAAGGGAGAGACTGCACACAGGGCACATGTGCTACCCCCTACGTCACCCAAATCCATTGCCCAGCTGGTGAGCTGCCATGGCCTAGAGAGGCAGTGCTTTGGCTCCCCCTGCTGGCCTAGGCTCTTTATAACTGGGGCTTATTTTTGGAGAACAGATTGCAATGCAGGGCGTGTGCAGGCAGACACCTCCGACTGCTCTTTGTCTTTCCACAAGCTGCTCCTGCGTCTTCATGGAGAAAAACAGTAAGTGCTTCCCTCACCCCAGGAACCAGCTCTGCCATTCTGTGTCTGGAGCCTCCCCCCATTCTGATATCCTATGTCCTAACACCCCTCTGACATCCCGTGTTCTAAGGTCTTTTCCAGCTCTGATATTCTGGGTGCTGAGCCCCCCCCCCACTCTGATATCCTGTGTCCTGACACCCCTCTGACATCCTGTGTTCTGAGGTCCTTCCCAGCTCTGATATTCTGGGTGCTGAGGTCCCTCCTTACTCTCATTTTAAAAAAAAATTATATATATGCATATGTGTGACCCACATAGACATGGGTCTACGTGAGTCTACAACTACGTGTAGACAACATATATATATATATATATATATACACACACACTATATATATATATATAATTATCTACACACAATATATATAGACATAGTATAGTTGTGGACTCACGTAGAGCCATGTTACAGTCATATATTTCATGTAATCATGTGATTGCATATAGATAGAGCTTTTTAGGATCAGGGCCCCAGTGGTGTTAAAGTGGAAAGAACACTGGCTTTGGAGTCAAAAGTCCTGCCACATGTTATCTGTATAACTTTGGGTAAGTCACCACCTCTCTGAAACTGTTTCCTCACCTGTAAAATGAGGAAGCTAGACCAGATGGCCTCAGGAGTCCTTTCTAGCTCTAAATCTATGATCTTACATAGGATTTGTAAGAGCTATAAGCAGGAATTCGGCATCTAGTGAAAATTCAGTTGAAGAAGGTCTAGAAAGGGCTTGTGGATTCTTTTTCTCTTCAGATCCCTTTGATGTGAGTTATAGGCTGCATAAGCAAAACTCCCTTTTCCTGCTATCATTCCTTGTTCCTTCAGGCCCCTTCCCCTCAGTTCAGCATCTCTGGAGCCCCTATGCTGCTCTACCTTTCCATTTCATTGTCACCTGTTCCATTGATTACAAACTGCCCTTTGTCTTTCTTCCCACTCTCTTTCATCTATTTGCTTTCATGTAAACCTAGTTTCCCCAAGAAGACACCCATTCCTGGCTATTCTTCCCATCTCAGTACTATATTACCTTCTTTCATGGCTCCAGACATAGTGAGCCAGGAGGAGGAAGAGTAGACATGGGCCTTGCTTCTCACTGATACTTCCAATTTACCCCATCCCTCTATATATCACCCTGCTCATACACTGGTGGTTATTACTATTCTCACCAAATTTCCACCACTAGTGATCCTTAACCCTGGGTAATCTTTCCCTTTAACCCCAATGATACTGGTGGAGAACCTCTAGATGAGGCTAGTCTCCAGACTGTAGCATGCAGGAATGCTTCCTTAGATTTCAGTGCCTGGGTCAAAGCCCTAGTTACTCCACTTGAGTTATGACTCTGACCGGAGACATAATTGGAGGATTTCCTCCTACTGTGAATGAATTAAAAACCAGATGCTTTTCTACATCCAACAGACCAGGCTGGATTGAAAAACTGTTTACAGACTTCATCTCTTTCACTTTGAAGTTGATCCTGAAAGGGCAGGTAAGGAGTTTTCTATAGAGGCAAGATGATCCTTCACCAGAATGCCCTCCTTTGAGCTGACAAGGCTCTGTCCCTAGACACTAGGCTATGGAGCACAGTGTCAGGTGATTTGGGCCATTGATGTTCCTTCACTTTGAAAAAGGGCCCACAGAGCAGATTCCTCCAGGTCCCTGAATACAGATGCTATTGGCCTCTGAAGGAATAGGGCTGACTCCTCATACTTGTTCCTTGGGTTCACTTGGTTTGACCCACATCTCATTGCCGGGTAGTGGAAGTACCTGATGGGTCTGAGACCTAAAAGGGAGGGAGGATTCAGTCAGCTATGATGACACCAGGGATTTGAAAGAAGCCCTTTCTCCAGTCTGCACCCCCTAAATCTCCCTTTGTCTCTTGCCTCTCATTCCTCAGGTATGTAAGGAAATCAGTGTTCTTGCCAACATCATGGCCAATTTTGTCCAGGACAAAGCAGGTAAAATGTGGCTTCTTTTAAACCCTCCTTCTGTTTTCCTTCTGACCTTTTGCATCTTCTTTCTTCACAAATAATTGATCATAGGATTTGTATCTGGAAAGAGATATGCTAAGCAGTAGTTCAATTGAATGGATTTAAAACCAGTTGAATGGCTAGATCCAAAGAAGAGTCATTAGTGGGTCTGTATCAGCTTGGCAGGAGGACTCTAATGGAGTGCTCCAGGGATTTGTGCCAAGTAGCCCAACTAGTAGGTCAAAGGATGGTATCCGGGCCTTCTGAGTGTTACCTGGAGGACCTAAGTGACTGAACTTCTGAACCACAGAGATAGCAGTTTAATTGTGGTGGTGGTGGTCGTAGTAGTGGTAGTAGTAGTAGTAGTAGTAGTAGTAGTAGTAGTGGTGGTGGTAATAGTAGCAGTAGCAATAGTAATTAGCTAGCATTTATATAGCAACTACTATGTGACAGGCATGTAAGTATTTTACAAAGATTATCTCACTTGATCCTCAAAACAATCCTGGGAGGTAGATGCTATTATTGTCCCCATATTTTGAAGAAACTAAGGCAAACAGAGATTAAGTGGGTTGCCCAAAGTCACACAGCTAGTAAGTATCTGAGGCTGGATTTGAATACAGGTTTTCCTGATTCCAGGCTCAGCACTTTATCCACTTTGCCACTTAGATATAGATTGAATTAATTTCTGCCTCTGTGCTCTGGTAGTAGGTTTGGAGACTTCCAGATAGAGTTGTAACTATGAGAGATTATACCTAGGGCAAATTCATTGGTGGGGAAAAGGGAAGGGAGATTGTAGGACAGAGGACAGCCTGATGGGGGGAGGTGGCTGTGGTGGTACCCAACACAATCCAACAAAATGGTGGGCAGTAGCATGAGAGTATCCAGAGCAGTCACACTGCTAGGAAGGAATTGCCTCTCCCCCAGAGAGTCCTAAAGCGCATTGTGCCCTCTTCCTCTAGGGAAGGCACAAGGCAAAGCATAAGGACTCTAGCTGTCTTTGGAACGAATCATGAAAGCATGCCCATTCATGAAGAAGGACACCCCCTACCCCCTTGTTGTTGCTTGTGGGGAAAGCCTCACCTGCCTCATGCTAGTGTGGCTCTGGTTCCAGAAAATGCTCTCTCTTGCACTGAAGATTCTTATTCAAATTAAGTCAGTAAGTATTACCAAATAGCCATTATGCAGATTGGTAGCAGTCCTAGATACAATGAGGGGCTAAAAAAGATAGTGCCCCTATCTAGTTAAAGAGTGCAAGAATTGGGGCAGTTAGGTGGCACAGTGGATAGAGCACCAGTCCTGGAGTCAGGAGGACCTGAGTTCAAATCCTGTCTCAGACCAGACACCACTTGACACTTACTAACTGTGTGACCCTGGGCAAGTCACTTAACCCCATTTGCCTCACACACACAAAAAAAAGAGTACAAGAATCACCCAAGGATCAGTGTAGGATATGTAAATATCATGGAAGAGGCACAGATAATAACAGCTATAGGAGGTTAGAAAGAGAGATACCTGCAGGCTGAGGTGGATAAGGATTTGAGCTAGACCTTTCTTGTTATCATTAGCAATAGCAGCAAATATCTGTGAAAGATCTATTCTGTGACCAGTGCTGTGCTAGGCATTAGGGCTGCTAAGAATACTGCCTGGGTGATTTGGTGCAAAGTACTTAACCTCTCTGGACTTTATTTTCACTCTCCATAAAATAAAAAGATTAGACCAGATGATCTCTGTGAGGTATCTTCCAGAGCTAGATCTTTGGTCCTAAGTATAAGACATAATCCTTTCCCTCAATGGGGGAAAATTAACTTATGAAACAAGACAGATGTCATTGGTCAGTTGTCAGTGAGGGATACAGACTATAAGTGCTTCAGAAGTCCAGAAACAGGAGAGCTCAGTGAGAAATAGAGCAAGGAGAGACTTCATAGAGAAGGGAAGATATAAGCTGGGCCTTGAGTGGGCCTTCATGCATTTCCTCCCCCCCCACCAAAAAAAAAAAAACCAAAAAAAAACCCAAAACCTGGGGATCTAGGGAAATGACTCATGGCTTGTCATGCTTGGGCTTTAACAAAATACAGAGGTGTGAAGAGAGGGAAGAATTAAACAGGATCCCAAGATTCTGAGCCTGAGTGACTGGGAGAATGCTAGTACCATGGACAAGGACTGGGAAGTTTGGAGGGAGACTGTTTTGAGAAAGGAAAAATCCACACTGGCCATCGCCACACCCTCCTTAATCACTGGGGAAAGTGCAGACAATGTAAATTTTATTCCCCCTCTAATCAAATGCCCCTTTACCCACGGGGAAAAACAGGTCCTGACCTGGATACATTTTGTTGGGGTAGGAAAAAGGGGAATGTAGGTGATATCTGAGGCCAAAAATGAGGTCATTTTTCTCCCTAAATCATAATTGAAATGGGGATAGAATCTTGGTGTCTTGAGACCAGGTCTCCAAATCCCACAGTCCTGTCGCCTCCCCATGCTTCTATATGTAATGGCTGGGGTAGGGGTAGATATAGTTGAGGTAGAGAAGAAAATGCCAAGAGGGGCATTTAGGATTCTTAAGCTAGCTCCTGATTTTCCTCCTTTCAGCCAACTTCCTCACAGATGGAGACATTGGTGTGGACATCTCCCTGACCAGAACCCCAGTAATCAAAGGCAGCTACCTGGAGTCACATCACAAGGTTGGAATGAGTCAGGGAAGACATTTATAGGTGGGGTTTCTGAAGGGGCTGGGCCTAGGATAAACCAGAATTCTTTATTCTACCCCCACTCTCCTCATTCATCATTCTGAACTCCCACTGGATATCTCTTAAGCCAATAGCATCCAGGGAGAAAATTGGATTTAATGGAAAGAGCACTACATTTGAAGTCAGACAACCTGGCTTCCAATCCTGTTACTGCAGTTTGCTATACATGAGACCTTGGGCCATTCATTTCATTTCTCTAGTCCTCATTTATAAAGTGAAAGAGCTGGAATGGATTATTTATAAGGTGCCTTCCAACTCTAAATCCTATGATACACACCTAGGCCCCTTCCCATGGAACCCAGTTTGTGGCCAAAGACCACACTTGCTTTACACTCTGTAGGGCTCTTTCCCGATGTCTGTTTTGGAGCTCAGTAAGAGTTCTCTTGGGAACAGCTGTCCAAAGTCTTCCTACAGCCTCTGCCCGATTTGTTTCTTAACTATCACCACTGAATTAGGGCAGAGGTCAAACTCCTTCTCCATCTGCAAGTCAAGTCCAACCAATTGACTAGCCATGCTAAGGGGGAGGGGCGTTTGAGGGGTGGGGGGAAACTCTGGCATAGGATAATCCAGTAGCTATAGGGAGAAGCTAGCAAAGAACAAATTTAAGTTGGTAGTGAGTAAAAGCATCCTAACAATGAGGGTTTTTCCCAAAGCGGAAAGGGCTGCCTCAGGAAGTGGTGGATGAGGACCTCGTTGAAAGTCTTAAGTAGAGATTGGATGCCTGTTTAGTGGGTATACTGAGGTAAGGATTCTTTTTGAATTATGGGTTGGACAAAATGGCTAATGAGGTCCCTTCTAAACTCTAAAATTCTGTGACTCTGATTCTGACCCTACAGATATCTTTCTTGGAGGATAATATTTGTTTCTGGGGTTTGGGGATACATGATAAGATTTGAGCAAGACAGAAGATCGCCCTGTGTAATTTTCTCTGACTTCTCTGGGCTGATCACAGGGTCATAGATTTAGTGCTGGAAGGAACTTCTGGAGTCATCTAGTCCACTGCCCTTACCTGCTTTGCAGATGACAAAACTGAGGACCAGAGAGGTAAAGCAGCTTGCCCAAGGTCACAAGGTAGTGAGTAGCAGTAGGTTTGAACCAAGGTATTCTAAATCTAAATCTTCTCACTGCTGAACAGTGAAAATGGCCATGCTGCTGACATTAAAACCAATCTCTGTTCTTTGCGTGTGAGACAACTAATGTCAAGGCACAGAGGGTATATGACATGCTGGAGGACAGAGAGAATTAACATTGTCCAGTGAATAGGAAGATTGGTGAATCTACTAAACAGTTGCCAATAATTTGACAAAACAAAGTTCTGGAATTCTCTCACCTTCCTCTGATTTTTTTCTCTAGGGTTTCCTGACCTACAAGAACCAGTCCTCAAGCTTTCAGGACTCTACCTACACCCCAAACCTCCTGGGTGACTCCCGAATGCTGTACTTTTGGTTTTCTGATAAAGTCTTGAGCTCCCTGGCAAAGGCAGCCTTCCTGGACAAGAGACTAATGTTGACCCTGACAGGAGATGAGTTCAAGGTCAGAAGGGATGGGCTTCTGTGTCTGGGGGAAGGTATAACACCCACCTATGCCCGAATTGAGAATGATAGCTGTGGAAAAACTTGCAGGCACTCTAATTGGCTTCAGATAGAATATTTGGATAGAATAATATCTTATTCTAGAATCATCGAATCTCAGGGTTGGAAGGGACCTTCAAAGTACCTCAACCAGCTGTCCTTGAACGTAAATCTCTCCTGCAACAGTCCCAATAAGTGGCCATTCAGATAAAAACCCAGCTCAAACAAAATCTCCTTAAGGATTAATAATTATATGTTGTAAGACCCTGAAAGACAGTGGCGAATAGTGGTTAGAGTATTAGCCACAGAGCTAGGTTGAGTCATGCCTCTAACACATATTCATTGGGCAAGCAGCCTGATCTCTCAGGGCTCTGGGCAATTTTTTAAGGCTGTAAATTGGAAAGGTGTTGGCCTGCTTTGGTAGAAGAATTTTTCCTCCTGAGTGTTGCCTGTATCAATGAAATCATAGGGCCAGTCCTTTCCCTTGATCCTTAAGACTTCTGATATGAAATGATTGTCCTCTGATCTGAGGTCCCCCTCACACCAGCTTTCAAAAGGGCCACCCACTGTAGCTGTACAAAGACATGTACCTGAGCTTGGCTCTGCCCTGTTGAACATTTTTATCAATGATTTAAGTAAAGCCATAGATGGAATACCTCCCAAATTTGCCATTGAAGTAAAGCTGGGAGATATAGCTCTAACTTATCGGATGACAGTGTCAAGATTCAAAATGACCTTGATAGTCTAGAATGCTGGGCCAAGTGTAAGAAGGTGAAATTTAGCAAGACTAGTCTTATACTTGGGTTCAAAAAAACAAACTTCACAAATATGAGAGGTGAGGCATGGCCAGAGAGCAGTTTATCTGAAAAAGAGCTGGGAGTTTCAGTGGAATGCAAGATCAAAAGGAATCCACAGTATGACGCAGCAGCCAAAAAAGCAAATATGCATACATACATACATACATACATACATATATATATATATTTTCCATTTAAGAAGCTAATGCAATCTTGGGCTGCAAAAATTGAGTAATATTGGTGGTGTCTGAATTAATGAGGTCATAATACTTCTGTACTCTTCAGTAGTGGTTGTAGTAATAGTAGCAGTGGTAGTGGTAGTAGTAGTAATAGTAGCGATAGTCACAGTAGCAGCAACAGCTAGCATTTATTAATAATATATCATTTTTCCTCACAACAACTCTAGTAGGAAGGTATTAGTATTATCCCATTTTGAAGATGAGGAAACTGAGGCAGACAGAGACTAAGTGACTCACCCAGGGTCACACAGCTAGTAAGCGTCTAAGGCCAGATTTGAATTAACCCCAGGTCTTCTTAATTCCAGGTTCAGCACTCTATTCACTGCATTGGTAGACCATATCTCTAATACTTTGGTCAATTCTAGTCACAGTGTTTTAGGAAGGACTTCAATAATCTGGAAAGGGTCCAGAGAAGGACAATGGGAGGTGGGGCAAGGATTATTGAACCTATTTTACAGATGATGAAACTAAGCCACAGAGAAGTTGGGTGACTGGAATTCAGGTTTCTGACTTCTAGTTCTGGGTTCTTTCCACTCCTAGGAAGCATAGTATTGTAGAAAAAGCACTGGATCTGGAGTTAAGAGAAATCTATGTTCAAATCCTGGTTCTAATGCTTAAATAGCTGAGTGACCTTGGAGAAGTTCCTTCACTTCTCTCTATCTGCATTACTTTGTCCGTAAAAAATGCAGGTTACAATATTTCTAACCCCTCACAGGGTTGTTGTGAAGAAAGAATTTTGTGAGTCTTAAAGTACTAGAGAAAGGTGAATTAATTGTTAATACCGCTATTATAATTTCACTAAAAAAAAAATGAGACCATGTACCATAAGCTCTCTCTTCTCTTCACCTCTAGGCTCAGTCTATCTCTACATTAGCCCCTCCTCACTTAATTCTTCTTTGTTCCAATCTCAGGTTAAAGAGGTGGCCCTTCCCCCTGCCAATCCAACCCCTCCACTTATGTGCTTGATCCCTATTTCATCCAGGAGTTTTCCTTTCTATTATTTCCTCTCTGTCCCTGATTTCCAATCTCTCCTTATCTAGGGCCTCCTTCCCTGTTGCTTATAAAGATGCTTCCCTAACCCCACAGAAGCCCCTTTATATGATCCAACTGTCCTCTCAAGCTCCCGTCCTGCCTTTCTCTTCCTTTTTACATCCAAACTCTTAGAAAAAGCTTCCTACAGTCGTTGCCTCCACTTTCTCACACCTCCCACTCACTTCTCAGCCCCTTGCAATCTGGCTTCCCTCCCCACCACCCAGCTGAAACCATTCTCTCCAAGGTTACCAAAGATCTATTAATCACTGGATTCAGGAGCAACATTTGATATTATTGACTATCTTCTCCTCGACACGCTCGTCTTCCCTGGTTTTCCTTACACAGCTCTCTCTGTCTCTACCTGTCTGAGTCCTTTTCAGACTCCTTTGCTAGAGCATCATCTTCGTCCTCATCTCCCTCCCCACTACGCCTCCCCCACCCCATATATGGGTGTATTCCAGTGTTCTGTTTGGAGCCCTCTTCTCTTCTTTCTCTACACACTCTTGGGGGAATCTCATCTGCTCCCACTGGTCCAACTCTCTCCTCCATGCAGACAACTTCCAGATCTATGCAGGCAGCCAGCTTCAGGACCTCTCCTGAACTCTGATCCTGTATCACCAATTGTCTATTGGACGTCTCCAGTTGGGTATACCAGAGGCGTCTCAAGCTCAAAATTAAAACTCCAATCTCCATGCCTTTGCACAGACTGTCCCCTATTACCAGGATGCACTCCTTCTTCAACACCAGAAAATCTCTAGCTTCTTTCAAAATTCAGCTCAAGTCCCTCCTCTTACAGGAAGCCTTTCTTGATCCCCTAAGTTGCTAATGCTCCCTACGAAGTCATTTAATATATATTTTGTTTATTTTTTCTCTCTTTCTCTCTATATGTACACATACATATATATGTATACACATACATACATATGTGTGTATATATGTATATATACACAATTATACATACATATATATATATATATATATATTTACATATGGAGAAAGAGTTTTCCCCTAATAGAATGTAAGCTCTTTGGACTTAATATATATTTTGTGCCTATTTTCTAAATATATATTGTTTTCCCCTAATAGAATGCAAGCTCCTTGAAGGCAGAGACTGTTTCCTTTCTTCTTCTTTTTTTTTTCTTTTGGTTTAGTTTTTTGTTTAGTTTTTTTGGTAGGCAATGGGGTTAAGTGACTTGCCAAGGGTCACACAGTTAGTAAGTGTCAAGTGACTGAGGCCAGATTTGAACTCAGGTCCTCCTAACTCCAGGACACATTCTCTATCCTCTGCACCACCTAGCTGCCCCCAGAGACTGTTTCATTTTTGTCTGAGTATTCCCAGTACCTAGTGCAGGGCCTGGTAAATACAAGGCACTTAAGAAGTGTTTTTTTTTTTAAGATTTCAAGTGCATTTTATTACATTAATAATGCCACGTTACAGTTGATAACAGACTACCTTTACTTCATATGTTAATTTTGGAACAATCCAGAATGATGCCAGCTTTGATGAAAAGGAATTTCTCCTTTTACTGGCTTCTCCAATCTTTTGGGACAACTCTGCCAACAGGGGACAGGTTCCATTCGATTCCAATTTGTGTCGCTGCATGTGCCCAAATGGCAAGACAGAAAGTGGCTCCACTTAGCAATATCGGGGTGCCATACTTATCATGAAAATTAGGCAGCCTATCTTGGTGTTTCTGCCTTTCAACAGTTTGCTGAAAGCTGCAAACCAAAAAATGGCTCAAGGCCCTCCTAAACAGAGGGAACAGCACCAAAAGAGCAAGAAGAAACCACAAGGGACTCAGGTTGTCGATAGCATGCCAAGCACGTTGCTCCGTCCTTGCAAGAAGTCAAAAGACAAGAAGTGTTTTTTGAAAGACTAAATGCATATATTACTATAACTATAACTTGCTCTCCCAGTTTGCTTACAGTATCAGCCTTTATGTCTGAATCATGAATCCATTTTGACTTTATTTTGGTATATGTTGTGAGATTTTGATCTATGCCTAGTTTCTGCCATAGTCTTTTCCAGTTTTCCCAGCAGATTTTGTCAAAGAGTGAGTTCTTATCCCAGAAGCTGGGATCTTTGGGTTTATCAAATAATAGATTACTATAGTCACTGACTACTGTCTTGCATACTTAACCCTATTCCACTGATCCATCACTCTTTTTCTTTTTTTTTTTTAAGGCAATTGCGGTTAAGTGACTTGCCCAGGGTCACACAGCTAGTAAGTGTCAAGTGTTTGGTCTGAGGTCGGATTTGGACTCAGGTCCTCCTGACTTCAAGGCCGGTGATCTATCCACTGCGCCACCTAGCTGCCCCCACCACTCTATTTCTTAGCCAGTACCCAGCAGTTTTGATGATTGCTACTTTATAATACAATTTAAGGTCTGGAATGGCTAGGCCACCTTCCTCTGCATTTCTTTTCATTAGTTCCCTTGATATTCTGGACTTTTTGTTATTCCAAATGAATCTTGTTATTATTTTTTCTAACTCTATAAAATAATCTTTTGGTAGTTTGATTGGTATGGCACTGAATAAGTAAATTAGCTTAGGTAGAATTGTCATTTTTATTATATTAGCTTGACCTACCCGTAAGCAACTGATGTTTTTCCAATTATTTAGATCTGACTTTATTTATGTAAAAAGTGTTTCGTAATTGTGTTCATATAGTTCCTGGGTTTAAGAAAGTAATTCCTTACAAATGCTCTTTCCATCAGACTGCTTCCTCCCCAAGACATCCCCTCCCATCCACATTCTATTCTATTTTGTAGGCGTTGCTGGAGAACAAAGGCCTGGATACCACCCAAGGCATCTTGCAGAAGGTAACTTCACTATTTGATGGGGTGTATTGGGGGGGGGTGGATTTGGAGATCTTTAAAACCATGTGATACATCCCACTCCAGGGCTAGTCCTAGGAACTCCCTTTATTCCCTCATCCCCATGGTTGGGCTAGGTCAGGGTAGAGAAAACCTATTCCATGGGGATGACAGAGGGCCCTGCAGCCTCAGACCCTCCCCTAAAGAGTGGATCCCCTAAAGTTGTTTATATGACTCTGGATTGCTTACCATCTTTCAAAGTCAGGTGAAATTACTTTGAGTTAATAACCCTTCCACCCACCATCCAAATTTCCACTGCAATCAATCAATCAATGAACAAGCATTTTTTTTCAGTATCTTGGATGCAGTGCTAGCCAGGCACTGGGAAATGCAGAGGATTCCAAATGATGCACAATCCTAGCCATTTCTATTTAGTTTTGGTTACATTAGGAATTTTTCTTTGGCTATTGATTTACCTCTCTAATTTTGGGCAACTTAAGTTACTTATAAACCCACTGATGAGAGGCAGGAACATGCTAGAGAATTAAATGGAGCCAGCTTGGGGGGGATTATTGGCAATAACAGAATTCATAAAGTAGGTAATCCAATTGTGGATAATTGACAATTTATTGTTGTTGTTCAGTTGTTTCTGACTCTTTGTGGCCCGTTTGGGGGGTTTTCTTAGCAAGAATACTGCAGTGGTTTGCCATTTCCTTCTCTAGCTCATTTTACAGATGAGGAAACTGAGGCAAATAAGGTTAAATAACTTTCCCAAGGTCACAGAGCTAGTATGTGTCTGAGGCCACATTTGAATTCCTGACTCTAGGCCACGTACTCTATTGGTACACTGCGTCACCTAGCTTCCTCCTTTTGAAAATTAACAGTATTGTTATTAATGGGTGTCTGCCCAGTACTAGCAGGTTGTGCAGAGGCAGCCAGGAAGCTAATTAGCTAACTGCCTTTCCTAGGGCAAACCTTGCCAAGAACACCCACATCTTCTTTGGAACCCAACTCACAGTCACTCAAAAACAAATTTTTTCTGGAACCAGGGGTCTTCAAGGGCTCAGAGTACGTGGTTGTCAAGTTTTGGGTTTTTTTTCAGGCCATTTGTATTTTTAGTTCCCTTTTTTTTTTCAATTAGCAAAAATCTATTTTCTCTCCTTGCCACCTCCTCTCCTCATTGGGAAAAAAAAAGACATGAAAAACAAGACACTTGTAACAAATGTGCATAGTTAAGTAAAACATATTTCTACATTGGCCATGTCATGATCATTTTAATCAAGTGATTAAACCAGTGAGCCAGAGCCCAGGGCTGATAAGGCCCAGATCATGAGTCCTATCCCTTTTAGACTCATTAGTTACCTCAGAAGAAATAATGTATGTGAAATAAATTTCAAACCTTAAAGTATTATATAGATATAGATATGTACATGCATATATATATACACATATGTGTCACTTAATATCATTATTTTCTGACTGCCATCAAAGCTGTAACTAGGGTGGGGTGCTTGGTCCTTTAAACCAGGGCACTGACATTTGGGCAAAGCATGTTTCTATCATGTGGTTTCCCTCTATCCAAGGAGGGAAAGAGAAGGCAGATACCAGGGCCCTGGCAGATCAGTGTTGGCACAAGGAACAGCTGAGAATATGGTCTGATAAAGAGATGCTGCTTATTCAGATTGCATGCCACCTCAGGCAGAGGGTGGAGTCAGCTCCTGGGCTACTTAGGCACCAGTGGTGGGCAAGGGTGTAGTCCTCTTGATCACTTTCCAACCATATGAGAAAGGCTCTTTAGGGCTCCGCCTTCTTTAAAAGAAAGGATATATTTCTCTGAAGCTCATTTTATTTCAGAGGCCTCTTAGCACATTCTTCTCAGGAATAAGAGCATTCTAAGACCTTGAATCCTCCAGAGACATGTTCCAGGGTAGGGAACATGCTTCTCTGTTCCACATTCAGTCTGGGGGAAGGGGTAGCATAGCAGCCCCTTCCAGGATGGGCAGGCTGAGAGCTGATTGCCCACATCATGAATTCTAGCCTCCCTCAAATGAATCTGTCCCAAATGCCAGGATGTCCAGCTCTGGCTCTGTCAATCCTCTGAGTACTGATGAGATCAGAGGTACCATCAAGGCAGGGCTGCTAAGGAGATCTAGTCCTTAGTGAAAGACACCAATTACCACCGCAGCAGGTACCCTAAAAGCCTGTGTGTGTATTAGTCAAAAAGCATTTATGAAGAACTTACTATGTGCCAGGCACTGTGCCAAGTTCTGGTCCACAAATCACAGCAAAAACATGGTCCCTGTTCTCGAGGAATTCACATTCGAATGGCAAAGACAACGTGTAAACACAGCCTCAGAAACTTACTACTTGTGTAATCTCGGGCAAGTCACTTAACCTCTGTTTGCCTCAATCTCTCCATCTGTAAAAAGGGGATAATAATAGCATCTACCTTCCATTCTTGTTGTGAAGATAAAATGAGATAATATCCATAAAGTGCTTAGCACAGTACACAGCACATAGTAGGTGCTATATAAATGCTAGTTATAATAATTATTATCTATATGTACATAATATACACAATATGTAAACAACTTTTATAAATATACAAGATATATAGAGTGTAAATGGGAAGTAATAGCACTGGGCAAGGGTAGGGGATAAGGACTGATGAGGTGGGAAAGATGCCATGAAAGTCTTGCAAGAGGTCAGATTTGAACTGAATCTTGAAAGGGGCCAAGGAAGCTAGGATTTGGAAGTGAGAAAGGAGAACCTTCTAGCCACAAAAGACAGCAAGTGAAAAGGCACAGAATTGGACAATGAAGTGTCATGTACAAGAACAGCAAGAAATCTAGTACATCAGTCATACAGTTTATTCTATATACTATCAATCATAGAGCCCAACTAGCTGTTGCTAAATAAAGGTTCTTATCTCTGTCCTGGAAGAGCAGGGGTATCAACCCTTCCAGGCTCCTGACCTCTGTCTCTGGCGTGGGGGTGGGGGTGGGGCTCATGTCTCTTGCAGATTTTTCAGATTTCCTCCATCAGTGACTCTCAGGTGGTGGTTCAAAGCCTGACTGCCCCCCTCATAACCTGCACGCTGGAGGGTACTGTAGTGAAGTCCTCTGTAAGTGTGGAAATCCAACTCCTGCACCAGGACCAGGCTCCTACTGTGGCATTCTCTTTTGAAGAGGTGGGTGCGATACATTCTGGTTCCCAGATGTCACCAGATTGTAGCCTTGGGCCCCGGTTTCAGTTGCAAACATCCTTGACTCCCCTCTCTAATTCTGAGAGTCCAGGCCTAACTCCCCCTGCCCTAGGTAAGTACAATACCATTAGCACACACACCTTCTGCCTGTAGAAAGTAACCCGAGCTCTGGGGTTGCCCTGGGTGCCAAGAGACTGCTCATATCGGATGTGCCCAAGCCAAAGGTTTTCTCCCTTGGCTTTTGTCCCAAGTGCGATATGCAAAGAGCACTGGACAGGGAATCCAGAGACCAGGGTTCTGATCCTAGCTCTGCTACTAATGAGCCATGTGACCTGGGCAAGCCCTTTTCCCTCTGGTTTCTTTCTTTGTAACACAATGATAACTACCTTTCCCAAACTACCTTGTATTTAGGTACTTAGTATAAGTTTACATTGATTCACTATATATATATATATATATATATATATATTTACATTTATATATATATACATATTTGTATTTATATATATACATACATATACACATACACATACATATGTGTATATATGTACATTTCCCCCCAAGTTCATTCTTCTATTTTTATTTTTTACGAGTATTTATATTCTCTTCCTCCCTCTTCCCTCCCTTACCCCAACTGAACAATAATAAAAAAGAAAAAAAAAAGAAAATCCTTCTAACAAATGTGCCTAGTCTAGCAAATCAAATTCCTACATTGGTCATGTCCAAAAATGTATGTCCCACTCTGCATTTTAAGTCCCTCACTGCTCTGGCAGAAGGTGGGTCAATTCTGCATATATTGACATCTCCATATTGTCTCCCCAATTCGAATGTCAGTTCCTTTCAAGTTGAGACCTTTTCATTCTCTGTGTACTAGAATGCCCTGCACCTACCAGTAGCTGGTGCTTATTTTTGTTCATTACAAATTGATTTCCCTTGCTACCTATGTAAAGCCCTTTGCAAAAATTAAAGCACTATATAAATGTCACTTTTTATACTTAAATACCCAAACTTGCTTTGTTAAGATTTGTTTGCATATTATCTCCCCCATTAGATTGTAAACTCCTCGAGGGCAGTCTTTTGCCTCTTTTTGTATCCCTAGCACTTAGAATCTAGCACATAGTAGGCACTTAAATGTTTATTTAATGAATTAATTGAATGAAACAGATCTACTTCATTTGGGAGTCCCCTCCCAATAATGCAGATCATAACCCATCCATGTCTGCCCATCCTATCCTTCCTTAAGTTCATCACAAGGGGTTCACCCAATGTGCTAGAGGCCATAATAGTAATATTATGATTCCTTTCCCTAGAGCACTTAGTTCCATAACCTTCTTATCTATCTTTAAACATTTGGTTGCTTATGAGGCAACTCAAGACAACCACTACCAGGACAGAAAGTACCCATCCCATCAGAAAGGAAGGACCCAGAAGAAACCTGAAACCCCCTGCTCCATAGCTGGTTCAGTCTGTATTTTTGCTTGTACAGCTATGATTGTGTCAGCCACGTCTTCAATGTAGCCAGCTCTGAGCTAGGATAATCAAGCAAGAAACATTTGTTAAGTACCTACTATGTAATAGGCAATGAACTTACAAAGGTAAAAATGAGTCTCTACTCTGAGAGCTTGCACTCTACTTGAGACAAAGAGGAGAATATTTGATAAAATGTAGGATTTGGAAAAGCATTCGCAAGATCCCTGGGACATCCTTCTCTCTAAATTATTCTTTTTAGTAGGGATTCTTAACCTGGGGTCATGAACTTTTAAAAAATATATTTTGATAACATTATTTCAGTGTAATTAGTTTCTTTTGTAATTCTATGCATTTTATTTTATATGTTAAAAAAAATTATTCTGAGAAAGTGCCCATAGGCTTCACTAGACAGCCAAAGGGATCCATATTATAAAAATGATTCAGAACATTTGCTCAATACCTGAGTGATCCTGGCCAAGTCATTCCCTATCTCTGAGTCTAATCCATAATATGAGAGGCTTAGACTAAATGATGTTTAGTTCAAATGAGATAATGACATTTGACAATGTTAAAGTATCATGTAAATATCAGCTATTGCCATCTAAGGCGCCTTGGCTCTAAAAATCCTATAACCCACCCCTGAGACAATGGACGAGTCAGAGGCTGCTCTATATAGCTCGGTCTTCTGTAAGGGACAAGGAGCTAAATAAGGACTATTGTCAATGAGATGAAGGCAGATCAGTGAGTAGAGGGAGAGTGTTTGGCTCTGAAAAAGCCCCAGGATCTTTCCAGAGACAGAAGAAGAATGAAGGAAACCCTTGGCAAAATGTTCTTGTGGTCGAAGCACGCTATTTTCTTTTTTTTATTTCCCACAGTTTTTCCCTTTTGTTCTGATTCTTCTGTCACAACATGACTAATGTGGAAATATGTGTAATAGGATTGTACATGTATAACCTATATCAGATTGCTTGTCATCTTGGGGAGGAGGGAGAGTAGGGAGGGAGAAAAAAATTTGGAACTCAAAATCTTGAAAATTATCTTTACATGTAATTGGAAAAAATAAAATACTATTAAGTGGGGTGGGGACTGGGCGGGGGGGAGAAATGATGCTTGTGGGCCTGGAATTTGAGTGTTAACCATCAAATGTGGGATGCAGACACAGACAGGACCTGAGTCTTTGGATTTTTCTCCCCAGGATGTTGTGACTGTCATTCAGGCATCCTACGAAGAGAAGAAACTGATTCTAAGCCTCTCTGATTTCCAGTAGGTCCCACAAAGTGAGGAGGGGAGGGTAATGGAGTAGAAGATCCCTTTAATTTAAGTCCATCCCTTTAATTAATTTAATAATTACTTAAGTGAATTTAAACTGAGAGCCTTCTGTACGCCCAGTCCTGTGGCAGATGTTCCTTGGGATGCAGGAGGAAATGTAATCCCTTCCTTAAAGGGAAAGAGAGTTGAGACATAATTTACAAGGTGCTGAGTGAAAGGAAGTATGGTATAATGAATAGAGTGCCTGCCTCCAGTCAGGAAGACCCAGGTTCCAGGCTTGTTTTAGACAAATTTGACTGTGTGATCCTGCGCAAATTATTTGACCTCTCAGTATCCCAAGCAGCTCTCTAAGACTAAAGGTTGCAAAAGAGTTGCTAATTGCATTAGCTAAGGGAGTTGGGTGTTTTTTATGCTAATGAGATGGCTAATCTAAAAATGAAAGTTCTAAGTACCCAATAAAGGGTATAGACAGTAAAAGTGCAAGGAAGAAAGAGATGAGTGAGGATGGTGGAAAGAGAACAGTGTCCAAGAAGATGCATTCATGGTGTGTGGAAGGGATAGCAAGGAGACTGATCTGACTGCAGTGAATAGTGTGTTCTGGAGGGGGCTACGGAGCAGGTTGGCAGGGTAGGCTGGGGGCCAGCGTATGGAGGCCCTGACAGGCAGGCTGGGAAGCAGCGAGCCATGGAAGGTCAACACTTCCCTCTTGTCTGTTTCCACAGGATTCAGCACAAATCTTTCCGTTCTGTTGCTACATTATCTATGGTAGGTTGACCCTGGAAGAAGACAGAAAAAGAAAGTGCTTAACTCTGCCATGCAGGTATCCTCATGTCTAGGGCCTAGAGAAAGAAACCAGGCATTGAGCCCAAAGGAAATTAGCTTTTTGCCTCTTTTTGTGCCCTATATTAATGAATCACTCAATATGATGATCCATATTTGTGAGGAGAGTGCCTATGTCTTAGTATAATGGCAGTTGAACAGGATATGTGAGCTGTCTTCCAGTTCCATTCTAACTTACTGTCTGACCTTGGGCAAAGTCACTTCATTCATTCATTCATTCATTCCATTTCTGGGATGGGGAAGGATCAACCTCAACCCTACCTAAGGGTTAATGAAAGAATCACTCTGAATGTGTTTTGAAAAGTATAAAACACCTGCACAAATGGGGGAGGAGGATAAGGTGGGGAGAGGACAGGTGTTACAGGAGAGGCAGCCTGGCTTAATAGAAAGAATGCTGGACCTTGTTAAGAAGACCTGGGTTCAGATCTCATCTCTGACACTTAACAAATGTGTGACCCTGGGCAAATCACTCCATAATAATACTCATGGTATGCACTTTTGCGAAAACCAAATGATAATTTATGCAAAGCACTTTGCACCCTGTATAGGTGTCAGCTGCTTTTATTATACGGGGAATAGTTAAGGGGGAAGGAAGAGAATGAGTGGGCTGGGTGATAAAAATGAATAGGACCCTTGAAGGTTTAATAAACTGGCAGCCATTCAGATTGATGAGAAATTGTGAGGAAGAAGTATGTACACCCAGGCCTTCTTCCTTCCCTAGGAATTTGGAAGATCCATGCATCTGGATTAGTTCTATCCCTACCTTGGGACTCTCTCACTTGTGATTTCTCCATTTGGCAGAGCCAAGAGTCAATCCAGGACTTCCTGAAGATCCTTACAACCATGGTGGGCATGCCTGTGATCATCTCCCGTAAGTGTCCTCGCAGGGGGCAGGGAGGAACTGGAAGGAGCTTGTTGGGTTTGCACTCCCAGGCCAAAGAGAAAGGTTGAGAAAGAAGTGCAGAGTCTCTAAGCTGCCTGGGATGGGGAAGGAGCCGAGGATGTAGAGTCGGAGCACCTGGGCTCCTCTTCTACCCTGATGTTCATTATTTATGTGACCTTGGTCAAATCACTCAACCTTCCTGGGCATGTTTCCTGTTTCCTCATCTGAACAAATAAGGGAGTTGGCCTAGATCAGGAGTGGGGAGCCTGTGGCCTGGAGGCCACAAGTGGCCCTCTAAGTCCTCAAGTGCGGCCCTTTAGTTGAATCCAAACTTGAAGTTGGAAAACAAATCCTTTTATTAAGGGGATTTCTTCTGTGAAGTTTGGATTCAATCAAAGGGCTACAGTTGGAGAACTAGAGGGCCACATGTGGCCTCCAGGCCACAAGTTCCCCGCCCCTGGCCTGGATGGATGCTGAGGATTGTGACCCTATGACTTATTGCCAGAGTAGTTAAGGAGCCTCTGATGAGGGAGGCACACATCTCAGGGCTCTGAAGGGGTTTTCTACTGGAGAAGGAAACCCTCTGATAACCAGGTCAGTCCTATTCCTGAATGGTATCACCTAGACTGGGCTCCTTCAGCCCTCAAAATCTTGCTTTTCCTCTGTGTACAATGGGACTAGTGTTCATCTACCATGTGATGTCCTGTTGCTGTGCATTCTAGGGTCCCAAGGACCCACCACATTGAATTCCTCCCTATTCTCTCCCTAGGGCTGGAGCCAGCACTCACAACACTGTTGAACAGTAAAGGCCTAGACCTCTTTGATATCATTAATCCGGAAGTTCTCACCAAACAGGTGAGTAAAGAGATGGGGATCAAGGTCTCCATGTGCTTTCCTAAATCCCATAGGCCCAGGGGATCTGATTTACTACTCATATGACCTTGGGTAGGGCACTCAAGTTCCTTGGACCTCTCTTACTTCATCTGTAAAATGGAGGTGGAGTGAAGAGAGGGGAGTGGGCACAGGTGACCTTGAAGATTCCTTTTAGCTTCTAATCACATTCATCATCTCACTGATTTTTTATACTTCTCTGTCCCAGGGTAGGATGGTCCCAGAGAAGTACTTGGGTACTTCCCTGGTAGTCTGTGGAGTAAGCTATACATTTTTTCCTCGTGAGGAGTAGAGGAAAGAAGGATAGCTCTCCTGAAAACTCTGAGCATCCTGGGAATTTGTTCAAACTATTAAGGGAACATTGCCCTGCCCTTCACTTCAGTATGGCAATACTCAAAGGATCTGTGGCACCTTTATGATTCTGAGATCTACAGGAAACTTCCAGCCTATGGGGGGAGGACATGGGGGAGAGCACCTATAGAGGATTGACAGGAGGGCCTAGGCAAAAACTGAAAGAGCACTGGCTCTGGGGTCAGAGGACCTGGGCTCAAATCCCACCTCTGATACAATACGAAGGGCAAGTCACTCTAGGTCTCTGAGCCTCAGTTTCCTCATCTATAAAATGAGAGAGATGGACCAGATGATTGTTGAGGTTCCTTTCAGGTCTAAATCTTTCATCTTATGACCTCTATTCCCCACCCCCATCACCTATTTCCCTTTTTTTTCCTCAGGGTTACTTGGTCCTCCAGATGGACTTTGGATTCCCCCAGCATCTGCTACAAGATTTCCTCCAAACCATCATCTAAAAGAGAGCCAAAGAGGGCTGCCTGGCCAACTGAACCAAAGGGAGATTGGGGAAGGTTGCCTTAGTCTCCTCACCTATCAAATGGGGATAACCATGAACACTTTCACTGAGGCACCTCACAAGGTTGTTGGGAGCATCAGATGAGCTCATGGGTCCAAATTGCTTTGTAAATCTGCAAAGCTGTTATTATTCTAATTATTCTCATTAGTATTCTCATTGTTTGGTCCCCCTTGCCTACAAGAAAATAAGGCCAAGAAAATAAGAAAGAACACCGGTGGTATTTGCTGTCTTCTCACCTCCCTCCCCAATTCTTACCCCTACTCTACAAGTAAGCCAGAAGCCCTCACAAGCTCCTATTGGTATTAGTCAATGTCATTAAAGCTGTGAGTTACTCTTCCTCTTTAGTGGGAGACTGGGGAAGATGGAGGTGTCTATTTCTGTCTAAAAACCATGAGGTAGTTGGACTCCTCCCTCTTTGTCCTTCATGGGTTTTTCTTGTGGTCCCTAATGGTTTCTGCTTTCGTGGCACTTCCTCCAACCCTGTTAACTTCTACAAGACAAGTCCCCTTCATTGTAAGATTTCCTTATACCTTCCCTCCCCCAGTGCTGGGGTCATATGGTAGCCACCACCATGGTTTGGGGGTTTCCTACAATCAGAGTCTGAAATTAGAGCTGTGGCTGAATCCTAAAGCATAAGGGCTACCTAATCCCCCTCTACCACACACTTGCTGTGTGACCTTTGGCCTGTGAGTTTGCTTCTGTGGGCCTCACATTTCTTTCCTACAAAATAAGAAAATTAGACAAGATGATCTCGAAGACTGTTCTCAGCTCTTATAGCCTAAAAGTCTATATTCTAAGATCATTTCTCCTCTTTGAGCTTCAGTCTATTCATCTGTAAAATGAAAAGATCAGACTAGGTTATCTCTAAGGCCCTTTCTAGCTCTTATATTCTGCTATTCTCAAAAGCCAGGACAATAAGGAGCAGCGATTTGTTGGTTGGTTTGATGTGGTTTAAAGGGATTGTTGACCCTTTCGCGCCCCCTTTAGTATACCATCACTTGCCAAATTTATCTCCCTAAAAGACTACTCTGGTCATGTCACTCCTCTGTTTGAGAACTGCCAATGGCACATGCCCATGAGATAAAGTCCAAATTCTTATTTGGCATCCTCAGCTTGGCATTCAAAGTCTTTTATAATCTAGCTTCAGTTTATCTAACTCTCGGGTCAGAGCCTCTCACAAGGGACCAGGCACACTTTGGGAATATTCTCACTTCTCTGATTCATAGGACCCACCCCCACCCTTCTCCCCTGCCAATGATCTGGAAAATACTATATGATCCCACCTAATGTGTTGTCACTGACTTCCCACAAAGCTCAAAAAAAGGAAAGTCAACGTTTTGTAGGAAAGCAAATAGAATGTACAACAAAGCTCATGGAACATAAAGACATCTTCCAATGAATATCCCACCCCTAGAGGCCTGTGTAGGGCCTCAATCACCTATAGTCCTGGGCTAAGTAGGGCATTGCCTCTAGGCTACTGAGCAAGGAGTGGGATGGTTTAGAAGACTCCAGGAGAGTTCCTCTTCCTTGGGTCATAGACCTTAGCTCTTTAGTCCAACCCCCTCAATTTACAGATGAAAAAACTGAGATCAAAGGAAATTAAGTGACTTACTCAAAGTCATATCAGAGGTAGGATATGAACCCAGGTTCTCTGAGTTAAGGTTTTTTCTACTGTACAACACTGCCTCCTATAGTTTTTTGAGGCAATCAGGGTTAAGTAACTTGTCCAGGGTTACACAGCTAATAAGTAGCTGAGGCCAGATTTGAATTCAGGTCCTCCTGACTTCATGGTAGGTGTTCTATCCACTGTTCTACCTAGCTGCCCCATGTCCTACAGTTCTATACAGCTTCCCAAAAGTAGTCATGATTGTCACACATCACTGTTGTTCAGAAGCTATCATAGGAACATAGATTTAGAGCCAGGAAGGACTTTGGAGGCCATCATTCATAACTCTCATTTTAGAGATGAGGAAATTCACAATGAGAATGTAAGTGATTTATCCAAGATCACAGAGTTAGCAAAAGTAGAGCTTCTCCAGCCTTTCAGCACAGTGTAGTTACATGACAAGCACTTCAGGAGAATTGACAACTGCCCCCAAACCATTCTCTGTTGTGGGCATTGTTCCATTACTACAGAAAGAAATACTCCAGTTTCCTTGTCTTGGCCAGAGAGGTAGCCCTTCCTGTATCAAATCTCTAACCCAATATCCCAAAAAGGAGGTTGATGCCTGGAGATTTCCAGTGTGTTGTGAAGTTCCTAACAGTATCTATTCACAGAGGACTGACAGAAGAATCAGGAACTCCCCTACCTCTCGCCAAATAATTGTTGCTTGCCTTGCAGACGATAAATGTGAATTATGAATGAGTCATAATGAATAGATCCAGCCTAGGCATCAGGAAGGCTGTGGTTTAAGACTTGTCTCTCCACCATACTGGCTCTATGACCCTGCACAAGTCACAGCCTCTCAATGCCCTCAGCAACAATCTAAGACTAAATTGAAGAGCAGCTGTCAATTTGAATTAGTAGAGGGAGTTTGGGGGGTAGAAGTTCCCCTACACTAATGAATGACCACTTCCCACCCCCACAAAAATTATCCTTATTGCTATCTCTAAACTGATATCAGTCACCAACAGAAACCAGGTTTAGACATGGTGACTCCAAAACCTAACGTTACCTTTCTTTGAGCACCTGAGCGGACATGGAAGGAGAGCTTTCTACAAGTCTGGGGGCTGGATGAAATGCCCCAATGTATTCCCAGTCTTTCATAGGTCAACTTTTTATGATTGTTCAAATTATTAAAGACTGTATTTGGCATCTGTAGGGTCGGGCAGGGCAGTGTGCTTCCTAAGGAAACTGGAGGAATAGGGAGGGTGGGGAAAAGAAAAAGTCCTCACCTCATACTTTTCTCACTTTTTCCTCTTATTCTTCCTCTACATGAGCCTTCTGCTTTGCCCAGAGAGTCCCAATCATTGTCCTCCAAGTTTACCTTATACTTTTCTGGTCTCCATAACTTTGCTCCCAATATCCCCTTCCCAGCTGAAGACTTCTTAGGCAGCTATGTGGTATAGTAGATGGGGTGCTGGGCCTGGAGTCAGGAAGATCTGATTTCAAATCCAGCCTCAGACACTTACTAGCTGTGTGACTTTGGACAAGTCACAACCTTTGCTTCAGTTTTCTCATCTATAAAAGGGGGATCATAATAGCATCTATCTCCTAGGGTTATTGTGAAGATCAAATGAAATAATATTTGTTAAGCATTTGGCACATGGTAGGCACTATATAAATGTTTGTTGTTATTATTATTATTATTACTTCAGGCTTGAACACTCTCACTCTCCACCTTACCTATACAAATCTTACTTAGTTTTAAGGTCCAACCTAAATCCCTCTCCCTTCTTCTGAAGTCACTTGGCCTAAGCACACCCTGCCTGGCATTGTTATTCATCTTTTCACATGTGTAATGGGGACTGGCCACTGAGCCCAATCCATATGAGCACACGTAGTCCCCCTGCTAATGCAGTCCCCCTGAGGACTCCAGAGCATGCACAGCTGTGACTATTTCAGATTTGTTAACCAAGTGGTGAACAGATGGACTTTTGATTGGCTACTGAGCAAGGAGTGGATTGCATTCAAAGACTCCCACTGGGGCAACAGCAACAGAGAACTTCCTTTCTGGTCAGCAGGGAGGATGAGCTGCTTCAGGCCTCCTCCAGGTGGTACAGAAGCCTCAGTCCTTTTCTCACCCAAAGTGGCCGTGATGCCAAAAGAACATGACACTGTTGTTGAGAGAGGTAGCAGCAGTGAGGGCAGCAGCCTCCTGCTCCCAGCTGCCTATTTTCCCACCCAGGCCAGTTGATGGATACAGGCCTCTGTTCTCTGCTTCTTTTTGCTTGTTCCTTATTTTTTTGAGTTGGTAGAATATCAAACTAGGCTGCATCCTTGTAAGATTCCAAAGTTTAGAGATAGTAATAAGGATAATTTTTGTGGGGGTGGGAAGTCCAAATGGACTAAATGTTCCATTAAAAGCACCAGCAAGGATCTGAAGAGCAACCTGGGGAGGGCAGCTAGGTGGTGCAGTGGATAGAGCACCGGCCCTGAAGTCAGGACAACCTGAGTTCAAATCTGGACCTTAGACTAAACACTTGACATTTACGAGCTGTGTGAACCTGGGCAAGTCACTTAACCCCAATTGCCTAAAAAATTTTTTTTATTATTATTAATTTACTTTGATTTATCAATAATCACTTCCATATGCTTTTGAGTTTAAAATTTTTCTCCCCCTTCCTCCCCATCACCCTCCCCAAGACGGTGCACAATCTGATATAGGCTATACGTTTGCATTCATATTAAACATATTTTCACATTACTGATGTTGTAAGTAAAAATTAAAACCAATAGGAGGAACCCTCAGAAAGAGGAAACAAAACTCAACAGAAGAGAAGAAAAAATAGCAATTCAACTTCCATAGTTCTTTCTTTGGATGTGGATGGCATTTTCCATCACAAGGCCTCTGGAGATGTCTTAGATTCTTGTATTGCCAGGAAGGGTTAAGTTTATCAATATTAGTCATCACACAACGTGGCTGTTATTGTGTACAACATTCTCTTGGTTCTGCTCACTTCACTCAGCATCAGACCATACAAGTCTTTCCAGGTTTTTCTGAAGTCAGCCTGTTCATCATTTCTTATAGCACAATAGTATTCCATCACATTCATATACCACAACTTGCTCAGTCATTCCCCAATGGATGGGCATCCTCTCAATTTCTACCAATTGCCTAAAAATTAAAAAAAAAAAAAGAGTGACTTATGGGGCCCAAACAAGCAGCAAATTGGACATAGAAGCTGAGACACAGTTTTCAGGAGTAACTTTGTCCATTGACTGTTTTGCATTTGGAAGTGAATTTGATGGGATGAATATTCATAACAACTGACTTTATTCTGAGTCCACTCTCCCCAAGGACTGAGGTGGTATAGGGGAGAGTGTCCCCTCAGATGCTGGTGGGTGGCGGTGATGGTAGAATGCTTTATAACATCTGTTCTTGCCATATCTTCTCGGTAAACATCCCTTTGTAGAAGCTAATTGGTTAAATGATTCTGGGGTACTTATCACTGGAGGGTATCAGTCATATAAGGGGGATACAAATTGAAACTGGCACTTATAACATTGGGAAGGACCCATCAGAATGGGGTCTTAGCCAATTCATTATAGAAGAAATACCCCAACACCTCTGGAGTCCCCCTGGAACTCTGAAGGGGAAATGTAACCTTACTCTAGGGGGCCCAACATATCAGTGATAGTAGAAATTGGGACAAGCATCCCCAATACATACAAGCTACACGTGTATCTCTCTTAGCTCCTCCAAACTCCATGAGTGCAAGAATACAGTCTTCTTAATACATTTTTTTTAAATCTCCCACAGTGTAGCCTGCTTGGCACAAGGTAGAAAGTAGTAAACATTTGTTGACTGATTTATGTTAGGAGGAATTGGGGTAAAGTTAAGGGTCCTGCTCACTCCAGCCCTAGGAAAGTACTTGGTACCCTACAATATCCTGAATATACTCCTCTTTGTGGGTCCTACTCCAGCCAACCATGCTGTCTGCTTCTTAGCCTTGGCTTATCCTGTTCTCTGCTTCTGGTGTGTCCTTCCTCCTCACCTAATCTTGTTGACATTCTACTCATCCTTCAAGGCCTAATTCATGTGCCACCTCCTCCAAGGAGTCTTTTCTAACCACATTAGCTGAAATTCATCTCTCTTCTGATCTTAGAGCATTTTTATAATCTTCTTATGTGTTTACCATATTCTAGTTTGTGTTATATTTAGATGTATCTAGTCTTATGTCTCCCTGCTAGACCATGCGACACAGATATAGACTGAATGTGATGCTTGGGGTGCTGCAGTAGCAGTAGCAGCCCACATCAGCTTGGGTATTGCCTCCTTTAAGCCTACAGGAAATGATACCAACATTACCCACCTCATAGGGCTGTAATGAGGTTCAAATGATATACTGTATGGAAAGAGCTTTGCAAAAATTTAAAGCACAACATAAATGTCATTTATTTTTACAGTCATGTCAGGTAATTTGGATGCTAGATGCACATTCTAGTGGGAGAGGGCCTAGAGATGTTTAAGGAAGGCAAGGAGTCTCTATTAATTCACCATTGAGGGAGAGTGATATATGATTTGCCCACCAGGTGGTCACCAATAATCTTGGCAGAGTCTGCTGAGGGAGGGTCTTCTGAACAGCCAACTCCTCTGCCCTGAGAAGAAGCACTAAGCAGAGAGGAAAAAAACATACACGCACATGCATACACATGTATACACATGTTATACATGTATGTATCACATAAATTTGTGTGTGTACATACCTGTATGGAATATGTTACATATAGTATACTTGTATACACATACTGGCTAGAATTTGGCTGGGAAACAACATGCCATCTCACTCAAAATTATTGGAAAATTTTAGGAAAGCCTCCGGTTCTGGTACTATTCAATCACCATTTTTAAACCTGGCATCTCCTGATTCAGACTAGTTCCCCCATTCAGAGAACTCAGCCATTCAATGGACTACAGTATAACATAGTCAAAATGCAAAGAAAATTGTCAGACATTCATTTAGTGAACTTTCCAGTGAATTGTCTCCCCAAATCTCCTCCAGCTTGCCCTCCTGGTTTTCCTTTTGGGGGTGCTAGAAAGATAGTCTAGTTATGGCAGTTATGGCAAATATTGAAGGGAGGGGGGATGGATGTCAGGGTCCTTGGTGTCATTTCTCTAAACATCCCCATTTCCTTTAATCCATTCTCATGCACAATTACTTGGGTCATGTGGATTACTTGTGTGTGAATTATATGGGTCCAACAATAATTTTAATATGTAACCCCAGACCCAGAGCCCATCAGGATGGGATTTTCTCCCCATTGGTGGATAGGCATGCTCTGTGCCTGCGTGAGGGGCAGGGTGGAGTTGGTAAGGGCAGTAGAGTCAAGTTCTAGAGTGCTCTTCCAGCTCAAGAGTCTTGTCACACTTTGGGCACTTCTGGCTTCCAGCTCTGGGAGAAAAGATGGAAGATGCCAATTCCACTTCAGGTTGCTGAAGGAAAAGACTCTGGGAAGAAGCCAATATGAGAGGAACTGGCAATCTCCATCATGTCCCTGTCTCCAGCTTGCTACACTAGAGACTTTGAGGAATTTCCCCTTGGGTGAAATCTAGGACCCTCTCTCTCGGCTGAGTCGTTACCTTGTTTTTAATGGGAGAGCTCCTTCACTCTGTGTTGTCTGGTATATGTTCTCCCATGTATACTTCCTCTGATTTCTGTTTTTGCTACCAATTTGGATACATGAATTTCTTGACTAGTTGCTGTTGTGTGTTCATTGCGGAACTGTCATCCAGTGAAAAGGGAGTCAAGCATTGAATATAAAACTGGGGATCCTGCTTCCACCATTAACGAAATATCAAGCAGAAGTTAGCTTGAACCTGAAGATCATATCCCCTAGACTAATAATATTTAAGGGAGCAGATAGATACAATTCTAACTGGTAACCCTTCTTTCTAAGGAGAGTGGAATGGCAGCCTCTGGCTTCATCTTCCTGTTTCCCCTTCTGGCAACAATTAACATCTTCCTTGGAGAAGAGTGAGAAGGAAAAAAGTCTAGAGACTTCTATTCTTTCTTTGAGTCACACAATGACACTCCCATGCTACATGTGGGAGACAGCCCTTGCAACAATGGTTTCATTTTGTGTCAGTGTAGCAGGTGCCTTTACTCACACACAGTCTCTTCCAGAGGGACTTAACTCTTTCTTTCTGTGGTTCATTTTCCCTCAACCTGCCTCCTCATGACATATTGGGATTTCTTCAGAAAGACGGCAGTTGGTATAACTCACTATTCTCAGGGTCCTGGGAGTAATTTTTGTGGGTAACTTTGCTTACTAATATGGTAGTTCATCAGCCCTCATTGGTGTATTTCCCAGCCACCAACATTCAATTAGCCTTAACTACAACAGTTACTTAAAATACAAATCAAACATATAGAATTTGCATGACATTTCACCCATAAACTTTTCCATTAATGCATACAGTATCCATCGGGACAGTGGGCACAACCTTAAAAGTTCCAGGGTAGTAGAATATGGGTAGAGAATAATGTGGCCAGAGCAATTCACAGCCCTGGAAGTGTGGACGTCAATGTACTTTTTCTGTCTCAAGAACTCTCCATAAAAGTTCCTTGATGAGAAGAACTCTGTGGGGGGGAAAATGCTTCCATTACTAAACTGAGCTAATCCATGCTATGCTGGACCATTTCACTGGTTATAGCATCTCATCTGGATGAGACACTCAGTTGGGTTGCTTCCCCATGGTCTGTTTCTAAGCATTTCTCTGTTCAGCTGGGCTTGCCCCTGGAAAGCAACTGCAGTATCTTCTACTTCCAGCTTGGCTGATGTCTCCTAGTGTTCTGCTGAAGCAGTTCTACGTGGCTGAATTCGGCAGGGGCATTCGGGATGTTCAGGGAGGACCACACTGCCGATGGAAGGGCTTGCTGAGCCCTTTTCAGGGCTCTTTATCCATCTTCGGTGTCCACCCTCACCCAACTCTCACCTGCAGCTCCAAGAAGCTGAAGCATGCTCAGCAGCCACACCCTGGTAAACTGTCTCATCAGACAGGCAGAGAGGGTGAAGGTAACTGATAGGCCTCAAACCCACTGGTGAGTTAGGGGGATGTCTACCCCGATCATGCAAAGACTTCCTCTGGCAGAACGGGTGGATGAGAACAATTTGTTCCAATGGCCATGAAGGCTGCTGAAGCAGGCACTGTGGAGCACATAAGAGCTTGGTCAAGCATCAGAGACATCAGGGTCATCCACTGAAACCTGGGCCATGACCAGTCACCTTGATTTTTGTCCCACTGGACTTTGATGACTCAGGAAGAGAGAGGGAGGTTGATGACTTTGTGCAACTCTGCCTCACTTAAATCCAAAAATGAAGGCCGAACAACAACAACACTTCTAAATTTGTCAAAAGCCTCTCTAACTCTGCTCCTTTGCCAAGATTCTTTTTCCCCTTGACCTTTTAGCAACAGCGGAAAGCAATGGAGAGAAGTATCTTCTTTGTGCTCTTCTCTTCTTTGAAGCAGCAGGTGGCAGTAGGGAGAGGAGCTCAGATCCTCTGGCCAACCACATCTGCTTCCCAAGTGACAGAGCAGAGGGAGTTACATTCTCTCCTGGACGCGTCTCGGAAGCCTATTCTTTTTCCGCTTCATCAGCTGAGTCTTCTCTGCAAGAGACCTCATTTTATCTCATAGGAACCAAATTTTCATTTTCTGTCACTAAGTCACAATCAAGTAAAGTACATTTGACCAACAATAATAAAATACTCAGAGAGGCTCAGGCAATGGGCTGGTCACAGGGCCATGAATTTGGGGGCTACATCGACTCTGGAGAGTTACCTACTAAGCGAGAGTGAGTTTGTGTTCTGCCCTAGCCTACACTAACAATATTGTGGTCTGTGCTGAGCTACAGAGATCTCTCACATTATAGACCAAGTGCTCTGGGGGAGCACATATTGCCCCAGTTATTAACTTCAAAATTCTCCAATTTGCATACACAAATAAACCTTTAAAACACCAAACAATGAAGGAGTTCTTGTGTTGTGCTCACTCCAGAATTCAGCAGCAGTCTTATGTAAATGAGCAACTGCTATCTCAGAACACTGAGATAGATGTAGCTCAGCCACTGGCCCCCAAATAAGTAGATCTCCTTATTAGCTCAGCACAGACCATGCTTTGAAGAATGGTGTCAAAATCTTCCATACTTTAAAATTTCAAGGATCCATGATTTTATTAGTTCAGGCCAAGGTAAACTACAAGTCCACCATGACTTAGTAGACAGCTCTCCAGAGTCTATTTAGCCCCCAAATACATCACCTTGAGTCTTTCTAAGATAGCTAAAACTGTCCTCAGAAAACAGACCTACAAGTCCATTACTGAGCCTATACTCAAATCCTTTCCAATTTGGTGGGACCTACCAGGGCTTTTGCTGGTATGACATAGCTTTCAAGGACTTGGAGTTATCTCTCCATGGCAATGTGGATTCTGGAGGAAACCCTGACCATCTCATTAGGTTAGGGTTAAAAGCAAATGACATATATAAGGGAAGTGAAAGTGCTTTGAAAGAAATTAGAAAGGTGTGAAAATGTAGTGTTTTCTACAGTTGTTTTCCAGTTGTTATAACAATCAACATATACGTATTAGGCACAGACAATGAGCCTGGCACTATGTAGGGTTCAGAGAAATAATTCACATTTATGGGTGCTTTATGGTTTCCAAAACACTTTGCTTCAAAAATATATGGTATAGAAGAGAGAGTCCTGGATCTGGGGGCAGAAGACCTGGGTTCATACCCTAGTTCTCTTCTTTACTATCTTCAAAACCTTAAGCGATCATTTAACCTCTATGGGCCTCGGTTTCCGTGGCTATAAAATGAGGATGTCAGATGGGTTAACTTTTAAAGTCTCTTCCAGTTTTATATCTACAATGACCAAGTATTATCCCCATTCTACTGACTCGGAAACTAAGGTTCACAGCTGCAAAATCAGTTCCCCAGGATCATGCAGCCACTAAGTGACAAGGTCAGGATTAAAAATAACCTTGTTCATTTCCTTTTCCAGTACACTTCGGTGTCCTCCCGGTCCTGCCCTCATGGAGTTTATAGCCCCACCCAGCAGATAGAAAATAGACTCCCAAGTCAGGGAACAAAGCCAACTCCAGGCTAAAACTTAAACGAGCAATAGTAACTTGTGGGGATGGGAGAAGCCGGCGCACTCCCTCCCGGGTAATATAATAATTCACGTGACTTCCCGGCAACTGCTCGGGTTTTGGTTGCAACTATCTGCTTGCTGTGTAGCCGCGAAGTTTCATTTCTGCAGTCGCTGGTTGTTGAAATTGCTATCTCTGCAGCCGCTGGAGGGGAAGTTGAGGGGCGGCGGGGAGTGATGCTGAGCGGGCCGAAGGAACTTCTGGAAGGCCGCAGTGGCAGACACTCGGTAAGTCCTGCAGGGGGGAGACGCGCGTCTGCCGGGCCAGGGGGCGGACTGGAACCCAGGCTTCCACTCCCCCAAGGAGCGCTTTCCTTCTCACGCGTCTAGTCTGTGTCATTTTCTATTGAGTCGAGGATGGAACGCTGAGGACAGGACTTGGGGGGGGGGGGGGGGGTTGCCCCAGAAGGGCGGTCGGGGGGGGGGGGTAAGAGATGCGGAGGAGAGATTGGGAATTTAGTGAGGGATCCCTCTTCCGTAACGGAGGAGCTCACAGGGACAGGAGAGAACTTACTTTGGAGAACGTTTCTGTGCCGGTAGAGAGTCTGGGCTGGGGGTTGGTGCGGCGACTTTCAGCGTTTCCTGGAAAGCGCTTCACGTTTCTGAACCACACATCATTGAGAATACTCATTTTTAGCAAAGCTAAGGGTACATCTGGAAGTCCAGCCCTTCTTGACCTGCCTTCTCTGAGGTTCAGCAAGTGTAAGGAGAGTGGATCAGAGTTGCGTCTGGGTCCCCAAACTCCACTTTTTTTTCCTTTTATGTTATTTTGAATTAACATTTCGGCTTCTTCAATCTGGATCTTGAAAGGTCTTTTCTTTCGACTCCAGATTTTGGGGTCCCTAAAGATAAGTTTGTTTTAGTGCCAGATGGTTGGAAGAGGCCAAGACAGGACTGGAGCAAGGAGGCTTTAAACAGAGGGAGTAGAGACTCCTCCTCTTTTTTACTGGTCTACCTGGCCTCTTTATACCTTTTAAGGAGGAAAAGGATGCTTTTGAAAACACTCATAATTGGGTTAGTTTAGAATAGTAGGCTAAAAAAAAAATGTTACCACTGGAAGAGATCTTTGAACATGGAATGTCAGAGTTGGAAGGGACCTTGTAACACTGAATGTCAAACTGGAAGGGACCTTGGAAGACAAAATCTCAGAGTTGGAAGGGACCAGGCTGCCAGCAGCCACGGGTAGTAGATCAAGGAGAAGTCAGGAAGATCTGAATTTCAGTCCCCTCCTCCAGACATTTACTAGCTTCATGACCCTGGGCAGGTCCCTTAACCTCTTTCAGCCTTAGTTTCCTCATCTGTAAGAATGAATATAGTAATAGCACCTATCTCACAGGGGTTTTGTAAATATTAAACAAAATGGTATAAGTGAAGCCCTTGGCAAACCTTACATTACTCTGTAAATGTTAGCTATCTAGTTTATCAAACTCTTTTTACAGATGAAGGGAGTTAGGATCTTCAAACCAAGCAGGTTGCCTTCCTCCTGGTGACTGTGGATCCTTGGGAGACAGGGGTGACCATTCTTCCTGTGCAGCCAGATTGAGAGTTATTTACCGTAGTCATAATACATGATGTATATACTTAGAGCTTTATAACCTTTTGAAGCTTTTTAGATACATATTGTGAGCACTCTGGCTTATTTGAACTTCACAAAAAACCTGTGATTCAAGCAGGGCAGTTTTCATCATCCACATTTCATAGAGGAGAAAAAACAAAGCCCAGAGACATGAAGTGGTTACTTGGCTAGTAGTAATAGAGCTGAGCACAGAATCCAGGTCTCTCAGCTTCTAGATTAGTGCTTTTCCTACTACCCTGTTCTACCTCTGTAAGCAAGTATTACCTGAGTCTTCTGGATAAGCAGCTGCATTGTAACATTTCTATAGTATTTGGATTTTCCTAAAGGAAATTACAAGGGAAAAAGTTGGGCCAGTTTATTCCCCTAATCCTGCCTGCTTTCCCCCATTCCTAAATTGAACCTTAATGTGTCTGGTAGTCCTAATCCCATCTCTGTATGGTTGGTTGGTCGTTGTCTTTTGTTCTTGAAGAGGACCAAAATGACATCACTATGTCAGGGTCTAAGTACAATGTATCCCACTGTGGCTGATCAAATCAAGGAGCATGGAAGGCTTTACCCCTTGGTAGACCTCTTGGGCACAAATAGTTCATATGAACATTTAGAGTGGAGCTGTCTCTAAATTTGTACATCTCACATTTCTTTTGAGCTACTGAAATTTTGCTTTGCTTATAGAGAGCACAGTGCTTTCTTTGATGCAGGCAGGCCATGCTGGGCAGTCCTGTGCCAGTGTCTCCCATGTCTCCCAATCCATTCCAAAGTTCTTCAGAGAGACCTTGAGAATGTCCTTGTATCGCTTCTTCTGACCTCTTTGTAAGTGCTTGCCTTTGTGAGCTCTCTGTAAAATAGTTTTTTAGGCAAACTTAGGTTTGGCATTCAAACAACTGGTTAGCCCATTGGAGTTGCACTCTCTTCAGTAGAGTTTGAATGCTTGGGGGTTCCGCTGGAGAGAGGACCTCATTGTCCTGTACTTTGTCTTACCAGGTGATCTTCAGAATTTTCCCAAGACAATTCAAATGGAAACAATTCTGTTTCCTGGCATGGTGCTGGTATACTATCTGAATTGCTTCCATATTAGGCTGTTTACCAAACTGAACATCTACAGAGCCATTGTGCTTACCTCATTGTATGCCTGTGAAGCCTGGTACCCAGCTCTGTATTCAGTTTTCCCTTCTTCTTCGTGACTTTCTCCGTTGTGGGTTAGATATATTACATAAGAAATTAAATGGGAATTTTTTGGGAGTTTTGTGGAAGCTTCAGAAGACACAAGAAGGCCAGCAAACAACACAAAAAGTTTAGAAACTCAGAAATGCATAAAATATATGTATTGTATAACTTAAACATTTTATCGGCCAAACAATTTTACATGGATTTTCCAGCTCATGGGTGCACTGCGCCTTTAACTTCTGTGATATGGAAGGGATAACTGTATAACCTTCTTGCTCTGAGGTGCTGATCAAGGGGATGTCTCTAGAATTTGGTGTCTGTGATTTTAGATTTATTATATGTGTAAAGAGGAGGAAAAGCCAGAGCCCTGGAGGAATGGACTGGGAAGATGGCAGGTAGTAGAGTGGTTGATCATGAGTGAGTCATGGTGTTGGCATCCTTAGCATTGTCACCAGAATAAGATAGTAGAAAAAATGGGATGTGTAGAAGCTCCTGAACTATGAATAAATCCTATAGAACTCTGATAGTTATCATCCAAGTGGGTACTTCCTTCACCAATCCAAATCACAACCTATCCACTTCTTATCCTGGATTTTTTATCTGCCACTTTTCATCAACTTGGTTGCAGAATGTTATGGTCGATAGAATGCTGGACCTGAAGTCAGGACGACCTAGGTTCAGCTCCCACCTCAGATTCTTACCAGCTATGTGATGGGCAAGTCATTTAACCTCTGAGCCTCAGTCTCCTCAACTGTGAAACTGGGATAATAATAGCATCTACCTTATAGGGTTACTGGAAGGATCAAATGAGCTAATATATATAAAGTGCCTTATAAACTTAAAGTGATATATATGTGTACATATACATGTGTATGTATACACATATATTTCTATTATTATTATTAGAAAATTTCCATAAAAGACTTGCTCAATTCTCTTGAGGTTTTACTCTGCTTCTTTGAACATTTGGTGGATATTGGTGCAACACTTAGGTAGTCCATATGCTATCCTTTCTTCTGCCAGCTTGGAATAAACCAATCAAAACAAGGAAAATTCACATAAAATTCCTTAGGTTATAGAAAGGCTCCTTTAGAAGATGCTTCCATAGTTATGCCTCCCACTGTCCCATCTTTCCTGTGGAGGCCAGTCACCAGTCACAGGCAGTCAACAGTAAATCAGTCGGTCAACAAATATTAACCTCCCACTTCTCTACTACCTACCTTTCCCACCCCTTCCCCAGTGGGCCCTTAGAGAAATGTGCTCTGGAGGGCAGTAGGGAAACTGAAGTAAACATCAAGATGGCGGGTCGTAAGCCTATTCTGTAACACCCCAATAAGAGTCTGGGGCGGCATCAGTTGCTATAGTAAAGACTTCTCTGGGCTAGGAATTGATAGCTGAATTCTAGTACTTTCTTTAAACTTTAGTTTCCTCATCTGTAAAACTGTAATAATGTATAAGAGATGGGTGTCCAGGTAAGATATATATGACCTCATAGGTCGTTGATACAGTAAATGTTTCTACAGTAAACATTTGTTAAGAATACACTCTGGGCAGAGTTTTGAGATAGATTCTGAGAATGACTTTGTTGTCGTTCAGTCATTTCAAACTCTTCCTGACCCCATTTGGGGTTTTCTTGGCAAAGATACCTTGATGGTTCAACATTTTCTTCTCCAGCTTATTTTACAGATGAGGAAACTGAGGCAAACAGGGTTAAGTGACTTGCCCGCGGTCATACAGCTAGTAAGTGTCTGAGGCCGGATTTGAACTCAGGTGTTCCTAACTCTAGGCCTAGTGTTCTATCTATTGTGCCATGTAGCTGCCCTTGCTGAGAATAATACAAACTCACAATAAGACATTGTTCCTGTTCTGAAATAACTAGTAGTCTCAAATATTCAAATGGATATGTGATCAAACAAATACAGGCAGTCCCTTCAGAGATGCAGATTATAATCCATCCATGCCTTCCCATCCTACAAAAGATGAACAACAATTTTCGCTCATGTCCTCCCATTCACTGCAAGGGGCCTGCCAAACATTCCAGAAGGCTTTCCTCAATTTCTCCTGATGTTGAGAAGATACCAGTGGAACACATGAGCTGGCTAAGAGTTGTCCCTTGCTCTTGTCACATGACCAGCCCATATTTTTTAATTGCACATTTCTTCAATGATATTCCTTCCTTCAATTCTCTTCACTATTCCTTATCTGTTACATGTTTCAGCCTGCTCATATGTACCACGCTTCTTCATTATCATCTGAGCAACACTAATTCTAATTCCCAAGAGACTATAGTATTCCATGACTTACAGCTTGCTCATTGTAACAAGTGTGATTTTATGATCTAGGATGGGGATAGAGATACCATCAAAGATAACTGTAACATGTCATTACATGCTAAGTGATGATAGAGTTCCAAAGCAAGGTGCTGTGTAAATTCTGAGAAAGATTGTTGCCAGCTGGTGGGATCAGGAAAGGCTTCCTGAAGGAGATGGAGTTTAAATTGGATATAAAAGGATGAGGAGGAATTAAGCAGGTAAAGAAAGGAGAAAGGGGTGTTCTAGGCATGAAGAGCATCACATTCAAAGATGTAGAATCATACAGGTACATCTGATGTTCAGGGGACGGAGTGGACAAGTTTGGCTGTAGCATAGAGTGTATAGAAGGGACTGATATGGGATACATCTGGAAAAGGAAAGTGGTGCCACATTGTGGAGATTCTTGAATACTAGGCAGAGGAGTTTGAACTTATTAGGCAAATGAGAATTATCATATTATCAGAATGATCAGTAGTGTTTATTAAAAAAAAAAAGACATACTTTTCCCTGGCTAGAAACATGAGCGTCATTATAATTTTTTTTAAAAATTCAGTGTAAACTCATTGCCACAGTTAAGCTTGATTGGCTAAATGCAGAGAAGCCCTAGTAGCCACAGAAAATTGTCTAGGCAGGGAAATTGTGTTTTCTGAGAAAACAAAGATTAACTACAAGACTCTTTTTCTGTTATAAACATACAAAGAGTTTAAATAATGGAACTGATAATTAATTCATAAAATTATGAAATGGGGTAGGCACACCCTGTTCTTTGGGTACTCACTGGGAATACTCGCGGTATTGGCAGCAGGAAAAAGGCAGTAATTACAGTTTAATAAGGCACAACAGATGTAAAGGCCAACAGCAAAAGGAAATACAAAGACAAGCAATGAAAAGTGGAGATAACTGAAGCAGATGGCAGCAGGAGGACAGGGAATGAGATGGTGAAGGAAGGCAGCATGGGGAAGAGGATAGGTAGGGAAAGTGGCAGAGAGTATTACCTACATAAAAATGGGTTAGAGTTGAAAGCCTGCAGCAGTACCTGGAGATGGAAGAGTGCTCAGGGGTGGGGGTGGTGTGCAGAAGGTTGAGGTCTCATTTTCATAGGGTTTTTTTGGGGGGAAAATAAACCAACTCCTATCTGTGCCACATTGGGGTTAGTCCATTAAACAAATCCAAATTATCTCAAAGTTATCTGTACAACTTCAAAGTCATTGTCCCAAAGTAATTAAGCACCTTTTTGATATTCTGCTTGTCTGGATTTGTGGAGGTATGGATTTTTTTTGTTTTTGGGGGTTTTTTTTTTGGATAGGCTATGGGGTTAAGTGACTTGCCCAGGGCCACACAGCTAGTAAGTGTTATGTGTCTGAGGCTGGATTTGAACTCAGGTCCTCTTCAATCCAGGGCCGGTGCTGTATCCACTGCGCCACCTCGCTGCCCCTTGGAGGTATGGATTTTGTCTGGAATTTGCTTATCATAGAACCAGAAGTTTGACAAGCAGTGCCTAGAAGGTTTCTCCTGATTCAGCACATATTACTAAGATGTGAATTTTTATTAATACGGGATACAATTAGGCTCCTTTGATCTTTGGGACAGTTTGTACGTGAACACAGTAATATATCAGAATCTATCTTGAATGATAGAGTGCCTGGAAGGATCTTGGGTCATTGTTCTGAATTTGAATCCTCACTATCCAGCACCATGTCTGGGGTAGGGTAAGGGTGATAAAGGTTGAATGTGTGCTGACATCTTAGGATGCCCTTTGGAAGTTGGTTTTTAAATCTTTGTTCCTAGTTTACTTTCTCTGGTTTCCGCTTTTCTTCCTCCCAAATCTTGGTGTTCCCTGATACTCTGCCTCCATGTAAAAAAAGTTTATCTTATTTTTACTAATACCTTTTTTATATTTTCATTTCCAGATATGTCCTAGCCCCCCTTGCCTACCTATAGAGCTATACTTTGTAACAAAAATGTAAAAAGAAAAAAAGTCATTTAGCAAAATCATCTGAACACATAACTATGTCTGACAATAAATGCAATATACTATGCCCATCATTTCCCACCTTTGCAAAGGACTGTAATTAATGTTTAGTTTCATCTTTTTGTTCTTTCTATTTACTTTGTTATAGTCATGCATATAGTTTTCCTGGTTCTGCTTATTTCACCTAGTATCATTTCATGTAAGTCTTCCTGAATTCTTCATATTTCTCACTTCTTAAAAAAACAGCACCCCAGTTTACTTAGCCATTCCCTAATCAGTGAGTGTCAACTTTATTTCCTTTTTTGCTACCACAAAATGTGCTATTATGAGTAGTTTGTGTAAACACAGCTAAGTCCTGATTGGTGCAAATAATGAATTCCTTGAAGTGGTTATATTATTCAAATTCATGCATCATTATATGTAAAATATGGTCATTAGTTCTAGTCCGATGGAATACGAAATGAATAATTTTTTTATTAATGTACCAATAGCAAATGATGAGAAAATGTATTTACACTTATTAGAAAGTAACAGTGCGGTTAAAGAAAGTAGAATTTAAAAATAAAAAAAATACTTAATATCAGGCCTAAAGATAAACCTACATTGACCATATGATGAAAATGTCATTATTGTTTTTAAAAATATTTCAACAGTGTAGACTGAACTGTCTTCTCTTTCTATCTTCATGCAAATGCTAGTAAGTGCAAAGAGCTTTATATACATCTTTATACATCTCAGTGAATTTGCATGCTCACATTCTCACCAAATGTGGTTGGACGACCTGGGACATTATCTAAAATCAGTGATACTTTAGAACCGATATTGTTGTTCTTGCAACATTTTTTAACAGCAAGAATAAAATAAGGAGTATTTTGCCAGGAATAAAAATTGGTTTGAAAACCAGTCTTCAAAAATAGTTTTCACCACCCTACTTTCTTATTTGAGTACCAAAGACCTGGAAATGATCACTGATTGTAGTCTCTCAGAGCCTGAAGACTTCAAGACCAGTCAATAGAAATGTATTGGTTTTTGTGTAAAATTCCCTTCTGCGTGACTTCCCAACAAAAGTGTTAGGTGAACCTTAGACATTTTAAATCCAGGTGGAGTATTTTCTTAGAAATATAAGTTCTAGAAAGCCTTTTCCAGAATAAATCTGTCTTATGCACATTAAAAATTTGTTGATTAGTATATTTAGCTTCTTCAATTATTTTCTTCAAAACGTCAGGATACAGTATTTAGCTGTATTTAGGTGGTGCAGTGGATAGAGTGCTGGGCCTGGAGTCAGGAAGACTCATCTTCCTGAGTTCGAATTTGGCCTCAGACGCTTTGCCAGTTGTGTGACCCTGGGTAAGTCACTTAACCATGTTTGCCTCAGTTTCCTCATCTGTAAAATGAGCTGGAGAAGGAAATGGCAAGTTTTCTTTGTCAAGAAAACCCCAAATTGGGTCACAAAGAGTTGTACATGACTGAAAAGTGACTGAGCAACAAAATTTAGCTGCCAGATCTTCATCTACAATGGCCTCTTCTCTTGGTAATTTTAACATTATATAATTGAACCTGATTTTAAAAGTGATCAAATCAATAAAGCTTGCAGTAAAGGTTTCTTTACTACCCCACTTCCATTTTCTTTCATTGTCTTAACTAACCTTGAAAGCTTTTGTCTAAATGGTTACTATGTTTAGAGAAAAAAAATTTTAGATTGCAATCTTCCATGTACATAGCTAAAAATGCTATATTTCTGTTATTGCAATATTATTCTATTTCTTGTGCTTTTTTGCAAACACACACACACACACACACACACACACAACCTGGTACAGTTTTGCCTTTTTCTGTTGCTTTGCCTGAATGTTTAATAATATTATGTACTATAGATTTAGACATTCCAACATCTCATTTTATTTTAGAGTTATTATAGCTACATTCATGCCATTAAATTGGACTTGGCATCAGGAAGATCTGAGTTCAAATGTGACCTCACACCACTTATGAGCTATGTGGCCCTGGGCAAGTTGCTTAACCTCTTTCAGCCTCACTTTCCTCATCTATCAAATGGAAATAATAATAGATAATAAGGTTGTTAATAATAGGAAATAATTAAAAAAGAGACAATATTTGTAAACTGCTGTATAAATGCTAGTTATTATTATAATTATGATAACTATCTTGATAGACAGACTCCATGGTATTTTATACATTTTGTAGTTATTTTCATGGCAGAGGTTTTTAACCTTTTCTTGTGTCATGGATCCCTTTGGCAGTCCGATGAAGCCTATGAACCCCTTCTCAAAATGTCCTTAAATGCACAAATAAAATACATAATATTGCCAGGTAAACTAATCATATCAAAATACAGTTATCAAATAAAAGTTTTTAAGTTCACGAGCCCCTACATTAAGAGCCCCTGTTTTATTGCCATGTAGAATTGCTGATGGTTTTCTGGATCTATTTTATATCTTGCTACTTTACTAAAGCTATTACTTGTCACAATTAGTTTTTTATCTGATTCTTTAAAGATTTCTAACCTTGGAGTTAGTCTGTTACGCTGATCTGCTTTTCTACAGTTTTTAAACCAGTAGCAAATAATGTTGATTTGTAAGCAAATAGAGATATTTCATCTCCTTCTTTCCAGTGTTTATGCCTTTAATTTCTTTTTTCTCATTTTATTGCTATACTAGCATTTCCAGAACTATTTTTAATAATAAGGCAGAGTAGGAGAAAGCTTCTAGTGTTTTCCCATTACAAATAATGCTAGCTTTAGAGTTTAGAAATGGACTTATTTAATATGCAAAAAAAAATAGCCTTGCTATGCCTGTAGTGTGTAGTGGGTCCTTTTTTTTTTTATCACAAATGAGTTTTGTGTTTTGTCAAAGGCATTTTCTACATTTTTTGATATAATCATGTGGTTTCAGCCTTTTTGTTTTTCACATAATTAATTACAGGAATTGTTTTCCTAAGGCTAAACTATCCTGGCATCCCTGATGTAAATTCAACTTGCTCACGGAACATCATTTTTGTTGTTAATAAATTTATTGTTAGGATTTTATTTAATTTTTTGCCTTAATATTAGTCTATGGCTCTCTTTGTTTTTACTTTGGTTTTGTCATTAGACTATATTTATCTCATAAAACTAGTTTGGTGGCGTGTTTTCTTTCTCAATTTTTAGGAATAATTTGTGTAAGGGGCAGCTAGGGGGCACAGTGGAAGGGCAGGTAGGTGGCGCAGTGGATAAAGCACCAGCCCTGAAGTCAGGAGGACCTGAGTTCAAATCCGGCCTCAGACCAAACACTTGACACTTACTAGCTGTGTGACCCTGGGCAAGTCACTTAACCCCAATTGCCTAAAAAAAAAAAAAAATTAAAAAAAAAGAATAATTTGTGTAGCATTTGTAATAGTCACTCTTTTGATCTAATTCATTTGATCAGATTCACTTGTAAATCTGTCTAGACTGTGGTTTGTTTTTTTTTCCCTGTTCATGAATTTACTCAATTTTATTTTCTGAGTCTTGTACCCATTTAAGTGAACTTTCTCCATATTGCAATGATAGAAATTTCCTAATGTTTTGAGAAGTATTTGGACATGACACTTTCTGATTTGGTGTCAAAACAGCAGGGAGGATCCCTAGGGCCCAAGATGATGGCCATGAAATATGCAGGATTCTGTTCCTGTCTCCTCATCATAGGAAGCTAGAGCGGTGTGATGGAGAAAACACTGAGTTTGAAGTCAGAGGATGTGATTTTGACACTTTCAACCTGTGTGTTCTTAGGCAAATCATTTAAACGCTTTCTGCCTCCATTTCCTCAGCATTAGAATGAGGAAGTTGGACTAGAATTAGGGGCTCTTAACCTGGATTATGTGAACTTGTTTTAAAAAATATTTTGGGGCTATAGGAATATAGGTACACTAATGCATTGTGGTAGAGCTGTGAACTAATAACACCATTCTGGAAGACAATTTGGAACTATGCCTAAATACTAATGAAGCTGTGCATATCCTTTGATTCAGAAATACTGTTTCTGTATCTCAAAGAAATCAAAGAAAAAGGAAGGGACCTGTACATAAAAAATATTTATAGCAGCTCTTTTTGTTGTTGCAAAGAATTGGAAACTGAGGGTTTCTACATCAATTGAAGAATGGCTGAATAAGTTATTGTATATGAATATGATGAGATACTATTGTGCCATAAGAAATGATGAAGGGGATGGTTTCTGAAAGACCTGAGAAGACATATGTGAACTGATGTAAGGTGAAGTAAGCAGAACCAGGAAAATTATTGTTACACAATAACAGCAATATGGTAAAAATAATCAACTATGAAAGACTTAGAAACTCTAATCAACACAATAATCAACACCATAGTTCCAAAGGACTCATAATGAAAAAAGTTGTCCACTTCCAGATAGACAACTGATAAATTCAGAGTATAGATTGAAGCACACTTTTTTCTCTTCCTTTCTTATTCTTGTTTCTTCCTCCCTACCCCTGCCCCAGAACATGGCTAATTCAGAAGTCTGTTTTGCACGATTTCATATTTGTAGTAGGTTTTGTCTTTTTTGCCTTCTCAGTCTATGGGAGAGGGGTTAGGGGAGGAAGAGAATCTGCAACTGAAAAAAATGGATTTTTTTTTAAAATGAAAAAATAAAAAAAATATTTTGGCTGGGCGTGGTGGCACTTCAGTTCTTGAGTTCTGAGCTACAGTGGAGCTAAAGTCAATCAGGTTTCCTCACTAAGTCAGCACCAATATGGTGAGCCCTGGGAGAGTGGCACCCACCAGTCTGCCTAAGGAGGGATCTACTGGCCCAAGTGGGTCAAAAAAAGAGAGTGGGTCAAAATTTCCTTGCTGATTAGCAGTGGGATTGGGTAGAAGATGGCTGCTTCTCTTCCAGCCTGAGCAAGATAGGGAAACCCAGTCTCAAATACATACATATATATGTACATACATACACATATGCATATATACATAACTATATTTTATCATAATTGGTTTCCTTTATAATTCTGTTTTATCCATGTAAAAATTTTGTTCTGAAAGGAATCCATAGGCTTTACTAGACTCACCAAAAGACATGCAAAAAAAGGTTTAAGAACCCCTGGAGAAGATCACTGAAATCCTTTTTAGCTCTAAATCTATGATTCCATGATCTCTTTTGCCAAAATAACTAAAATGATCATGATTACTTAGGACTCATTTAGCACTTTTAATTTTTTCAAGGTCACACACAAATCTCAGCTTCTTTTATTTCTATAACACCCTTGTGGGAGTAGTAGAATGAGAATTATTATCTCTAACAAATGACCAGACTGAGGCTCAAAAAGGTGATCTGCTCAAGGTGATATAGCAGATCATGGCAGAGCTAGGAAAATAATCCACATCTTCTGATACTCATGGTTCTTTTAAGTCAGAAGAGAACGCATTATTGGCTCTATTGAAAAGTCAATGCTAGTAAATACACAATCTTAAAATGTCAGAGCCAGAAGGAACCAAAGAGCCAATCTAATACAATCTTCCTTATTTAAAAAATTTTTTCTTGAAAGTATATACAGTGTCAACAAAAACATTCAAATATAGTTTTAAGTGATTACAAAATAATTGCAAAAATATTCTGTTTGCATTCACGTCCCTTTCTGATCTCTTTTATTTCTGTGTATTTTTTTAGGATTCTGTTGCTATTGTTATTTTTTCATATTGCTGTAGTCAGTTTCAATATTGTTGTCTAGATTCTGCTTTCTCTATTATGTATAACTAACTATATTTCTTTACATTCTTCAGGTTTTTTTTCTTATGGTAAAAATGGCATTCTATTAGTTTTGTATGTTTGGTCATTCCCCAAAGGTTGGATACAAGTGCTCATTTCCCCTTATTTAACTGATAGAGAAACTAAGACTTCCAGAGAAGAGGAGCTCATTCATCCAAAGTCACCCAGCTAGATAGAGAGTGGAAGATCTGGGACTAAAATTTATTAGATCCCTTCTCTGTTAATCTGACTTACATCTACACCTCCTGAGCTCCCCCGACTCTCAGGAGCAAGGATGGAAATTGTCTCGTTTTAGTTGTTGTAGGAAGTGAGAATTTGGAAAGTTTTAAGGCCCATTCATCTGATCAACAGTCTCTGTGGGATGAGAAGCAGGTTATGTGTTTCAAAATGACTGGCTGACACTTTCTCCCCACCCTGGGAATTAAATTCCCAGAATGTTTCTCCATAGTTCTGGGCTTTGAGGTCACTAATCTTACCTTCAGGATTCTTTAGGATTCCCCTGCTTCACTTAGGGGCTAGCCTTCTGGCTTAAGGCCACATCAGCCCCTCGATATTTGAGATCTCATTAAAGATTCCTGACCAGACCAAAATACTGATTCTTCACCTGGAAGCCTCTCTCTCATGCCTTCTGCTAATAAACGAGGGGATTTCCAGCAGTTTTACTTTCGTTTGGCTAAGTCAGCATGTCCCTAAGCCAGCCAACACGGGCTGGGCTTAGAAAAAGGTGAGAGTGTGGGCAGTCAGAGCTCAGAGCTATTGGAGGGCACTTGGTAGTTTGACTGGTTGGAGGCCCAGTTCAGAGAGACCCTGTTTACTCTCAGCTCCAACTCACCATTTGACCACCTTGGTGGTGTACCTTCTGAGAGTGAGTACCCACTATATCAGGGCGAGAAAGACCTATTGAAGCCAGCTCACCTATAGGGTTTGCATTTCTTGCTAGAAAAAGTGTGGTGGAGAGAGGGGACAGTTGGTACTGGGTTGCAAAATTAATAAGTTGAAGGGGCCCCTTGTGTGTCTTTGAAGCTGTTTCCGGGTTCTGAGGAAGCCATCAAAAGTTCACATTTAATCATGGCTGGCAGGGCTCCAACCCCCATGTTTACCTGCTAAGGCTGCACTGGACCTCATTTATTGGCACATTGGCTTCAGGTCCCCCTCTTTCATCTTCTGTCTTCCGCTTCCTTTCCCTTTGCCGAAGATGTCCTACTTGCCACAGCCTCAGGGCCTTCCATGAATTTTATCCGAAATTTTCCAAGGTGAGTGTCCTCATTTGGGGATCTAGGGCAAAATAATTGAATAAGCTTTCATTGTTAGTATTGGGATTTTTTCTTTCATGTGGTCTGGGGATCATAGGAGAGAGGGCTCCATTATAATGCCAGGAGCAAAAGATCAGAAATGTGAGAAAGGCTCCCTAATGGATCTTGTGAACATAAGCTGCCATTATTTACTATATTATGCCATTGTGGAAGGGCGGGGTGCTGTTGGTGACCAGTGAGAGCCATTTAATTGGCTGCTGGCCCAGGGCTGGCCATTTCCAGTGTAACCTTGAGAAGCCAAGGCTGTACAAAACTTTAAGGACTTTGAGTTATGATTAGAATGAGAAATGTTGGTTCTCTAAGGGGACTAGGTATACCTAAGATGACGGCCCTAGGGGAGGATTCAGTTGGAATTCCAGGATTTTGGCAGAGATGCCACTGGTATGAAGAAAGCTGATCTCTTTGAAAGTGATATATTGCATTTATATATGCTTAAAAAGAAAAGCAAGCTCTGTGTATTAGTCACAGTTTCATGTACAATTCTCTTCTGAGATACCATGTATATAGAAATGCTCGCTTTATTTGGTGTTGGTTAAAATCACAATTAAAAAAAGCTGATGGATTGAGATCTTATAAAAGAAGAGACCCAGAAGCCTGAATTATCTCCAGAGAAGTAGGCTGGAGCATAAGATTGGGATGGGGCACCATGGTCCCTTGAATCAGAGGCTACACAGCTGAGCAATGGGGGTTCATGCCACAGCTGCTCCCATCCGTCACCATGAAGAGGGCCCATTGAGGAAGTCCCTCTGCTAGGTCACCACTGTCATCATCACTGCCCTGGGCTGGGAGGTCCCTAGAGTTGACCCTCGCTTTATCTCCTCTTCAGGTGTTCAAAGGAAGAAAGTATTGCAACATTGTGGGCAGATAAAAGAGGTAAGGAAGAGAAGTTCAGTTACAGTCCTAAAGGCAGCTGGGATAAACCAAACACTGTCTTATTTCACAGCTTAGGAACAGATTAGATGACCCCATAACCTATCACGACAATAGCTCAGGTAGGGCACAGAGACCCACACAAGGAAAGATCCCTTCACAAAATGATTCTGGCATTGGTAGATAGAAGTAGAATGGAAGAGGGAGCTTTGCAAAATATTCTTGGGAGGGACCTAGAATTTAATGTAAATAACTTAATCTCCCTAAAGAGAAGGAGCAAGGTAGTATTTTTGGAAAGATTATAGACTTAAACCATGGTTGTAGTACAGCGTTTGTTGTTCACTCACATCTGACCTTGAAAAAATCACTTCCCTTCTCAGTGTCTCAGTTTCTTCCTCTATAAAATGAAGATGTTGGACAAGATGACCTTGCTTCAAGCTGTGGTATTCTATGGTGCTGCAGTTGTCTCTGTGTATGAAGAGGGTGGGAAATGCTGGATGTTTGTTTTTTGTTCATTCCGTCCCTCCTTCCACTGCCTAACTAATCAGCTGTGCTCTTGAGGAACAACTTCTTGGTTGGGGGAGGGAATAGATTGGACGACAGTTCTAGGGTTTGGCACTGGGTGTGGGGAGACGGTAGGACTCTGGAACATGCTACCTCCCAACCTTCACCCAGGAGTAGCCTTATTGTTGTTGTTGAGTCATTTCAGTTATGCCCGACTCTCCATGACCCCATCTGGGGTTTTCTTGGCAAGGGTATCAGAGTAGTTTGCCATTTCCTTCTCTAGTTCATTTTTACAGATGAGGAAACTGAGACAAACAGGGTTAATCGACTTGGCCAAGGTCACATAGCTACTAAGTGTCTAAGAGCGGAAACATTAACTTCTATCAAAGCACAGTCATCCTTGGATCATAGGATTACCCACTTAGAACTGGAAGGGACCTCAGAAATTCTCTGGTTCAACCTTCTCATTTTACAGATGAAAAAGCAGCCACACAAGCTACTTTGTAATTTATTGTGTTTACTTGTATACACGTTGCATCACCCTCCAGTGGAATATAAGTTTCCTGAGGGCAGGGGCCAGTTTGGGTTTGTATTACCTGGGACTGGCACAATGTCTTGCACACAGTATTGAAGTGAGGTGAATTGTATTGAATTAATCTCTTCTTAACCAGCCTCATTAGACTCTCCTTCGATCCCTCACTCCCTTCCTTTCTGTTGAAACTTAGGTTGAAGGGTAGAAGAGTTGCTCTCATATCACAGTATGGTCTCATGGAGAGAATATGAGATTAGGAGACAAGAGGCCTGCATCCCAGTTCAAGTTTTGTCACAAATACTCTAGGTGACCTTGGACGAGTCAATACCCCCTTCAGAGCTTCAGTTCCCCATTTGTAAAAGGAGAATGATAAGACCTGCCCAATTTTCATCACTGTTCATTGTGACAATCAAATGACCTAATCAAAGTGAAAATACTTTGAAGGGTTCAAACCTCTTTACACATGGCGGAGTTTATCTGTGAGAGGACCCTCAACCAGGTTATTGAATGTATGTCTACAGCAACCAGAGCAGAAATAGAAGGTGTACCTTTGGGGAGAAGATGTCTACAGTGAGGCAATAAAAGAAAGACACACCAAAAGGGCAGTTCTTTCGCCTGTCTGTTTCCCACATCAGGAAAAGGTTTACCTTATTGGGAAAGGATCAGAGGAAAGAGACTTATCCCTCCGGGGCAAAAGTTTCCAAACTTTTTTGATTGAATACTCCCATTGTTAAATAATTTTCTTACTTTTTGATGATTCCCCTTAATGTTTGAGGTATTTTATCCCTCCAAATGAATTTCATTTTTATTTTGCCTAGTTCTATAAAGCATCGTCTTTGTAATTTGATTGGTATATGTAAATTAGCTTAGGAAGTATTGTCATTTTTATTAAATTAGTGTAGCCCAGCCATGAGCACTATTACTTAAGTTGTTTTTTTATTTCTTTAAGGAATGGTTTGTATTTGTGTCTATGCAAGTTTTGCATGTGCCTTGGTAGAGTGACTCCCAGATATTTTGTCCATTTTGTAGTTGTTTTTTAATGTGACTCCCTCTTCAATTATTTCCACTTGCATTTAAAAAATTACTATGTAGAAATCCTGTAAGTTGGGGGAAGGGATTATTTATATCCTGCTACTTTGCTAAACCTATTCTTTGCCTCAGTTTCTTTGCTAATTCTCTAGGATTTTCTAAGTAAATCTTGTCATCGACAAATAGGGATGGTTTTGCTTCCTCTTTGTATATCTTTATGCAATTAGTTTCTTTCTCCTTTCTTATTGCTATTGGTGGTATGAGTAGAACTATGGCTTTCCAAATAACAATAGTGACAGTGAGTATCCTTGCTTTATTCCTGTATTTATTGGGAAAGCTTCCAGTGTATAGATTGTTCACTTTTGGCTTAGATTTATGCTTTTTAATCCTATATAACATGTTTATGCTTTGTCCTCTTTCTCAGAGCCAAGCTTGTTACCTTGCCCCTCTGGATTCCAACAGATAATCCTGAAGGTTTTTTCCCTACTGCCATTAGCTTAAGCCCCTAGCTGCTCTGTTTCTCCCATCGTTCAGGGGCCAGTTTCTAGCACCATGGTTCCATTTAATTACTTAACAATAGATAGTTTTTACAAAGTGCTATTTACTTTAGAGATATAGCATAAATAAATGTACTGTGATTTCCCCCAATACCTCCAGGGCATATTCTCCCTTCTACTACTATGGTCTCTGGGGAAAGTATTTTCATAATATAGCTCAAGTCCGACACAGCTCATTTCCAAAATTGTTATTGCTACTGGATCCAGAAGGTCATTCTTTGTTCCTCAGGTGGTCACTTGTAGGCTGACTTGTAGCACTTAGCCTGAAGCACCAGGATGCCAGAGTATACTCATAATAACCTCTCAAATTCCCTAGGTTGTGAGGTGCTCATCCCTTACACCTAGAACAAATGAAGAAGGCAGGAATGGAGACCCATTTCTTGGAGTCATATGACCTCAGAGGGGAAGAAGGCCCTAAGGACTTTCCCCTTACCACAGTCTCTCAGCAAATGCCATGAGAGAGTCACAGAGCTCATTCATTCATGGAGTGAATGAAGCAGAGAAAAGATATAAACTAACTTGAGCTTTTTTGATGACTCTAACAGTTTTAGCTATTCAGCCAATCAATAGACTTCTCCCAGCATCTTCCATATCGAGAGGCTGAATCAACCAAGTAATCTGATGAAGTCTGCACATATGCCAGATCCTCAAGACACATACTTTAAAAAAAAAAAAAAAGGCTTTCTAATTACATAGGATTCAATAAAGATAGACTGTTTACTTTTTATATGAGGAAATGTAAAACATATGTGTAAGATTGTTATCAGTAATTAAGTAGTTCAAACGAAAGATTGGGGTAGACCTGAGTATGATATGATTCTAAAAAGTAAAACTGTTTAGGAAAAGATTAAAAGAGTAATTATACAAATGAGGTGTGAGAGGAAGAACTGACACAGAAGAATTAGATAGGGGAGGAGGGCTGGTAGAATGGGTTAAAAAGGGAACAATACGTATATGTCTAGAAGGGCATAAAAGTTCTAAATTCAGAAAGAAATAAAAGGGAGAGGGGAGAGGATAAGAGAGGGATTTTTAGAGAGGAAAGTAAGGGAATAAGATAGGGGGGACTATAGAAGAGTGTTTAATGGAAAGGGGAAGATAAGGGAAGGATCCTTGGTGGGGGGATAGGTTAAGTAATAGGCGGGCAGGGGACAACTAGATGGCGCAGTGGGTATAGCACTGGCCCTGGAGTCAGGAGGACCTGAGTTCAAATCCGGCCTCAGACACATAACACTTACTAGCTGTGTGACTCTGGGCAAGTCACTTAACCCCATTGCCTAAAAATAAAAAATAAAAAAATTTTTAAAATAGAAAGGCAAGGTAGAAGGTAGAAGTAAAGTAGACGAGTCAGGAGGAATAGGAAATAAGAGATACATACAAACACAAAATAAAGATCAGGAGTAGAATTTATTAGGGAAAAAAAGCAAGGGTAGTAATCATGATCTCACACAAAGTTAAAGCTAAAATAGATTTAATTAAAAGAGAAAAATAGAGAAACTACATTATATGTCAGCCATATTAATCAATATTGTCTTAGACTATTTAAAATAACTAGACAGTATAAGGTTGGAATATTGTTGTGGTATAGGAAATGATGAGTTGGTAGATTTAGAAAAATGTAGAAAGAGTTGGACTTATGAAAGAAGCTCTTATCCACGGTGGCTTCAGAGATACAGAACACAAACAAGTATAGTACGGTCTTACATAGATGCATATGAATGTATATGTGTATATATGTGTATGATTATAGATATCTATGTACGTGTAAGTATATGTCTGTGTGTGTATATGTGTATATGTATATACATATGTATTTATATATACACATATATATCTCCACGCTTAATTGTAGCCTTCTTAGGGGAAGGGGGGAGGAAAGGGGAAAAAAAGGAACAAAGTAAAAAGTTCAGAGCAGAGAACAAAATAAAACCTACAAGGAAGTAAAGAAAAGATGGACAGCTCTGAACACAATTTGTAGTATTTATTATATAGAATTTCTTGAAATGGAAATGTATTGCTTTATATTTTGAATAGTACTGCTGTGCACATGGCTATTTTTTTTCTTTTCTCATTTTGCATTTAAGTTTGTTTCTTTTTTCTTTTCCTATTTTATATTCAAGTTTAAAATTTAAAAATTTACAAAAATAAAACAAACAAAAAATGCTTTTCTCTGCCTATACTTTGTAGGGGGTTTTAGCATAAGTGAGTGTGGTACTTTGTCAAGGACTTTTTCTTTATCTGTTGATATAATTATGTGATTTTGTGTGTTTTTAATATGTCTATGTTTATTTTCCTATTGTTGAACTATCTTGTATCACTCAATCAATTAACATTAAGCATCTACAATGTGCATAGGCACTATGCGAAGTGCTGGGAATACAAAAACGAAAGTGTAATAATAGTCCCTGCCCACAGAGAGCTTAATTCTGACAGAAGAGTTAATTGCCATTAATCTAAACATATTCTCTCTTTCTCTCTCTCGTCCTCCTTCTCCTCCTCCTCCTTCTTCTTCTTCCTTTTCTCTCTCTCTTTTCTCCTCCTCCTCTTCTTCTTCTTCCTCTTCTCTCTCTCCTCCTCCTCTTCTTCTCCTTCTCCTTCTTTTCTTCTTCTTCTTCTCTCTCTCTCTCCTCCTCCTCTTCTTCTCCTTCTCCTTCTTTTCTTCTTCCTCTTCTCTTTCTCTCTCCTCCTCCTCCTCTTCTCCTCCTCCTCTTCCTTCTTCTTCTTCCTCTTCTCTCTCCTCCTCCTCCTCTTCTTCTCCTTCTTCTTCTTTTTCTTCTTCTTCTTCTTCTTCTTCTCTCTCTCTCTCCCCTCCTCTTCTCCTCCTCCTCCTCCTCCTTCTTCTTCTTCTTCTTCTTCTTCTTCTTCTTCTCCTTCTTCTTCCTCTTCTCTCTCTCTCCTCCTCCTCTTCTTCTCCTTCTCCTTCTTCTTCTTTTCTTTTTCTTCTTCTTCTAACTCTTATCTCTCTCCTCCTCCTCTTCTTCTCTTCTTCCTCTTCTTCTCCTCCTCCTCTTCTTCTCCTCCTCCTTCTTCTTCTTCTTCCTCTTCTCTCTCTCCTCCTCCTCCTCTTCTTCTCCTTCTTCTCTTCTTCTTCTTCTTCTTCTTCTTCTTCTTCTTCTTTCTTCTTCTTCTTCTTCTTCTTCTTCTTCCTCTTCTCTCTCTCTCTCTCTCTTTTTCCTCTCCCTCATTGTGGGAAGCCTCCCACCACCACCACCACACACACAAACTAAAAAAAAAAAAACAAAAACCCTCCAAGTGAAAGCAGAAGAACAGACAGGTGAGAGAGACTGTCACGGCTACCAGTACCATATCAGGGGCTTGATCAGGAGCCTCTGAGTGAGGAGGCCTTTGCCCTGCCCCACCAACCTGCCCACATGTCCGTCCTGCATGTTGGTCTGTCCAGCTTTGAGTACTGCATGTCTGTCCCTGATCTGAGTGTGATTCTTCTCTGCTGTCTGTGTTAGTGTCTGGCTCTCACGTGTCTGCCCCACCTTTTTCCTATCTATTGGGTCAGGCCCCAACATGGTTGCCCCACTACCCCTTCCTCTTCCTGTTCTGCTGTTCTGTCTGGGTGTGCTGGCCCTCTCCCTCCATGGGCTCACAGCACCTTTCTGCCTCCCTCCCTCCCTCCCTTCCCCATGTAGAGCTCTATGTAGAGGTCTGCTGAATGGTCCATTTATGTAAAGCTAGAACTGTCTGCATATGTGTGTATATATATATACATATATATATATGTATATATATATATTATGTATGTGTACATTGCAGTAATATTTTTGCTGGATTTTACTTTTTAAAAGACCAACATTCATTCATGAGAGGCAGCGTGGTATAGCAAGCTGGCTTCTAGTCACTAGGGTGCACAACTTCAGCATCGTCCTTAGCACTTCACGCTCACTCATTCCCCATATTCAATCAGTTGCCAAGTTTGTTGCGTTTTCCTCCACATCTCTCAACCCGTCCTCTTCACTCCACTCACATGGCCACCACTCTAGTTTGAGTCTCCATCACCCAGAGCATTCCAAGAGCCTTTGAATTGGTCTTTTTGCCTTGTCTCTTCTTCGCCAAACCATCTACCTCACTGCTGCTGATTAATATACTTAAAGCACAGGTCTGGCCTGTCACTGCCCTGCTCAAAAAAGTTCCAGGCAAGCCCATTACTATCTGGCTACAGATCATCTTTCTAGACTGAATTCCCATCATTCCCTGTCATGCACTCTGGATTCCCACCATTTGGCCTCTATGTTGTACCCAATCCATAGCATTCCATATCTTATCTCTTTGTCTTTGCAAATATCATCCACCAAGCCTGGAATGCTGCCCCTCCTCACTTCCTTCTAAGAATCACTCAGTCCCTTCAAGGTTCCATACAGCTACCACCCCCTACAAAGGGCAGTTACTAATGCTTGATTTAGTTAGTGCTGTCCCACTCTACCCCCTCCTCCCAATAGAAATTATGTTGATTTACTTTGTATTTGCTTATCTGTGTACATTTATATCTCTCTAGCAAAATGTCAGCTCTTTGAGAGGACATTGACTGTTTGCCTTCTTCATTTTATCTTTAGTGTGCAGTATAGTGTCCTGCCCATTGTAGACAACATAATAAATGTTCATTAAATTGACAGTATTCTGGGTTCTTTGTTTTGCCACTAACTTGCTATATAATCTGGGTGATAACCATCTGTGAAGTTTGGATTCAGTCAAAGGGCCGCACTTGACCTAAAGGGCCACATGTGGCCTTGAGGCCACAGTTCCCCCCCACCCCCCCCAGCCATATTATTCTTCTCCTCACTAGATTTCTATGGCCAGGATCAAACATAAAATCCTCTACTTGACTTTCCTAATCTTCATAATTTGACCTCTTCCTACATCTCCAGTCTTCTTATATTTTACTTTCCTCCACATGAGCAGCATTCTAGCGACACTGACTTCTTTGCTGTTCTTCACACATGACCTTGCGTCTCTCAACTCTAGGCATTTGAAATATGGCTGTTCCCCATGCCTGGAACCTTCTCCCTTCTCAGCTATACCTCCAGGCTTCTCTAGCTGCCTGTAAGTCTCAGTTAAAGATCCACCTTCAGGAAGAAGCCTTAGTGCCCTTCCTCTGAGACTACTCTCAGTTTATCTTGGGAACTCCTTGAGTACAGGGACTGAGTTGGGGTTGGATTTTTTTTCTGCCTTTCTTTGTATCCCCCAAACTTAGCACATTGCCCAATACATAATAGGAATTAATAGGTACTAATTAAATGACTAACTAGCTAACCATGCCTTCCTCCACACCAAATGGGTTTCTCAGTGGAGGGGAATCTTGACTCAGATATTTCCAAACAATACCTGCCATTTATATAATGACTCAACTGGAAGTGACTAAACAACATTGTAATGACTCAAATGAGATATCATTTGTAAAACACTTTGCAAACTTTAAAGGCTTCTATATTAGAGAACTAATATTCTTCTAAAGGTTCCTTTCAGGATAAGAATTTGGGGATCAGGAAGCAATCTGGTGGGACTTTTATTGAATTCTGATCAATCATGAGGGGGTGCCCCTGGCGGCCTCCAGTCACCCAGCTGAGGTGGTAGGATACTTCCCTTCCGTATCATATTTCTTACTGCTGTCTTAGTCTGTCCACCTCAGAGTCTGCCATATTGTGGTATTGTGGAAAGAGTGCTGGACTTGGAAACTGAGGACTTGGGTTCCTGTCCTAGCTCTCCATTTAGTACCTCTCTGCCTTTGTGATCCTCTGTTTCCTCATCTGTAGAAGGGGGGCATTGGACTTGATGGCTAAGTTCCCCTCTAGCTCTGAATCTTTGATCCAGTGGTCTTGTGACTTCTTTGCATCATTCTTTCGATATGTATACATTTTTCCGCCAGCCCTGGCAGCTGTTGGAGGGGAGAGGCACCAGATGACTCACCCACTGCTTTCTCTTGCCACCTTGGTGCTTGTTCCTCCTAATTCTCCATTCTTACTTAAGGTCATATAAACCATGACTTTGGAGGGAGGACTAGGGGATAACCCAGCAGGTACTGAGACCCCTCATACCCACAGTAGCACTCATCTGTGCTCACCTCATGTGTAACAAAATCGGCCCTCATTTCTCCATTCCCAATTTGGTTCTCTTTTCATAAAATCATGGAGATGGCAAGAGAATTTCCCTTCCACTCCAACCCTCAAGGTCAACATATGAGTGCACAAAGCCTTGTAGTCTTTTTTTTTTTTTTTTGGAGTAGGGGAGAGACAATCTAACTTGTGACTTCATTGTTCCAGGGAATTCCCAGTGAGGAAATTTTTCCTGCAAATGCAGATCAGCAGCTGTTCCCATGAGGGAGTTTAGGACTTGGTATGCTTAAGTGATTGGCCAGGGTTGCACAACTAGTATGTGTCAGAGGTAGGATATGAACCCAGACCTTACTGACACTGAAGAACTATCCTTATCCATTATACCACAGTGTACCTCAGAGCCTTGTATTCTTTAAAGAGCTTTTACATCTAATGTCTCATTTGATCATTAGAGCCCGCTCAGAGGTGACAGGATAGGTAGTATTAAATAGCCCAGAGAAGGACAATAACCTTCAGAGATCCCCAGTAAGTTATTGGCAGAGCCTGGACTAGGACCCAGATCTCCAGTGCTCTTTTCACTCCCGTACAGCATGATTCAAGAATTTCTTCCCCACCACTTAACCCAAAAGTCAACAGACTCTCCACGGTCACCAAAACGTTTAGGGTCAGTAAGAGCTTTGCCCCATGCCTAATGCCCATCTAGGGCAATGTCCTTCATTTCTCTCCCTCCTTTCCCTCCTTTCCAGACTCCTTTGGCATCCGCTGACAAGCTGCTCTTCAAAAGCCCAGCTGTTATTTAGTATATTAGGATGAACAATCTTGGCTCCTGCCTGCCCTGTGTGACAAATATTCAGAGGCGTGAAGCAGAAAATAGTTCTCTGAGCTTGAGTAAAAACTCAACTCTTTCTCAGCTAGAAGGACACAAGCTCTGTCCTCCCCCTCTAAACTTCAAAACCCCAGAGAATGGAACGAGAGACTAGAAACTCTGAAGTTGTAGGCTTACCAAGACCTAAGGTCCCAACTTTGCTTGAATACCTCCAGTGACGGGGAACCCACTACCTCCAAGGCAGCTCATTCCACTTTTGGACAACTCTAATTACAAGGATCTCTGTCCTGACACCCAGGCAGGACATGTCCCCCTTTGCCCCCTCTGATACTGCTCAGCTCCCTGTGGACCAGCAGAAATCTGGTTCCTCCTCCACAGGACAGTCCTTCCCGTACTTGAAGGCAGCTGCTGTGCCCCCCTGAGTCCCTGCTTCTCCAGGCTAAGCATTCCCAGGGCCTTCAACCAGCCCTCATTCAGGTGAGCCCCAGACTCTTCGCCATGCAGATTACCTTCCGCTGAAGCCTCTCCAACTTATCCTCCCTGAGATGTGGTGCCCAGAATGGATGTGGCTTGACACAGAGGTGTGATTGTTAGAGCCAGCTGGACAGTAAACAGAACCCTGGGCCTAGAATCAGGAAGACCTGGATTCAGATCCAGCCTCTGACACTCACAAGCTGTGTGATCCTGGGAAAGTCATTCAACCTCTGTCTGTCTCACTGAACTCGTCTGTAAAATGGGAATAAGAATAGCACCTCCCTCACAGCCTTGTTGGGATGATCAAATAAGATAAGATTTATGAAGCGCTTTGTAAACCTTATAGTGCTGTAGAAATGCTTATTGTCATGATCATTCCTGGAAGCTCAACCTCTTTAATTCAGTCCTAGGTCACTGTAGTATAAATGGTCTACAGATGCTACCTCCTGTTCCCAGTGCAGACCACTTGATTCCCATGAGAAGCTTCTGTTTGGCCTCCCTTCCCTAGCCTTGTTCTAGTGGAAGCCATCCCCTGAATCCAGGCATAAGACCACATTTTTCTTTATGAGGTTGCATATTACTCGATTCAGCCCAGTGTTCTAGCCTCCTCAGGTGGTTTTGCATCTATCAGCCAACGTGTTAACAGTTTCTCCCAGCTCAGAGGGTCTTGGATTTCATGAGCCTCACATCTCTGCCTTTATCTGAATCATTGATTTAAGGGCCAAAACATAAGTCCCTGAGGCACTGCACTAAAGACTCCTTCCAAGTCTCAAAGTAAAAGCTCATTAATGACTACTCTGACTCCAGCCCCTCAACCAATTCCAAATCAATCTAACTGAACTCACATTTAGCCCACATCTTCTCCATAAGAATAGCATGAGCTTCAGCAAATGCTTCACTGAAATCTAAGTAAACTATATACGTACATGTTAAAAGAAAAAACATGAGGCGGCAACTAGATGGTGCAGTGGATAGAGCACCGGCCCTGGAGTCAAGAGGACAGGAGTTCAAATCTAGTCTCAGACACTTGACACTTACTAGCTGTATGACCCTGGGCAACTCACTTAACCCCATTGCCTAGGCCCCCCCCCAAAACAAGATGAGCAATCTTGGTTGAGGTAACAAAGTTAAATAATCGTTGACATTCACATACCATTTCAAGTTTTGCAAATTGTTTTGCATACGTAGCAGAGGTCTGGTAGGGATAAGGGTTGTTCAGCCCCTTTCACTCATCTCCATCCTACTATTGACTTATTGCCTAGATAAGTAAACATTATCTGCTCTGAGAAGCCATAATAAAATAATCTATAATTCTTTTTTTTTTTTAGCTCTAAGCCCTCCGCCAAAGATACCACTCTAAACTCTGCCAAAACATCTCAATTTTAATTATCTCTCTTCTCTTGGCATGCTTTCTCTCAACTGCCTTCTTCCAACTTCATTCTCTATAAGTCCAAATTAGCAAATACCTGTGATCAACCCTATTGACTAAGACAAAATATGTATTTAAAACTAAGAAAGGTAAATAGACTTTCATCCTGACCAGAGGCTCCCATAAAGGAATCCAATGTGAGAAAAAAAATACAGAATGACTGCCTGTGGGTCTGTAGTCTTGGGAATTTTAGCAATATATCCTGTCCTAACTCCGATATGATTTTGTTGTATTCTGCACCCCTCCCCCCATTTCCCCTGCCCTTTGGGAGCTGTGTCCCTCTTCAGCCACTGGATCTCGTGTTCTGACTACAGAGCTGGTGAGCTCAGTCTTTTCAGGGGTTACTTGTGGCACAGCCTCCTACAACTCAATTTGTTAAACTTCACACTTAGCAAAATAATCAAGAGCAATAGAAAGAGCTTTATGATTCATTTAACACCCTTTTATCTGCCTATTTCCTGTGTACATCCTGGGGGGAGGAGGTAGAAAAGTAGTTAGAAACCACCCTTGTACTACAGAGATTATTATTATTAATAAGAATAAGAATAATAACCAACATTTATATAGTTCCTACTATGTAACAGGCACTGTGCTAAGCACTTAACAATTATTAACTCATTTGATCCTCACCTCAATCCTGGAAAGTAGGTGCTATTATCCCCATTTTACAAATGAGGAAGCTGAGGCAAATAGCATCTAAGTGACTTGCCCAAGGTCACAAAACTAGTGTCTGAATCCAGATTTTAACTCAGATCTTTCTGACTTGAGGCTAGGCTCTGTCCACTGTGCCACCTAGAAGTTGATTTTTTTGTATTGAGTTGCTATGAACAAGATGAAGAGGGCACTTTGTTTAAGTTAGCTGAGGGCCCAGCTTTTGAGTGGAAGATGTTGGGCCCATAGCAGAGAACCACAGGTTATGCCCAGATGACAAGGGGGTTGAGGTGGGGCCTGGCTCTTTTCTCTTCCTCAGGATGTAAATGTTCCTCCCTATTTGATTCCATAGCTGGAGACCCCTTAGACAAATGTAAAAACTCACACCCAAAACAAACGACAAATAAGAGCTGTCTGAAGATTTCTATAGCACCATATGTAATTTGCACAAGACAAAAAACAAAAAACTAGAAGCAATAAGGGAGATGGTTAAATGAATCGGGGTTCACTTAAGATGTGCAAGTATGAGGAGAACAAAGATTGGGAAGGGCCTTTATGAAACAATGTAAAGGGAGGAGGGAAGCAGAACTAGGAGAAAGGAATCTATATTAACTATAACTGAATGAAAAAAGATGAATTAAAATGGACAAAGAAAACTCCTGATAGGAATTTTGAGGAAGGAACTGAAAAGAATTTACTTAAATACATAATATTTTATGTCCTGAAATGAATTAATTTAAATGTAATAAAAAAGTTAACAAGCACTTATTAAGCACATTCTATATGTCAGGCACAATGCTAAGTGTGGTGGGGGAAGGAGTGGTGTCCCCCTGGGAAAGCCCTTCTTCCTTACTTCTTTCTACCCCCAGAACCACCAACCTGTGACTTCCACCTGACTGGTTGGGGAGGAGCTTGTTGGGAATCAGACTGAGGAAGAGGGCAGGGGGATTGTTACAGTTCCCTGGCTTCTGGGGTAAGCCAACTCTGTTTCCTCTCTCTCTCTCTCCTTCAGACACTCTACAGTGGAGTGATTCTTAGAACATCATGTCCTGGTACACACTCAGGAACTGGAACCCAGGCTCTTATGCCCTTGAGAACTTCCATCTTGCCATTTAGAACATTTATGATGAATCTTCTCATCCAACAAACCAGGTAGGACATTTTCAAATCAGTCTCTTACTCCACTCCACCCCACCCCCACCCCATCCCCTTGTCCATTCTTACGCCAGCCACAAAGAGACTTTCGAAATAGAGTTGATCTTAAGAAAGAGAAATGACCTCCCTGGCCGCTTTTTCCAGGAAGTCCTCCATATCATCCTCAGCAGCAGTGACCTCCCCCTGATCTGAACTCCTGTAACACAGATTATCAGTTCCCTTGCCTGGAGCACTTAATGTTGTACTCTCTTGTTGTTTACGTGTGTCAATCTGATCATTCCAACTAGACTGTGCATTCTTTTAGGGCAAGAGATACTGTTTATTCTTCCTTGTGTAACCCCCCCACCCACTCCCTCATCCATCATCCTCTACCCCCCAGTAATTGATTGCTGAACCTAAGAAAGAGCACTGGACTTGTGGTCAAAGGACCTGGGCTCAAATCTTGGCTCTTCTGTTGCTCTCTGTTGTCAGCTTGGGCAAGGCATCATCATCATCATCATCATCATCATCATCATTGTAACTCATACTTCTATAGATTTCAGTCATGTCTGGCTCTTTGTGATCCCATCTGGGGTTTTTTTGGCATACTTTACCACCGTGCCTCTTCTAAGTAGTAAATAAGAAGAGTTATAGCCAAGCCAAGGATTTTCTCCATGCTCAGGTTGTATTGTCATCTCCATCAGCTAACCTGTCACTCTTTGGTCCTCTTAGTGCTGGATCTAGATGGACTCCTTAAACTTGCAGGATGATGTGGAAAGCCTGCAACACCATCTTGTGGGGGTGCTCAGTAAGGACCTTGAATGGCTGACCTTGAAGGCCAAGTTCTTCCTGCCTGACCTAGACCTGACTCCTGTGGACGAGGCCCCAGATCCCACCCAGAAAGTCTCCCTGCTCCTTGGCAAACTGAGAGCCCATGGCCCCTCTACATGGCGGACCTTCATCCATTGTGTCTGCATGGAACACACCATGCCCCTGCACTTGGAGACCATGCTCCTGAGTGTCTGGGGTACAGACAGTGGTAAGTACTCTAGAATGGCAGAGCTAGAAAGGAAAAGACCTTAGAAAAGAGTAGAAAATGGCAGACCTGGAAGAGATCTTTGATCAGGAAGCAGAATGGCAGAGGTGGCAAAGATCTTAGAACATGACCTTCCATTCGGAAGAGCTGGGTGGGACCTTAGAACACAGAACATAAAATATCACAGCTAGGCTGGTGTACACCATAGAACATAGAATGTCAGACCTGGATAGAATAGCAGAGCTGGGTAGGATCTTAGAACATAGAGCAAAAACACCAAAGCTGGTATGCATCATAGAACGCAGAATGGTAGAGCTTGAAGGGATCTTAATGTTCATTTAGTCTATCCTTTATACCCCATCTCCCATCTTACAGATGAAGAAACTGAGTCCCAGAGAGATTAAAGTAAGTTACCCAAATTCCCATAGTAAGTCACGACCAGGAACAGGGAGCCCAGATTTCCTAATTAGCAATTTGGTTTTCTTACAACCCATTCCTTGTGTCATCAGGTGTCAAATTTTGCTTTTATTCAGTCAGCCAGAAAATTAATAGATTCTTATCTCTAAAACTTCCATCCCATCTCTCCAGGAGGTCTTTTATGTTTTGGAAGAGGAAAGGAGAGATACATGTCTGTGTCCTAGAGTTCCACCTGGTAGTGCAGACCATGTTTAGGAGCTCTGATAGGCTGCCATGTGCTGTGAGGCAGGAGCTGTCCAATGCTGAAATAATCCAGGGAACCTTTCTCCAATCCCATACTGCCAGACCTTGCAACACTTAGCCATGATGATCCTGCTCTTGGAAATTTGTCCCCAATGACTTGGTGGTGGGTGGCTGATGCCTGGCCTCACATTTTAGGATGGGCTCCTCTTATAGCTTATAGTTCACTAACTACTAGAGGGGCGTAAGGGATCCTTACCCTGAATCCCCCAGATTGGAGAGGCCCCACAGCTCTATTTTGCATTCCAAATTACATTAAAGACAACAATATCATAATGATAGTTTACATTTACAGTTCACTGTCAGGTTCACAGAGCATTGTGCATTCATGATCTCGTTTGATTCTCATAGCAACACCGTAGGGTAGACATTATTATTGTCCCCATTTTACAGATGAGGAAATTGAGACTCAGAGAAATTAGGTGGCTTGTGTAGGGTCACACAGCTGATAGGTGTCTAGGTCTTCTTCACTTCCACGTCCAGTGCCCTATCATCCACTATGTCACCCTGAAGGGAACTCCACATGAATGGAGGCAGGGCAGTATAATGGAAAGAACCCAAGATTTCAAGTCAAGCAAGATAACTGGGTGCAAATCCTAGCTCTACCACTGATTATCTGTGTAACTTTGGGTAATGAAGGTTAGGATTGGACAAGAGACAGATCGGTGCAGTGCATAGCATGTTGTACCGGGAATCAGAAAGACATGAGTTCAAATCTGGCCTCAGACATATGCTAGGTATGTGACCATGAGCAAGTCATTTCATCTTTTTGTGCCTCAGTTTCCTCTTCTGTAAAGTTGGGATAATAATAACTCTACTTTCCAGATCTGTAAGGATCAAATGACATAATATTTATGTGCTTTGCAAACTTCTAAGTAATAATGTTAGCAATCATTATAATTTTTTTTAATTAGATGATCTCCAAAGTCTTTGCTAAACAGGGGTTTAATAAATTCTCATGAATGTGTTGCTCAGGTACCCTACGTATCTATGAGGACAGAAGAAGCAGCTCTCTTGTGCCTCAGGAGTTCAGTTCCCTCAAATCCCCTGAACATTCTTCATAGCTAATTACTCCTCAGGAGATACACATTTAAGGGAGTATCACTGACTCCACTAGTAGCTACATCAGAATACATAGTGAAGAGAAAGTAGCTACAAGCTATTTCCATTAAGCAGGCTCAAGCTTCTGACTTGGAGCCTGCCTTCAGGAGACAGGGTTCCCCTGGTTTCTACCTTTATTCCAGACTTTTCTTTGTTTATCATCTCTCATTTCAAAGTTTCAGAGACTGAGAGCTAGAAGGGACTTCAGAAAGCATCTCATTCAACTCTATCATTTTACCAGAGTAGAAACTTGGGCCAGAAAGTTTAAGTGACTTGCTCTAAGATCATATAGGTAGTTGTACTGGGCAGAGTCAGAAGTGTACTCAGGTCCTCTGACTCCAAGCCCAGCATTCTTTGCTACTTTGGCATTCTGTCATTCCAGTTAGTTCACTCTTTTTCCCTATCTCAGATGGTATCCACTCAGACACTTTTCCCTAAGACTTAGTAAGTCCTTTACTCACCAGTCATGGAGAACCCATGGTTTTATCAATGTGGACACTCCCTCCTCTTCCATGGCCACTAACCCCGATCACAGCCCCTCTATGACCTAGCAGAGGGCTTCATAAATTGCTACAGCCAACCCTCTGGTGGAGACTCCCCAAGCTTAGCCAAGTTGGTCCTTAGATCACAGACACCCAATCTCCAGGCCCTGACTTGAAGCCCTTCCAGTTTATCAGGCTCTTCTAGACCTTTTGCTGAACTGGCAAAGCCTTTGAAAACTCCTGGGTATCACCACACCAAAACAAAGCAGCAGAGGAGACCCTTAGGAGAGAGACATATCCATATTGGAGATAGAATACATTCTGTGTCTCAGTTCACCACTGTAAGCATGAGACATTTATTTACCTAATTTCTCTACTCTTTCAGAGGTTCCAAGCCAGAACAGATACTTCTGCGAGGATGCCTTTCCTAAGTCCCAGCTCCATCATTCAGGTGAGTCTGAGGTTGCAGGAGGGATGGGCATGGAGGGGACTAGAGGTTTCGTCATACACTAAAGCACCAAGATCTCACACTGGAGAAACAACACTGAAGTTAGAGTCAGATGACCTGGGTTCACGTCCAGGATCTCATGCTTTCTATTCATGTGAGCTTAGGCAAGTCATTTAACCTCTAAGGGTGTCAGTTTCCTCATTTATAAAGTGAGAAGATTGGAAAAGAGTCGTTTAGGTCCCTTCAAGGGTTAGATCTATGATCTATGTGGCTAATTTCTGCCTGTGTGACTTTGAGCAAGTCATTTCTGAGTCCCAGTTTCTTCATCTGTAAAACAAAGTTTGGATTTTATGAATCTTAAGAGGTCAGCTATAAATCCATGATCCTAGGACTTACAGCACTCAGGAAGATGTCATAAAGACCCTTCAGAAGGGCCAATTTCCTGGCAGGAGGTAGCAGAGAGAAGAGCCATTCAAGAGTTTCCAAGAACCATCCCTCTGTTTTTCTTTCAGATTTGCATTGTCCCTGACAAGATACTCCCCACTCCTCCCTCCCCCCCTTCCCCCCTTCAGGCTCCGTCAGAAATGGAAAGGAATTCCCAGTGAATTGGCTATAAAAAGCATGGGTGCACCTGCATCTTATTCATCGAGAATAAGAAAATTCTTCCCAGACAGACAAATTCTAGGAAAAACAGAGAGGAAGAGAATATTGTATCCAACTATAGACCTACTTTCTGCCTTACAGGCCCAGGATGCACAGGCTGGTCTTCTGGCATGCATGTAGAGGTTTCTGGGAAATCTAAGACATTGCAGCATTTCCTCAGGACACATGACAGGGGAGGATCTGCTGGGCTTGAAACTATCTCCCTTAGCCCACAATTCCTCCAAAATTTCCCTGTCTGCTTTCACTTGGAGAAACTTGTTTTCATTTTTCGGTCACTAAACCTCAGGGCCTTTTGCCTGCACCCTAGGTCAGAGGAAGTTGTCATTTTGAGAAACTTGGATACAAACATACTAGCTGGACTGGCCAGCCTTCTCAAAGACTGATTAAAGATTAGTCATCTGAATAACTTTTTCATTGGGCAGCTGACTTCCTAGATGATTGATTGGTCAACTGATGGGCTCACTGATCATCAGCCAGCAACTGAATTACAGTTGACCAACTGAGAATAAATGGCCAGAGAGTCCAGATGAGGACTTAGAGGGAGTGATTGAAAAGTTATGAGACTTGATTTGTTAAATTACTTAATTTAAATGCAAATAGTTATTAATCAGTTATAAATAGTGAGCTGAACTACTGTTGAGAGTGAGCATGGATTCATGAAGAATGAGCCAGACTAACCTTATTTTCTTCTAAACCAAACTGGTCCTTCCCAAGGTCACATAACTGATAGGTTAGGGGAATGCTATAGAAATAAGAAGAAATAGTAACATGTTACATAAGAGAAATGGTATCTAAGTCAATCTCAACAAACTAGAGCAATAGTCCTAGTCTTTTTTTTTTAAAATTAAACCATAAACTTAATAATCAACAAAAACAATCAAATAAGCATGTGAACAATGGGCAAAATCTTACCCAAATCCTCTTGTCTCTAACAAGACAGAACCAAAAGAATTAACAAACAACTAACAAGCAAATGTTTGTTTTGCTTCTTTTTCTATACCTGTAGAAATTCTACTACTGTTGGCCCTGTTTTCCTTCTTTCTTTTCTTCTTTTCCAACACTTTAAAAACAAGTATGTAGTTGTAGCTAGTGTTTATACAGTTCTGTTCTGTTGATTTAACTTGGTATCACCTCATATGGTTATTTCTTATATATTCATATTTATCCTTTTTAATGGCATTATAATATTCTATTACATGAATATACTGTAACTTTAGTCATTCTCCAATTGTTGTACATAAAAGTCACTTCTGATTTTTTTTGCTATTATAACTAGAGCATCTATGAATATTTTTGTATTTGATAGGTCCTTTTTTTCCTTTTAATGATGTTTTGGGAATAGAATCCTAGCAATAGAATAGAAAACGTATACCATTTTGTGATTCTTACTGCATATTGTCATAGTGCTCCCCAAAATGTTTGCACCAGTCTGCAGTTCCATCGATGATATATTTGAGTCCTTATTTCCCCATCCTGTCAACACCCTGTACTTACTATTTTTGCCATTCCTGTGGATATAAGGTGACATCTTAAGGTTGTCTTGATTTGTATTTTTCTAATTATTAGGAAGCTTGAATATCTTTTCATGTGAATATTAACCCTTTATATTTCTTCTTTGATAAATTACCTGTTTGTATCCTTTGATCACTGCTCCATTGGGCAGTATGTATTATTATATTAGACTGATAGGAGATATCAGTTCCATAGAGATTTTGGACGTCAGGCCTTTATCTGATAAGCCTGATATTTATTGAATACTTCAAATACTTCCTCAGTCTGTTTATTTTCTTTGAATTTTAAAGCCATTGCTTTTGGTTGTAAAAAATAATTTTTTCTTCATAATCAAGTCCATTGATTTCATCTCAAAGGATTTTTAAAAAATGTATTTGACTGATTAAAATGTTCTAATCAGTGATCCTACTCTAAAAGATGGAATTTAATAAGAACAATTGTAAAGGTCTACACCTGAATTCTAAATATCCACTGTAACTAAATAATACCATTGTTGAGAATATGCCCTAAAAGTGTTATCTAAAAAAGAAAACAACAAAAAAGAGCTATTTGTTCAAACTGTTTTCATAGCAGCATAATATGTAATTACAAAAACCTAGATGCAACCTGAATGCCCAACAGTAGGGGAATGACTAAGTAAACTGTCGCATGTGAATGTAGCAGGATACTAAAACACAGTTAAGACATAAGAAATTAAGTATAAAAAATTAAAAGAAAGATCTTGGAAGTCCTTTAAGAAATCATGGATAATTTTTTTTAAAAAGTCAAAAAAAAAAAAAAAAGCTGAACTGGGGCCATAGGAACAAGAAGAAGCACGAATGAGAATGAATGATTAGCAATGAGACCTGATGGGAATTTAGAGGGAGTGCCAGAAAAATTATTATGATACTGCATGTATTGGAATTCATTAAAATATAAATAGTTGCTAAGCCAGGGTTAGCAGGTTGAGTTGGTATTTTTAAAAATATATATTTATGGTATCTCTTGTTTTCACATTGCTTACATTTTCTCTTATATTTTGCCCTCTCTCCCCTTCCAGAGAATCATTCCCTTTGGAAAAGGTTTAAAAAAAAAGGAATAAGAAAACAATTCAGCAAAACCAAAAAACACATTGAAAAAAAATCTAATGTTACGTGTAGCGTTTCACACCTTGTAAACCCCCACCTCTGCAAAGAAGTGAGAGGAAATGTCTTCTAATATCTTTTCTTCGAAGACAAAGCCTGTGCTTTTTATTTTCTCAGCATTCAGTTTTGGTTGTTTTATGGTTTTCCTTTCCACCTACATTGTTACAGTCACTGTGTATAGTCTTTTCCTGGTTCCTGGGTAAGTCACTTACTGCTGTTTGCCTCAATTTCCTCACCTGTAAAATGAGCTGGGGAAGGAAATGGTGAACCACTCTAGTATCTTTGCCAGCAAAACCCCAAATGGGGTCATGAAGAGTAGGATGTGACTGAACAACAACTGAACTGAACTATATGGAAAAGGAATTAGATGTGTTCTGCTTAGCTGCAGAGAGCAGAAATAGGGAGTTTCTTTAGGGATTATTAAAGGAAAATAGGATGTTTAGATGATATGCTTGGCTTCTCCAGTCTGTTCCTCAGAGCCCTGGCCTGGAGGGCAGATGACACATACAGGGAGGGATAGCTCCTACATTGGATGACAGTCAGGATTCAGAATCATGACCAAAAAGAGATATTGACGGGCTTGAACACTGAGAAGGAAGGAAATATGCATTTATTAAGCATCTACTATATGCCAGGCACTGTGCCAAGTGCTTTACAAACATTATCTCATTTGTGTCACAACAACTCTGGGAGGTGGGTGCTATTATCATCCCCATTTTATAGTTGAGAAAACTGAGGCAACAAAGGTTAACTGATTTGTCCAGGGTCACGCAGCTAGTAAGTGTCTTGAGTTCAAATTTGAACTCAGGTCTTCCTGATTCCAGGCCCAGTGTTCTCTTCATTGAACCACCTAGCTCAGGGATGGAAAACCTTTGACCTCGAGGCCACATGTGACCCTGTAGGTCCTCAAGTGCAGCTCTTTGACTGAGACTAGAATCCACAGGTTGCCTATCTCTGACTAGCTGCTTTTAAGAGGCAGATTTAGGCCTAATGTAAGGAAAAACTTCCTATGAGGTTGTTTAAAAGTAAAATGGTCTGCCATGGGCTGTAGTAATTTCCCCACCACTAGAAGTCTTCAAGCAAAGGCTGAATGACCACATGTTAAAGGATTCTTGTTCATTTAGAATTTAGACAAGTGGCCCCTGATATTCCTTCCTTGCTCTAAACTTCATGTAGCTATGAGAGACTTGGAGAGAGCCATCAATGAGACTAACCTTTCCTGACTGCAGGAGTTGGGGAAACTGTGTGACAGTCTCCATCCTTCTGCCTACTGGCTTTGCCCTTTGTGGGTCTGGGAAGGTCATGCAGAAACGACCCCTGTAGTCTGTGGGGGCTGCCAGCCTGTCAGACATGCAAGTCCCTCATTCATATTGTCCCACTGTGCCATGCTAGGACATGGATCTCTGCCTCCCAGAGATACACTGGGCTTCCTCCCACCCTCCAACCCAGACCTCACTTCCTGTAGACAAACTCAAAAGCAAGAAAAGAGTAGGTTTTGCTGTTTTCTGGCCCCTTACCTGATTTCTTGAAGCATTCTAACATGCATTCTTTTGTTTGGAAGCTTTCTTTCCTTGCCTCCTCCCTCTCCCTGCCTCCTTTCCCTCCCCTGCACCCAGAAGGTAGGGGCTGTTCAAAGGGATGCTCATGAGATTCTTCATAGCTCCAAGTTCATGGCTTGCATCTCAACCCTCCATCACCTTCTCTCCTAGGCCTCAAGCGACCCTCCTCAGAGATAGGCTCCTCACCTCATCGAAAATGTTCCAGGCAGCAGCAGCTAGGTAACTCAGCTCTGTTAGCTGCTATGTGTGTGTGTGAGGGTGGATAACAAAGAGGGAGGACAAACTAGAGACCCCAGACCATACTGGGGCCCTGCTCATCTACCAGAGGAACTTACCTGAGGCATGTATTCACTGGCCAGCTCCCAGACATCGAACAGTGACCCAAGCATTGTTCTCGGAAAGATTCCAAACAATGGGGAATAGACTTTTCTCTTTCAAACGTGGCCTTGGGAGGTGGAAGAGTCCTCTGGGGCAAGTAGGGAAATTTTGTCCCTTCCCCAGAGCCTCTCTATTCCCTAATTCCCTCCTGTTCTAGAAAGAACTCTCCAGAGCAGGCTTGGATAAGGACTTGAGGTACTGGGGACTTGACTTAGTTCATCTAATAACTGGCTTTATGACACGCTGCTTTAAAAGGTGTTTTCCTCTCTTCCCAAACCACCCCCCGATCTCACATGCTGCAAACACTGTGTTCTTGCTGGACTGTTTCCATGGTAATAAGTTCTGCGTCTGGTCCCCATAAAAGGCCAGAGCCTCTTTCTGATATGGGTTGTGGGTAATGGGAAGTTAGGATGGCCCTAGGGCAGTGATATGCTGGTAGATATTTAACAGCCTGCTGTCTAGAAAAAAAATATGGCATAAATTTAAAAGTTTGATCTGCATTATTAACATTTTCTCAATCATTTTCTTAAGTCTATACATTCAACAAAACAATAAATCAAACCCTGATTTCTAGAATTTGCAGAATTCCAAGGTGTAAATGTTCAGACTAAAAATTTAACAGTTGGCTATCTTGAGCTGATTAGAGCTGGCTTCAGGGCACTCCTGCCTAGGGCACCCCAACTGAGATGGGAGAGTGCAGAACCAGGAGCAAGGAGTGGAAATCTCAAAGGGACAAGATGGCCTGCCATCACTGGAGGTCTTTAAGTAGAGGCTCAGTGACCAGTTGTCAGATGCATTGTTATGGGGATTATTTTGGGGGCATGAATTATACTAGATGGCTGCTGAAGTTCTTTCCAACTCTCAAATTCTGTGGTTCCACGCAAGCTAATAGGAAGAGAAGTAGAATCATTCATTTTCCCTGTACCTCTCTTCCCCCACTGTATCTAATGGCAGAATCACAAGTTACATCTTCAGGGGGAGGGAAAGGCTGGAGGGGAAACTGAAACTCATCAATTCCCCTGCTTCCCCAACCCTGAATCTCATGCAGGGTCGGTCAGAAGGTATGAGAAGCTCCTGAGGACGTTGGTCCTGCAGAGGTATGGGAGTACACAAGTAAGAACCACCGTGCCCCAGAAAGGACGGCCATTCTCCTTCAGCCAGACCTACGTGGACCTAGTTGTGCGTCGGGGCAAGGTAACCTGGCTGAAGGAGAACCCAGAGAAACCACGGGGCGATGCTCTGTCAGGACCTCTTGAGGTAGAGGATGGGGCTGATTTGAAGGTCCAGGACCTCTTCAAGGGCCAGTCAGGTGCAGGCACCAAGGTGACAGTCTTGCTTGGGAAGCCGGGGGCAGGAAAGAGCATGCTGATGCATCGAATCTGCCAGATGTGGGCCAACAGCGAGCTGGACCAGTTCAGCAAGGTCTTCCTCTTTGAATTCCGCCAGCTTAACCTAGTGAACCAGGAGCTGACCCTTCCCCAGCTCCTCTTTGAGTTATACCTGAGCCCAGAGGATGAGCCTGGTGCCATCTTCCAGCATCTTCAGGAGAATGCCCAGCGAGTTCTGCTAGTCTTCGATGGGCTGGATGAGTTCCTCTTCCCCTGGCCCAGTCAGGGGCGCTGTGGTGAGGACTCCCTGGATCCGACCCTACCTCTGCCTGTTGCCACACTGTTCTCTAGCCTCTGTAGTGGATCCCTCTTGCCAGGCTGCTGGGTGGTGACCACCTCACGCCCTGGGAAGATTCCAGACTTCTTACTGGAAACAGCCACATCAGTGTTTGAGGTCTGGGGGTTTGAATGGCTGCAGATCGAGAAGTATGTCAGCAACTTCTTCCATGGATTGCCCTTTCGGGATACGGCCCTCACTGAACTCAGGGACAATACCCAGCTCCAGAGCCTGTGCACTGTCCCAGCTCTGTGTTGTATCATCTGCATCTGTCTCTATCACCTCCTGCTCCAGGGCAGTACCATTAACTTTCCCTCAACAGTCACCCAGGTCTATATGCAGATGCTCCATGTCTTCATCAGCCGGAAGCAGGGGGCCTCTGAGGACAAGGACGCCTGGATGAGCAAGGACTCCCAGGCTCTTCTGGGCCTTGGTGAACTAGCCTTCAATGGGCTAAAGGTCAAGCAAATAGTATTCTACCCAGGTAATATACCTGAACGGGTAGTGGCCTTTGCAGCTACCCACAACCTACTGTCCTCCTTTAGGGTAAGGACAGGAATCCAGCAGCAGAAGACATGCTATGCCTTTGTCCACCTCAGCCTCCAGGAGTTCTTTGCAGCCCTGTATCTGATGGTGAGCCCCAACATAGATAAGGCTGATGTGGGCTGCCACTTCTTTCTCAAGTCCAAATGGTCCCTGAGGACCAAAGCCAGGACAGAACTCCTGGATCGCTTCCATACCTTTTTGTCGGGCTTCTCCTCCCAGACCTGCCAGCCCTTCCTGAGTCATTTGTCACAACAGGATGAAGCCTGGGTGGGTACCAAGCAGGCAGCCATCCGGCAAGTGTTACAGGGACTGGCAGCCCGAAACCTAACAGGACCCAAGATGATACAGCTGTGCCACTGTGTCAGGGAGACCCAGGATGCTGAGCTGGTTAAGCAGGCTGGCAGGCACCTTCCTTTCAGTCTGGACTTCCATAATTTCCCCCTGAACTACACAGATTTGGCTGCGCTGACCTCTCTTATCAACCACGCTTCTGCTTCTGTGCATCTCGATTTTTCTGGGTGCTCTTTGGAGCCTCAGTGCCTCGATGCCCTAGCTGGCTGTGAGAAAATTGAAAGTCTCAGGTGAGTAAGAGATAAAGATAAAACATAGCACTGTGATAAAGTATAGTATTATGGGAGATGTGGCCTTTGAGGGACTGAGTGCTCAGATAAGGATGGTCATTGCAGTGGGGTGGTATTAACAAGGCCATGGCCATGGCCATGGGTTCCATCACTATGGGGAAGTTAATTTCTCAGTTCTGTATTAACAGGCATCATCCCTAACCCTAGCTAGACACTTTAAATATGTGGACTCTTGGCCACAGGCACTGAATGTGGGAATCCTTAACTTTGTACCTAATTTTCTAGTAACCTTGGGCCTCATCACTAAACCTCTCAAAGACTTACTTTCCTCATCTGTCAAATGAAGATAATGAGCCCTGTGGGCTCGGGAATCTAGTTCCAGTGTGGTATGGTAGAAAGAGCTCTAAGCTAGAAGTCAGAGAACCTCCGTTCTGCTCTCAGCTCTTATTCACTTTGGGCAAGTCGTGAACCATAAAATGACAGAAATATAAATTAATATTTTTCAATTTATTTATTTTTAGTTTACAGAATTCACTTTTATAAGATTTTGAGTCCTAAATTTTCCCCCTCCCTTCCTCCCTCCCCAAGATGGCATGCAATCTGATATAGACTATTCAAGTACAAACATATTAAACATATTTCCACATTAGTCATGTTGTGAAAGAAGAATCAGAACAAAAGGGAAAAACCATGAGAAAGAAAAAAAAAAGAGAGAAAAAGAAAGTAGTCTGCTTCAATGTGCATTCAGACTCCACAGTTGTTTCTCTGGATGTGGATAGCATTTTCCATCAAAAGTCTTTTGAAATTGTCTTAGATCATTGCATTGCTGAGAAGAGCTAAGTCTATCAATGTTGGTCACCGCCTAATGTTGCTGTTGCTGTCCTGCTCATTTCACTCAATATCAGTTCATGTAAGCCTTTCCAGGCTTTTCTGAAGTCTGTCTGCTCATCATTTCTTCTGGAACAATAGTATTCCATTAGAAATGTAAATTAATATTAAGCATTGGTGTGGTACGGTGGAAAGATACTGTCTTTGGAGTAAGAGGGCCTGGAACCAAATAACATCTCTGATGCTTAATACATCTGTGACCTCAGACAAGTCTCTCAGTCTCCAGCATCTCAGTTTCTTTATCTGCACAATAAGGGGGTTGGACTAGATGTCTTCAAGATTTAGGTCTTTGTCCCTATGATTTTCCTCTTGGTGAATCCTCTGATTCAATAATTTTATATAATTTTGATCTATATAGTTTTAATTTACATTTAATACATTTAATTTCTATTTAAGCTATATCATTTCAGTCTTTTAAACCCTTTCCCACTTTCTCTTTTCTGCCTCCTCTAGGGTTAGAAGCAGGAAGTGCAGAGATGCTTTTGCAGAAGCCCTCTCCAGGACATTGCCAACAATGAAAAATCTGAGGAAACTTGAGTAAGGTCTTTTCTTAGAGCCCATCTGGCTTCTGGTAGCATATGACACCCTCCTCCAGCTGACCAGGACTATCCCTGGACAGGCCATAGGGTGTAGTACCCAGGGAATTAATCCAAAGCTGCTCCCTGCTTCCCTGGGGATGGGACACACACATTAGGCTGCTCCTCTCCAGCACAGACCTCTTTGGCCTGTGGATAGGTCCTATCCTGGTATTCAGTCAAGATTCATTCTCTCAGTCCCCACCTAAGGTCTGTGTCTGCACTTCTATAGGTTAACTGGAAATAACATCTCAGTTCAAGGCATTGGCCACCTGGCACAAGCGTTTACAGACTGCCTTCAGCTGGAAGAGATTAAGTAAGTGTGGGGCAATGGGATGATATTAACCCAGTCCAGGACTTGGGAAGTGAATGAAATTGTCCTAAATCCTCCCCACCCCCGACTGGCTGGCCCAGGATACTTCTTCCCTGTCGAAGTAGTGTATTCCTGAAAGGGGAATGTCATGGTGTCAAGAGACATAAGACTGGATCCCGAAGGGCAGTGAAGCCCATGGAAGAGAGGGAAGATTTTTCATTTTTGGCCTTGGTCTTGTGGCAGGGTGTTGGACCATTGAAGCATGTACATCAGGATAGCTTGGGCTTCCTCCTTCCCCTGGCCAGCTTGTAATCAGGAGGTGAAGGGGGTGGAGACTGTGGTGGAGAGGACATTGGTTATACATACATCCATATACATATTATATGTTTGGAATTGGGGAAGTGTAGATACACAGGTGGCTGACATGATGACGGAAAGAATACATGTTGTTTATCCTTTGCTCTCAAACATGAAGTAGGTGGTGTGGTTGAAAAACTAAATTTGAATAGTAGCTCAGCCACTCACAAGCTATGTGACCCTGAGCAAATCACTTTAATTTTCTGAGCCTCAATTTTTTTTCATAAAATAAATATAAATTTAATATATTTATTATATAAATATAATACATTAACTACCTCATAGAGCTGTTGTGAGGATGTGAAGATAGCTGTAGCAGTCCCATGGATGAGGCTTTGGGTGGGTGGCACAAAGTGAGAGCACCCCTTGGGTGCTCTTAAGTATACGCGCACCAAATCACCATTCCTTCTACCGACTTGTTACCTTATTCTTTCTCTCATCAAGTTCAAAGACAATGAAGAGGGTAAATTCTGAAATTTATTCATAAATTCTCACAATAAAGAAAACATCTCAATAATTAATTAATTAGCTCTAAGCCTCTGGGTTCATAAAAATCAGAGAAACCTTTCCCCATAAGCTTTTTCCTCCTTTCAGTGTCAAACCCCAGTTTCGTTGGCTGAGACAAAAATCAGTTTTACTGGCCATTTAATTTATTAACATAAGAAGAAGAAATAAAGCAAAGAATTAGAGAAATGTTTCAGCAATATGTAAGCTCTGAGATGGATCACCAGTCACAGCCAGGCACTTCTCCCTCACTGCTGAATCCTCAACCATAAAACCACAGTTCTACAATCTGTTTCTCTCAGGCTGGCGGTTTAGGTCTCTCAGAAAGTGGTCTCCACAGAATAAGAGTTAAACTAAGTTCTCTAAAATTGTTTCTTCAGATGCTCTCAACAATGACAGTTAACTCTTGTTATCTTGCACACATTCCTTCTTCAAGGGTAGTTACCCGGCCCAGTCTCCTCAGGAAAGAAGTTCTCTTAGCTTTCTCTCAGGGCTTCCACAGATAACAGGTAGCTGTGAGTTCCTAAGTTTCTGTTCCCTCTCTCTTAAAGGTACAACAAAGTCAGTGAGAGGGATTAGGGCTCCATATGTGAAGTGCTCTGTAACCCTAAATCCTCTGTTTGGCATTCAAAGCCCTTCATCAGCTAAGCCCCTCCTCCCTTTTTAGTCTTCCTATACCTTTTTCCCCCACCATGTACTCTTTTCGATCCAGAGACGCTGATGTCCTGGCTGTCCCACAGACAAGACACTCCATCTCTCTGCTCCCTGCATTTTCTCTGGCTGTCCCCCCTTCTTGGAACATTCTCCCTCCTCACTCCAACTACTGTCTTCCCTGGCTTCCTTTAAATCCCAGATAAAACCCCACCTTCTATGGGAAGCCTTTCCCAACCCCTCTTCATTCTAGTGTTTTCCCTCCTTGAATTAATTCCAATTTATTTTGGGGGCACATACGTGTTTACTTGTTGAGTGGAGTCCCCATTAGATTCTGACTCCATAAGGGCAGAGTCTGCCTTTTGCCTCTGTTTGTATCCTCAGCAGAGTGCCTGGCATATAGTAGGCACTTAATAAATATAAGCTATTGTTATTATAAGGTCCCACCAGTGTGGTTTGTACAAGTTTATACGTGTGTTTCAAATTTTTTAAAAATTTGGAAAATGATGGCTTAGGAAACATAATAATGACCATAACTTACATAGGAAATGGAGCTTTGGACTTTTCAAAGTGCTTTTGCATCCATATCTCATTTGATTATCACAATAGTACTTCAAAGCAATTGGGGAAGGAGTTATGGCTTCTCCTTAACAGAAGAAAAGACTGAGGTTCAGTGAGAAGTCACTGGCTCAGAGTCCCAGAGCTAGTTAGCGAATGTTCAGACTAGAACCCAGGCCCCTATGTCATGTTGCCTTTCTGGCCCTGCCTGTCTTAGCCACTGGATAGATCCCTGGTGCTCAGTGATCCTACCCAATTTAAGCTATGGAGAAGTCTACCACTTAATATTCTGGCACTGTTACCCTGTAGACCAGCTGTGAGGCTACTGAGGAATGAGCTAAGGAGCCCTTCAGTGAAAACTCTTCCACTGAGCCTGAAAAAAGGGGAGAATGCTGAGTCAAATGCAACTGGCAGAGAGAAAAGCAAAGCCCAGAGGAGAGAGGGAGGAATCACCACCTCTGCCTTGCATGCTGAGTGGGCAAATCACTCGCACTCTCTGGGCCTTGTGTCTCATATTAGAGAGAGTCATGGTACTTGTCTGCCACCTTTGAGCTTGGCAGAGTGCAGTACTCAGTAAGGAGAATCCCAGGACCAGACAGCCCCAAGGTAGTGACATGTGTCATGTTTCAGTTTGCAGGACAACAGATTGAATGATTCTTCATGTGTAAAGATCATTGAGATACTCCACAAGATGCAGCGGTTACAGAAAATTGAGTAAGTAGCTACCATCACTCATTTTAGGCCAAAGTAGACAAAGCTTATCTTAAGCAGTTTGTCCCAGTCTCTCTCTGCTCCCACCACCAACCACAAGTGCCTGAAGTCACCTAGAATCCATTCTGGTAAAATGCAGGAGTGGAGGAGTATCTGATCCCCAAGAATGTGTCAGGAAACACTGGGGTTTATCATTAAGGCAGGATTCTGGACTCAATAGGGCAGGCCCTGTGTTGGGGGACCTCTCTGGGCCTCTGGGTCCTCTTGGCCAAGCCTCAGGGGCAGAGCTCAGGGACAGGGTCCAGGCAAAAGTATCTTGGGTCAAGGGTAAGGCATAGAGACTGCAGAGAAGGAGACATGCAGAGTTCGCATAAGACAATTAATGTATTAAGGGGTGGGAAGGTGGGAGCAGAGTTGGGAGGAAGAAGTGATACCGGGAAGTTTGGGCTGGACAGAACTTCCTTCCATGTTGACATCTTGATTCTCTGCCTCAAATTCACAGCTTAAGCCGAAATGCAGTTTCTGTCTCGGCGGTCCTTGCCTTGGCAAAGGAAGCAGTTTCTTACCCCAGAGTTACCACCTTGGAGGTTAGGTAAGCCATGTAGTCTCGGCCAGACACCACCTTCAGAGGTTGAGGCTCAAGGGCCAGGGAGAGGTTAGAGGGCCAGAGGGTGGGGGTGAGAGAGAGGGCGGCCAGTGATCTCTGATGATGGGATGGGTGGCTCCTTGAGTTTCATGTGCTTGGGCTTTGGACCTCAGGGATGACAAGTTTGGGAACACCATAAGGAATTCCTTCATACCAGCTCAGGTGGTGCAGTGGGTAGAGTGTCCGGCTTGAAGACAGAAAGACCTGAGTTCAGATCTAGCCGCAGGCACATGCTAGCTGTGTGACCCTAGGCAAGTCACTTAACCTCTGTTTGCTTCAGTTTCCTCATCTTTAAAATGGGGATAATAATAGCATCTACCACTCCCATTGTGAGGATCAAATGAGATTATAATTGTAAAGCACTTAGCACGGTACCTGTATAGTAAGCATTATATAGGTGTTAACTATTATCATTATCATTATTACTGATATGTGCTTGTGGACTGTCAGCCTAACCCAGATTTTATTCTTCCCCTCTTATTTCCTCTTCACAGGCAAGCACAGATCATCATTCTCTTCTTTGTATCCTCAGGAAAGACTCTGGAAATGCCTCGGTAAAAAGAGGGCATGGGTAATTCTGACATCCCTTTTCCAGGTGACTTCAGGCTGCAATTAGTCTCAAAGAGGCAGTCTGTGTACTTTGGGAAAACCATGCAAAATAGTTTTGTGGTATATGGAAGGGCAGTGGATCTAAGGTCAGAAGACCCAGATTCAAATCCTGGCTGTGCTATCCCCCCATGTGACCCTAGAGAATTCACTTCACCTCTGCACCTCAGTTTCCTCAACTGTAAAATGAGAGGGTTGAACCAGATTAAGGAGAATCTGTAGCCTGTTTTAACTAATGCGTTAATTACAAGTGCCCCTTATATATTTCATTAAAGCAACTAACAGTACCTCTCCTTGATAAAACTGTTGGCTGGTAAGTGCGTGTTTCAAACTAGTCTAGGCTGAAAAGTAATAAAAGTGCATTTCTTTGAAAAACATTCTGATTCAAATTTTTCACTAATTCAGGCTGTCTTTCTCTAACTATTCTAAATTAACAAAGGGTGATTATACCTAGGAATTGGATGTGAGCTGTGATAAAACCTTGGGTGAGGAAAGATTGTAAAGCTAAATCCATTTGGAAAACCTGAAGCTATTGAAAGAACAAACATGGAAGAAATCTTAGTTCTGCAATGAGCTGGGGAGCCCCTGAGGCTGCTCCCGAGGAGCTGTGGGGTGTGTTAGTTCCACTATTTAACTTCCTTGACTCTATTTTGTCACTTCAGAAATAAGAGAAATGTATGAGATTACTTCTCTTCCACTTCTGATGGGACTTTTTGTGAAGGGGAATTTATGAGAACCAGAGAAAGATTTGCAGTGCATTTCAACTTGCAAGCCTTTTTTTTTTTTTTCATTTGTTGTTCTTCTGGTATATATCACATCTCATAATTAGTGGCACACTTGTTTCACTTCCTACTTTACTATAAGTTCCTTGAGGGCAGGGACCTTCTAAATCTTCCTAACACAAGAGTCTGATACCCAATAATCTTCTATTGACTACATGAAGTGACCGTAGTAAAACTGTACATTCCAAGGTGGTCATCCTTGAGTGAAGGGGAAAGGAAGGAAATATGCCTTTATTAAGAAGGAGCTTATAAGGAAGGACCTCAGTTTTCTCAATAAAGTAGAAGGCACACGGTCCTCTGCCAACAGGGAGAGGGCAGAAGATTTGTACTGGCCAATTGAGCTCAGCCAACATAAACTTGTGGTTTGCCTTGTCTAACCGTGGTTGTGTGGTCTCCTCTGGAGGTGTATGATTGACTGTAATTGAGGGCAGAGAAGTAATGACAAGGTTTCTGTGATATGAGGTCAGAAAAGTGAGGTGCTGAACATGTTGACAGAAGCTTGTGGGGCTGATGCTGTTGTGTCAAAAATGAGATTGTTTCTAACTGACACAAAAGGGTGAAAGCAGGTGGAGAAATTGACTGTGATCATGCATGAAGCAATGAATCCTGTGGGAGTGGTGAAGATGATGAAAAAGCCAAGGGTATGGTTGTTGTTTTTTTAAGTAGGAAGTTAATTATGAGGATGATGGTTGGTGTTAAATTTGAATTAAAGAAGCTAACTCATTCTGAAAGAAAGCTCACATCTAGGAAAAGTTTCTTTGAAGATTCTATAATGTATTTTGAGTAATTATGCAGTGAATAGCAGTTACCTGTTCTAATCTTTCAAGGGAAATGAGACAGAATAGCATGGGGGATGAAGAAAATAAAAACCATCAGTATAATATCATGTTTCCAGTTGGCAGCGAAAAACTCCAGCTAAAGATTTAGAGCTGTCAGGGTTAGAGAACATCTGATTCAATTTCCTCCTTTTACAAGTAAGAAAACTGAGGCTTACAGAAATTAAATGATTTACCTAGGGTCACAGTGACGGTGAGGAGGAAAGTTGAGATTTGAACCTGGAATCTCAAGACTCAAGGAAATTTGCTTGTCAAAATCACATATGAAGATATTACAAATTTGTTTCTTGGCATCTGTGGCATTATTCGGGCAGGATTCATCCCATAAGGTCTAAGAGTCACTCAGGTTCATTATTTGGAAATTCTGACACATTTGAGAGATTCTGCCAAATGCAAAATGATTGAATGGATCCATGATTGACTTTCCATTCTGACAGTTCCCCCTTTGCCTGGCCCCTATCCAGTCCCACCTCATCCCCACCCTTCCATTCAATCAAAACAGTTTTTGCACCTAATAATATTTATGAGCACGATCACCTACTTCACCTGCATTATCTCTGAGTGACTTTTGGCTTGTTTATAAAAATCGAATCTGATCTTAAAAGAGGTACACTAACTTACTGGTGAGGAGATTTATAAATGACAGAAATGTATAGAATGTAGCAGTTCCCAAAGAAGTATTTTGAGCAGGATCAGTCAGGATAAATGCAAGGCCACCCCAAGGAAATACTTGAAAGGGGGCAACACTCATTTGGATGGATAGGTTCTGATTTGTTTGTTTTTTTATAAATCAGTCCCTTCACTAAGTAGTCACATTTTAACATATTACAGTCTCAACAGATGATCTCTACAGACCCTGACAGCTCTAAATCTTTAGCTGGAGTTTTTCACTGCCAGCTAAAAACACGATATTATACTGATGGTTTCTACTTCCTTCATCCCCAGTGCTATTCTGTCTCATTTCCCTTGAAAGATTAGAACAGGTAACTGCTATTCACTGCATAATTACTCCAAATACATTATAGAATCTTCAAAGAAACTTTTCCTAGATGTGAGCTTTCTTTCAGAATGAGTTAGCTTCTTTATTTCAAATTTAATACTAAGCATCATCTTTATAATAATTAATTATGTAAATGTAAACAGTTATTATTGGTAACATTAACAGCAGTATTACTATTGCTGTACTTAGAAAATCCATTTCAGCCACCTTCTGAAGGTAGAGGCCTGTAGCTCCTAACCACTATCTTTATTAGACTTAACTGTTTTAACTTTCCCCCTTGGTCAGCAATGTAAGCTTTAAAATGACTGTGGTTATTTGTGCCTGATATCCTGGCAAGTTGGCTGGTTGGGGTCCAGATCTGGACTATTTTGTTTAATGCTTTCTGGTCTCTAGACAGTATTTAAAGGTGTTTGTGCTTTAGCATTCTGTGTTTATTTTCTGTAGATCCCAGAATGTGAAGAAAAATGAGCCCCTAAAGAAAATTATGACTCAGGCCAGAAAACTAACATTCAGGTAAGAAGGGTAAAGTTGAAAATATTGATAATTCAGGTATCAGTGATTTCATCGGTATGTTCATTCCTTTTACAAAGGCAGACATCAGTGCTTCCATACCTTAGCACAAAGTCTTTGTAAATGATCTCCTGAACAGGGGAAGGGTGGTACCCCTGGGAGGAGTCATGTAGGAATGGTGTTTAGATTGGAGGGTGTCCTGCACAATGCTGTGCAGAATCAGTAAGGTGTGAGTAGTGAGGAACCAGTTCTTATGTTGCTTGTTTTGGCTCAGAAAAGGAGTACATCACCTCTACCTGGCTTGGTGGGACACTTAACCAGTCTATCTCCCTTTCCTTCCTCACCTCTCCCCCCAAATTGCCAGGCTTCAGAAATGCAACCTTGCTGTCCACCATGCTAAGGAGATAGCTAAGATGCTCAAGCACAGGCCCTGCCTGGAAGAAGTAGAGTGAGTACAACCCCCCAGCTCTGGTTCTTGCTCCAGTCCCATGGGCCCCAAATGGCTGAGTGAGGTTGGGAAGTTGGAGGCAGAGACCCGAAGGCTGAGAAGAGGCAGAAATGGATTGCCATAATGGCAAAGGCGGTAGCTGTCCTGGGATCCCCAGGTTTGAAGGGCCTCAGGTATCCATTCTGCATTATAGATTGTACTATAGACTAGAGCAGAGGTTCCAAAACTTATTTGACCCACCACCCTACTTTTAAAAAAATTACTCAGTGCCCCCCTGGAAATCTACTTTCTTTAACCCTTTAATCTTTTTGGGAAATTTGCATCATTTCAAAAAAATATAAAATGTTTTTAAAAAAATGATACATCTTAAATTTAATAATTTATTGTAAATTTGTGGGGTTTTCCTGCATTGAAATTTTGCTGATGCAGTACTGTCATGTAACTGTATAATATCCTATTGTAAACAAGTCATTACATGCATACATTCCTGCCAGTGCATGCTGGACTTCCTAACAATTCACAACATGCTTGCCTGCCAACACTTGCTTGTTAAGACCTATAGGTGGACTTGACCACTGATTGGTTATAACTTGCATTTTGTGTGTTTGTTTGGAAAATAATGTAATCATTATGACTTTAACTCTATTAGGCAACAGATGAAACATGTGTGAACAGTTTTTCAAAATTTTCTTATCTTCTTTTCTTTCCTTATGCTTCCACCACCCCCTTATTTTTATTCAATATCCTCCAATTGCACCCTGAGGCTACTCTCACCCACTTTGGGAACCTCTGGACTAGAGAGTGACATGAGATGGGTGGCTATAGTGACACGGTTGCTCCAGGGCCCCTGTTTTTGTTCCAGATCAGGGGATAGGGTGAGCAAACAACTGTGTCCGAGCAGGTGATGTGTGTTGGGTGGTACCTTGGTTCCCAGCTACCTGAAAATATCTTACCTAAGAATCTGGAGATTTAGATTAGTGGTAAATTAGGCACATTTCTCAGCTAGGGGAGAAGGAGAAGGGGAAGGGGAGGGGGAGGAAGAAGGAGCAGAATGCAGTTCTACCTACTTTTCCAGCCTACAGCACCCTAGTCTCACCCTCCACTTTATCAGCATTCTCCCTGAGTCAAGGTGGAACAATCTCCCACTCAAAAACTAGACAGATTCCCAAGCTGTTTGGTGTTTTGGAGAAGGTTGGGGGAGGGGAAGGGGAGGGGGAGAGAGTTATAGGCCACTAGGAGTGGTTCTTTGGGACTGGTGGAGTCCCATGTAATGTCAGGAGGGTAGAGTTTAGATCAACCACTGACATGACTCCCATTCTTTTCTCAGGGAAAGTACAGTTTAGGGGCAAAAGAGAGAATTCCTTTCTGGATAATTTAGCTCTGGCCCAAATTCTTGCTTTCCTTTTTAGAATAGGGCATGGAGAGAGGGAGAAGAATTCTTCAGTGATCAGACAGAGCCTGGGTGCTACTTAGCCCATCTGTTCCAGGTGGAGAGTAGATCTTCCTCCCTCTACTTGGGGCTTCTGGGACAGATAGAGAGGTTGTGGCTACAGGGTAGGTGAACATATGGTTCTAAGTCCCTCAGCCTTCCCTAGGTTGGAAGCACTAACCATTTCTCGCTTATCTGTGTCTCAGTTTGTCAGGAAACCAGCTGGAAGATGAAGGCTGCCGGGAGCTAGCAGAGACCTTGCCTGATTTACAGATCGCCAAACAGTTTAAGTAGGTCTCAGGCCAAATTCTGTTATGGGGAGCAGAAAATGCTGAGAATATGGCAGTGAACCATGCAACTTGCAATGTGCCTTGGTCAGGAGCAGAGTGTACAATTAAAAAATGTAATTCGCAATGTCTGTTCTTTGCTTGTTGCCTCAACCTACCTTTTGTTAGAGCTGCCATCAGGCATTGAAATAACCTTAAAAGTCATCAGAAAAACTATGGACAAGCCTAGATTAGGGTCACAGCTAAAAGGTCCATTAGAAATCATATAGTCTTCCATTTTTAGAAGAGGAAAATGAGGCGTAGAGAAGGAAAATATCTTTCCTAAGGGTTACAAGGAAGGGCTTTTGTTGGGAGCAAGAGTAGTTGAGGGAAGGCATGGAAGTCTAAGAGATATTGATGCCAGAAAAAAAAAAGAAAAAAAAACAGCTTTAAAGAATCTCTTTCAAAATGCACAGAAGAGAGCAGAAGGAAGTTCAGAAGGGGACGTAGCCAAGCAGGGCAGGGTTGGAACTAATACATTAAATTTGAAGTATTTAAAAAAAACAATTGGAGCATGGTGGAGATGAATAGTTTCCTATGAAGTCCTCTTTTTCTATTCTTTGTGTGTGTGAAGAAACATTCATGTTTGCCAATGTTTGTCCAGTTTATAGTTTTAAAAAAGAAAAGAAATTTTAAGATCACCTAGATTTGACAATCAAGCTGAGGCTAGAATCCAATAATCTTACCTCGTAGTCCAGTGCTCTTTCTACTACACTAGACTGTCTCCATATTGAGTTCCAATCTAACCTTAGACACTTACCAGCCATGTGACCTGAGACAAGTCACTTAACCTCTACCTGCCTCAATTTCTTCATCTGCAAAATGAGAATAATAACACCTATAGCTCAGAGTTATCGTGAGGATCAAATGAGATAATATTTGTATAGTACTTTGCAAATATAGTAATATATGTGTATGTGTGTGTGTGTGTGTGTGTGTGTGTGTACGTATACTAGCTCTGGTTTTTGCTATCTCTACCCAAGCCCCCTCATCATTCATTCATTCAGTGAACAAACGTTCAAGATGAGAGAGGTGTAGCTAAACTACAATTCTGATAAAGAAGATCTGAACTGCATCGAACTGCAGGCTTAATAGGAGTCAATAGGGTGAAATGACAGTTAAAAAACTCCTGGCATCCAAACCTAAATTAAGAGAAACATAGCAGGGGCAGCTAGGTGGCTCAGTGGATTGAGCACTGGCCCTGGAGTCAGGAGGACCTGAGTGGCCTCAAACACTTGGCACTTGCTAGCTGTGTGATCCTGGGTAAGTCACTTAACCCTGATTGCCTTACAAAAAGAGAGAGAGACAGAGACAGAGACATAGCATCCAGAATGAGAGGAGCAGTCATCCCAACCTCCTCTGCCCTGGTCAGACTGGATCTGGAGTTGGGGACCCCATTCAAGACAACACCAAGAAAACTAGACCACATCCAGAGATGGGTGTTGAGGGGACTGAAGACTATCCCATAAGAAGTTCAGTCAAAGGAATTGGAGGCAGTTAGCCTGAAGAAGAGAAAGTTTAGAGGGGATCATAATAACTGACCGCAAGTACTGGAATGGACTCTGTTGAAGAGGGATTAATTAGATTTGGTTTGTTTGGTCCCAGACAAAAGAAGTAGAAGCAGTGGACAGAATTTGCAGAGAAATAGATTCAAGCTTGATAGATGATATGTGTATGTATGTGTGTAGAAATATACATGCATCTGCATGTGTGTGTATATGTACACATAGATGTATGTTTGTGTGTAAATATATCCATGTGTATATGTGTGTATGCATGTGTAAATTGTGCCTGTGTGCGTGTAAATTCCTAACAATTAGGGTTATTCAAAAGGACAATGAGCTGCCTCAGGAGGTAATGGGTTTCCCACTGGAGATCTTCAGGAGAAGGCTAGATAACCATCCACTGTAACAGGGATTACTGCTCAGGTGCAGATTGAACTTGAGGGCTTCTGAGGTCTCTTGAAACTCCGATTCTGTGATTTTTCTAAGCACCTGCTACAGGACTTTCTGTAGTACAGTGATACAAAGGAAAATGAGCCACAGGTCCTGCCTTCAAGGAGCTTACAATCCAATCTGGAGCGTTTTCTGTTAGGTGGCTGTAAACACAGATACGGATTAGAGTTGGGAAGGAGGGCTGGCCCAGAACATTTAGGAACCCTTGGCCAAATGGGGACTTCCAGAGAAAGTGCCATAAGGTTTACCTAACAAGAGCCCATGATCTCCTTGGGCCAGCTTGACTTGTGCCTCTGTAAATTGAGAGGTGCTTTCAGCAGAAGGGCCGATGATCATTTCTGTGTTCTCTTTTGCAGCATCAGTGACAATGAGCTATCCCAGTCTAGTATATATTGCTTGCTGACTTCAGCCAATGCCTGCAAGAATGTGGTGGAGCTAGATATCAGGTAATGTGGGCCCACTGGGGGAGACTACTCCAGCCCTCCCCATCCCACCCAATGGTCGGGAGTCTCTTTTTTCAGGTCAGGGTCAGGTCTACCAGACAGCCCCATCCAGTATGGTTAAAATGTTCCTTAGAGATGATCTCATCCAGCTACTCTCCTTGAATTTTAGTGGTGAGGAAATTTGTCCAAGGCCACATAGGCAGCAAGTATGAAAGCCTGGAGCTAACCCAAAGCCAGTGTGGTCCAGCAGAAAAGAATGGACTTGTTACTGGTTACCCAGGTGACCTTTGGCAGACCACTGAACCACTCTGAGCTTTATTTTCCTCATCTGTATAATGAGGGCAGGGGTAGATGAGGCAGCCTCTAAGTCTTCTTCCAGCTCGAGCTCTGTGATCCGGGTCCTCTCACTTCACATCTGTCGTCTTTGTTTTTCTGCTCGGCTTCTTCTTCCTCAGGCTCTGGGCCCCACATGGATTTGTTTGGGACAGCTTGTTGGTGTCAGGACAAGCCCCACATTATTCTTTTTTTTTTAATTTAAAAAAATTTTTTTATTAATTTATTTTGATTTATCAATAATCACTTCCACATGCTTTTGAGTTTAAAATTTTTCTCCCCCTTCCTCCCCATCACCCTCCCCAAGACGGTGCACAATCTGATATAGGCTATACATTTACATTCATATTAAACATATTTTCAAATTAGTGATGTTGTAAGTAGAAATTAAAACCAATAGGAGGAACCCTCAGAAAGAGGAAACAAAACTCAGCAGAAGAGAAAAAAATAACAATTCGGCTTCTATAGTTCTTTGGGTGTGGATAGCATTTTCCATCACAAGGCCTCTGGAGATGTCTTAGATCCTTGTATTGCCAGGAAGGGTTAAGTTTATCAATATTAGTCATCACACAATGTGGCTGTTATTGTGTACAATGTTCTCCTGATTCTGCTCACTTTACTCAGCATCAGACGATACAAGTCTTTCCTGGTTTTTCTGAAGTCAGCCTGTTCATCATTTCTTATAGCACAATAGTATTCCATCACATTCACATACCACAACTTGCTCAGCCATTCCCCAATTGATGGGCATCGTCTCTATTTCCAATTCTTTGCCACCACAAAAAGAGCTGCTATGAATATTTCTGTACACGTAAGTCCTTTTCCCATTTGTGTGATCTCTTTGGGATATGGCCCTAGAAGTGGTATTGCTGGGTCAAAGGGTATGCACATTTTTATAGCCCTTTGGGCATAGTTCCAAATTGCTCTCCAAAATGGTTGGATCATTTCACAACTCCACCAACAATGCATTAGTGTTCCAATTTTACCACATCCTCTTCAACATTTATCATTTTCCTGTTTTGTCATGTTGGCCATTCTGATAGGTGTGATGTGGTACCTCAGAGTTGTTTTGATTTGCATTTCTCTAATCAATAGTGATTTAGAGCATTTTTTCATGTGACTATAGATAGCTTTAATTTCTTCATCTGAGAACTGTCTGTTCATATCCTTTGATCACTTATCAATTGGGGAATGGCTTGTATTCTTATAAATTTGCCGTAATTCTCTATATATTTTAGAAATGAGGCCCTTATCAGAGAGACTGGTTGTAAAAATTCTTTTCCAGTTTTCTACCTTCCTTCTAATCTTAGTTGCATTGGCTTTGTTTGTGCAAAAACTTTTCAATTTAATGTAATCAAAATTATCTATTTTGCTTTTCATAATATTCTCTATCTCCTGTTTGGTCATGAATTCTTCTGTTCTCCATAGATCTGACAGGTAAACTATTCCTTGCTCTCTCAGTTTGCTTATAGTATCAGCCTTTATATCTAAATCATGTACCCATTTTGACTTTATTTTGGTATATGGTGTGAGATTTTGGTCTATGCCTAGTTTCTGCCATACTCTTTTCCAGTTTTCCCAGCAGTTTTTTTCAAAGAGTGGGTTCTTATCCCAGAAGCTGGGGTCTTTGGGTTTATCAAATAATATATTACTATAGTCATTGACTACTGTGTCTTGCATACTTAACCTATTCCACTGATCCACCACTCTATTTCTTAGCCAGTACCAAGCAGTTTTGATGATTGCTGCTTTATAATACAATTTAAAATCTGGAATGGCTAGGCCACCTTCCCCTGCATTTCTTTTCATTAGTTCTCTTGATATTCTGAACCTTTTGTTCTTCCAAATGAATCTTGTTATTATTTTTTTCTAACTCTATAAAATAATTTTTTGGTGGTTTGATTGGTATGGCACTGAATAAGTAAATTAGCTTAGGTAGAATTGTCGTTTTTATTATATTAGCTCGGCCTACCCATGAGCAACTGATGTTTTTCCAGTTATTTAGATCTGATTTTATTTGCGTGAAAAGTGTTTTGTAATTGTGTTCATAGAGTTCCTGGGTTTGTTTCGGGAGGTAGACTCCTAAATATTTTATAATGTCTGCAGCAAGTTTAAATGGAATTTCTCTTTCTATCTCTTGCTGTTGGGCTTTGTTGGTAATATATAGAAATGCTGATGATTTATGTGGGTTTATTTTATAGCCAGCAACTTTGCTAAAGTTGTTTTTTATTTCAAGTAGTTTTTCACTTGATTCTCTGGGATTCTCTAAGTATAACATCATGTCATCTGCAAAGAGTGATAGCTTTGTTTCTTCTTTGCCTATTCTAATGCCTTCAATGTCTTTTTCTTCTCTTATTGCTAAAGCTGTTTCCAGTATGATGTTGAATAATAGTGGTGATAATGGACATCCTTGTTTCACCCCCAATCTTATTGGAAATGCTTCTAACTTGTCCCCATTACATATTGTGCTTGCTGAAGGTTTTAGATAGATGGTGTTTATTATTTTAAGGAAGATTCCATTTATACCTATACTCTCTAGTGTTTTTAATAGGAATGGGAGTTGTATTTTGTCAAAAGCTTTTTCTGCATCTATTGAGATGATCATGTGGTTTCTGTTAGTTTTGGTGTTGATATGATGGATTATGCTGATAGTTTTCCTTATATTGAACCAGCCCTGCATTCCTGGTATAAATCCTACCTGGTCCCACATTATTCTTAGCACATAGCTTTCTACACAGAACCTGCTTTAAGCAGATGCAATGAAGTGTTTGAAAATCTAAATTCACGCAGTAGATAAATTAGAACATGATGTTTCGCAGCTCCTCTTGGGCATTCAGAGTAGGATTGTATTTGTAAAAATCTGGTTTTTTAGAAGCTCATTGGTTGTAGAGAGAGACAATCCATTTTGTCAAAACTTGTTTCAGACCATGAACAGTGACTATTTATAGTTAGGATAGAGAGACCAATAGCTGAGAAGATGTAATCCATAAAAGGTTGGGATACAGAGGAGAGTGGGAAACTCAACTTCTGAGGACTAAACCAAAGGAAATGCCTAAATACACGAGAGATCTTTTTAAATTTTTATTTATTTTTAAAAATACATATTATTGATGTCTCTTGTTTTCATATCATCCATATTTTCCACTGTATCAGTTCCTCTGAGAGCTATCCCTTATAGCAAAAAATAAAAAAGCCTAGCAGAACTAACCAACATGTTAGAAAAGATTGTTTTTATAATGTAATATGCCAAACTTATAATTGCCTACCTTAGTAATGAAGCAGGGGAAAATGTCTTTTTGTATGTCTTCTTTGGTGCTAAGCTTGGTCATTATAATATTATAACATTTAGTTTTTACTGTATGTTGTTTTTACGCACACGTGTGTGTGTGTGTGTGTGAAATGGTGGCCTTCTCTAGTGCAGGGTTAGGAGGGAGGGAAACAGTTCAAAACTTAAAATGCAACAAAAAAATTAAATTTAGTTTAAAAAAAAAAGAATCCTAGATTGTTGTAAGCAAACTAGCAGTCCTGGATGGAGTCGGGGAGATGACTTAAGATAATCCTTCCAGGTCCCTGCCAATCTTGAGGCTTTATGAAAGGCAGTGACTGAGTGGGTCTCCTATCCCCTCATTCATCTGCTTCCCTTTCTTTTGCAGCCTGAAGAACAAAACTGCCATCTTTAGATTTGCTGGGGATCAGGAGAACGATGAAGCCCAGCCCAGGTATGGCCCAAATGTTGTTTCAGGATCTGACTGCTGCTGTTCCTTTTTTGTTTGTTTATTTGTTTTTGAGTGCACTCTAGTTGTCTGTCTCTGTTCCTGTTTCCATCCCTGGAACAGGGCATATGGCATCAGAGGGTGCCTTCTAAGGGGTGTGTGGGTGTGGGTGTAGGGGTGTGTGTGTGCATGTGCTTGTGTGTGTATGTGCAAGTGTGTGTGTATGTACGTGTATTCATGCTTGTCTACCTTTGTATCATTCAGGGCTACTTCACTACTAGAGCAGAGTTCTCCCCCTATGACAGGGGGCTCAGCAAGTGAGACTGGGTGCTGTTGCCCTTCTAGGCGTCTAAAATCATCTTCAGCCTTGGCCATATCCTTTCACCCATAGCCCTCAGCAGCTGTAAGGCGAGTGGTTTTCCTGACTTCTCAGCTTTTAAAGAGAAATATTGGAAATCCGCACAGTAGATATGAAGCTCCTGACCTTGGCAATGGGGCACACATTTTGTTCAGAGTGAAGTAACTAAAGAAATATAACCACTTCTCTGGTTAGACATAACTCACTATTGTCTTTCAAGTCATAGTCAAGTTAGGGTTGCATCCCTTTGCTTGTCAAAAAGAGAAGGGGTTGGAGGAATAAACTGTGAGAGAGGCTACAGGGAGATGACCAGAGATTCCTAAAAGAAGAAAGAGTATCTTCTCTGCAAAGATCCTTTGTGTGTTTGGAGAACAGGAAAGACCCCAATTTGGATGAGGCATGTAATATGTGTAGGGAAATAGTAGGAGGTAAGCCTGGAAAGGAAGTTTGGAACTGGCTCATGGAGGGCCTCGAATTCCAGGCTGAAGAGTTTGTGTAGCTCATTTTCTGTGTGTGTCCTTTTAGAGCTACAGTTTCAAATACTCAGCTGTCCAGCAACAGCCCTGAACCGCCGTCCCCTTCTGCCAGGGTGATCAGGTAGGACTTTCGGATGGATGTGATGTTTCTAATCATTTATCCTTGTTTTAACAAATCTAGGGGGCAGGTGGGTCACTGGCCAGAAGAGAAATCCAGTTCCTCTTTAAAATTTCACTGAGAAATGGCAGTGGCAGCAGACACATCCCTCCAGCAGGGCTGCCACTCAGGTCAAACTCCCAGTTATGTCTGGGGCCCAAGCCATGGGTGCTATCTGCTCTAACTCTGAAATGGTCTGCAGAGCAAGGTTCTGCTCTGAGTTTCCAGGCCAAACACAACCTTTGCTGCCCTCTATAGGTGCTCCCTCCCCAGTCACTCTGGGTAACCTTAGAGGGATGGCCCCTTATTTCATCCATAGACCTCAGCAGCTGTAAGGCGAGTGGTTTTCCTGACTTCTCAGTTTTTAAAGAGAAATATTGGAAATCCGCACAGTAGATATGAAGCTCCTGACCTCGGCCATGGGGCACACATTTTGTTCAGAGTGAAGTAACTAAAGAAATATGACCACTTCTCTGGTTAGACATAACTCACTATTGTCTTTCAAGTCATAGTCAAGTTAGGGTTGCATCCCTTTGCTTGTCAAAAAGAGAAGGGGTTGGAGGAATAAACTGTGAGAGAGGCTACAGGGAGATAACCAGAGATGCCTAAAATTCCATCATTCATTCTACAGTTTTCTTTCCCAGAACATGGAACCAGTTCAGTTCATTGCTACCATGTATGGGTCTGAAGGGCTGGAGAGCATTGCTACTGCTTTTGGTGGAAGAGAGAGATATGGGGGTGGGGATTGCCTTCCTGTTTGCTGTGAGGAAACCAGAGCCCCAAGGGACAGAGTTGGAATCCATCCTCCCTTGTCCCGGAGCTCTTGGCTCTGCCCCTGGACCTTCTGTGCTTTGGGACTTAGTTTTGCTGGACTATTCATATTTAAAGGTTTTGTGTTTTCTTTTTCTTTTTTAATAGAAGGGGGGGAAGCTGGGAGAGAGAAAGAAACTAGGGATAGTTCCCTCCCTCAAAAAAACTAAGGTCCTCTGTGCCTGTCTCCCTGGTTCATTTCCTTGTCTCCTTGTTTCTCTTTCATTATTTTTCTCTATGACTACCTCTCTCTGAATATCGGTGTCCCTCGTTATATCTTTCTCTTGATCTCTCTCTATTGCTTCACCCCTTTCCCCTTTGTCTCTTAAAGTGGGGAGTTAGAAACCTGCGATTTTGTCTCTGTTCTGTGCAGACTGAGACACTGCGGTTTTCAGTCCAGGGACCTTGAGAAGCTGTGTCGGGAGCTGGGCAGCTGCAGCCATCTTGAGTGAGTGTGTTTATCTGTGCCAGGCCACAACCTCTCCAGGGCCAGGAAGATTCATAGCACTAATGGCAGGCCTGCTAAGTTGAGGAGCAGAAGCTACCATGCACCTTTGGGCTCTCTTTCTCATGGATTGCTGATTTTTTTAAGTCACCCAATCCTAAGGCAGCTTACTCAGGGCCTGAGGGGCTCCCCCTACATACCATGAAATCTTGCCTCAGCTACCCCATCCATGATGAGCCAAAGCCTCTGTCCCCTTTAGTCTCCTATCAGACTACTGCCAAAACTGGATAGTCTTAGTATAAGAGATCGAACAACCTGGGCACTAAATCCAACTATGCCACTAGTAGCCAGTGTGACATCAGACAAGTTACTTAACCTCAAGAAGTCTCAGTTTCTTCAACTGTTAAATGGAGATAATAATTCCAATTCTGGCTACTTCCTAAGACCAAATAAGATAATGTTTCTGAATGTGCTTTCGGGGGTTAAAAGGGCTAGGCAGATGTGAAGGATTGCTATTAATAAACTCCTCTGCCAGTCAGGAAGGGGAAATGATGAGCATTTTCTCAGCACCTTTCCCCCACTCTCCTTCCCCAGTCACTGGCATCATCTCCCTAATATCTGTGGTGTTACTTGTGCAAGGGTTGGCCATGGGCCATGGACCATTGGCAAGAGTGGCTAACCAAGCAGAAAAGTGGGCAGAAGACTGAGGTTTTCTTTTCAAGATTCAGACCCAGACTTAAGAAACATTGAACCTAGCAAGATATGGAATTTAAGTATGAGCAATGTTCCCTAGAGATGGGCTTTAGGAACTGGGACAAAGGGAAATTCCCTGCCCTTTTGCTTCTATTCCCGTATAAAAGTCTTTATTCAGAAAAAAAAAAAAAACCTTTCCTTTTGATTTACCCATCTCCTCCCAGCTTATCCAATAACCATTTGGGCAACAAAGGCATTGAGAAACTGACTCACCTCCTCCCTGGCCTGAGATCCCTGCAGTTCCTGATGTAAGTGATGGGGCTAGATTGTAGTACTTGGTGGGTTGGGAATGTTTTGCTGCAGCATGAGGCAGGGAGCTAAGCTATCTTGAGTTCAGATTCTGGCTTTGCAGCAGACTTCTCTGCTCAGAATCCATAAGGGGTGGCGTTGAATCCCCTTAGGAAGCCTCTCTGTCATTCTTTGCTTTAAGTCACAGATAAAGCCTTATAATTAAGAGACCTGATTTTGGGTCTGTTATCTTATTAACTGTGTGATCTTGAACAAGTTACTTTGCTAAACCTCCATTTTCTCATTTGTCAAGTGGGGATAATAATACTTGTACAGCCTGCCTTCCAGGGTTTTTGTGTGGACTAAATGAGATTAATATATATAAAAAACTTTATAACTGTAAAGCATATTTGAATATGATCTATTGCTTCTTCCTCCATAGATAGATAGATAGATAGATATGGATTTGTAGATATATAGATATAGAAAGGAGAAGAGGAAGAGATAAAGGGGGAGAAAAAGAGAAAGGGATCCCAACTTGTGATTTCGGTGGAATATAGAATTATTCTCAGTATAGAAACTCTCTCCATCAATGCAAATCAGCAACCCATTTGTAATTAATAGTGTTAAAGCATTTCCGGGGGGGCGGGGTCACTGAGAGGCTAAGTATTTAGCTACAGTCAAGCTAGGGTCACACAGCTAGTATGTGTATCAGATGCAAGCTAAACTCTAGTCTTCTTGACTCTATGGCTGGACCTCTACCTACTACATCATTCTGCCTTTTACTATATTGTTGATTTATACTATTTTCATCTTCCACTACAATGTACATTAATCTATATTAGGTATATTATATATAATTATAGTATTAGTCTATGAAGGTTTTATGAGAAAACATAGAGAGACACAGCAAAGGATGTGGTCGGGTTTCAGTCTGCTTCAGCAGAGGGAGTTACGCAGTGATGACGTCTTGGATCCATTGAAGGGTCAAAGAGACTGGGCTAACATTGATGTCCAACCAGTCTAACCAGCTTCAGTTGGTTGATGTGATTGGATACAGTGGCTAAATCTCTATAATAAGGTGCTGGGTTATAGTGGATCTTGGGCTCATTGATTTAAAATGGAAGAATGCTTAGAGATATGAGTGGCTTCCTCTCTGGAGAAGGTTCTTTCTTGCTGTTAAATCCCGACAATCAGTCAATAAACATTTATTAAGCACTTACTGTGTGCCACACACCATGCTAAGCACTGAGGATTCAAAGAAAAGCAAAAAACATGCAGTGTCTGCTTTCAGGGAGCTCCCAGTTTAATGAGGAAGACAACGTACAAAAAACTGTTCGAACAAGATAGATATAGGATGAATCAGGAGTAATCAATAGGGGGGTGACATCAGTATTTAAGGGGGACAAGGAAAAGGCTTCTTACCAAAGGTGAAATTTTAGCTAGGACTTGAAGGAAGCCAGAAAAGACAGGGGCAGAGATGAAGAGGGAGAATATTCCAGACATGGAGAGTAACCAGTGAAAATGCCTGGAATCTAGAGATGCAATGGCTTGTGTGAGGAACTGTCTTGTGATGAGGGAAGTTCTCACTACCTGTGAGAAGTTACCAGGTATGAAAATGGCAATGGGGAGGGAGAATTCCTCAGAAGAAGCATTTTGATGTAATGGAAAAAGCACTGTTCTGGTAGTCTAGAAATCTGGATTCTTTTATATGGCTCTACTACCGACTTACTTCGTGATGGTAGACAAGTTACTCCACTTCTTTGGTCTGCAGTTTGGCCATCTTTAAAACTGGTCCTAGAGAACAGATCAGGAAAGTCACCTTCATCCTTTCAATAGAGAGTTGCTTGACTGCAAGTACAGAATGCCACCTACCATGCTAGATACTGTCACTGGGTTAGGTGGTTTTGCTTAATTTTTTTCTCTCTTTCAATGAAGAGCTTATTGAGTGAAGGGGAGAAGTCATATATCTATCTCTAAATGGCTGTGATATCAAAAAATAAAGATGTTAGCAAAACTTTTTATTTTAAAGAAGCAACAAGGAAATAAGTCAGTTGGTCTAAATGATTTCAAAGGCCCTTTTTACTCTGACAGTCAATGAGGTTTTTTCCTCTAACCTCTAAAAAAGTCTTGCTCTGAAATATACCAACAATGTGCCTTTTGGTCATGGGCAGGCCTGATTTAATGGTCCCCTTCCCATATTTCTTCAGCTTGAATGAGAATAGAGCATCCTTGAAAGCTGTGTTCTGCTTAGCGTCAACTTTCTCTGACCTGGAGTGGATCCATGAGGTAGACATCAGGTGAGTTTGGCTCTCTGTCTCCTCCCAGATCCCCTGTATTTGGGATCTTTTGATGAAGGTAATCCTAGGAGGACAGCAGAGGAATTCAAATTCCGCAGATATCATACAGGACAGAATTTGATCAATTCTCACTTATTCATTTTGTGGATTTTCTATGCCTGGATGCACACTATTCATGTGAAAAAATGGAGATTTGGTTCATATTTAGTAAAGGGTATTAGCAGGGTGATGGGCACCATCTTAATGTATATGATAGTTTGGTCACTAAAAAGTAGAGAAAATGGCATGGTATAATGTAACCAGAGGACCTGGATTCTCATTTCAGTGTGACACAGTGTCACACCTTCCTGTGTGACCTTGGTCATGTCACTTCGCCCACTTGGTCTCAGTTTCATCAAAAGATCCCTTCCATTTCTAGATTCCAGAGTTTACATTGTTTTGGTTTTCCCTAACTATCAACCAAATATAAATTACAAAGTGTAATTGCTGTCCTACTTCCATTTTTAGGGGACAATTTTTAGCTGTCTGAGGGGAAGAGTTCTCTGGCCTTTCCAAGAGCCCCTCTTCTCCATCTGTTTTTGTTTGTGTGTCTCTTTTCTATTCTTAGGTTCTATTTTGTATTATAGTTTTAAGTTGATATGTCACATGTTTTATACCTGCCACCCAACTCCACAAAATGCAAAGATGAAGTCTTATCTAAACTTAACATTTCTCCCGATGCCAAGTACAGTGCTTTGCACACAGTGGGTACTTAAGTAATGTTTACTTTAATTGAATTCTAGCTTGGGAAGACAACAGTCCATCTCTGTGAGATGCATTGGGAGAGCCAGGTAAGAGGAAAGGTCATCACCACTGACTCCACCCCCAGGCAGACATTCTCTCTCTCTCTCTCTCTCTCTCTCTCTCACACACACACACACACACACACACACACACACACGCACACACACACACTGGATCAATAGATTGGCCCATGGTGCCCACTCTGCTAGCACAGGTAGTAAGAAATTTTGTCAACTGAGATGCCTAAAAGCAGACATTTCTGAAATTCTAACATGGCTGATGTCCAGTAAAGTAATCATGAATGCTGCCAGAGTTCACCACAACCTGGAATTGTCAGAGTATCTTTATGTACTCTTCTGCTGGGGGAAGGAGGGCTATAGTGCCTGGGAGGAGAACAGTTAGGTTTCTGTCTCATGGGACTTTGCCAAACAGTGGTGATTAACATGTATAAGTTCATTACCCATTCACATTCTGATTATAACTTCTTCTAGCATGTCAGAAGCAGAGAGCAATGAGGTCACTGAAAAACTTCATTATCTTTGCTGCAAACTGCAAATAGTAACTTTTGTTTGCTTTAGAAGACTTAGGGAGGGAGTGCAAGGATACTTTAAAATAAAAAGTAAACCCACCTGAAGCCAGCTACAACTCTTTGCCAGAATATCTGAGGAATGAACATATCCCAATTCTCTTGGCACACACTATACAAAAAAGTGTTTATTGTACTTGCCTGATATGCCCAGAGTTTGACACAGATACATGTCCAAGAATGGGAAATGGCATTGAGATCTGGGGAAACAGAGCTACCTCTTTTCTAGGAATGGGTCTATGTAAGGCCAGATGTAGACCTTCAGAAATCCAGAAAAGATAGGGGATTGGCCATGGGGCAACTCTAGCACGGGGAAATGATGCAGACACCAAAAGTCTTGGCTGGTACAGAGAAAGGAGCTGCTGCTGATTGCCCTCCCAGGGGCTGTAGGGACTGGCCAGATGTGAGAGGACAACTGCTGGCTCTGTCCCTATACTGCCTAGCTGAATGACCTTGAGCAAGTCTCTTCCCATGTCTGAACCCCTGTTTGCCCACCTGTAAAATGAGCAGATTGAACTAGATGACTCTGGGGTCCCTTCCAGCTCTAACATTCCATGTCCACGTTCTAGCTCTGACATACTATAGTTCTTACGTAGTTGGCTAGTAACTAGACAGGGTTTCTTATAAAGTGTTTTCCTCTCTCCAAGGGAACAAAGTACCTGTGGACAATGGGCAAAGCGGAAGACTCAGCAGGAATCCCTAGAGTGGGATGCACACTTCCCCAAGAGCTTTTGGTACAGACTTTCTCCCTCTCCCCAGCTTCTCCCTTTGTTGAAAGAGACTCAAAGGGGGCCCAGAAACCTCTTATACTCCAAGTGCAGCTTTGCTCAGTAGACCTGAAAAGGCAGTTATGTGACACAATGGATGGAATGCTGGACTTAGAGTCAGGGAGACCTGGGTTCAAATCCTACCTCAGATGTTGATTAGCTCTGTGATCCTGGAAAAGTCACTTAACCTGTCAGCCTGTTTCCTTATTGGGGTGGATTTGATGGTCTCCAAGATCCTTTTCATTTCTAAATTGATGAACCCATGATAAGTAGAGGTCTTTCCAGAAGATAGGAAATTTTGGGGGGTGGGTTTGAAAGAGAAATGTTTGCAAAGTAACAAAATGCACCCAATGGGAGGAGCCTGTCAGGGTGAGCACAGCAGTGAAATGAAGCAACAGAGAGTAGCTGGGACAACAGCTGGAACCACTTCAGGCCCTGATTCTGCTGTTCTCACTTCAGTCTCAGAGAGTGTCAAATGGACCCCCCAAACTTAAAAAAACTGCTCCGGATTCTGAAGATGTGCCAAGGACTGCTGGAGATCAAGTGAGTAAAAGAATAAATGCCTTCCTCAGGTTCACTTTATCCTGCCATTCTCCTGGTGGTGCAAAGTGGTCTTGCCACTTGGCTAGTCCCACAGGTTTTGGGGGGCCAAGGAAGTAGCTGCTGAACTGCAATGGATTTAACACTATCCTACAGACATCATGGCCAACACAATCCCTCTAACCACTTTCTCTAAGCCTCCTAATTCAAAATCTTATGCTGAGAAGGGATGCTTGGATGAATGATGGTCCAGCCCCTTTCAGGCTTTGCTTGACTCAGCCTTTCCTCCTCTTGGAAGATGCTGTGAGTGATCATATTGTCTTCCCACCAACAAAAGGTTTGCTGGGAGTGCTAACTTGTGGGAAGCCATCCACACAGGACCAAACAAATCAATCAACTAGCAAACATCAATAAAGCACCTCTTATGTTCCAGGTTATGTGCTAGGCATGTTATAAGTGCTGGGGATAGAAAGACAGAAATGAAGTCATTGCCTTCAAGAAGCTTATATCTAACAGGGGAGAAAACACAAATGTATTTCAATAAGTATATATAGGAAGTATACAAAATGCATACAGAGTAGCTTGGGAGGAAGGGCACTAACAGCTGTGGAGGTCTGGAAGTCTTCATGTAGAAGGTGATTGGTACTTAAGGTGAGTCTTCAAGGAAATCAGGGATTCTAAGAAGCAAAGGTGAAGGGGGAAGTCAAGGAATGGGGGACAGCCTAGACAAAACACCAAGGTAGGGAGATGTCACGTGTGAGGAACAAGTCACCCATGGCAGAAGTACAAAAGAGATGATGTTTGTCTTTAGCGGACTTCTGAGAGCCCAGTGTCCTAACATTGAACATTTCCACCCGGGGCCACACTGTGCCCTCCCCACCCCCTTTCCCTCAGTGATGTCTCCTAGAGCCTATTCTCTTTGGTCAATGCTCTGGCCCATTCCACAATGAAGAAAAATTTGTCCTATAGATTCTACTTTAAGATCCTGCTAAGCCAATCTTGTCAGAGAATGTTAATAGATTTAATGGGTTACCCCTCCCAAGCAACATATTTCCATTCTGAGAAAGGCCTTCAAAACTAGAGTCCATAGGACACAGTGGGAGGAATTATAGGTCCTATGAAAAGTCAACAGGTAAGATAATTTTGGGCAAGGAGAGGGCTGTTTGGTGCCTCTCTGATTATACCAGATCAGAGAACATTTAGCTTTGGGCCAGCCTCTTCACTCTGATCCTATCCCAGCAGTAGAGGAAAAGAGAGAGGTAATCCACTGGCCAGGAACCCTGTTTAACTAAGATTTCTCCAAGCACCTTCTCAGGGAAACCACAAAGCACAAAGAGCTGCCATACTACCATTCCCTAGACACACCTGCAACCCCACCCAGGCTGTTACAGTGAGGATTCCCGTTATGGTATGAGTAAAACACTGAGCTGCTAGGTGGTACAGTGGATAGAGTGCTGGACCTAGAGTCAGAAAGACTCATCTTCATGAATTCAAATCTGTTCTCAGTCACTTACTAGCTGTGTGACCTTGGACAAGTCATTTGACCCTGTTTGCCTCAGTTTCCTCATACGTAAAATGAGCTGGAGAAGGAAATGGCAAACCACTTCAGTATCTTTGCCAAGAAAACTCCAAATGGGGTCAAGAAGAGTCAGACTTCATTGAAATGACTGAGCAATAACACAAAATTTCCTCTTTGGTCTGCGAAAACACCTGTTGAAAGAGACTCAGATAAAAACAGACATGTGCTGATTACCCCACAAGCTTGGAGGTTGGAGAGCCATGGTCTTTGCCCTGGCCACCAATTAATCTGTCTCATCATAATAATTACTCCAAAAGTAATTATTCTGTCCACTAAAGAGAAGGTATGGGAAAGAGAAACTTTTCTACCTTAGATTGGTCTCTTTCTGTCTCCCTGCTTCATATAAATAAATAAATAAGTACATAACATTTATTAAGCACTTACTATATGCAAAGCACTGGGCTAAGTTCTGGGAATATGAATAAAAAAGTAAAGCAGTCCCTGCTCTCAAGGAATTCACATTCTAATGGGGGAAGACTACTCTTATGCAGGGGTTCAGTTGCAAGTCAGTTGGATAGGTCCCATGGCCCTTGGGAGGAACAGCAAGGCATATAATAATGACTCTTCTCTAATGTCATTTCCACTGGAGATATAGCTAAAATATCTCTATCTATCTATCTATCTATCTATCTATCTATCTATCTATCTATCTATCTGTATCAACTTCTGATGTTGAACCATTTTACAGTGCCAAAGATTTTGGTGGCAAGAACTTTCTATTCTGGGTCTTCAACAGATGTGACTGTTCCACCTGCAGGAGCAATTGCTAGGCCACATCTCAGAAGTTGAAAGCATTGATGTTACCAAGGCTCTTGGGTTCAGGGTCCTGGGCTACCTCTATCACTGTTTGAGAAAAGATAGTGGTCAAGGTGGTAGTGGTGGCCTGACCTGCCTGGCACATAGGCATATTCTGAGTGGCTACTTTCTTCATCACACTCAGGCCACTCTGGAATTTAGCCATGGCTTTTCTTGGCAGTATATCTCCATTCACATTTTGCAAATTAGGTTCCTGGAATCTTATTTCCTTTTGAATTTAGATTGTTGATAAACACTCTCTGCAGGCCATAGATTCTTCCTCAAGGCCCAATTCCCTAACTGTCTTATATTTACCCCTTATGCTCCTTAAAAGAACAGTCTTGGTTGATTGGTTTGTTTTGAATACACATAAGTGCTGTCCTTCACAGTGATTTCCTTGAAAGTTTCAATATTTATCCTAAAAGTGTTCATTTCTCAGAGCAGTCTGGGAACCCCTCATTGAAAATTGTCTTCTTAGGATCACAGATTTGCAGCTGGAAGGGTCCTTGCAGGGTCTTCTGAAGTCCTAAGAGGTTAAATGCCTTGACTAAAGTCTTCAGAAGCAGCTGATGAATTAGACAAAGCTAATGTGTTTATCATCCCACTTAATTTTTCAGCCAAGAACTTTACCTTCTTGGGTGCCTTACTTTATTCACCAGACATGGCCCTCATTGACTTTTTTCCCTTTCAAAAAAGAAAAATCAAAACCACCCTCAAATGATGAAGATTTGCTGTAGTGAGGTGTAAAGTTGCAGAGAGAGAAATTTAGGTTCATTGTAAAGGAAAACTTCTTATCAGTTAGGTCTATTCAAAGGTGGATTAGGCTGTCTTGGGAAGTAGTGAGTTCCCTTCCTTGGAGGTCTTCAAGTACATGTTGTATGATTACTTGTTGAAGGGAGGATAGAGGGGATTCTTGTTTAGTGACAGGTTAGACTGGAGGGCCTGTGAGATCCCTTCCAACTCTAATATTCTGTGATTTCTGATACTGAGATTCAAATTAGGGTAACTGAAGGCCTGTAGAAGTTCTCAAAGAGACCTCTGGAAAGGATCAAATAGGAGCTAAGCACATCTGACTGAGGGAGAATCTTTCATCTCACTTCCTTTCTACATCCTCCACCTAGTGGCTAAGATCATCTATCCTATGGCAAGAAACGGTCTGACCATATCATCCCTCTGCGCAAACACCTTCGATGGCTATCCCATTGCCAGTGCATCTCAGACAAAATGCACACTCGGCCTAGAATTTAAGGCATTCTGCAATCTGGCTGCCACCTATCTTTCCAGTTTTATTTGATACTGTCTCCTTCATGAACTCTGTGTTCCAGTCAAACTAAACTGATGATTGTTTTCTGTCTCCCATTTGTATGAATTCACAAAAGCTGTCCTCTTTGTCTGGAATACTCCATACCTTCATCTCTTCCTTCCAGAAACTTTGTCTTCCTTCAAGTGTCAGCTTAGGTATCAGCTTAGGCTCTCTATAAAGCTTCAAGTGTCGGCTTAGGCTCCCTATAAAGCTTTCCCTGATCCCCCTTTCCTCCTCTCCTTCTTGTTGCTTATGTTCTCTTTCCTCAGTTTAACATTATCATATTTGTGTGTGTGAGTGTGTTGAGTCCTCAGAGTAATACAAGTTCCTCAAAGACAAGGACCATTTTTAATCTTTATATCTTCAGCACCTAGGACAGTTAATACTTGGTAAATGTTGAACTGAGTTCTCCAGGTGTAACAATACACTAGTCATGCCACCTCCCTTGCCTTCTTGCGTCAAACACAGTCCTTCATTTTGGTCGTCTTCATAATGTGACTGCTGCTAAATTTTTCCCTCCACAGATTCTCACATGTTACCATGAATGATCAGAGCATTGAGATGCTACTCGACCACTTATCCCAGCTTCACAATCTGAACTTGTTACTGTAAGTTTTTTAGACCTTTCTTTTCACTGATTCCATGGAACCTTTCTGGGCAAAGACATATGACATACCATCTCTTTAATAATTCCTAGTTTCAGCCCTGGAGTCAGGAGGACCTGAGTTCAAATGCGGCCTCAGACACTTGATATTTACTAGCTGTATGACCTTGGGCAAGTCACTTAACACCCCCCCAAAAAAAATCCTAGTTTCAAGAGGTAGAACTAAGGGACCTTATATTTTCATTCTGGTTCTACCACTTGCTTGCTTTATTACTGTGGGGAAATAATTTTCCCTTTCTGGGCCTAAATTTCCTTATCTTTAAAATATAGATGATTATCCTTGTCCTGCTTCCTTCACAAGGTTGTTGGGAGGAATCAAATGAGAAAATGAATGTAAAAGGGTTTTGGAACTTACAAAGGGCTGTACAAATGTGAGGTATCATTGTCACTATCATTTCTGAGGTCATTGGGAAACCAAATTAAATATAGAGTGTGGTACTTGGAACAGAAAAGACCTGGGGAATGGGGACTTCCAAATGCAGTAAAGGTCACAATCAGGCATGTACAAGGAAAGTGTTTCTGAGCAGTGGCCTAATTTGTATTTATAACTCTGTTTTCAATTTCAGATTGGATTTATTCAAATGGAAAGATTTATTTTAAATGTTTTCTGCAGGGAGGAGAGATGGGCATAATGTTAGAGGAAAAAATATGCATAGAACCTATCCCCCAAAAAAGCCAGCTGATCTGGAAAAATATGACAGGAAATTAAACTATTATGATAATGACAAAAATAATAACAATCCTCTAGATTTCTATAGAGTCTTTCTTTCTGAGAATCCTAAAGAGCTATCACATTTCTAACTCCTTTAAATCAAATATACTCTCTGGCAGAAAAGGGGAAGGTCTGGCTAACTCAACAGGCCAGAGGTCAAGGACACTTTCTTTGTCCCTGGGTGGACTAATTAGCTTCACTCCATCCCGTGAGCACAGGCTATACCCTTAACCCTAGTTGACCTTTTCACAAATGGGAAATCAGCCAAAAGAATGTGAGTGGATAATAAGAACTTTGACTCTGAAATTAAAGGACCTAGTTCAAATCCTGTCTCTGGTGATTACCATCTGTATAACCTTCAGTGAGCTACCTAATCTCCCTTGGCCTGAGTTTCTTCATTTATAAAATAAGAAGGTTGCCTTTAGATGTAGGAACTAATGATATAGTAGATTGTCATTAGAAAGTAATGCAAGAATAATTATCCTTATTTGGTAGATGAGGAAACTGAGGCTCAGAGAATATTATACATTATCTCTTGGTATTCATGACAATTCTTTTTTTCAAATGTGTAATCATGTAAAATATTTCCACACTAGTCATGCTGTGAAAGAAGAAACATAACAAAAGGGAAAAGCCACACCAAAAACAAAAAACAAAAAAAAAGTGAAAATATCTACTTCGATCTGCATTTAGACTCCATAGTTCTTTTGTTGGATGTGGATAGCATTTTCCATCGTGAGTCTTTTGGAATTATCTTGGATCATTCTATTGCTGAGATGAGCTAAGTTAGTCATAGTTGATCATCACACAATATTCCTGTTACTATGCACAATATTCTCCTGTTCTGCTCACTTCACTCAGCATCAATTCATATAAGTCTTTCCAGGTTTTTCTGAAATCCACCTGCTCATCATTTCTTATGGCATAATGGTATTTGATTACATTCATATATCACAACTTGTTTAGTCATTCCCCAATTGATGGGCATTCCCTCAATTTCCAATTCTTTTCCACCACATAAAGAGCTGCTACAAATATTTTTGCACATGTAGGTCCTTTTCCCTTTTTTATGATCTCTTTGGGATGCAGACCTAGTAGTGGTATTGCTGGGTCAAAGGATATGCACAGTTTTATTACCCTTTGGGCATGGTTCCAAATTGCTCTCAAGAATGGTTGGATCAGTTCACAATTCCACTAACAATGCATTAGCGTCCCAATTTTCCCACATCTTCTCCAGCATTTTTCATTTTCCTTTTCTTTCATATTAGCCACTCTGATATGTGTGAGGTAGTACCTCAGGGTTGTTTTAATTTGCATTTCTCTAATCAATAGTGATTTAGAGCATTTTTTCATATGACTGTAGATGGCTTTAATTTCTTCATTTGAAAACTACCTGTTTTTATCTTTTGGCCATTTATGAATTGGGGAGTGACATGCTTTCTTATAAATTTGGCTCAATTCTCTATCTATCTGAGAAATGAGACCTTTATCAGAGGTACTTACTGTAAAAAATTTTTTTTCTCAACTTTCTACTTTCCTTCTAATCTTGGTTGCATTGGTTTTGTTTTGTGCAAAGTTTTTTTTTAAATTTAATATAATCAAAATTATCCATTTTACATTTCATAATGCTCTCTGTGTCTTGTTTGGTTATAAATTCTTTCCTTGTCTGTAGATCTGAAAGGTAAACTATTGCTTGCTCTCCTAATTTGTTTATGGCATCACTCTTTATGTGTAAATCATGTACCTATTTTGACCTTATCTTGATATACAGTGTAAGATATTGGTCTATACCTAATTTTTGTCATACTGTTTTCCAGTTTTCCCAGTAGTTTTTATAAAATAGTGAGTTCTTGTCCCAGAATCTTGGATCTTTGGGTTTATCAAACACTAGATTACTATGGTCATTTACTACCGAGTATTGTGTACCTGGTCTATTCCACTGATCACTACTCTATTTCTTAACCAGTACCAGATTGTTTTGATGATTACTACTTTATAAGATAGTTTGAAGTCTGGTATTGCTAGGCCATCTTCCTCAGGAAACTTCTTGTTCCCAGAGTCTCCGCACCAGTGGTGAGTAAAGTCAGTACTACCACCTTCAGATGTGAAAGATGCCACATTACAACTAAGATGAGGAGACTGCTGGGCTTTGTCTGACTTTCTTCTTAGTGATTGATTTCCCTTTGTTTTCATCCCCCACAGACTCAGCCAGACCACTTTGTCTCTAAATAGCATCTTCTTGCTGACCAGTGCCATTAGCCTATGTGAACAAATTCAAAAGGTGGAAGTCAGGTATGTGATCATCCTACCTAGACATATCCCATGAGAGTAACAAGTCGTCTGAGATGAGAGTAGGTTTGAGCGTTTCATGTGCCACTCACCTAAATCACGGTCCCCTTGTAGGCCTAAGAGACAACATGGGACCTGCTCTGCGAACCCTTTCTTCAAGATGAGAAAATATCTATCTGGACCCTGAGTCCCTGATTCTCCACTCCTGTGCTTAGTCCCTTGAGATGATTGTTTCTACCCCAGTGGGCATCCTGAGATCTAGCTTTGGCAAGGAGAGCTACAGGAAGAGTCCTGATCTGTGTTTAAATATATTTCAGGTCCCAGAATTATGTCTGTCTGTACTTTACTCCTGGCAAGAGGAAAGGAGTGTCCTGTAGGTAAGACAGCCCTGATTTGCCCATCAGTGCTACTGTCCTGAGGATAACGACTGGTGGCCTAGCTAGTGCCCAACTTTATTAGGACCGGGAGTCCAAATATCCAGCACAGGATGATTGGCTATCAAGGGAATAGAATATGCTATTGATCGTGAAATAATAATGCCAACCATAATGCAGGAAGGTTAAGTCTCCATCAGTAGGGACAGATTTGCATCAAACCATCCAAATTTCCTCTTCCAAGCCACCCCCTTGGGACCAAGGGTTTGCATTTGTGAGATGGTTGGCCTGGATTAGGAGCATAGTTTATGATTTTGGAATAGCCAAGCTACTGGGTGAGCCACTTAGGGACCACACCCACAACTTTGGTCACTTTAACACCAACCTATGATCCTCTGAGCTAACCCATTCTGTTCCTTAAAGAGACTGTGGGGCCTCACCAGAGTCATGGGTTGATGGTCCCTGCTATATATTTTTATCCCTTAGGAACCTTCAGCCATCCTAATAATCCTTCCCTGAAGACTTGTGAGGCTAATTTAAACTGCCAAGGAGAGTTTAGGCTCACAGTCAGGAGTTTCCCAAAGATTTTTGATGTGGTGCCCATATTGCTGTTCTAAGACAGCATCCTCAAGCAGCTAGGTGGCGCCATGGATGGAATGCAGGACCTGGAATCAATCAGGAAGACCTAAGTTCAAATGTGGCCTCAGATGCTTCCTACCTGTATGACTCTGGGCAAGCCACCTAACCACTCTCTGCTTCAGTCTCCTTATCTGTGAAACTGGGGATAATAATATCACCTACCTCCCAGGGTTGTTGTGAGGATCAAATGAAAAGTATTTATAAAGTGCTTTACAAACTATGAAATACTACGCAAATGCTACCTTTGCAATTGTTTTTGTTGTTACTGTTGCTGCTGCTGCTGCTATTGTTAATCATTATTAGCTGGATGGAGCAACCTGAGAGAGGAGTAATACACCTGTGGGTACAGAAGGCAGGGGTCAAGGCTGTGGACTTTCCTGCTGCTTGTAGATATCTCCTGTCTGTCCTTCCTTTCACAGGCTCACAGATTGTTGCATCAGCCAAGTGGATATGGAGCAGCTGTGCCATATACTAGGGCGGTGCAAAGATCTGGGTCACCTTGAGTAAGTTGGAGCTGGGGAAAAATTAAGCTATAGATGAGTATACAAAGTAGCTGTCCTAGGTGCTAGAGGGACAAAGATAAAAACAATCCTAGCCCTTGAGGAACTTAATCTACTAAGAAGATACAATAGATATACACATAAGTATTGTAGGAGGCAAATTGAGGAAGGAGGGAGCATGAGCAATTTGAGGGGAGAGGGTTCAGAGAAAGCTTTATGGAAGAGATGACACTTGAGCTGAGCCTTGAAGGTGGACAAGGATTCTGGGAAGTAGAGAGGAGGCAGTGGTACATTCTACACATGGCAGCTTGTGTGAATGGACAAAGGTAGAAGATAAAAGTACTGAGAGAGTTTCTCTGGACATTCTCATCATGGGTCTGCTTTGGGAATCATCTGGGCTTGGCCTTCTCCCACACAGCACTCTGGGACATTACCTGTTCATTTTGTTTCCTCTTCTCTTCTTCTAGAGTATAAGCCCCTGGAAGGCAAGTCTATATCTAGTCAGTTTTCTGTAACTCCTAAGGGTTGTGTTCTTTCTGTGTGTTCATTAAAGCAGAGGGATAAGGATGCTGATGGTGTGATGGTGATAATAGCCATCAACAGATGGTCGGTAACTTAGTCTTGTTCCATTTTGTGCAGTCTGTCAGGAAACTTGCTGGGTGACGAAGGGCTCAAATATCTTCTGAAGCATTTACCTCAGATGAATCTCTCTGGCTCACTCAAGTAAGAAAGCAACTATCCTATGGGATTGGGGAGCAAATAGGCGAGAGCAAAAGAAAACCATCAATGGAAGGCATTTATTGGGCGATCTTTAGATGAGAACCCCAAGGTTTTTTGACCAAGAATTTAACTCAAGACAAGGAATTAAAGAGAACAAAAAAAATATCTGGTATAAAGAAGGGAAGGATATAAAGATAAGCATCGATCTGGTATCCCTTCAGAAAGAATTGAGGTCCTTCCTATCCCTTCCTATCCTATCCTATTCCTCTCACTCACTGTGTAAAAAAGAATCCTTGCTAGATACTGGGGAAACAAGACATTGGCCAGAGCTGAAAGTCTCATTCCTGCTATTCATCCTATCCAAATAGTCCCTCTGTTGTGAACTTGACTGCATGTGATCATGGATAACAAGGGAAGGGATCATTAAAATTCATAAATAATCCAGACATCTCACTTCAGCCTACATCACTTCTTGCCTTGAGTTATGTCCCTAGCAGTGAGGCTGGAGTTGTAGTTAGCCACCTACACTTTTCATGTGAGTCCCCTTGATTTCAAGCCATGTATTTATGTTGTGGCTAGCAAATGTTGAAGAGGGGAAGGCAATGATCTGTAGTCAATAAATAGTAGTTCTTTTTTTCAAAAGCTTACTGGCCCCTTTGGGGATTGAACCTAAGATCTTGTCCTCATTAACATTATGTTTCCACTCAGCAAGCTAATTAACTCCTAGCAAACTGATAGTGATCTCATCCCAATGGAAGTTCAGCCCTCTCCTTTCCTGAATGTGGGTGGTGTTTTGGGGCACAGAGGTGATGCAAAGGCACACAACTGGATGCACAATTTTGTGGAGGCTAGAGTGCTGGATTTAGAGCTGGGAAGATCTAGGTTCAAATCCTACCTTTAACACTTACTAGCTATGTGTTCATGGGCAAGTAATTTAGCCTCTTGGACCCTCAGTTTTCTCATCTGTAAAATGGGGGTAATACCTGTAGTATATTTCTCATGTGATTGTTGTAGGGCTCAAATGAGATTATGCATATAAAGTACTTTACAAACTTTAAAGCACTATATAAATGCCAGTTATTATTATTATGATGGCCATGACAGACGAGGAGGAGGTAAGGGAATGGCATTCTTGATTCCCAAGAATCCTGCAGTGGCTGGAGGGAAGGACAGATGGGAAGTTCTCCTTGGATGTATTCCTTACAGTAGCATCCAAGGGTCTCAACCACACAGCCCCAGTCCCTTCTCCCCTCCTTCCTACTGCAGTCTAAGCCGTAATAACATCTCTCAGGAGGGTGCTCTACTCTGCTCCACCATTGCTCTCTCCACCTGCACACAGGCCCATGAAGTCTCGGTCAGGTGAGTGACTCACCCTCCAACTTCACTTTTCCCACTATTAGAGCTTGGGGGTCTCCTTTGTATAGGGGGGAAAGGAAAGATCAACACCTACTCACCTCACTATCCCAAAGTGTTTTGGGCACTGACATTTTTGGAGTGCAGTGGGAAGACCATTGGACTGGGAGCTCTAGTTTTGGCTCTGATATTTACTTGCTATGTGACCTTAGATAAGTACTTTCCCATCTTTGGACTTCAGTTTTTCCACATATACAATGATACGGTAGAACTAGATGATATCAAAGATCTGAAGTCCTGTGCTCGACCTTGATGCTACCATCCCAATCCCTTGTTTCCTGTGATCAGGGCTCATCAGGGACTGTTTCTATCCTATGTTCACTCACTTCTCTCTATGCAGCCTGGATCCAGAGCAGAAGTTTCTGATACAGTTCACAGAGCACCAAGAGCCCAGAAAGATCCTGAGGTAATGCCAGATTGAGGTGGGCAGAGAGGAGAAGGGGAATTAGAACCCTCTCCTTTGCTGGTTAGTCCTTCTCCTCTCCACCAACCATATCTCTCTTCCCTCAAAATCCTGACAACATAGTATAATGAAGAGAGCACTGAATTTAGAGCCAGAGGAGCTGGATTCAAACCCCAGTTCTGCTATCTAGGTGATCTTAGGCAGTTCCCTTTCCCTTTCTGGGCCTCAGTTTCTTCCTCTGTAAAATGAGAGAGTTAGATTCCACAACCCCCCCCCATGACTTCAAGGTCCCCACTAGTTCCAAATCTATGATTCTGTTTCTTCTTTTAGGAAACCTTTCCAGCCTGTTACTCTCTAGTGTGGACCATCTATTTCATTGTCCTTTGTTGCTTCAGCCCTTATGTGTACCTCAAATCATTTTCATTTCAGCTTTTTAAAAAAAAGTTTTATTAATGTGTTTTGTTTTCACATTTCATCCAATTATAAATTATTCACACTTCATGAGAGCTGTCTTATAACAAAGTAAAACAGTTGAGTAAAACTAATAATACCATAGTAACCTTATCTGGAAACACATACAACATCTCACATCTGTAAGCAAGCCCCCCCCCCAATTAAAAAAATAATTAGCAGAAATGTATTTCTCTATTCCCACTTCCCCACCCATTGGGAAGGAAAGGAAAACAAATTTCTTCTAACAAATATGCACAGACAAAAATTCCATCAATGGTTGTGTATAAAAGTATGTGTGTCTTTTTTTTTTTAAATATGTATGTCTTATTCTACACCCTAAATCCATCACCTCTCTGTAATGGCATTTTCTGGCACCATGAACAGTCATCATATTGAACATAGTAGGCTTAGCTTTTTGATGTGTTTGTCTTGTCAGTGTTTCAATGTCTCTTCCGTTAGATCAGGAGTTTTTAGCCCTTTTTATGCCATGGATCCTTTAGCAGTCTGGTGAAGTCTAAGATGCCCTCCTCAGAGTCATGTTTTTAAGTGCATAAACCACAGAAAATGGCAAAGGAAGCCAATTACATTGAAATATGCTTATCAAAATTGTGCAGCTAGGTGGCACAGTGGTTAGAGCACCAGCCCTGAAGTCAGGAGGACCTGAGTTCAAATCTGGCCTCAGACCAAACATTTGACACTTACTAGCTGTGTGACCTTGGGCAAGTCACTTAACCCCAATTGTCTAAAAAAAAAAAAAAGTTTTGAAAGACAAGTTCACAGACCTCAAATTAGGAATCTCTTCATTCACCAAGGCCAAGGACCGATTGTTTTCCTGCCTTCTTCAGTCCCATCCCCAACACCAATTCAAGTCTTTGCCCACAGTGAGCTTTCCATCCAGTGTTGAGCTAACAGTTGGAACTTAAACCCTCAGCTCATTGTCAGACTGCAGATTCAGTCCCTCTGATAAGCCTGACCATGACCTCTCTGCCTTTTCCCCTCTCAGGCTGAGCAGATTCAACTTCCAGCAAGAGCACATCAGGAGGCTGGCCACCCTGGTGGGGCAAGTGCCAAAGCTGACTGATCTCATGTAAGCAACCAAGACCAGTGCCTTGGGCAGAGCAAGGGGAAATGGGGGTGGGGAAGAGGGAAGGAGGAGCTCCCAGTCAGGAAGCTTCCACCTGCTCCAAACCCATCAGTGATGTCTTAAAGGCATGGGCTCTGTCTTGTTTCATATTTGTTTTATTAGTAACTCATTCTGGACCCAAAAACAATAGGCATTGAATAAATATTGTCGAAATGAGTTGGATTTATGCCAGACCATAGGGCATGCCTGGCAATGTGGTGTAGAAGGAAGAACTCTGAACTGGGAGTCAGGACCCTTGAGCACTAGTCCAGGCTCTGCTGCTGCATTCTGGGGATCAGAAGATTTAGAAATGGAAGCGAACTTGGAAATCACCTAGTCCACATCCCTTACTTTACAGAGGAGGAAGAGAAGGCAGGCAGAATGATACACAAGCTGAATCCCAGATTCTCTGTCCCTGTGAGCCTGGTCCACTGAGAGGATTGTTCCCCAGAAGACATCCTGAGGTCTGGCCCTGGCACAGGTTACCCAAAAGGGTGCTGGATTTGGAATCAGAGAATCTTAGTTTGTATCTTGGCTCTGCTACTTACTAGCTGTGTGACCTCGGACAAATCACCCAACCTCTCTGAGCCTCGGTTTCCTCATCGGCAAAATGAAGAAGTTGGACGAAATGACCTTTAATGTCTGTTTAAGCTCTAAGTCTATGATTCCATGAAGTCCAGAAAGGGAAGGGGACTTGCCTGTAGTCACAGAGGTAATAAGGAGCAGAGCTGGGATTCAAACCAGCACCCTTTCTAGAACTCCACACCACCTTCCTAAAGGTTCATACACTCATTTCAATGCCACCACAGAATGGTGGTTGCAGTCCATGGTTCCAGCTACCATCCACCTACTTATAGTATCAGCTGAGCAACTGATATCTTTAGGTCTCCATAGACTGTACCATCATCAGCTAAAGGGTTCAACCCCAGAATTGAACTCTAATGGTTCTACCACTAAGTGAAAAACCAGTGCTGACTCTTACAATTTCTGAGCCTCAGTTTCCTCCTCTATAAAATTGGGGTAATAATTCCTGCACTGCCTGCCATGCAGGATTGCTTTAAGGATAAAATGATATTGTATCTGATCATATGTGAAAGAACACTATAGGTAAAAGTATAGCAGTATCTATACATAGGGGTATTATCATTATTATTATTATTATTATTTTGTGAGTGGTAATAACCCATGTCACTGGAGGGTTGGGCAAGGGATGTCTTAAAGTGATGGCCAGGTGATCTCTCCACTACTTCCCATACATCATCCTATTGACTAATAACCAGAATTTCTTCTGGGGTTCTGTCTCATCCTGGGGCCAACTAATCAAGGAAGATATACCAATACCTCAATATCCCTCTCCATCTTCAGTTCTCCTCAGGTGACTCTGGCTTCCTGGGGCAGTCCTTATTATGTCCATGGGAAGAATTTGTTCTCCTTTCTTCAACCTCTATGCTCAGCCTGGGTTTGGGATTCATTCCAAAAATCTCTGTTCCTAGATTGGCCAATAACACAGTATCACTACCAGGGTTGCAGCTTCTCTTGAATTTAGTGAGAATGCCACCAGGGATGCTGAGGATCAGGTATGTCTGCACACAGAGTTAGTCAAGTTTGGGGAACTCTTTGATATGTGGCAGAGATGGGATATGGGAAATGGAAGCTTATGACTTGTTTTGCAGTGTCCAGAACTATTTTCTGAGGTATCTGGACTTGTTGGGGTTTTTATATTGACGCACCTAGAACAGTTTTTTTTAAACAACCTAGAATCTCCTTTGACTAATTTATTGTCACCCATACCCCCAAAAAGCTGTTTCTCTCAGATTTCTGTGTTCTGTGACCTAGATCCAGGGAAAATAGACTGAGAACAAAAAAAGGGACTAAAAAAAGAGTGTTAAATAGGCTACAGGTTCCCTTTTTCTGCTGCTGGTTCTAAGAAGTCCATATCTGTTTCTAATTACAGTGTTGAAGAGCCATGGATGACCATGACCAGTGTCACCGCCCTGCTAGATGCAAGCATCCAGGCTTCAGGCAACATCACTAAGATAAGGTAAGGGAGCTGGGAAGACACCTGGGGATCCATAGTTTCTAAAATTAGACCCCTGCATGTACACAGGGCTAAAGCTTATTCCTATTAGCTTCAGGAATGGTTCTGTGAATTACAGGGCCTTAGAGATGGTGCAGTGGAAAGAATGCTGGATCTGGAGCCAGAGAATCTGGGTTCATTGATTATGGACAATTAGTGGATAGACAGTGAATAGAGAGCCAGGCCTGGAGTCAGGAAGACTCATCTTCATGAGTTCAAATCCAGCCTCAGACACTTGCTAGCTGTGTGACCCTGAGCAACTCACTTAACCCTATTTGCCTCAGTTTCCTTATCTGTAGAATAAACTGGAGAAGGAAATGGCAAACCACTCCAGTGTCTTTTTCAAGAAAACCCCAAATAGGGGCAGCAAGGTGGCGCAGTATATAGAGCACCGGCCCTGAAGTCAGGAGGACCTGAGTTCAAATCCGACCTCAGACCAAACACTTGACACATACTAGCTGTGTGACCTTGGGCAAGTCACTTAACCCCAATTGCCTCACTAAAAAAAAAAAAAGAAAAGAAAAGAAAACCCCAAATGCAGTCACAAAAGAGTCAGGCTGAAATGACTTAACAATAACTTCCCTTGGACAAGTCTTTGTTTCCTCATTTGTAAAATGAAGGGATTAGACTCGAGAATTACCAAGGCCCTTTCTGTCTCTGATTCCAGTTCTCCCCTTTAGGGGACAGGGAATAACTGGGGACAGAGAGAGCACTGGGAATTATAGATGATCCAGAACAACTCTTTACCCTCTTGCTCACACTGTTATCAAAGAAGAAAATAAACTGATTTGCAATTGAATTTGAAATTTTTAAATTTGAAAATTTTTTATTTGAATTTCTGATCACTAGAGGTAGAGGGTGGGCAGGGAATTCTAGTGAAAAGAGCATTGGACTTGAAGTCAGGACACCTGGAACTGAGATCCAGCTTTGCAATTTACTGGCTTTGGGACTTTGGGTAAGTCACTTCTCCCTGAGCTTGAATATCTGGAAAATCTCTTACAGCTCTAATATTCCATGATTCTGGGAAGTCAAGGTCCATACACTGAAAGAAAAAAAAATGATTTCTGGGGCTACTTAGGGGCAGCTTTAGAGGTCATCTAATCCTTGATATATTCTTACAAACACCATGACATAATATATAGATTACTCAGAAAGATCTGAATTTGAATAGTGACTCAGACACTTAACAGCTGTGTGATCCTGGACAAGTCCCTTAACCTCTCTGGGCCTCAGTTCCTCATCTGTAAAATAAGAAGAGTTAGATTTCATGACCTCTGAGGTCCCTTCAAACATAAAATCTATGTTCTGGAGTTGTAAACTGATCCAGCCAGTCTGGAGAGCAATTTGGAACTATGGCCAAAGGCCTTTAAAACTGTGCATACCCTTTGACCCAGCAATACCACTTCTAGGGCTGTATCCCAAAGAGATCATAAAAACAGGAAAAGGACCCACATGTACAAAAATATTTATAGCAGCTCTTTCTGTGGTGGCAAAGAATTGGAAGTTGAGGGGATGCCCATCAATTGGGGAATGGCTGAACAAGGTGTGGTACATGAATATGATGGAATATTATTGTGCTATAAGAAATAATGAGCAGGCAGACTTCAGAAAAACCTGAAAAGACTTGTATGGACTGATGCTGAATGAAGTGAGCAGAACCAGGAGAACACTGCACATAGTAACAGCCGTGTTGTGCTATGACTGACTTTGATAGACTTACCTCTTCTCAGCAAAGCAAGGATCTAAGACAACTCCAAAAGACTCACGATGGAAAATGCTTTTCACATCCAGAGAAAGAACTATGGAGTCTGAATGCAGATGAAAACATACTATTTGCTCTCCTTTTCTTCTGTTGTTTTGTTTTGTTTCCCCTTTCTTGTGGTTCCTCCCATTAATTCTAATTCTTTTTTACATCATGACTAATGTGAAAATATGCTTAATATGAATATATAAGTAGAGCCTATATCAGATTACACATCATCTTGGGGAGGGGGAGGAGAGGGAGGGGGAGAAAATTTAAAATTCAAAATCTTATGAAAGTAGATGTTGAAAACTAAAAATACATTAATTAATTATTTAAAAAAGAAGAAAAAAGAAAATTATATATTAACATTTAAAAAATCTGTGTTCCTATGATAATATAACTGTAAAGTCCAGGCCCTTAAGCATACCCTTCTTCCTTCTCCTAGCATCTCCAGACAACAGTCTCTCCTCCATATCGAAGAGGCATTTCCCCAGCAGACAGAGAATCCTGCAGTCGCAATTTTCAGGTAAGTTCCAGTACTCGGGTGGGTCTTCTGTGTCTCCACGTTGTTGTAGACTCTGGCTAGGGCTGGTGGGTAGATGGACCTAGGTCCAAATGTTAAAAAAAATCCTCCAGAGCCCTTTTCTTGATTAATTTCATCCCACAGGACTCAATAAAGTCCTTCTTGCCCCGTGGGATGGAGATTGAGTTAGTTAATCCAATTGGTTAACTCTGATAAGTCAATATTAATTTGATATACCATGGCATTATTAAGTGGCATGTTTCAAAGTAATACAAATACGTCTATGCCCTGGGCAGAGCTGATAGCCGTTTTACCATCAAAATGACTCTCTTGACCCATGAGGTATATACTTTGAGTTCTTTCCCCAGTAGTAGGGATGGGTTACATGAAGCCTTCCACATTCTCTCTTTCCCTACCTAGTAGGCAATCACATGCACTGATGAGGTGGCAGCCTATGGAACAGAATTAAAGTCAAGGAATTCAACTCAACAAACAATTATTTAGTGGCTACTTTGTGCAGAGCTGTAGGCTAGGTTCTGGGGGAAATACAAAGTTTAAATGAGGCACAGTCTCTGTTCTCATAGAGCTTACAGTTTAGTAGATGCCTGTACATAAACACAATAATTATAATACAAGATATTACAAGTGCATTGGAATGGTACAAACAGGGCTCTGTGAGATCTAAAAGAGAAAAGTCCCAAACTAACAGTTTCATTTAACAACACAGGAGGGGTCTCTTACTCAGGAATTCAGATAAACTTTTATTGAAGCTGCTTATATCTTCAGCCTGGTTCACACTCCCATGAAAAGCAGAACTTCTTACTCTTTCTAAATTTATCCCCCTTCCCCCTGCTTTTTTCTTCTCTTTCTCTTTCTTCTTCTCTTCCTCCTTCTCTTCCTTCTCCTTCCCTCCTCTTCTTTCTCCTCCTCTCCCTTATTTTCCTTCTCCTCTTCTTTCTCTTCCTCCTCTTCTTTCTTCTTCTGCTCCTCTGATTTCTCCTCCTCTTCCTTCACCTTTTTCCTCTCCCTCTCCCTCTCCTCCTCTTCCTCTTCCTCCTTCTCCTCTTCCTTCACTTTCTCCTCCTCCTTCTCCTTGTTCTTCTCTTTCTCTTCCTCCTCCTTCTCCTCCTTCTCCTCCAGTTTTTCCTCCTCTTCTTCCTTTTCTTCCTCCTTTTTCCCCTTCTTCTTTCTCCTCTTTTTCTTCTTCCTTCTCTTTCTTTTCTTCCTCTTCCTGCCCCTCTTCTTCTTCCTTCTCTTATCCTTTCTACCGTTCTTCCTACTTAACTAGCTGGAAGTTCAGTGGCAATTCCTGACAAGATCCTATTGCTGATCAGCACAAAAGCTCTGTCCAGCTCTGTTTCCAGTTTGGGCCATTTTGCCCTTTCTTAGGCAGCCTAGTACTCTCCCTCCCCCACTAAACTCCCCCACCCCCAGTCCCAGTGACTCACCACATTGGTAAAGGACTTAGTGTGGACACTTGATTGGCTTTAACCCTACAGCAGCCCAGAACTGCTGATTTCCAGCTGCCCATCAGCTTCAGCCTCCCCAGAGCAGACTTGGACACTTTTGGCCCCCTCTGAATTTCAAAAGAAACTCCAGAAGGATTTTGGTGACCACAATTAAAAGTCCATGTTGGGGAGTTTCCCCTCTAACATTCTATTAGTAAATAATTAACTTGACATGTCCATCTGGAGCTTACTGGCCCCAGCCACCCTGAACTTTATGTAAAAACCCACTAAACCAAGGGGCCTTAACCTTTTTTGTGTCATGGCCCTCTTTGGCAGACTGGTGAAGCCTATGGACCCCTTCTCAGAATCATGTTTTTTAATGCATAAAATGCATAGGATTACAAAAGAAACCAATTACATTGAAATACAATTATTAAAATATTTTTTAAAAGCAAGTTCATGGACCCAAGTTTAAGTATCCTATCACTAAGATAATGCCAGCCAAGCCCATAATGAACCTGAGACTTTCATGAATTCACATATGACCCCTTCCCTTGGAGGTCTTTCTATAAATCACCTCCTCTAGGAAAATGAGTTTCTTAAGGCTGAGAAAAGCTGGCGAGAGGCATAAGCTTATAGACCTCATGCAAAAGAATTAGAAGCTTTTTGAGGGCAGGGACTATCATTTTGCCTTTATATACCCAGCATCTACCATATAGTAGGCATCTTGTGCAATTTAACTGAATCTTCTTTCCCTCAATTTCCTTACAGACTGGCTCAGTGTGACCTAGGAGCTGGTCAGACATTTCCTTGCAGACTGATCCAGTATGACCTAGCAGCCAGCCAGAACCTTGCCATCAGGCGGGTAGTTGAAAAGTACATCAGACTGCAGGAGCTTAGGTGAGTATATCTCTGAGGCTCAGCCTCCATTTATCTCTCTGCCCCTGGGTTGTGTAAAAATCGTGGTGTAGGTGACCAGAAGCCTTGGGACAAACTCCAAACATCCCTCCATGATGTTGTGTCAGAGATTAGAAGTATTGGTTGGGCTCAGGAAGACCTACATGGTCCGTTTCCATATCCCAACATGGATGGGACCACGATAACTGACTACAGAGAAGGCTGAGCTTCCCAAATCTCATTTTGCTTCTGGGGTTTGTTTTGGGTTTTGGGTGTTTTGTTTTGTTTTGGTTTTTTGGGCAGTTGGGGTTAAGTGACTTGCCCAGGGTCACACAGCTAGTTAGTGACAAGTGTTTGGTCAGAGGTCGTATTTGAACTCAGGTCTTCCTGACTTCAGGGCCAGTGCTCTATCCACTGCGCCACCTAGCTGCCCCTGGGTGGTTTTTTTTTTGTTTGTTTGTTTTTTGTTTTTGCATTGGCAGTGACAGAACAAAAATGGCTAACCAAGATTTGATGCAAAAAAACAAAAATGAGGAGCTAGGAAGAGACCACCTAGTTGACCTTGATGAATTCGTTACCTGACCCAGATAAGTTATAGCCTCATGTAGTAAAGTTATTGTCAGTAATATCTGTAAGGTCATAGGAGAGAAAATAGGGTTTTTTTGTTAATTGAAAAAATATTTTTTTTAAAAAGATCATGGTAAATGAGAGAGGTAATGCCTAGGAGAAGGGCATATGTTATCCATTTCCATAAAAGGGAAGAGAACAGAATCTGCAAACTGCATAAGCCTGTGACCTTTAATTTTCATGAAAATTCTCGAATAGATCATTTAGGAGATGGTCAGCGAACATCTATCAAAGGAATCAGTGATCATGAAGAGCCAGCATAGTCTCCTCAGGGAGGGATCATGCCAGGCTAACTTCATTTCCTTTTTTGACAGGGTTACTAAACTAGCAAATTAGGAGAATGCTGTAGGTGTAGCTTACTTAGATTTTGGCTGCTAGGTGGTGTGGTGGATAGAGCACTGGGCTTGGAATCAGAAAGCCTCATCTTTCTGAGTTCATATCTGGCCTCAGGTTCTTACTAGCTGTGTGACCCTGAGCAAGTCACTTTTCTGTTTGCCTCAGTTACCTCATCTGTAAAATGAGCTGGAGAAGGAAATGGCAAATGACTCCAGTATCTTTGCCAAGAAAACCCCAAATGGGGTCACAAAGAGTCAGACACGACTGAAAAAAAAAAACTGAACACTTAGATTTTAGCAAACTATTTGCATACTATCTTGGAGGAAAGACAGAGAAAAGCGGATCAGATGGTAAATGGATTTGGAACCGGTTGAGGAGGCAGACTCACAGTGTAGTTGTTAATGTCAGCATGGCAGGAGGTCTGTAGTGGAGTGCCACAGGGATCTGTGTTTTACCCTTTGTTGTTTAACCTTTTTATCAATGACTTGGATAAAGATCTAGATGGCATGATCCTTTGATTTGCAGATAACACAAAGCTAGGATGGCTAGCTAACACACTGGTTAACAGTCAGAATCCCAAAAGAAGTGCTGATCTAAGCCCATTCAGCGCTACCCAGTGGCTCCCTGCACCTCCAGGATCAAATACAAAATCCTTTGTTTGGCTTTTAAAGCCCTTTTCTACCTTTCCAATCATCATACACTTATTTTCCTCCACTTTCTCTAAAACCTGGTGACACTGACCTCTTTGCAATTTGTTCATTGAACAAGACCACCATTTCCAGATTCCACACATTTTCACTGGCTCTTCCACATGCCTGGAATGCTCTCCTTCCTTATCTCAGCTTCCTATCTTCCCAGGCTTCTTTCAAGTTCCAACTAAAATCCCTGTAGGTCCCAGCCCAAGCCCCACCTGGTCATTGTTTGGGTCCTAATGGCTCAGAGTGGATGCAAATAGCAACTATTTCTGTTTTGGCCAAAAACCCTGAGGGTCTTCCCCTCCCAGATTGATTTTTTTTTTTGAAGAGGCCATTCTCTTGCCTCATTTCTTACTAGCCTTAATCACTTGAATGGGCATTGCCTCAGACAAACTGAAACCTGGGAAAGACCTTAGCTTAAAAAGGCCAAAGTCTCCCACTGCATCCTGGGCCATCTCCAGTCATCCTGATCTGTATCTGGCCACTGGACCCAGATGGCTCAGGAGGAGAAAGTGAGGCTGGTGACTTTGCACAGACCTTCCTCACTTAAATCCAATTCACTTGCATGTCATGGCATCACCTTCCTGACGTCATGGTTTTCTTCAAGAAAGAAGGATGAACAACAATAATTCCCAATTTCTACTCTGTATAGCTCATTTGTATATATTTATTTGTATATTGCCTCCTCCATTACACTGTGAGCTCCTGGAGGGCAGGGACTGTCTTTTGCCTTTCTTTATATGTCAAGCACTTAGCATAGGGCCTGGCACATGGTAGGTAATTAAGATAAGTTTTTATTGACTGCTGACAATCAATAAAACTAGAACGTGAGCTAGAACATTGTGCTAAATTTGGTAAGATGAAGTTCAAGAGGGGTTACAAAAAGATAACCACATATATAAGATGGAAGAGTTATGGACAGTTGTTATGGCAGTTAGACAGTTATGGCAATTGTTCTGAAAAAGATCTGGGGGGAGGCGGTTTCATGAAGTATAAGCTCAATATGAGTTAGCAGTGTGATGTGGCACCCCCAGCACTAATTCAATCTTGGCCTACATTAAGAGAGGGAGAGCTTCTAGAAAGAAGGAAGTGATATTATCATTGTTCTCTGCCCAGGTTGAACCACATACTGTGTTTAGTTTAGTTTGGCTCAGTTTAAGAAGGACATAGGATATTTCTGTGGTGGCCATGAATTGGAAATCGAGGGGATGCCTATCAATTGGGGAATGGTTGAACAAGTTGTGGTACTTGAATGTAATGGAATACTATTGTGCTGTAAGAAATGATGAGCAAAAAAACAACAACAACAACAACAACAACAACAAAAAAGAAAGAAATGATGAGCAGGAGGACTTCAGAAAAACCTGTAAAGACTTGTATGGACTGATGCTGAGCAAAGTGAACAGAATCAGGAGAATATTGTACACAGTAATAGCCACATTGAGTGATGACTGACTTTGATAGACTTAGCTCTTCTCAGCAATGCAAGGATCTAAGACATCTCCAAAAGTCTCATAGTGAAAAATGCTATCCCCATCCAGAGAAGGAACTATGGAGTTTGATTATGGATCAAAGCATACTATTTTCTCTTTTTTTTCTTCTGTTTTGTTTTGTTTCCTCTTTCTTGTGGTTCCTCCTATTGGTTCTAATTCTTCCTTACAACATGACTAATGTGAAAATATGTTTAACAGGAATGTACACATAGAGCCTATATCAGATTGTACACCGTCTTGGGAAGGGAGGCGGAAAGAGAATGGGAGAAAAATTTAAAACTCAAAAGCTTATGGAAGTGATTGTTGAAAACTAAAAATAAATTAATTAATAAAAAAATTAAGTCATAAAAAAGAAGGACATAAGATGGTAAAGGGTCTTGAGTCCATGTTATATAAGAATTGATTGATGGAGCTGGGGGTGTTTAGTGTTTAGCCTGGAGAAGAGAAAGCTCAAGGGGGACAATTTAAGTATTTAAAGGACCGTCATATGGAAGAGGTATTAGATTTATTCTTTTAGAGCTCAACGAATTAAAACCAGGAGCAAGAGGAGAAAGTTCCAAAGAGAAAAATGTAGGTTTGATGTCAGGAAAAGCTTTCTAGTAATTAGCACTGTCCACAAAGGGAAATGTCCTGCTTCTACGGGTAGTCCTTTCCCCCACACAAGCCCTAGATGACCACCTGCTGGATATGTAGGAATTTATATATATATAGTTAAGAATTTCTCTTGGATATGAGTTGACTAGACAGCTGCCAAGGTTCTTTTCAGCTGTGTGATTTGGAAGGCAACTCTCAACAGACTTGGACGTGAGCACATTTTGTCAACAAAGGCTATGGTAGTATGGTGGAAAGAGCAATAGATTTGGCCCAAGAGAGCTGGGTTCTTGTCCTGACTTTGCCCCCTGGCTCTGTGACTTTGAGCAAGGCTAATCCACTCTTTAGACCTCAGTTTCCCCATTTTTCAAATGGAAAGACTTACTCCTGCCCCTCCTAATTTCCAGAGGATACTGTGAAGATGGAATGAAATCAGGGATTTGAAAGCAAATACTCATAGTTGGGTGATAGGATGATGATAACGGTAACAATAGCTCACATTTGTTGTTAAGTTTCACAAAGATGTCGCAGCTTTGCTAAGACTTCAGGTGGCAGCGGATTCCTCAGCACATACCCTAGTCTTGGGTCTCCAACTGACTCACTGTGTAACCTCTGAGATTATTTCTCTGTACCTTGGTCCTACATCCACTAAAACAAGGGTTTGTATGAGATGACCTCCCACGTCATTTCTAGCTCTGATGCTTTCTGAACAATTTATTTTCTCCCATAGCTGGTCCCAGGTTCACTTGTGTGATGCCAGCACCCAGCTACTCAAGACTCTGCTTCTGTCTCTCCTTGAATTGAAGAAACTCAGGTAAGACATGGAGCCTTTTTTAAATGATGTCCCACACACAGCTTGGCTCACTGCCTCAGCCATATCCTGTTATTCCCAAACACTTGGACTGAAAGTCATTTGGTCCGCGTCCTGCTTCTTAGATAATCTATAGATGAATGATCCTAGAAAGATGGGGGAGGAAAGTTGGGAAGGGACAGTCCGTTCAGAGTCTGCCCCGTTCCTGATGACCCATCCCGTCTCTACCCCTCCCCTAACCCCTTCCCCCAAGCGCCTGTGCTTGAGAACACTGAACCAAAGGTTGCTGTCCTTATTTCTTTGCCAGGCTGACAGCTATCGTGGTGAGCCCAGAGGGGGTGCGCCAGGTAGCATCTGGGCTGAGTCATTGCAATACTGTGGAAGAGCTAGAGTAAGTTGTGCTGATGGGTCATGCCAAAGGTATGGTTGGTATGCAGTTCCTGAGGAGGGAGTATTTGAAAACATGGTCAGTGGAACCTTCCTAGGCTCAATTAAAAGTACTTAAAAATCACCCCAGAGCTTGGCACTGTGTCCTTCCTTGGCCCAGTTTATGGAAGTGGTAGAGTAAAAAAGTTCAGGTGCCTGGAGATCAGAATACCTGAGTGCTGTCTCTGCCATTGATCTACTTTGTGATCTTTAGCAAGTGACTTTACCTTTCTGAGCCTCAGTTTCTTCATCTGTAGAATAGGGATGATAATAACTTCCCAGCCTGCCTCATAGGAGTGTTGTAAAACATTCTATAAGAAAATGTCTATGAAAGCTGTGTGACCTTGTTAGACAAGTGTCTTCCCTCACTGGACCTCCATCCCCCACCCCCTTTTTTTGAGGCAATCAGGGTTAAGTAACTTGCCCAGGGTCACACAGCTACTAAATGTCTGAGGCCAAATTTGAACTCAGGTCCTCCTGACACTAGGGCTGGTGCTCTATCCACTGTACCACCTCACTGTTTCTATTTCCCCATTTTTCAAAAGAGAACATTCATCCCATGCCCCTCCTTACTTCCACATGTTTTATATGTCAGCCTCCCATTTCTGGCTCCACTCTCCATAGCTCTTAGCCAGGAGTTCCTTTGGAGAGCTGTAGCTCCTGGAGCTGATGCAGGCCAACTGTATTTGCTAGGTTCTGACCATGTGTGGCCTTCCACCCTCCCCTCTTCCTTGCCCCTATCCCAGATCTTCTGGGATCTAAGTCTGCCTTCCCACTGTATTCTACTATAGGAGATTCCAGAGTAGAAAGGTACCAGGCCTATAGTCCCCTTGTTTGCTCAGTCATAGTGTCCTTCCCATCTTCAGATACTACTAGGACTGCCTATGGACCCTTTGCCCTAGCAATCAGCAGCATTCCCTTCATCTGGGGCCCAGAGAGGTGGACTGGTCCTAGGACAGAGATGTGGACTGGTCCTAGGAGGAGGCCAAGGGTTCTGGTTCCAGAGCTAGAGATCTTATCCAGGAGAGAACCCAGAGATGTCCTCAGGGGACCCAGAGTAGGGGAGGAAGGGCAAGGATATGACCACCCCTGCCCTGTTCTTGGCTCTTTCCAGTCTATCCAAGAATGAGTTCGGTGTGGAAAGCACCAGGGTGCTAATGGGAGCTCTGGAAGGGAAGTGCCAACTTAGGAGTCTGAAGTAAGTAGATTGGCCGGTCTAAGGGGGTGGGAGTAAAGGTAGGAGAGAGTGGGGGAGGGTGAAAAGGCTGCCCGCTGTCTCACTTAAACAACAATTGGGCTGTTATATAATATTCCTAGGTGGACCGAGCCCCTGGTCGTCCTGTCCTTTCCTTGGTGTGCTGTGCCCTGAAATTTCAGTACAAGTGTTCCCTTAGCAAGAACAGCTCTTACAATTTGCCTCTGTTCTAAAGTTTGGAATTGCAAGACTCTCAGCTAAAACACATTTCTAAAAGGACAAAATCCTTTCCAGAACAGACCTTGGTTGTAAACTGTCATCTCAGTACATTTCCTTAAGGTATTCAATCTGAGTTGTCTTGGGTTCCTCTTCCTATAGCCTCAGTTCCCTGCAACTGGATGTCCTGGTATTGAATGAACTAGCCCAGAGACTTCGGGGAATGTCCCTCCTACAAAGACTTGAGTGAGTTCTTCCTGTGTTTATTAGACCCCAGGAATTTCAGTGGGGCCACCTCCACCCCACTAACTCCATAGTCTTTAGTGACCAGAGGTAGCCATGTACAGCAAGCAGAAGGAGGAATCGATCTGAAGTCAGAGGATCCAGATTTGACTTCTGGATCTGCTACTTAGCACCTGTGAGACCTTAAACAAGTCGCTTCACTTCTCGATGCCTCAGTTTCCTCATTGTAAAATGAGGGAGTTTTACTAGATCCCAAGGTTCCTTCAAGCTCTAAATCCCCAGATGCCCTTAATTTGCCCTCTACTCCTGGCTATGGTCTCCAGGAACTGATGCAATGGGAAGAATCAGAGTATAGAGTCAGGTTATTTCAGCAGGCATTTGGGAAGTGATCTAGTAAGCCACAGGGTTGTCTCTGTGAGACAACAGAGAACGGAGGTTGTCAGGTTCCATCTCCATCCCACCTTTAGTGATGTGACTTTCAAGGACTTCTTCCCTTCCCCAGTGTCATCTGTCCCTTAATGCCCAAAGCTCCATCCACTGGCTTGACATCATGAAAACTTATAATGCCCACCTCATCTACCCTTGTCAGGAAGTTTGCTATACTCTCAAACTCCTACCCTACCCCCAGTCTTCTCATCTGGACTTCACCACCCAAGTTTAAGCCCAAGATTAATGGCCACTGGGGATGTTTCCCACATCTCTCCACAGCTTGAGCAACAGTGGCCTCAGCAGCATCGGTTGCTCCCACCTGTCAGCTTGCCTCAGGAATGCTACCAACTTAGAAGATCTGAAGTAAGTCTATCTGCCCCTTTCTCCAGCCTCTCAGACTCAGAAGTGCCAGGTGTGGGACAGAGGCCAGTCATTTCTCTGATTTCTGTCCCCTCTCATGGCCTCCCACATCCTTTCATTTGTACAGTTGGGATCCAAGGAGTGCTGGGCACCACAGAGATCTTTATAGAATGTATGGAAAATTTGATCTCCTAAAGAGAAGGCATAAGGGAATGGGGCACAAAGGGCAACAGAGGAATTTAGTTTCCACATTGGGGAATATGGGAACTCGTGGAGTGTCTGTGACTGAAGAATCACCACCAATAAAATCCAAAGATGACAATAATGATATTGCCCCAGTTTCGATCCTTATCATTCCCCCCTAGATGATCACAACAGCCTGCCAAGTGGTCTCCCTGCCTGATCTCTCACCACTCTGGTCCATCCTACACATGGCTACAAAAGTCATTTTCCTTATATGCAGATCTGACTATGTGATTCTGTTACTCAGCCAACTCTCATGGTTACCTATTGACTCTAGGGTCAAATAGAAACTCTTTTCAACTTTTAAAACTTTTTAACTTTCAAAGCCTTCACAATCTGTCCCCAAACAATCTTTCCAGCTTCGATAGACACTATTCTCCCTTCAGCACTCCTCAAACCAGACAAGTTCTCTCTTTCCTCAAACAGAGCAGTCTATCTCCCATCTCTGTGCTTTTGCATTGGCTGTCTACACAGCTCAAAGGAATGCCTCCTTACCTCCAACTCAGAGAGTTCCTCTTTTCCTATAGGACAAGCCTCACCTTCTACATGAAGCCTTTCCCAGTCCTCCCAATTGCTAGTGCCTTTCTTTCCAAACTACCTTGTTTTTAACTGTTATATGTATGTATGCACATACGTATGTGCATGTATATATGTGTGTATATATATATTTGCAGTCACTTTGTATTTATGATATGTATGTGTACATATATGCAAAGAACCTGCATTCTACATGTATATATACATACATACATATATGTATATGTGCATATATACACACATATAGATCGATGCAGAATATAAGTTCCTTACATATAGGGATTGTTCCATTCTTTGCATGAGTATCCACAGCACCTAGCACAATGCCTAATATATTGCAGATGCTTAATAAATACTTATTGATTGACTGGTCCACATGCATACATGATGCTGTCATGCCCCATGAGTAGTACAGGTATATAATGTAGAGGAAAAGAAGAGTTTTGGACTTGGGGTCAGAGTGAACATGGGTTCAAGTCTCACCTCCCACACTTGCTTATATGCAGAGTCTTAGTTTCCTCAATTGTAAAATGGAGATAATACCTGTAGCTACCACAGCTGGGTTCAAGTCCCACCCCTGGCACATCTTGGCAGGGAAACCCTGGATAAGTCACCTCTCAGTGCTCTTTGCAACTCTTTAAGTTGCAGAAAAGGTGCCAATCTGTTGTAGTAGAGGGTTTTTTTTTTTTATCTGAGATAAAATGAGACAATAATAATGAAGCATGTACCACTGTGCCTGGCAATAGGCACTTAATAAATGCTCCTTCTTTCCTTGCTTCCTTCCTTCCTGCCTTCCTTTCTGCCTGGAAATGCCCTATATTAATATAACACCACAGGTCTAGTACCTATTCCTGTGTGGAACCCTTGAAGCATTTATATAAACGTCCATTTTGCTGTTACTCAGGATGTACTTTCAGCAGTGGCTTGTACTGAATCATCCTCACTGCCTTTCCCCGGTCCCCTGGTGACCAACAGCACACATCTGCTGGATAGAATTATTAGCATCATAGACCTAAAGCTCCATGAATGTCCTTGCCTGAGAAATACTGTGTTTTGTCTCCAAGCTTGAGCCGCAACAAGATTGAAGATGCTGGGGTGCAGCATTTATCACCCATCCTGCCCACATTGCTGCAGCTCAGAAAGATTGAGTGAGTAACTTGGAGACCCGCAGGGCAATATTGACATTTCAACTTTGAACCACAGCCCCCCAAATCAGGACTGTGCTATAGCTCATGAGGAGATGAACATCTCCCCAGGGTGTTGTGGGAAGAGAGGATAGGAGAGGTATCCAATCTCATAGAGCAGTTACATGGCCTTGGAGTCTCAGCCTGACTCTAAAAACCTCTGCCTCCCCTTCACATCCATGAGATCCCCTTCTGGTGGCAAAATGGGATTCATATGCAGTGTCCAAGACCAGAAATCAAAGGGCTTATTATAGAGGAATTGGAGAGCAAGGACCAGGCAGAAGCTGGTGACTTCTCTGGGTTCATAAGATCATAGCTTTAGAGTTGGAAGGGACCTTAGAGGTCATCATAGCCCACCCCCTTCATTTTACAAATGAGTAAATAGGCCAAGTGATTTACCCAAAGTCACATAGGTAGTAAGTGGTAGAACTGGGATTTGAACTCAGGTCCTCTGACTCCCATTCTAGTGTTCTTTCTCCTTTATTATACTGGCCCTTACCCAGAACTCAGGCAGACTGACTCACGGCAGGAGAGCCCTGTTGAGATCTGAACCAGGACACAGGGTGTGGATTATAGATGAGAGATAACACCCCTGGTTTAGGTGCAGGAATTCAAGACTGAAATCTGTCTAAGGAGCTGGGAGAATTTTGGGGGATGGGAGTAGGGTGGTCACTGGCTAAAATGGACATCTCTAAGGGTCCTGGGTTGTGTGTTTAGAATGACCTGGAGGAAAGTTCCTGGGGTTGGAGGAGAAAGTAACCTTATACCTTATGGTCCAACTTCTTGTACGTGGAAGAAAAGCATAGGAGAGGGTATCCCTCTATGCACTGGGGAGAGATGGAATGATGGGGGAGAGTAGAACAAGAAATGACTTCTGTTTCCTGAGTCCTCTTTTCTCCAAATTATGCAATATAACTTCATATATGTGACATAGCTTCTTTCTGGGGGGTGGGGTGGGGACATTTTAGCCTCTCATGGAACGGCATCAGCCCAACAGGAGGCCAGAAGCTAGCTGAGGCACTGACGCTCTGTGTCCAGGTGGAGGAGTTACAGTGAGTTTTGGTCCCTGGAAAACAGAGAATGGGGAGATTATTTCCTTTACCCACATCCTCAGCCCCGTCTGCCCCTTCTCCCATCCCTCTTGATTTTTGTGATCCAGGCTCCTTACAATGGGGCTAAAATGGCCAGAGTGTCTGTGTAACCTAGGGTTACTTCTACTCTCTCAGCTTGGGGGCCAACACAATGGGGGACCTGATGGCCATAAGGCTTGCCCAGAACCTGCCACAAAATCTGAAAGTCTTGTAGTGAGTATCTCTGCTGGGGGAGAGGCGAGGGGAATGGTGGCATGACATTTGGGGGTGGAGAGGAAGGGAAACCCTCCGACTTTGGGGAAGGTGGTGCAGAGGATAGTGTGTGGGACGAGGAGGAGGCAGGGAGTGCTGCTGGCCGAGAGAGACTGGTCAGCAGGTCTAGGCTTCAGTGGAAGTGTGAGGTAGATGATTTTAGTTAATTGTGGGCACCTCTACCCTCTGGCCTGAGTGGGGCACAGCAGTGAGAGATCCTGGGGCCCAAGAGTGGGGCTTAGTGGGAGGAGAGGGACCTGAGAGGCATGGCCAAAGGTCTGTCTGTAGAAATTCCACAAGGGGTTGATCTTGTCTGAGAGATACCATCTGTAGGTGAATGTCCAGGCTGATGGACAGCTGGAAGTGGAAAAGCCTATGAGCTTTCCTCCATCCACTTGGAATTCTCTATACCCACAGCTGCCCCGGTGGGGTGGCTGTTACACTTTGTTTCCTCTATCTTCACAGCCTTTGTTCCAACCAGATTGGCACCGAGGGAACACTGAGCCTGGGCCAGGCCCTTGCCAGATGCCAGTCGATAGAAGAGGTCAGGTAAAAGTAGAGGGGATGGAGAGGTAAGGGAAGGAGGGAGAGAGAGGATAAGGGCTGAGGAACAGCCAGGGAAGCCTCTCATTGACTCTTCTCATCTGCCTGGCAGCTTGGAAGAGAACATCTTTGCTGAAGGGATTCTGCCTCTCTCAAAGGGACTCCTGAAGCTCAGAAAGATTAAGTAAATCCCCTTGCTTTGTTCTCCTAGATAGAAAGGCTGTGTTCCTTCTTATTCCCCCGGAGGCCTAGACCTGCCTTGTATGGGGTGTAAGTCCAGGGCCTCTTCTTCTCTCATTCTGGTCATTCATGGCCTAAGGACCATGACCCCCATGCACTGCCTAGCTCACAGGCCCTCAGGGACCTGCCTTGGACCGTACCTAATCACAGTCTTCCTTACCCTAGTGCACACCAACTCTGACTCCCAACAGCTAGGGTGGGTAGGCAGTGCCTAGGGGAGCTTGGTGGGGTCTCCTTGTTCAGGGTTCCCCTGGCCAAATTCCCCTTTCCTCTCCCAGCCTCACATCCTGCAAGATTAACGACCAGATGACCAAACCTCTTGCCAGCAGCTTGGTTCTCTGCCATGACCTTGAGGAGATCCTGTGAGTACAAAAAGCCCAGAACTGGAAAGCAGGAGGATCTTGTCCCTGATGGCATCTTGGTCAGATCACTTTGTCTCTGAGCCTTAGTTTTCTCACCTGTACAATGAGGCTAATAAACCCCACCCTGCTTCCCTAGTGCAGATGTTGTAACAATGCATTGAGAGCATTGATGCAGAGGGGCTCTGCAAATTCCTATACCATAGGAGCGATTATTATGTTGTTAGTGTAAGCCTGGAGGAGCAGAGCAGGGAGGCAGGGATCCCCCAAACATCAGATTCATGGGTCTGGAACACCGCCCTTCCCCCACCTTTCTCTCTCTCCAATCCAAATCTATTCTCCTGCCATCCTAGGACATTCCCTTCCCCCATCAACACTTGCTCCCCTCCTCTTCCCCTTCCTCCTAATATTTGAGGCTCTTCACAGGTTGGCCTGGAATTCCCTTGGGAACGAAGGGGCCACTGAACTAGCCCGTGTTCTGCCTCAGATGAACCAGTTGAAGAAATTGGAGTGAGTATGGGGATGCTGTAAAGGACTGAGAAAAAGGAAGCAGGGTCCAATTCACCAGAGAGGGACAGGGAAGGATTAATGAAAGAGCAGGGGCCCTGGGATTAGGCTGGAATGAAGGCTCTTCAGGTTCATTTCCTTGCCTCTAAACTAAGATCATCTCCCAGGTCCAAGGTGCCAGCACCCTCCCTAAGTCACTCTCCCATGGCCTCTCTGCCCTGGCACTCCTAGTAGAATCCCCTGCTTCTGGGAGGGTCTGCTTCCTAGAGGAGGCACCCACCAAGGAGAAGAGCCTTCTCTTTCCAAGCTGGGCCCAAGTCTAGGATGGAGGGAGGGAATGATAACCATATTCTCCTGCCCCTGCCCCTGCCTCTGCCCTCACCCCATCATCTTTATTTCTTTCTTCTCTGATCCTTTGGAAAGTTTGGAAGGCAATCAGATCGGTTCCCTGGGAGCACAGCTGCTGGCAAAGGGGTTAGCCAAGGGTCCTGGAATTCAAGTCATATGGTAAACATGGGTTCAAGCTTCCTGGCTCCTCCCCCTTCTTCCCAGGGCAGGGTGTGAGGAAGGGCTATTGAGTTTGGAGATGACTCTAAACTGTCTGTACAACTCTTACAAACAGAAGGGAGTTCCTATGGGAAAAGACAGGGACTCAGCTAAATAAGAAGGAAAAGCTAGGCGTCAGAGAAAAATTATGTGGTCCTAGAGAAGGAAAAAGTGAGGCAGAAGGGATAAGCTGGGAGGCTGCACTGAAAGAGCAGTGCAACCCGTATTTCCAGCATCTAGGAGAAACCAGATTTAAAGTACCCAGGTTTGGAATTATAGGCCCTGGGTTCTGGTTCTGCCACTTACTAGCTGTGTGACCAAGTCCCTTCTAACCTCTCTGGGCCACAAAATGAGGGAGTTGGATTAAATGGCCCCTGAGTTCCTCCCCAGACTGAGTCTATGATCCTATGGCCCTCTGATCTCTGGGGGATGCCAGCGTAGAAGTCAGTGGCCTCTGATTCCTTCCCCATCCATCTCCTCAGCAGCCTGTGGAAGAATCCAGTCCCCAAGGACACAGCCCAGTTGCTCCAGAGCCAGGATCCCAGACTGAACTTCTCCTAACCGACCCCAGTGGAGCCCCAGGACTCCTCCCTTAGGTTCACCAGATCCACGCAAGATGGATGTATGCCCCCTTTGCAGAGTGGGGGTCCAACCAGATGCAGATTCAAGGAGAGGATTCTCCTCGTCCTGGAATGTCCCTGCTGTGGGGTCAGTGGGATGCAAGCTGCCAGGCAGGCCCCTCCTCTCCTGCACCATCCCTCGAGGAAGGTATCTGCTTTGGACTGGACAAGGCAGGGCAGGCACATTGCCTGTCAGTGTGAAATCAGTTTGCTCATCTGTAAAAGTGGAGCTGGATGATCTGTAAAGGTCCCTTCCAGCTCCAACATTTTACGGTCCTGGGAGTCTAAAGCGATACCATGGAAAGTGAGCATTGGCTCTGGAGTCAGAGGGTCTGGGCTTAGATCTAGCCTCTGATGCTTACTCTCTCTATGACTTTATGCAAGTCCCTGGATTCCCCTGGGCCTCACGTTTCCTTTTCTGTTAAATGATGAGGTCGAACCTCGAATACATTTATGCTCCTATCTATGTGTGTTTGCAATGGAGGAAGTGCTACATAGAGTAGTGGAGTTTAATCTGTTGTGTAACAAGGAATATAAAATATGGTGTGATGCAGGGACAGAGGCATAACCAGCTTCCAATTGGCATCAGTCTGATCTGGGTCCTGTTTTCATTATTTCTTTTTTAATTAAGCATGTATATACCACATTCCCAGGATGACTGAACTGGAGAAACGCTCTATCCTTTGGAGGTCTCACCCAGCCTCCCCACTAGACCTTTAGGTTGGGCTGGGGGGGAAGGTGGGACGGCACCCATCCAAGCAGCTGGTGCACTGGCCACTGAGTCAGGACTCCTGGATTCTAGTCCCAGCTGTCTCATGGATTTATATGCGTGACTTCGGGCAAGTCATTTCCTCCACCGTACTGCTTATAATGTCCATCTGGCATCGAGGATTGGTTTCTCCCTTCTATCTCTGAAATTCTGTTATTCAATGGTATAAAGTTTTGAGTCTAGGTTTCCTCCCAGGGTCCTCAAGGCTTCCCTTCCCCCTTCATTCAACTACTGAGCAACTGTTGAATACCTTGTTTGCACATAATTTTTGCTTGTTGTCTCCTCGGGAGGCTGTAAGCTTCTTGAGGATTGGCATTGTTTTTGCCTTTCTCTGTATAGGAGTGGGCAGAGCAATGTGGGGTGTGAAGATGCACTGAAAACCCTCCGGGCATGTGGATCTGAAAGGAGGGGTCCTGGGTTCAAGTCCCACTTCTTTTATTTATTTTGTGACCTTGGATATGTATCATACCTTCTCTGAACTTGGACTTCCACATCTGCAAAATAAAGATTATACTACTTGAACTAACTTGCTAAAATGATAGAAGCACTGAGGCTAGAGTCAGAGACCAAGAGTTATTTAACCTCTGTGAGCTTCAACTTCCTCATCTATAAAAGGAAGCAGTTGAACAGGGTGATCTCAAAGGTCTCCTCCGGCTCCAGATCTCTGATTCTATGTGCCTACCTCAAAATGTGTTTATAAATATTAAAGCGTAATGAGAAGTCTAGGTTGTGGTGGTTGTCCTTTGGGAGATAAGATACACAGAACCGCAGCTGAAAAATACAAGGCAATATGTGGAGAGTACTACATTGTGAGGCAGGAATTCAGAGAGGGCAAGTTCATTAAGGGCTGATGTAGCCAAGGGAAGCTTCCAGAAGGGTGACATCCCAAAGGGCAGAGACTGTTAGGTTATCTCTTGGTGTCCTAGATGCCAAACTTCTCCCAGTAACAAAGACCCATCTTTTGAGTACCAACACCCTGCTGGATTTGTTGAATAGAACACTACTGCCTTTGAAGACTTAAACATAATGCTTACGACAGAGAGGCAACACAAATCAATGTCATAAAAGAAGTGTAGGATTGAAAAAGATAGACCAGTCATGTGGTAAGATAAAGGATAATTGACAGCACATATGGTATAATGGCATTCCTTGAGACACATAGGGAAGTCAAGGAAAGCCCCCAGTACCCTGAGTGGGTCCCAGTGGCAAATTTATGGAAGCCCATAGACAAAGAGTTGCACAGAATGGGCTGCAATGTGCATCATCAGAGGAAACATCCTGATCGATGAGATCCCAGATCCATTGGAGTATTCTTAGCACAGTTCCTAGAGCCTTTCCCTCTTCATCTCCACTTCCTAATTTTCTTGGCTCCCTCAGTTTCAGCAAAATGTCACCTTCTGCATGAAGCCTTTCCAAATTCCCCTTAACATTAGTGCTTTCCCCCTGAAATTCTCTCCAATTTATCCTGTACATATCTTATTTGGTCACAGTTGTTTGCATGTTGTTTCCCCTATTAGACTGTGAGCTCCTTGAAGGCTAGGACTATTTTTGCCTTTCTATGTAACTCCAGTGCTTGGCACAGTGTCTGGTGCATAGTAGGTGCTTATTAAATACGTGTTGACTTAACTGACTCTGATTCAATAGAGCATATGAGGTTTGTGCAAGGAGGCAGAGAGTACTCATCAAAAGAGTAGCCAGGGCTCCTCCTCCTCCTCCTCTCCAGTGTGCCCTCCCCCTTCTCCTCCCACTTATATGGGATCTGGGGCTGCTGCAGCTGCTGCTACAGACTGCTCTGACACCAGCAAGACAGAGGGATGGAGACTAAGCAGGTGGCTTGGAACACCAGACTCAGGTGGAGGCATAAGTGATATCATTTATCCTTTCCTGCTGTTTTCCTGCCCCTTTCCCTCAATTATCAACAACTGAAAAAGAAAAGAAACGAACATGGAAGGATTTAAATGCTACTCCAAAAAAATTTATGTCTAACATGCCCAAAGTCGAGACAAGTCAGTTGTGAATAAGATGCAAGAGGAATGCTGGAAAACAAAGCTAGCCCTTATCAAAACGATAGGGAAAAAATGACGATGAACATGCTACAGCCTGGAATGTACCCCTGGATGCCAAGTTTGAGCTGTTCCACTCCAACAAGAGGACCTATATATAGTTTCTCAAAGTGATTGAACGACGTCAGAAGAGGATTTGCTTCTTTGCCACAAGAAGAAAACAAACTGGTGAGGTTTTTTCACTCCCAGATGTCTCAAGACAAAACTTAAGCAGGGAAAACAATGCAAGCCACAGAACCTCTGCTTCTCTTCTCAGCAGTCTGGCCTTGCAGGAGGTGGAGACATTTTGGTACTGGTCCACCCCTGAAACCTGGTTAATCATAAAGTGCATGGAACAGTATCGGATAGAATACAGAGTGCTTTGCTGGGGATGAAAGACATGTCTCAATAGCTTGACCTAGACCTTTTCAAGCAAATGGCACAGTTTCAGAAGGTCCAAGCCCAAGTGTCCCATACAAAACTCAACTTTGACAAACTCAAGAATGATGTGGGTCAAAAAGTGGATCTTCCTCCAACAAGCAAATGTAATCTCCTGTCTCATATGCTAATGAAGTATCAGACCACCTTGCTTCATTTTTTTGAGAAAATCTCACATATCATGACAGTCATCCGTGAGAGTTACAAAGTTCACTATGTTGAAAAACTTATATGATCCTGTAAGCAAACTAATTGAAAATGCCAAAAAGAAGAGTGCCTGGAAGGAAAGCACAGAAAAGGAGCCAGAGCAACCAGACCCATTGATATCATTAGATGAGGAAAACCCTAACAAGAAATCTACATACTTAACTGAGGATGGAAAGAACGCCTTTTCTGCCTTAGAAGGGGAATGTAACCATACTCCATGCTCAAGAGCCATTGATGAACTGTTGGACCAAAAACTAGTAGAAAAAGGCATCTCAGAGTCAGAAGTGACCCACAAGGATGACATGCAACTAACCACTAAATGAAATTCTCAACACACCTTCCCTGTAGGACAGGGCCTTCAACCAAGAGTGGACAGTTATCTTTGAGAATAAGCAGAATCCAGGCCCCACGGCCATGTCTGCACCTGGAAAGACAGAGCCCAAGCCACCTTCATCATCAAGTTTCCTCCCTTCAAAGATTCTAGACAAAAATATGCATGACTTAGAGTCAGCTCTACAATGCTAGAGAAAGAGCCCAGCCTTCTATCCATCCCAAAGTCAGCAGTGGTTCCAAAATTCACCAGAGTAGCACCAGCCCATCTGTGAAGGAACCTGAAAAGAACGCTCAAGACCTGATGGACTGGTTCAAACCATTTTTTTTTTTTGCTTTTTGATGAGGCAATCAGAGTTAAGTGACTTGCCCAGGGTCACACATCTACTAAGTGTCAAGTGTCTGAGGTCGGATTTGAACTCAGGTGCTCTTGACTCCAAGGCTGGAGCTCTAACCACTGCACCACCTAGCTGCCCCCTGGTTCAAACCATTTTGCTGACCTCTCAACCCATTGTCCAACTCATATGTAATTGAGAAAACAACAAGGAGCACAAATTTCTCAATTTTTAAATCTAAGGTGGATGGTACCTTGCAGGACACTGCTGTCACCACTTGCCACTTGGTGGTCAGACAATATCCTAGTGTGAACATTTCTCTGCCATGATAGAGAGACAGACAGACAGACACACACACACACGCACGCACACACACACACAGACACACACACACACACAGAGTATCCCAGGAGGCAATATGACCAAGGGTGAAGTAGGGGAAAGGTGTGTAGTGGTCAGTCTGACACGGGGGTCATGGTGAAGAGAATAGTTCTTCCACAGATGCTGGTTCCCACTACTGGTGAGTTGCAGGGGAGGAGTTAGCCCACCCTGCTAAAGATTGTTAACTCTCATCCATTACCATCAGAAGATAAGACAGCATGGAACTTCATACACACCAGCTGTCTGCTCTTTTGACAATGAATGGCCAGCAGCTGCCAAAGACAAGAAGCTTGTTCTCCCCCCACCCCAATGTCAGCACCATGGGGTAGAGCCAATCCAAGACTCCTGAATGTTGCCTGATGAATGAATGGATAAATGGATGAATGAATAAATGAACAAATGAAAAGTCTTAATTAAGCCATTATTTTGTATAAAGCACTGAGCTAAACCCTGGGGATACAAATACAAAAGCAAGAGAGTCTCTCCATAAGGAGCTTACATTCTGATAGAGGTAGGCAACATCTGTCCTGGAAATGTTGGGCAGGGAAGGGTATGTTATTGGCCTGGGAAATCACAAGGAAGTGAGTGGAATGCATTGACATGTCCTTTCCAAATGTAGCAATGATACCAATTTGATTAGAGTTTCTAGGGAGAGGTAGAAAGCTGGGCAGGGAAAACAGTTGGCATGAAGATGCTGTGGTCAACTGGATGGTATGTGAAGTATGATCTGGCTTAGAGTTTGTTACATAAACAATAGTGGTTTTGTGAATTTGCACTGCTAATTCATGAATCCACAGAGTTTTGTCCTGAGGTAAGAGATACAAAAATAAGTAGATTAGGTCCCACCCCTTCCCTTCAATGGCCTCTGGAAGTTGGGTGATCTCGAAGTGCAGAAACAAGGCATATGGAATCTATTAAAATGCACCAAGAATCTAAATGTGAGGCACACACCTGGAATTCCTCTGCTGGTGAGGCTGAGGCTGGTAGGTAACTGGACCTTGGGAGTCATGAGCTGCAATGATCTAAGCCAATGGGACATCCCCACTTAGTCTAGCACCAATACTTTGAACCTCCAAAAGTATAGAAGCTGTCTAAGGAGAGGTTGGAAACAGCAAACCAAAACTCGGTGCCAGGTGGCAGTGGGATTGGGCCTATGAGAGGCGGCTGCACTTTCACCCTGGGCAAGATAGGAAGACCCAGGCTCAAAATAAATAAATAAATAAACCTATTATAAGGAAGGCACTACCCTCAAGGAACTTAAATTCTGCTGGACAAATGGAATTATAATTACATAATTATAATATATAATTGGAACAGATAATTTTTCAGTGTAGCACCTAGAGATTCACCTTGGGGAAGAAGTACCTAGAATAACTATTCTAAGTTCAAGGTACTGTGAGGATGCACTCCATCATGTAGTGGAAAGCATGCTAGATTTTCAGGATAAGATTCAAATCCTGAGTAGACCATTTACTGCCTTTGTGACCTTGGGCAAGTCACAACCTCTCTGGGCCTCAGTTTCTTCATTTATAAAATGATGGAGTTGGACTAGATGATCTTTAAGACCCTGCATCTCTAAATCTTACAATCATCCCTAAACTATAGTTCACAAGTTCCCATGTTCCTACCAATGTGCTTGCTTTTTTTCAGTCATCCAGAGAATACAATTAGTTCAAAACAAAGAATTTAATGGTAGAAATAGATGACCTCTATTTCCTTGATTAAGTGGGAGTGTGCCCTGTATAGTTTTGACTTGGATAGTGCTTTGAACAGAGTAGGCTTTTAATAATTGTTGAGTTGAATTTAACTGAATTGGATTGGACATGGGTTGGCATGTGTAAATATGCAGTGTACCCCAGGGTGGGTATATGTGTTTTGTGTTGGGGGTGTTCAAAATTATCCAATCTACAATAAAAGAAACTGAGGCAGAGCTCCAAACCAATATCACTTTTATTAAAAGGTCTAGATGGCTCCCTCTACTGAAGTGGACCTCAGATCTTTCTCACAATCTGAGATGCCTCCTCTCTCTGAGGTCTTAGTTTTATAGTACTTGATACCCCTATAGAGAAGAGGCAAAGTAAAATATATAGTCTCATTGGTTGACTTGACCTTCCAGGAGAATCTTCAGATCATGTTTGTGAGAGAAATTATTATTTCTCTCATTTTAATAACCAATTATTAAATTAGGACTGAGGTTTTCCTTTTTCTATTTCCTCATTCAGAAATCAGCCCCTCTAAGTTATTCATCCAGCCTCTGAAGGACATTGCTGATAGATGAGATTGCTCAAATCCTTAGGGCAGATGCTTTTTGATCTTGAGTGGGATTCTACCCAACTAGGAGACCTTGCAAACAGAACTCAGTCTAGGTGAGATCTTGCCCATAGGAAATAAGCCCCTGTCCTTGAAGCCTTCCATTAGAATTTAGGATGACCCAGCTTATGAAAGGAAAAACCAACCCGCAGGGTCTGGGTAGGGAGGGATTCTTTTGCCCAGTTTGTTGGAGGTGGTTGAGTGTCATGATTAGGTCACATTCTCTGCAGGAGGAGCTAAAGATTTTTTGTTCATCTCCTCATTAGTATGTCCACTCCCTCATTGATTGTTAACCAGTCAAAGTTGATTTCCACCCTCAGGGACATCCCCTTTCCCAAAGGCTTTATAAGCATTCAGTGTCCCCCAAGTTTGTCGTTGGTCCCTGAGAATACCCCTGACCCCTTTTATTACTTATCTGCTAGCCACAATTAATAAAATGATTGTTATTTACTCAGAAATTTGTCTCTTGAACTTTTCACATATCACTTGCAATAAATCAGCTGGTTGAGGATATCCATATATGGGCAGAGCTGATGGTCTTTCATTAACTCTATGTTGGGCAATAGATTGGGAAACAGATTTGCAGGCAGCAATTGCAGACAGGGTCGCCCATTGGTCAAGTACTCAAAGGACCTGTTGGCCAAATGCCATTGGGCCATTTCCCCAGCAAAGGAATAACAAAGGTGGAAGTACATGGGGGGCTTTCCATGCCATTGAGTCACAACCTCCTACTCCTGCCACACTGAGCTTGGTCATTTATTCATCAGGCATTGGTTAAACAAGTGGATTCACTAGACTGACTAACTGTATATCAGTAGACAAGTACAACTAATAACCACCGTCTCTATGAAATCAAACTCAACTGAATAATACTAATTGGAAATAAACCAGAGGTCTAAATAAAATAAGGATCTAAATTAATCATTTCCCCCAGGAAGGAACCTCCCAGCTGCCCCATGGCTCTAGCTTGCTTTCCCCAGCAATGTTGGCCTGGCATGGTAAGTATGGACAAATGATGTAGAACATCTGTGGCTGTCAGTCTTGAGGATCCCACGAGCTGAAGTGATTCCCAGTGAACAGAATCAGAAACTGTCTGTCTTACAAAGGGGAGTCAAAGGATAAAGGACAAACAAAACCAAGTTGCTAGGTCCCATAGCAGGGACCAGAGAGCTCTGCCCAGCACTTCCTAGGTTGTCATTCTGCTTCCAGCCAACTAAAGGGGACCATGATAAATTCCTTTCCCACTTGACCCCTGTTTGCTTTCTTCCATATCATTCAAAAATGGTTTCCCTCTGCAAATAACTTTGACTTGCACCTGAGATCTTCTAGGGTTGAGGGGTAGTGAAAGGCAGGGAGGCATCTCCTTGAATTCTCACAACCTGGGGAAGAGTTAGCTTTGGTGGCTTTGTGAGTGGCTTGTTATATGACACTGAACTAGTGTATTATAGTGGAAGAACCTTCCAAAAGGATTTTGGAAGATCATCAGAGTTAGAGGACCTGAGTTCAAATCTACTTCTACTATTTACTCCCTGTTTGACTATGGTCATGTCATTTAACTGTTCTGGTTCTCAGTTTCATGATCTGTTAAATGAAGGGCTTTAGCTATACAATCTCCAAAATCCCTTCCAGTTTCCAATCTTATGCCCCTTAATGATGTCTCCTCCCTGGGACTCAGTTTTCCCTATTTGTAAATGGAGAGGTTCAATCAATAAATAAATATTTATTAAGTACTTATTCCATGCCTGGCACTGTGCCGGGTGCTGGAGATACAAACACAAAAGTGAGACAATTTCTGCCCTTAAGGAATTTATATGCTACTGGTTAGACTAAATGATCCAAGGTCCCTTCCAGCTCTAAATCCCATATACCTAAGTCAAGTGTTTTCTCTAGGTCTCATTTTTCTCGTCTTTTAAAAGGAGAGGATTGAACTAGATCTATGGTTTTTACGTAGTGATTCATGAATCATTTAGGGGTTTACAATGATGGTAAAAGGGGTTTGCACATAAACATTCTTTAATGGCACTTTAAGGCAGCAAATAATTGTACAACTATTTTACAAATATATTTTCCCTCTGTAACAACAAGCATGTGCATATTTGAAGTATTATAGGTTCATTTCAGCAATGATTTGGACCCATCACGACCATGTGCACAACAATTTTCATGTTTGTACAGTGATTACATCAAACTTTTACCACTTCTAAATGACATAGTATTTTCTTACTCTCAACCTGTCTCTCAGCCTGTCATCAAATTGTTTCCAAACAGCTACAGAGTTTGGACATTCCAGTGCATTATTTATACTGGGCTGAAGTAGCTCCCTCATTCCCCTATTACAGTATAATCATACCCTATTAGCTATTTAAGCACTTGATCAAGATGTTCTTGTAGTGCAAATGTCAGAGTGGAAAACCATAATCATTGGTCATATGCATTATGAGCCATCCTGAAGCCATTATGAACCATCACAACATCTGTAAAAACAAACCTTATACTGCCTCTTGTTGCAGTATTAAGGCTGTTCTATTTAAACTTATCTTTCACTTATGTTACTATTCATCTAACTGGTAGATTTGCAAATGAAGTGGTTGGCAACACAGATCAATTATTTAGTAGAATTTCAGTGAGAGGGTAGTGGGTTTGCCCAAAGGAAGAAGAAAAGAAAGTCATGTCTAAAGAGATTCATTACTTACAAAGAAAGGTTAGTTTCTATCTCTACTCCACACTCAAACTGCAGCTCTTCTTGGTTTCAACTCCACAGAACAAGATGCCCCTCCCAGGATAAACTGATCTCTTCAGATGGCATCCCCATGGTGCTAACTCAGCCTTGGATAGTCATTACTTTCCCATGTCCCTCATCCCTCTTCCCTCTGATTGATGGGTCAATCGTGGAGTACTAAACTCCACCCAAATCTTCCCTTTATAGAGAACACAACTGGACTTTGCAATTTAGTCCAGTCTCCATTTGCAGCTCTCTTTAGTTTCAGTTCCTTGGAATAAGCAAGGTATTGGCATTCCTTCCCCACCCCTGCTTTCTAGCTTCCTTTTATGTGATTTCTTCCTTTATTAGATTGTAAATTCCTTGAGGACAGGAACTGTTTTTCTTTTTCTCATTTGTATCACCAGTTCTTAGAACAGTGTTTGGCACATAGTAGGCACTTAATAAATATTCATTTAATTTAATATCCAAATATTGTTTAAAAATGAGGCAATATATGCAATTGAGCTTTATGTACATTTAACATTTACAACAATGCTTGTCATTAGCCAGTAGAAAAATAAATATTTTATATAATAATTAGCTATTTTCACTAAGTAGCTGTATCTTCTGGAGTCTGAGTGCCAATAAAAGCAGTGTTTAGCTGTGAAGGAGTGTTCTTATGCCTGTCTATTATTATGAAATAAAATTGCTTGGAAGAATACACATTTGCATCAATTGTATTGATAGAGTATTGTTATACATTTAACACATATTAGGTATAAAAATAATTTTTTGTAGACTTTTTAAAAAATAGCAACTCCAATGGATCATTGGCCAAAAACAAAAACATATCCAAAATAAGAATGTTGGAAAATGTGTTAGTGAGGAATCTTGAAATATTCATTCAGATTCAGCATACTGTGATCAAGAAGTTAATAAAAGTCATCCAATAGGTTACAATTCTAAAATAATACACAAAAATGTTTGAGAAACCTATATTACAATGGGTGTAAAAGAGGAAATACAATAAAGAATACATTAAATTTGTTTTTTCATTTCTTGGAAATAATGAATATATTTGACCACAATGTATAATTTGTGGAGTTCTTACAAACAGCAGCTTAAAACCTTCTCTTTTGTCTCAAAATTTACAATCAAAATATGAAAGCTAAGTTGCTAAGCCTGTTGTTTTTTTAAGTGGAAAGAACAAGATTTGAAAACACCATAGTGATTCATTTATTTCTATAAATAAGTAAGAAAGTAAAAAAGCAATTAAAACTTCATACATAGTAAGTTATCAAATTTCAAGAAATAAAGAAATTCACTATTGAAGAAATATTAATTTTGCCACGTGCCAAAGCAACTTTCAAGTGTATGTTTGAAGATGCTTTAAAAAAAATTAGAGATACCTGTCTCTAAAAATATCCGTCTCTTTGGATACATAATACATCTACTGATTTTTAATCAGTTATTATGCGAACCATTTTTTAAAGTGTCATTTACACTTTGCAATAAGATGAGAAAACTGATGTTTATAACTTAGCCATTTTAAGATGTTTGTAAGATATCTGCCTTGTAAAGCGGAAGAAAATATACTGGTTGGTCATCAGTTATCAGGAGGTACAAATGGGGAAGGCATTTTTATCTCATTAATCCATACTTTGAAGGAAAACAAATCAATATGCCTTCTTGTGAAATTTGCACAGATGGAACAAAATCAATGACTGGGAAATTTGAGGGCATTATTTTATGTATTAAAAAATTAATATAAATATAGTATACAAAACACACGTTTTGATATAAAAGAGAATGTCATGAAAATTCAAAAGTATGTTAGATGATGCTGTCAAAATAGTTAATTTTGTAAACTAAAGACCCACTAACTCTTAATTGCTTACCATTTTATGCAGAGATAGGCAGTGAGCAAATAGGATTGTTACGTGGCTTTCCCATGCCAGAGTTATTACTCATCTATATGAATTGAGAAAAGAGCTAGTTGTCTTCTTCACTGACCACCCTTTTCACTAGAGTAAATATTCAAATGATATGACTTGACTACAAAGATGAGCATATTTAGCAGACAACTTTTCAAAAATTAACAAATTCAATATGTCATTGTAGGGCGCAAATGCAAACATTCAATGTTCAAGACAAGGTAAAAAGTATGATTAAGACACTAAAATTTTAGAACCACATAATTGAGAACAGTGCTTTGTGACATTGCATAATTTCTTATTAGAATAGGAACTATCTTTGGATCAAGCTGTCAAGAAAGAAACAAGTGATTATCTGAAATTTTTAGAAGTGACTTTCAGTGACTATTATCCTGAAATTTTCAATAAATTAAATTGGATTTGCAACCACTTTGATATGCCTTTGACATTTCTAGATGCCAAATTAACAAAGGATGAAAAAATGATATTTAATTGACAAATCAATGGATATTGGACTACAAACATTATTGAAATATCACAGCCTTGTAAATTTGGGGGTAAAATCTAAAAATGTCTCTCTTTCTCTCAAGAGAGCTTGTAAAATTATTTTACCATTTTCCACCACATATTTGTATAACCAAGCAGTTTTATTTATTTTTTTAATCTCTCATAGCAAATCCCTTTGCACATGACTTTCATCATTGGTGGAGATTGATGCTTCACACCTGCATGAGGAATGGAATTGTTTAGTTTTAAGAGCAGACAGTTCTTGATCTTTTTCAGCTTCAAAAGAGAAGACAAATAATTCTAGATGGTCCCCAGGAAGAAGCTAACATGAACAGAATATCTCTTGAAGCTGGAAACCAGAATACCAGGATCTCTCTTCTCCCAAACTCTCATCAACTCCTCCCTTCACAAGTATAGAGTATTAAGTAAATAATCTCCACTAATGGGGAGAGTCCTATGCAAATGAACTTTGAGCTAAGGATTACATTCGTTTTAAGTCAAAATGCATAAATAAAGTCAATGCAGAGCCAGATTTAAGATTGTGCTTGACATCGAGTCAAAAACTGCAAACCTTTGTTCAGATGAAGAATCCAACAGTGAAATTAAGTTTATATATGACTATGTTAAAACTCTTTTAGGCTATAACTTATTTAATTAAAAGTGTTATTCATATTCAACAAAATTTGGAAAATAAATTTACTATGAAGTTTTGCAGACAATACTAAGAACATAAAGTCTTGCTAGATTACTTCTTTTAATTCTTACAGAATGTACCATATAAAATATTTGTAATTATTATATAATTAGAGTGGGTAGAGTACTGGGCAGGGTGGCAGGAAGATCTGTATTCAAATCCCAGCTAAGGTACGTATTAAATCACTTAAACTCTATCTGTCTCAGTTTCCTCAACAAAAAAAATGAAGATAATAATAGCACTTCCTCCACAGGAATATTGTGAGAATCAAATGAAATTATATTTGTAAAGTGCTTAGCAGAATGCCTGGATATAGTAGGTACTTAATAAATGTTTTTTTCCTTCCCTCCTTATAGGTAGAATAAAAGTTTACATTTTATAATTATGATTATATAATGCAAATTTTAATTCAGAGCTTTTGGGGGCAAAAGTTATTATAAGTACTTAATAAGTCTAAAAGAATATTATAAGTAGTATATTAAAATGCCCTAAAGGTTTGAAACATTTTTTTTGCTGTTGAAAGAGGTTCAAGAAACAAAAAACATTGGGAATCACTCAACCAAACAATTTCTAAGGGCACCCTTCTAGTTCTGACATTGTATAAAACCAGGTAAAAATTTATTGAATGGGTAGATAGGATATAAACCTTGAAAAACATAGGAGAAAAATTATAGAGCTCTAGTTCTCAACTGCACAGGGTGGTGGAGGTGCCATCAAGAAGGATGACCTTTGGATAAATAACTTCTGGGAAACCTGCGATGGCACAGGTGTAGTTTCTACAAGTACCACTAGATGGCAGACTAACATTGATAGGGCTAAGTAAGTTTTGAATGAAATAACTTCATTCAGGTTTTTGGCAGGAGAGAAAACAATAAAAGAGAATCCTGGCCCAAGAAAAGTTCGAAATTACAGGAGAGAACTTGGCCATATGTAGAGTGGCCAATAGAGGAGAGCTCTCTAACCCAGTGATCTATGATATGTTTGAGTAGAGGCTGGAGAACCACTTGTCTGAGAAATTCATAGGATGATAGATTTAGAACTGGAAAGGACCTTCAAGGCTGTCTTGTCTCCCTCATATCATAGACGATGAAACTAGAGGTTAAGTGACCCATCCAGAGTCACACAGCCAATAAGTGTCTGAGGTAGGATTCGAACCCAGGTCTTTCTGAGGTTGTTGGGAACTTCTGTATTGCTTAACTGTTTAGACGAAGATGAAGAAGGATCAAGATTTCACTTGATTCTGGAGATTCTGGAAGATATTTTTCTGTTCCCTCCTATGAACAAGGAGACATTTATCAGGAGCATTTGCCTGGCTAGCTTTGGGGAAGATGTCCAACCTTGACGTCACTCTTGCTATTTCCTTTTCTGGCTGCTGACTGGGTGCTAACCTCCGGTGTCATTGGTGTACCCCCAACCTGGCTCAAAGGGGAAAGTCCTCAGGGCCAGGTGCCACACCTCTGGACATGGTATGCCAGAACCAACTCTAATGGGCTAAGGCACTGACAGGCTTGGGGACCTAGAGGGACTCTTGGACAGGAATGGTTCCTATAAGAGAGAAGACAGGAGTCCCGGGGCCCTTTAACTTCCATTCTCTCTTTCCTTTGAATAGTTAACACTCATGAACCTATTCCTCAGGAGTCATTAAGTCACTGAATGCTAGAGTTGGCAGGGACTTTAGAGACTCTTTAGTCTAAACCACTCATTTTACAAAAGAGGAAAATGAGACCCAAAAAGAGATCCAAAAAAACCCAAAATGACTCCTCAAGGTCCCTTTTTACCTGAGGTCAAGGAGAGTCTGACAGGATTGAGACAACTCAGTAACAACAAAAATTCCTTGATTCTGAGTGTCTTTGTTTTCAGAGTTCCATTCTGCTGAAGAGTAGATTGTGGCCATTTATAGGACCCATACCTGCTGTTCTAGGAGGAGCGTCTAGGCTTCTTGAAGAACATGACACTGGATTCCTGTGGAAATATTCTCATTCTTTTCCGTGAATTGGTTTCCTGTTTACCTTCTCCATGCCTAACCCTCCTCCCAGCCTAAGTCCAAAACTCCAATAAAAATCAGTTCATAAACTGCCAACAGCTCCTGGAATAAACAACAGAACCATTTATAGCCTGAGGAGGCTTGTTGAACACTCCTCCCTCCCATACTGGGCTGGAGCCTCCTTATTCCTTTTTGTGGGGAAATCCCCTCTGAAACCCTATGCCCCACCCTCCACCATATGACTTTTTTAAAGTAAATTTTTTTATTGCAATCTTTCATCTTTATATCATCTACACTTCCTAATATAACCCTGCCCACTTAACCCCCTCATAGAGAGCCAATTCTTATAACAAAGAATTTTAAAAAAAAGAAAAGAGGGGAAAAAACAATTCAGTAAAATTAACCAAGACATCAAAAAGAGCCTGACAACATATTCAGTTTTCCACACTATATTCCCTCTGCCATTGCAAAGAAGGGGCACCTGACTTCTTATAGGACTCATTTAATTTCTTTCCAATATAGGACCAGTCAATCCATCTAATTAGGTCAATCTAGATATGAAAATTAGCCTAAATCCACAGTCACCCCCTTATGTACCTTCTCTACTCCCAAATGAGTTGATATTAAAGAAATAAGGTCATAGAGTAAATATGCCTTGTAATCAAAATGAGTGGACACTCCCTCCCTCTCTCCCTACCTGCCTGCCCTCCTCAGTGGTATCACACCTGAAGGAAAGATGGGTAAGAATGTAAGCTAGCGGACATATTTTCTATATCCTCAAGCCAAGCTACCTTGGCTTTCCAGTCTCTCTGTCTCCATCTTCCCAATTACATTGGGGTATATTCTTTAAGACCTCACAAGAATGCATATGTTCCCTAGGGCAAGTTACTCCATTTGTCTGGGTGTCAGTTTCCTCCCCTCTCAAAGATTAAAAGATAAATAGTAAAACTGACCAACATATCAACTGTCTGACAATATATGCAATTTTCCACATACACAGTCCTCCACCTCTGCAATTAAGAGACAGAGGTGCCTTTTCTCAACTCTTTCTTGGGGCCAAGCTTGGTCATTATAATTAGGCATTCAGGGTTTTTTTTTTCCTTTCTGTTCACATTATTGTGGACATGGTACATATTGTTCTCCTGGTTCTGCTTACTTCATTTTATATCAGTTCATATAGGTCTTCCCATACTTTTCTGGATTCTTAATATTAGCCATTTCTTACAGCCATATATTCAATTCAATAAACATTTATTAAACACCTACTATGTGCCAAGCACTGTGATAAGTCCTGAGGACACAAATAGGAAAAAGAGAGACAGTCCCTGCCCTTAAGGAGCTTAACAGATAATGGAGGAAGACAATATACAAAAGGAAGCTGAAAAGTAGGGAGTTGTTGGGGTGGAGAACCAGGAGCTATGGTGTTCCATGGAATCAAAACCAAGCAGAGCTGCTGATGGAAAATGTAAAGTTCCCTGCAAAGTTCTGAGCCCTCTATAAAGGAAGGCTCCAGCCGCCCAGTCAGAGGGGAGAGGCAAGAGAGGAAGTTGAGAAGGTATTGAGTAACAAAAACTGAGTCACTCATCATGGTGATGATATTTCAGGTGATCAGCTTATCTTGGGTGAAGCACAATGTTCCCTGGAGTTGAAACTAAGCAGAGCTGCTGATGGAAAATGGAGAGTTACCTATAGCATGTATGTATAATATGCAATATATTATATATGTAATAGATGTATATATTTTGTATGACATATGCATATATCATATGTAATGTGTATATATTTTGTACGACAGAGACATACATTATACATCTGGTGTATGTATATATTTTGTGTGACATACACATATATATTATATGGCTATACATTCCATTATATTCATGAACCATAATTAGTTTAGCAATTCCCCAATCAATGGGTACCTAACTTTGTTTCCAGCTCTTTGCTACTACAAAAGGTACTGCTATGAATATTTTGGTTTCTGTGGAACTGATCAGTTTCCAAGTCTTGTTTTTAATCTTCACAAACATCCCCTTCTCTTTCCTCGCATAGCTACTTTCCTAATTTAGGTCCTCATTAACCTGCTTCCAGGACTATTGCAATAGTCTCCTAATTGGTCTCCCTAAGTCTTTCCCCTCTTCAATCCATTCTCCACACAGCTTTCAAGGCATACAATAGACCAAATCACTCCCCTGCTCAAAAAGCTCTATTGCTTTTAGAAGAAAATATAAACTCTTTTATTTGACATTTAAAGCCTTTTACAAACTGGTTCCATCCTACCTTTCCAAGTTTATTGTAGGTTACTCCCCTTCCTGCATTCTATTATCCAGCCAAACTGACTTTTTCCCCATCTCTCACATGAGATGATGCCATCTTTTGCCTCCATGCCTTTTCATATGCTGCCCCCTATGCATACAGCTATGTGAGGTAGAAAGTACTAATACCCACCCTCTTCACCTTTGCCTATTAAAATCCTTACCTTCCTTCAAAACTGAGCTTAAGGTCCACCTTTTGTTCTGACTCAGATTCTTTCGTATAAAGCCAGAGATCTTGGGAAATCCAACCTGAAGTGATATAGTTGGCTGGCTGTACACTTCAGATATAGCAAGTAAGTGGACTCAAGTCAAGAAGCATTTATCAAGCATTTATCACATACTAGGCATTGTGCTAAGCACAGGGGATACAAAGAAAGACGAAAAATAATCCTTGCTTTTATGGAGCTCACAGTCTAACGGGGGAGACAACATGTAAACAACTATGTAAAAATAAGTCATATACAGGATAAACTGTAAACAGGGCAGGCACTAGCATTAAGGGAGATTGTCAAAGTCTTTTTGCAGAAAGGGATTTTAGCTGGGACCCGAAGGAAGCCAGGGAAGACAAGACACAGAGATGAGAAGGGAGAGGATTCCAGGGATGGGGGACAGGCAGAAAACACGCAGAGTTGGGAGATGGAACAGCAAAAAGGTCAGTGTCACAGTATTGCAGAGTATATAGATGGGAGTATGGGGTATGAAGACTTGAAAGGCAGGAAGGCACTAGGTTATGAAAGACTTTAAAGCCAAACAGAAGACTTTTTATTTCATCTTGGAAGTAATAGGTTGTCACTGGAGTTTATTAAATGGGGGTGGAAGGGTTTTGACATGGCCAGATATGTCTCAGGAAGATCAGTTTGACAGCTGAGTAGACAATGACCTGGAACAGGGAGGAACAAGGTAGGAAGACCAACCAGAACATTATTGTAACAGTCCAGGTGTGAGGTGATGAGAGCCTGTACCAGGGAGGTGGTGGTGTCAGAGGAGAGAAGGGAGTGATTAGAAGATGTTCCATAGGTAGAATGGACAGGCTCTGGCAACTTATTGGTTATGGGCTGATTGAGAAATCGAGGAAAACATCTGAGTTACAAACCTTGGTCACTGAACACTGAAGAATGGTGGTGCTCTCCATAGTAATAGAGAAGTCAGGAAGAGGAGAGGGGGTTTGGGGGAAAAGATAATGAGTTGGGGTTAGAAAGTGAAATGAATTTAAGATGTCTCTGGGATATCTAATTCAATATGTCTAATAGGCAAAATTAGCCTAAGGGGCAGTCTGCCTGGTTTTTGTTAGCTGGATGTGGTGTCTATGACTAAAGGGCTGTCTGCCAGCCCTTATTAGGGAGAGGCTCTAGCCATTATATCCCAACTGCCTGGAGCCTCTGAGATGTGGACTAAGGTGACCTGACGAGATAAACCCTAGGAAATGGTAAATATGAGAAATGCAGACTCTGGGAATAGAGACCAATAGAGTAACTTCCCTCATGGAGACAACACACACAAAAGAAAAACAGCCTCAATTAAGAACTGCTGGATGGCATAAACAAAACACGTCATCTTTTAGTTTGGTCAAAGGCACACTCGATATGTGTGCCCTAGCTGCATGTGTTCCCTTCGAGTGTGACTCTATGAGTGTCCACTTTCTCTGTTGATGGCATATGTTTTTACTGGAGAATGTGTCTTCAGATTTGGGGGACAGGTGGTCAATTCAGACTTGTCATGCTAAGCTATTTAAATTCCCTTTCTTTGAACCGATTGTATACTTGAGCTGATAAGAGAGGAAAAAATAAACATATCATGAGCTTTGGTGTTTGGTGGAGGTGTACCTACAGAAAACCTTAAATCTGGGATAGCTATTCTAGGGGTCCCATATATAGAGATGTCCTAGGCTATATACTCACTTCCTCCAGACACACCCTGGGTTCTTTAGGCAACCTTTGACCACATTGTAGGGAGGGAGATGGGAAGGAAGCCTTGCCCAGTATTGTGACAACTTGAGTCCTGTTCTCTTTAAGGGTCATATGAGAGATAGTGGCAGAAGTCATTCAGATTTTTGTCTTCTTAACCACCATCACCCCTAGGGAGCCTGAGCTTCTTTATGACTGATATTTAGGATTCTCAAACCTGTCCTGGTGCTTTGACAGCAATGAGGTATACAGAAGAAGTTTTAGGCAGGGTACCCTCCAGACCTTAGAGAATGCACCCCTTTATGATGGAGTACCCTAGTCAAGGGGCCCCAATAGAAAAATTACTCAGGAGAATAACGTCCATCCCACATGAACCCACAATCACAGACTAATGAGAAAATTAACCCCCTATATTTATAGAAACAGATTCAGAATATCACAGCTGGAAAATCCAATCCTCTCATTTAGTAGCTGGGGAAACTGTGATCCAGAAAGGGAAAGTTACTTGCTCATTGGCACCCAGCTAATTTGTCTTTTGGCTTTTTCCAAGAAGCAGGTTCTAGAAGGGAAAGACTGGGAGAGGCCTTCAGCAAAGTGAACGGGTAAACTTCTGAATGCACCAATTTGGTGGGGGAGGCTTCTTAAGCAGCCAAGAAGGGGAACAGGGACATATAATGGGCTACCCCTCACCTTGGGTCAGCCACAGGAGCTGCAAGTATACATCTCAGTTTGGCTCTCAGAAAGAGTGCTTGGGCATGGGAAGCCCTAGTGAAATCAGCTCCCAAGGCATTCCCCAAACTCTTGAGGGGGCGGGGTTCACATGAATGAATGAACAGCTTTATCCCTGTGGGTAAATATACCTAAATTGCCAGGTTCGTCTTTCTAAAAGGGTGTTTTTTACCAATGACATATGAGCCTGTGTGTGTGTATATAAAAATAAACTTACACATAGAATGATGGAATATGTAAGAATCACTCTCTATTTGGAGAAACCTGGATCTCTATAAATATATGGACACAAGAAAACACTCAGCTGCCTCGTGGTATCTCACTCTATATCAGGATACAGAAATATTTCTCTGAACATCCCAAAATAGTTGCCTATATACAGAAATGTGTGTATGTACAGAAAATAAAACTTCAATTAACTAGAAGAGAATGTATGTAAAATACTTTGTATATAAATATGAGCTATTATTATAGCATCATGAATGAATGAAGACTCTCTGTGCTCAGCTCTAAGGACAAAGAAGGGAAGGGCAATAAATCAGGCTCAGACCAAGGATTTCCTTAAAAAAAGCAAATTCCAGGGGACTGTCTTAGAGGCCCTCCAGGTCTCCAACTTTCTCCATCAAGGGTTCCTAACCTTTCTGTGTCATGGTCCCCTTAGGCAGTTTGGTGAAGCCTATGGAACTCTCCTCAGAATAATGGTTTTTTGGGTTTTTTTTAGGTAATCAGGGTTAAGTGACTTGGCCAGGGTCACACTGCTAGTAAGTGCCTGAGGCTAGATTTGAACTCAGGTCCTCCTGACTTCAGGGCTGGTGTTCTATCTACTGCAAAATGTTTTAAATACATAAAACACAGAAAATTACAATGGAAATCAATTGTATTGAAATAAAGTTATCTAAATATTAAAAACAAATTCACTAACTCTCTGAAATGTATCCACAGAATCCTCAGGGATCCCCGGTTAAGAAGCCCTGCTCCACAATACCCCATCCTTCTCAGGCCTCTACCCCAGGCCTGCCAGACCTTCAAGCAATAAACTGGCAAATAGTTACTGAGCACTTGCTGTATGTGCTTTCACTCTTGTGGAAGGCTCCACTGTAGGGAAGAGAGAGGCACAAGAAAGTCTTCTACCTCATGGAGTTTATGGTTTCTTTGGGAAAATAAAACACATACATGCAGGAACAGGATAGCTAACAATTCCAAGCAGTAGGGACCAAGTGACAAATAAGGATTTATGGACAGGGCCATAGACCAAAGTAGTAATGTGTGGTGTGGTGGGGAGAGCACTGGATTGGGAACCAGAGGTTCCAGGTTTGTATCTTAGCTCTGTCACTATCTACATCGTTTATGACAAGTAACTTCCAACTTCTCTGGGCCTAATCTTCCCTAAAATAACTGACCATACCACTCCCCTCAGTCACTCAATAAATATTTATTTAAAAGCACCTACTTTATTCTAGGCACTGTGCTAAGTGCTGGGGATACAAAGAAAAGCAAAAGACGGTCCCTGCCCTCAGGGAGCCTTCAGTTGGGGAGGGACAGAGAAAACATGCAAACAACTATGCACAAACAAGTTATATACAGGATAAATAGGAAACATACAGAGGGAAGGTACTACAATTAAGAAGGATTGGGTTGGAGTTCAATTGGGACTTGAAGTAAGCCAGAGATGAGGGACAACATTCCAGACATGGGGGAAAGCCAGTGAAAATGCCCTGTCAGGAGATGAAGGGTCTTGTTCAATGAACAGCAAGAAGGCCAGTGTCACTGGGTTGAGGAGAGAGAGGGAGAGAGAGAGAGAGAGAGAGAGAGAGAGAGAGAGAGAGAGAGAGAGAGAGAGGGTATATGGTGTAAGAAGACTGGAAAGGTAAGGGTTATAGTGGCTTTGAATTTCAAATAGAGAATTTTATAGTTGATCTTAGAGGTGATGGGGAGCCACTGAGGTTTATTGAGTGTGTTGGGGGGGCAGGTGGTAAAATGATCAAACCTTCAATTTAAGAAAATCACTTTGGTGGCTGAGTGCAGGTTAGACTGGAATGCAGAGAGACTTGTGGCCTAGAGACTCATCAGCAGGCTATTGCCATAGTCTACATGTGAGGAGAGGAGGGCCTGTACCCGGTGGTGACAGAATTAGAAAAAAAGAGGGCGTATTTGAGAGATGTTACAAAGCAGACCTTGGCAACAGATTGGACATGCTGCAAAACCTTCAGTGGCTCCCAACTGTCTCTAGGACACAATTTAAACTCCTCAGCTTGATATATATGGCCCTTCATAGTCTGACTCCAACCTACCTTTCCAGACTTGTCCCAATACTTCCTTTCACACATGACATCATAGCCAAACTGGACTTCCTGTTGCCCTTCTTCCAAATTTGACATCTCATCTCCTTCCTCTACATTCACATGAGCCTTGCCTTTATACCGTGAAAGCATATACCTCTCTACCTTACAGAATCCTTTTTTTCCTACAGGGTTCAGTTCTGGTGTTACCTCTTTAGGGTAGCTCTAGCTTATCTCCCCAATTGAAAATGTTCTGTCCCTCCTCAAATATTGCCTAAGCACTTGATATGAATCTCTTCTTTGTCCCTATCACTCCTTATATTTGCATTATACTTTATGTATTTATATTAAGTGCTTTGCAAATCTTAAAGTGAAATATAGTCAGTGTTAGCTACTACTGTTGTGGTTGTTAATAGAAATAATGGAAGAAGTAATACTGCTAGTAGTACTACTAGTAGTACTAGTATTAGTACTTCTACAATTCTACAAGTACTAGTACTAGTAGTAGTAGTAGTGCTACAGTACTAATACTATTAGAGTTGTAGCAGTAGTATCTTATTGGGGGAAAAGTCAACAACATTTAGTAGAATGCAAGTTTCTTGAGGACAGGGATTTATTTAGAGTTTCTTCTGCCTTTCAATCTCGCATAGCTCATAGCTCAGTGTCTTGTAGGTAACAGGCACTGAAGAATTATAATTTGAGTTTGTTGCCTGTATAGCAGGAGACAAGTGGACTAGATTATGGCTAAGGTTTTTTGAGATCCTAAAAGCGATATTTGCAGCTGGGGAAGGCTTCAGGAAGAGGTGGAGCTTGAGCTGGGCCTTAAGGGATAGCTAGCCTCAGATTGCTTCAGAGGATGGGGGAGAGAATAGTATGAAAAAATCTACCATGAGGATGATGAAGATATGGGGGGCGGGGAGAGGAAAAGGTCATACCCAGTGTGAGAGGTAAAGATGGACAATAAGAGTAGGGCTAGATTCTAAGCAAAGAAAAATCCACCTTAGTAGGAAAGTGACTAACATACTTTAGAAGGATGTGCAACAATAAGGTAGAAACAAGAAAGGGTATAGGGGTTAACTGTTACCCAGAAAATTAAAGTAGCAGTATTCTCCTATCCCCAATGGCCAGTTAATGGAAGTTTGCCTATACCATATGCAGAATACTGTATGTATACATCTTGTGCGTGTACAGACACGGATATAAGCTTGTATATATGAATATGTGAATTGCACACCTGTGTGTGGCTTTTAGTGTGTACAGCTTTGTAAAACATTTTGTTCCTTCTTGGAAGAATAGGCATTCTGGAGGAAAGGGACGCCTCAACTTGCCTTACTTAATTACCAAAGACGAAGCTAATTGCCGTTACTCTAAAGAGGCCCCAGGCAGCTGTTCTGACCCGGTTTTACCAACCGTGAGGCTTTGGGCAGCACGCCACACGGAAGGAATCTGTGTCATCCTCCAAGCCTCTGGCTGCATGAAGATGCTAAAATCCTTCCTAGTAAAAACAGCTGCAATAATAATATGCCCCAAATAACGCCCCTGTCTTTCCTGTTTCTCTCGGGATCTCAGCTGGGAGGCAATTCCTTAGGGTGCAGAGTGAAGCCAGTACCCAGAGCTGGGTTGAATTGTACACAATAGATCGGGGCGTAACGGAGAGTTGCTATCTACCTCACTGTGGGGCGCCCGTGCAGGCAGGGGTGCTGCGTGAGCTGGGCCCACCCCACCCCTCGGTTTCGTTGCGTCTGGCCACAGACTGGCAGCAGTGTGTTTTTTGAGATCGGCGGCGCCAGCTACTGCTAGAGCAAGCTCGGGAGAACCCGCTGCTTGCCAGCGCTGAAGGGTGGACACACAGCTTTGGGTCCGCCAGGAGCGCCCGCAGCTGGAGTTGCCCCGACTGCGAATCAACGTGCGGAAGCTCCGAGCGTTCCAGCCGCGAACCTTCAGAAGAGGAGCGTTCCAGAACCAAACGCGCCCCGGAGCTCCGCCAGCGAACCTTCGGAAGTAGAGCATTCCTGCCTCGAAGGCTCAGCGTGGCCAGAGGCGCGCCAGCTGTGGGAGGCTTGGAGCCCCAGCGCAGTGCCAGCTGCTCACACTAGGGTGGGACAGAGGCCTCGCTTCTGCCTGGGTTTGGGAGCTCAGCTGTGTCCCCCTCGCCCCTCCAGGAAGCGCTCCGCCTCTCCCTCCTTACTTCCCTCCTCTCCGACTCCCCTCCCCCAGCTGTGGGAGGAGCCCGAGCCACCGCCCGGCCCAGGAGAGGAGGACCGGGACCTGGAGCTGGAGCCGAACTGGGGCCGAACTAGGAGGTTGAGCGGTCATGTGGGCTGTAGCGTGAGCCCTGTCCCGGGCCAGAGCTGTGGCCGGGCGTCCTGCGGGCTCCTCGGGCCCGGAGGGAACGATTCCCTCGGGGATGCCCCAGAGGCATCGGTTAGGGGTTGCAGTGATCGCTGGGTGAGGCGGGGGCGGCACTCCGGACCTACGGCGTCTGCAGCGGGTAGCTGGGATCCCGGAGCCAAGGAAAGGTAAGTCCAGGCTGGCCTGCCTCGGGATTAGGGGAAAGGGAGGACAGGACGGTATGGGACGGGACGGGACGGGACTGAACAGGGCTAGGCTAGACGGAATGGCACTGAGCCGAGCGGACTGGAAGTTTGGGCCCGCTATCCGCCCTCTCTCCAGCCCAAGGTCCGAGCTTGAAGGTGCGAGCTAGGGAAATGGAAACTCCTGGCTTGAGTGGGGACTGTCCACAGAAAAAGAAAGAACCTAGGTCCGGGGGGTCCCCGGTAACTTGAATGGAACCTTAGCTCCCACATCCACCCGAGCACATATCCTTCATGTGTTTGGTGATCTCGCTCCAACCCGGCCACCGGAGGGCGCCTCATTTCCTCCCAAGCCAGGGGATTTGCGAGGAGGAGGCTAGGGAGGCGTCCACTATAGCGATTCGGCCCTTCCGGAGCCCCATTCCTACCACAGACTTCGCTCTGAGCCTCTAGCGGAGTTGGACTTGGCATAGGACTACTTCTGACCTGTGTAAAGGGGAATCTAGGGAGAGAAAAAACTAGCACAAAAGAACGGGGCTTCCTTCACGCCGTTTGTTTCGAGATGCCAGATCCCGGCAGTTCTCTCCATCTTCCCACTCTCTCCACCCCTTAACCCTCAGGAACCCCCAGCAGTATTGAACCCCTGGATTCAGAACTCCCTAGTCTGCTTAATCCACACACACCCCCGCACCCCCCCCCCATGATGGCGGGATGGGTGGAGCCCAGGTGGATGAGGCCGAACTGAGAGAGGGGGTGTGGAGCTGGGTGTCTTCCCAGAAGTCAATGTGTTTGCAAACTTGTTTCCCCCCCAACAAAAGCTGTCTAGCACCCATTTATTTTAGAACTAGGAAGGGCAGTAGAAGCCCCCTTTCCCTTACCTTCTCTCTTTTCTTACGATGCATCTTCTGGAGAGACCTCAAAACAAGCTCTCTCTTCATTCGCTTCATTCTATTCTCCCATCTAATAATGGCTGGTATTATCCTCCCCTGTGAAAAGGGGAGGAGGTATTGTGATTGCATGTGCCCTCAAGGTTTGGATACTAACGGGTCGCAGAAAGTCTTATTGAGAAGTTAGAAGATAATGGTATATAGAGCTGGACTGGACTTCTAGTCCAAATCACAGGTTGGAGCTGCAGTTTTTAAATTGCCCCGTTATTTAATGGTCCCCATTGTATGGTTGTAATGCCTTGTTGGTCAAAGTCGAGGCTGATTTGACACGTTTGTACTGTATTTATATCGAATTCTGTTTAGAGAAGGCATATAAAGTAGGGTAGAGAGAGCTGAGTAGGGGGAGGTGGTAGTAAAAATCAGAAGTCCTTATTTGCTTATGCTAAAGGTTGCATGGATAAAAGGGGCATCATTATGGTGCCTTAGTTTTCTTCGAAGGAAACTACTTGGGGAGAATGGGTTATTGGTTATGGCCTTGAGGCTGAGCTTTTAATGGGGCCTGGGGTCTTCTGGCCTTTGAGTTTCCATAAAGGTAATAAAGTCCATCTATCAGTGAGCCCGAAGCCCTGTGGTCTAAGTTTGGGAGACTTGGTAAATTACCTGTGTGCCTTCAGGCAAATCACAACTTCTTTAGGTTGGAGTTTTTTCTGGTGTCAAGAAGGGATAGTAATCCTAGTCCTCCTTGCCTCTTGGAGTGATGTGAGGATGAAACTATAATGGATATGAGAAAGTGTTTTGCAATAGATATGCAAAAAAAATATTATTATTATTATAGCATTTATCCCTGCCTTAATGCTGGTGCTCCTGCTTTCCAGTGATAGAGTGTGGAATTGGCATTGAATCATTGTCCGGATGAACAGGACAAGCACTTAATTGGAATCACATCTTCTTTCTTTATTGAGGACAGACAATGAAGGGGACTGACTTTTACACTCCAGTTCCACTCTAGGTGTGTTTCTTAGGGTCTTCTTGTTGTCCACATTCTCAAGAAGTAGCTGTGAGAGAATCATGGGTACCCGAGTTGTAGAATCCAAATAGCTGTTTGGCCATAGGAACAAGTAGACCGGCCTTAAGACTGGTGTTAACCCATTTTCCCTATCTTACTCCCTCCTTCTTTTTAAGACCTTATTTTGCCAGGCTGAGAGGAGAATGATGGTGGGCCTTGGCACCCATTCCATATGGTCCCTTTGAGGGTATGACAATTCTGACATGAGTCCCAATTAGATTCTCCCCCTACTCCAGCCACAAAGTTTAGTAATTGATGTGGGTATGCACTCATCTCTTTTACACACACGTACCTATCCCTTCCTACTGTCATAGATAGTCATTGATAATACATGCAGCCTACTTATGCCCACAATCATCTCTCCATTGCCCTCTAGGTAACCCACAATTTAGTCTTAAAAGACTATGATATTCTGAGAGTTGCAGCTTTATGACATCACCAGAAGAATATTGATGTTAAAAAGATGGACCTTTGTTTTCTGGAGAAACTTGGAATCATTGAAGGCACTGCACAATTTCCCAAAGACAAACATACATGCTTTCTTCCTTTTGTTTGATTCTGGGCCCAGTTCATTGTCCATCTTTGAGATCCTTCCAAATCCGACAGACCAGCTTTGTAGGTTATATGTCCAACTGCATATTGTAGTCTGGAAAATAAGCATTTTTATCCACTTGTTTTTTCCCCCTTATACTGCTATTTATGCCAAATTATTTTGAGTGATCTCATTTAGGAGGCTCTGCAATGGTCCAGGTTTGGCTTCATGCAATCAGCATAGTGCCATCCTCATACGTGAATATTAGGAGAACCTCATCTTCTGTGGAAAATCTCTTCTATTTGAACTTTCAGGTAGACGTCTTCCATTACAATGGCATATACATTTGCCAAACATATCTCCCTGTTTTACACCTCATTTGATATTAATAATGAGGGTCAAAGTTATCCCTATTATTAAAAGAAAATTGTCTTCCATACGCCACCCAAATATTCAAATGGTTCAGTGATCTCATCAATGTGGATACTTCTTCCTATCATGCAGATTCTAACTCATCTGTGCTTAGAGTAATTGTATGACCTTCAGCAAGTAATTAACCTCCGTGAACCTGTTTCCTAATCTGTAAAATGGTGATCATTTGGAAAGCTTAAAAGTGCTATATAAATATGTTATTGTTGCTCCAAGTACCTAGTATAATATTCTACCCCTTAACCTCATGATGTAATTGAAAGAAGATTGGATTCAGAATCAGCAGACCTATTAACTTCTGTATGAACTTGGCCAAAGTACTTCCCCTACCTGGACTCCAATTTTCCCATCTATAAAATAAGGCTGATCTCTAAGGTCCCTTCTGGATGCGATGGTACTGTTGAGCTCTAGAGGTTAGGGGTGCTGGGACCCCAAAATCATGACACGTGGGTCTTGCCTGAAAGAATTTGACCCAAGCCTTCTTTCAGCCAGAGACAGGGTTTGTTAAAGATCCACCATATTAGCCAGACTCTTAAGGAATCTGAGCATCTGTGAGCTATTGGCTCACAGTCTGAGGGGACATTAAGGTAATAGAACTCCAGGGACCTGGACCACGGGGCCAAGGGAGAATGGAACCTAGCTAGGATTAAGGCTGGGAAGTAAAACAGTGGAGGGCTAGGCTAGGTTAAGGGTAACAGAATTGGGAGATTGGGTGTAGCCACAATGAAAGGCCAGTTGATGGGATTATAGCCTCAGGCAAATGCCAGAGATTTGGCCCTGTGGGAAAGTCTAGGGTTTTTCCTTTCTGGGGTCCAGATCCCAACCCCATCAGATTCAGTCAAAAGGCCTCACTTGAGGGACACATGTGACCTTGAGGTTGCAGGTTCCCCACCCCTGCTCCGGTAAATGGGTCATTTCTCTGGTTAGATGCCCTGGATATTCCCCCTTCTTTGCGTCCTAAGCTTTGAGAAAGATGAGAAGAAGCTGAGGAGGCTTCAGGGTACCATCATCTTGACATTCATGGACTCATAAAATGTTAGCACATTCTTGCTAACCAGGCTGCTCAGCCAGGGACTGCCTGTACTGCCATCGTATTAAGGATCCAGCTCCCAAATGAGAAGGAGCCCCTGGGGTGAAAGACTAGAATCCCTCAGGCTTAATGGGTTGGGACAGTGTGGCATAGAGGAAACCTCGTTTGACCTAGGGTCATGTGATACAGGGTCAAATTCTAGTTCTGCCACTTACTACCTTTGTGACCTTGGACAAGTTACTTAACGTCTCTGGGCCTCAGTTTCCTTCTCTGCCAAATGAAGAGGTTGGAATAGCTTTTCTCTCAATCTGTTATCCTCTGCCGATTCCCCCGCTTCTGGGAGGGCCTCACAACACAGCCTTCTTGCAGCCCAGGCTGTGATTAGATTCCATATATCACTTTCTTATTTCTCTAGCTACCTTTTACCTCCTCTGCTCCAGCTTGCCTCTTCTGTGTGATCAGCGTTAGGCTTAACTGGCTCCCTGGGAAGGAGAAATAACTTAAGGGAGTGAATGAGCTGTTGAATGGTAGGGATTAGCTGAGACTGGGGTCTCTGTTATTCATTCTTTTCATATGCTTGAACCCACCCCTCCAACATGATTTTCCTCCCTGAAATCACAGGTTCAGATTCTTTTTCTTGGTGTTACATAGTGGCAAGAGCACAGGATTTGGAGTCAGAAGAGACCTGGGTGTGGCTCCTGGCTCTGATATTTACTAGTGGATTAACCATGGGCAAGTCATTCAACCTGTTTGAGCCTAAGTTTCCTTATCCATGAAAAAGAGATGATTCGATAGTCACTTGCTAGTTACTCTGGGGGAAATACTTTTAATGCTTTGTACGTCAATGGTCTTCCTTGTTATTATTCCCTCAGGAAGACTTCCTCATAGAGATAGGCCTTTCAGCCTACCGTATAATAATAGCTAGCATTTACATAATACTTTAAGGTTTGCAAAACACTTAACAAATATTATCATATTTTATCCTCGCAATAACTCTGGGAGGTAGGTGTTATTATTATTCCCATTTTACAGATAAGCAAATTGAGACAGCCATCCATTAGTTAGTAGCTAGCTACTAAATGTCTGAGTTTGGATTTGAATTTAGATCTTCCCTAAATTCTGAACTCTAGGTCCAGAACTCTATCCACTGAGTCACCTAGCTGTAATCCCTGTTAACAGCAACAAATGTGAACATTAAGTGCCTACTATGTTCAGGGCATTATGCTAGACAGTGGGGAGACACAAAGTCTAGGCAAGACCTGATCTCTGACCCCATGGATTTATAGTCTAATAAGAGGATAGGATGCTGACTATGAGGATTATAATCTACATCATTAGGAACAGCCCCCTCCTTCTAGCCACCGGAGGCTTGCTCAATGGGAAAAATCTGTTCTCACTGGAGCAGGTGACAGGCCCCTTGACTTAAGTCTACTTAGCCCAGAGACTAAAACTAGAAACAGTGAGTTGAAGATAGGCAGGTTTTGGTTGAGTATGAGCGCAATTTTCCTCATAATCAGGGCTATTGAACAATTTGGGGAGGATGCTGAGATCCTTTTCACTGGAGGGCTTTGGGCAAAGGCTGAGTGACGGTTCTGCAGAAGGAATTGCTAGGTAAGAATAGGGCAGATGGAATGGCCTCTGAGATGCCAGCCAAATCAGAAATCCTGGGATTCTTTGACTAAAGGTGAAAACACTTCAGTGGTTCCAGGGGAAAGCTGATCTTTCCCTTGGGAGCCAGGCACAGAACTAAGGCCTGCCGGAGCATGAAGAGAAAGGAGAGCTGGGGAAGGTTCAGCCTTTGGAGGCCGCATGTGTGTAGTAGGAGGTGGCATCACAGAGTGCCCCATGCTGGACTTGGAGTCAGGAAGACCTGAGTTAAAATTCTAGCTCAGACATTTAGTAATTGGACAAGCCATTTTATCTTTCTCAGACCTAACTGTAAAATGGGGATAATTGCACCTACCTCACGGGGTTGGTGTGAAGACTGAATGAGATAAATTTCATCTAACACTTTAAGGTTTGCATAGCAGCTTATTTATATTATCCCATTTGAGACTCACAGCAACCCTATGAGGTAGGTTCTATTATTATCCTTTTTTTGCAGATGAGGAAACCAAGGCAGGGAGAGGCTAAATTTATCCAGGGAAACAAGGCTAGTAAGCATCTAAGGGAGGACTTAAACTCAGGTCTTTTTGACTCTTAAGTCCATCACTATCCACTATGATGGCTGCTTCTATGTAAAGTGCTAAATGAATGTTAGCTATCATACACATCAGTTCTGCTTAATATAACATGTTTAATGACACATTTGCCAGTCTTAGCTCCTTAATCTCAGGCACGAGTGGACAGGGCTGGGTTTTTAACCAGTAGGAGGAAACCAGCTCTATTCTTACAAGCTCATCAGATGTATATACCATTCAGCTACTACCTTCTGCCTTCTGTGACTGTTAAGCCTGTGTCCTGAGTGATGGCCATTCTGAAAGTGAGGGCCCTATGTGACCAGTGTAGGTGAGTGCTAGGGAGTGCAATTGGCAACCTAGATAGAAGGGAAGGGAATTGGAAATTGGCCATTGTTATAAAGAAGACCCCAGACTCATTTCCGAAGACTAGCCTCTCAAAGACTTTATTAAAGAGGTTGAAGTGGGTCCTTTTGATTCTCTCGAGAAATGGGCACACCTCCTTTGAACGGGAGAATGCACCAAGTACAGAAGCCAGAGCAAGCTTTATAGTTAGTAATTGCCTAACTCCTCCCTTCTGGATCAGGATTGGTCCTAATACTTCTGGGTTACAGTCTTCTTTATACGCCCCACCCTCAACATATGTCATGTGCCTAGAATTGTGTTGTCACCCCCCCCCCCCCCCATGGAGAAGTTAGCCTGGCTGTGCTGATTTCTTATCTACTTATGTGGAAACTTAACTCTTATTTCTCACAACCAGTAAATATCCTCTTTGCCTTAGACTAAATCCAGGTGCATCTACCCCAGGAATCTTGAATGTAGGCTTGCTTGAGTCATGGAGAAGGTGTATTCATTTCAAATCAATGCACCTTTATTAAGCACATACAGTGGTATCAGACACTGTGCTAAGTGCTGGAGATACAAGCCAAAAACAAGATAGTGCTTGTCCTAAAGGAGCTTATAACCTACTAATGAGATACAACATATACCTAGCAAAATAAATATAACAGGGCAGCTCGGTGGCACAGTGGATAGAGCTCCAGTCTTGGAGTCAGGAGGACCTGAGTTGAAATCCAGCCTCAGACACATAACAACACTCACTAGCTGTGTGACTTTGGGCAAGTCACTTAACCCCAAATGCCTCACCAAAAAAAAAAAAAAAAGTATCAATCTGGAGGGGCAGCTAGGCGCAGTGGGTAGAGCACTGGCCCTGGAGTCAGGAGGACCTGAGTTCAAATCCGGCCTCAGACCAAGCACTTGACACTTACTAGCTGTGTGACCCTGGGTAAGTCACTTTCCCCAATTGCCTTTAAAAAAAATATCAATCTGGCAGCTGCGTGGCAGATGGAAGATGGAAGGTAGAAAATGGAAGGCCGTCTGTGGGGAGACAAGTACTATTGCAGAAGTCCAGATGGGAGGTGACAAGGGCCTGAATGAGGCTGGTAGGCTGGTTGTGGTGTGACTGGAGAGAAGGGGGCAGGTAAAAGAGATGCTGTAGAAGCAGAATAAATGGCACTTGGCAACTGATTGAATGTGGGGGTGAGTGATATTGAAGGTCTAGGAATGTGACTCCTAGGTATTGAACCTGGATGACTGGGAGAACGATGGGGCTGTCAATGGGAATAGGGAAGTTAGCAAAAAGGGAAGGCTTAGGGGAAAGTATGATGAGTTTCCTTTTGGATATGTTGAATTAGAGATGCCCATGGAATATCCAGATAGATATGAGAGAGTTGTTGTTCAGTCCTTCAGTTTCGAAGAGGACCAGTGACATCACAGGTGATGTCTTGACTTGTGTGAATTAGATTTAAGTGAGGTAGAGTTGCATAAAGTCATTAGCCTCCCTTGCTCTTCTAGAGTCATCAAAGTCCCAGTGGTAGGACCGAAGTCAAGACAGTGGCCCAGGATGAATTGGATGACCTTGGTAACTTTGATGCCTGACCAAGCACTGAACACACCGCAGCACCTGCTTCAGCCACCTTCATGGCTGTTGGAACAAAATGTTCTCATCCACTCATTCTCACTCCGCCATCTTGGCTCCACCCCTCATCCACTCATTGTGTCAGGGGAAGTCTTCACATGCCTGGGGTGGACATCCCCCTAACTCTCAGTTTGAGGCTTGAGATGAGAAAGTAGAATTCAGGAGAGAGATGAGAGATAGATATATAGATGTGGGAGTTCCAGACTTGGTCTGCATAGACTCTGCAGTTGGTGACACAGTAGGCAGGGCAATGAGCCTGAAGTCAGGAAGACCTGAGTTTAAATCTATCCTCAGACACTTAATAACTCTATGACCCCTAGATAAGTCACCACCTCTGTTTGTCTTAGTTTGCTCAGTTATAAAATGGAGATTATAATAGTGTCTATGCAGGGGTGTGAGGAACAAATGAGATATTTGTAAAAAGCACTTTAGCACAGTGCCCAGACCACAGTAGGCACTATATAAATGCTTATTCCCTTCCCTTCTCACATGATGCTTGAACCCACGGATATCCCTGAGAGACAGATAGTATGGAAAGAGAAAAGGAGAGGTCTCGGACTGGTCTCTGGGTTATATCCATGCTGAGGGAGAAGGATCGGGATGACCCATCCAGCCCAGCAAATTGAGAAGGATTGGTCAAACTCATAGGAAGAGAACTATGAGCAGTACCATAAAAACCCAGGAAAGAGAGAGTATAGTATGAGGGAACGGTGTACAACCACTGTGTCCAGAAAGATGGACCAAGAGAAAGGAAGAGGCTTCCTGCTGGTAGGGAGGAAGTTGGCCGAGCAAGGTAAAGAGCTAAGTCTAAAACCAGGAGTGGCATGGGGGTGGGGAAGTAGTCAGAGGGGGAATTTGGACATGATCATCACTAGAACTAGGTAGGGCATTCTCTTAACTTATAGGAGGAAGTTTTCTGGGAGGAAAAAAAAAGGTAGGCTTGCTTCCCAAAGTAGGAAGTAAACTTAGCAACTCATTTCCCTAAGAGATGCATTTTTGGTCTGGAACTTTCCTTCACCGTCATTGACAATTTGTCTGCAGATAGTTGCCTGGAGACACTGTGAAAGGTCATGGGACGTAGTCACGGTCACCTTGGTAGTGTCTGTCAGGAGTTGGACTTGAACTCTTTCTGACTCTTACTCTTGCCAACCCTCTTACTATGCTGTGATAGCTTTCAGAGAATATAAGCTGGAAACAAATCATAGGTCATAGGTATTTAGAGCCAAAAAGGGCCTTAGAGATCATGTAAGGCAGCATGGACTAATGGAAAGAACCATGGATTTAGAGTATGAGGTTAAGGGTTTAGATCTTGGCTCTACTCTTTACTACCTATGTGCCCTTGGCTATGTCACTTAACTTCCCTTGGCTTCAGTTCCTTACCTATGAAATGAGGAGTTTGGGATAGATGGCCTCAAAGATCCCTTCCAGCAGATTTAGTCCATTCCCTTCATTTTATTTCTTTTTTTTTTTTCATTAAAAAAATATGCCTTTTAAAAATTAAAAGAAATTTCATTTCTTGATATATTTCATCCCTTTGTAACAAAGGAAAACAGGTAAGCCTGACTCACCAACAAAATAACCAAGTCTGGCAATTTGTGTGATGTTCTGCACTTGTGGTCCCCTACCTCTAACAAAATGAAGGATGTGTGTGTTTTGTCCTCTGTGCTCCAGGTCTAAAATTATTCATTGCTCTTAATATGAGTTCAGTTGCTTTTTAGTATTTTTTTCTACCATGAAGAAGGCTACTCTGAACAATTTGTTAAGGGAAGGAAATAAGCATTTATTAAGCACCCTACTATGTGCCAGACCCTATGCTAAGCACTTTACAAATATTATCTCATTTGATCTTCACAACAACCCTGGGAGGTAGGTGCTATCATTATCCCCATTTTTTTTTTTTTTTGCTTTTTTGGTGAGGCAGTCAGGGTCACACAGCTAGTAAGTATCAAGTGTCTGAGGCCTCCTGACTCTGAGCCCTATCCACTGCACCACCTTGCTGCCCCCATTATCTCCATTTTACAACTGAGGAAGCTGAGGCCTTAACTGAGGTTAAGAAAATTTGTGGGGTCATAGAACTAGTAAGTTCCTAAGGCCAGATTTGACTGTAGGTCATTCTGACTTGTGTTAATTGACTTCTTTCAAGCATATGCCCAATAGTAGGATCAATGGGTTCAAAACTGTAAAGAGTTGAAAGATTTCTCAGATAATTCCAGCTTGTTCTCCATAAATGGTTGGGGCCAATTCCCAGCTCCACCAGCCATGCATTAGTGTGCCCGTCTCTTACAATCCTTCCAAATACCGAATGCTTCCATTTAAAGATTTCATCCTTGCCAATTTAATGACAACTGCCTGTGGAAGAAGAGACTGAAACCCAGAGAGAGGCCAACATGACAGAGCTAGTCCATAGTAGAGCTCAGACCCAGAGCTCCTGACTCCCAAACTCTTGACTCCCATAATGAGGGTCGTTCTGTCCACTAGCTTGGTGATGTCCCCAGGCAGGTTCAGAAGAGGTTGAAGTAAATAAATTCTAACAGGTTATTAATGGAAACCTAGGATGTTTGGGTTGTTGCTGTCAGGGAAGAGGACTTTGGCTTCTGGCTGGCGGCTGCTCCTGAGCCACCCGCCATCATCGCCCGCTTCCCTGATCGCCGGGTTAACTCACCTTAGTCCTAAATTTAATAAACTAAAAGCCTGAGTGAAACTGGTGAATAAGCCAGGTTCAGGCTGATCTTGCGTTAATAGGAAACCAGACTCCTCCTCCTTTCCTCTGGTTGGATGGTTTTCTTGGCAGCAAAGTCTCTGGGGGTTGAAGTAGGAAACTGATTCGGACACAGTTTTCCAAGGCGCCAGAGAAACGAACTTGTGTTCCCAGAAGGAGCCTCTTGGAACTTCTCCAAGATTCTCTGTTTTGCCTCCATTCATTCAGCGAGCCTTTATGGAGCACTCATTATGTGTCAGATCCTGGATTGGCCGCTGCGGAAACAAAGACAAAAAAGGAGAACAGTTCCTACCTTCGTGGAGCTCATGTTCTATTGGAATAAACCATTATCACTACCCACATGTAAACTGTAATAGCCTTCTTATGGGCAGCTGAGTGGGCCCCGGTGGATAGAACTCTGGGCGTGGAGTCAGAAAGATCTGAGTTCAAATGTGGCCACACATAGTTACTAGCTATACGACTGTGAATAAGTCACTTAACCTCAGTTTACCTCAGTTTCCTCATTTGTACAATAGTGATAATAACTGCACCTACCTCTTAGGCTTGTGGTGAAGATGGAATGAGGTAATATTTATAAAGCTCTTAACACAGTGTCTGACACATAGTGGGTGTTGTATAAATGTTTCTTCCCTTTTCCTTCTGCTTCACCTTCACTGCCTTCAATCCATCTTCCACATATTTAAAAATCTTCAGTGACTCCCTATTGCCTACCAAGTGAAGCTTAAACTCTTTTGCCTAGCACTTAAGGCCCTTTCTAACATTTTCTCATATTATCTCCTTGGAAAGACTCTAAGTTCCAGCAAAACTTGACTCTTCTTTGTCCTCTGAACATTCTTCCTAGCATCTCCTGATTGCTAGCCTTTGCTCACACAGTAGTTCTCTTGCCTAAAATGCCCTCTTTTCCCCTCCTCATCTGCTGAACTCCCCAGCCTCTAAAGTTTAATATAAATGCTCTCTCCTTCAGGAAGTCTACCCCTAAACTTCCTACTCTGTTAATAAATTGATAAACTTTCTCCTCCTTAGACAGCAAGTAACATTTTGCACCTTTCTAATGTATATTTTACTTTTTAGATAGGTTTTATTTTTTCAATTACATGTAAAGACCATTTTTAACATTCATTTTAAAAATATTTTGAGTTCCAAATTTTCTCCCTCCTTCCTTGACCTTTCCCCTCTCTAAGATGGTAAGCAATTTAATATAGGTTACATGTATATATACACACAATCATGTAAAACATATTTTATATTATTTATGTTGTGAAAAAAGAGACCAAAAGGGAAAAAAATTAAAAATTAAAAGAAAGTGAAAATAATATGCTTTGATCTGCATTCAGACTCCATCAGTTCTTTCTCTGGATGTGGACAGCATTTTCCAACTAGTTCTTTGGAATTGTCCTGAATCATTATATTGCTGAGAAGCTTAAATCATTCACAGTCGATCATTGTACAATATTGCTGTTACTGTGTACAGTGTTCTTCTTACTTCATTTTGCATCAGTTCATCTAAGTCTTTCCAGGTTTCTCTGAAATCTACCTGCTAATCCTTTCTTATAGCACAGTAGTATTCCATTACATTTATTTATATACTACAACTTTTTCAGCCATTCCCCAATTAATGGGCATCCCCTCAATTTCCAATTCTTTGCCACCATAAAAAGAGCTGCTATAAATGTTTTTGTACATGTAGGTACAAAAACCTTTTCCCTTTTTTAGTGATGTCTTTGGGATACAGACCTAGTAATAGTATTGCTGGATCAAAGGGTATGACAGTTTTATTGCCATTTGGTCATGGTTCCAACTTGCTCTCCAGAATGGTTGGATCAGTTCACAATTTCACCAGTAGTACATTAGTGTCCCAGTTCTCCCACGTCCTTTCCAACATCTGATGTATATTTTATGTGTCGGTGTTGGAGTCACCCTCCTGTTTGACTGTGAATTTCATGAGGGCAGGAACTGTGTCTTATAGAAACATTGTCTCTTTTTTGGCACGGATCTCTGTTCACAGTCAGCTCTTTATAAACATTTATTGGGTTGGTATTATGAGCACAGACACTGCTAGACCGAGACTGAAAGTGCTCATTGGGGTGGACCGGGCTGTCATTTGGGAGCCAGATGGATGACTAATAAGCCAACAGGGGAGGCCAGAAGCAGAGATCTAGACCTGGACTCCCCACACAGGCCAGGAAAGTCACTTGGTCACTCCCCCCTTCAGGACTCCTACATACTAGCTTTTCCCTAGCTGGAAAGCAAGCCCTCTCTCCTGTTTACTTCAAGCCTCTGTTCTGAGGCATCTCCTCCTGGAAGGTTTGAGTGATTAATAATAACTCACATTTACATAGTACTTTAAGCTTTCTGGAGCATTTCATTTGTGGATTAAGAAACAGAAAACTAAGACTCAGAAGGCAGCACAGTGTAGCCAAAAGAGCCAGGGTTTGGAATCAGAGGGACTGTGTTTGAATTCCGTCTCTACTACTTCATACCGGTTGGACGTAAGACAAATTGCTTAACCTCTCTGGGTCTCAGTTTCCTCATCTATAAAATGGCTAAAATGTAAAAAGGCTAGATGAGCTTGAGGGTTACTCACCCTTACTAACCCTGAGTTTGTGATCCAATGAAATGCCCTTGACACGGTCAAACAGCCGTATGAGTGCTTGAGGTGCTAGTTGTGACTCCCAAGTTCAGTGCCTAGTTCTTTCCATTGAGCCTCCCTGCCTCTCTGCTATCATCCAGTTAACTTTCTTTTAGTGCTTTGAGAGATCTGTCTGATACAGAACTGTATCAGTTCATTTTCACTTCTGTTCTATGTAATCCTTTTCATGTCTAGTTATATGAATCTTTCTGTCCTGAGTTACTTCTTAGGTCTCTAGGGTTAGGAATTAAATGTCCTTTTGTCTCCCAAAAGTACTCATCTTTGCAAAAAATGGACTTGATTTTGTAAGACACAACTTACTGATTTCATAGGACACAACTGAGCACTAACCCTCATTTTTTTTTTAACCATGTCCTTGCTCCAAAACCCACATTTCCCCTTTCACCTGGAAGCCCTTAAAAGACCTAACTGGGTCTTGTCTTCTCTGAGGCAGGGGTTGGGGGATAATGTGACAGCAGACAGCGAAATGAATTTTGAGATATTCAGAGACTAGCACTGTAAGGTAACCCATTAGCTGAACCCAAAGGATGGAGACTTAGGAATGAGGAAAGGGAAAAGCTGGTATTTGCATATTAAGTGGAATTTCTGTCTCTGTTATTATGGAGGATTCAGAATTCTTCTCATTCCAGCTGTGTGGGAGAGGGCCTGAGAATGAGGCTGGTGAGGGAGAAATGTAGCCTGGGCTAATTGTTAATTTTGAGAAAAGAGAAATGAAAAAGAAGAGGATCTGGGGAAGGATGGAAGTAGAGATGGGAGGCTGGCAGCTATGGGAGAGCAACTCACTGGGCAGCTAAAGCAATTTGGAGGCCTTTGACATCTGGCTTAGTTCCCCTACACCCACTCCCACTCTCAGATTGTTTTGCATATGAATGAGGAGATGGGCAGGAGGAGTTGTAAGTGGTTGAGCCCTTGGGGTACATTGGAAGGAGATTTCGCTTCTGGCCGAATCTAGGCAGTCTTTTATATCTAGAGTTGGGGGTGGAGTAGAGTGTCCTAAACAATTGGTTACAACATCATCTTCATTTATTGGGTGCCTCCTGTATGTAAGGTGCTCTGCTAAGTCCGGTTAGTATTGTTCTTCTGCCTTCTGGAAAAGAGCCAACAGGGTAGATTCCCCATAAAACCCTCCCCATCTCACCCCATCTGCCTATGCACCTTAAATACCCTTTTATGTCATCCACACCTCTCCCAATTCCATTAGCTTCGATCATTGAAAACAGGCAGCAGCAGTGACCTCTCACATTTCAGCTTGCTCTCCTCCAAAGCGTTTTCGCATGCGCTTTCTCTTAGAGCCTAACCTCAGCTCTGGGAGGAAGTTGAGGAAGAGAGAGATCCTGAGATTGGGAGAGGTGCAGTTCCTTGCCCCATTGTCCCATGGTGAATGAATATCCCAGTCAGAAGTAGAACTCAGATCTTCTAACTGCTGCAGTGTGTTTCCCATTGCCCCATAGTGTCTGCCAATATGTCCCTGCAAGTTTGTTTTAACTAAGCCTTTCATGTGATGGTGGTCCAATATTCTAAGGATGGGCATTGACTTTCTGAATAATGCCACTAATGAGGTTTCTGTATCCACAAAGTGAGGTTGTCCCCTGCACCCAAAATCACTGACAGGAGAAGCAAGTTTGATATGTGTCTGACTGAGTGGGGGGAGGAAAGAGGGGACCTAGGGGAAGAGCATCTCCCCCGATCATCAACATCCACAGCCAAGAGCATTAAGTCTGAGTCTATATTTATCCCTGTAATGGCCTGACTGTAAAAGAGTGAGTGTGTTGGCTTGTGAGTGCAGCAACCAGCAATCGTAGTTAAGTGTTTCCTGCTCCTGTTGTTTTCCCCCTCCCTCTAGCTGCTGGTACTACCTGCAAAACATGTACCTAATTGCTGGAATGGGGGTGGAGGGTGCAGCTGGGCTGGAGCACCAAGTTTAGAGAACACAGAGCAGAAATCACCCATTCTGTCCCCCCAGGGTGATGATCCATTTAGAGAGTGTGAAGACCATGGGTGCCTGAATGAATTCCCCACCACTGGATTATCTAAGCAGAGGCAAGATAATGTTACAGGAATTCGTTTATTGGGTAGGAGGCAGAGTTTGATGACCTGAGATTTTTACCAGCTTGGAGATTCTAGGAATCTTAACATTCTCTGATTCTTGTTTATTTAAGTCTGTAATTTTAAAATTCAAACATTCTTTGATTCTGATATTCTAATAGTTTTGTGCTTCTTTTTTCCATCCTCTTCCCCCATAATAAACAGTTGTTTGTCTCTTCCCATCAACTTTTCCATCCCTTATTTCTTTATCCTATTCCACCATCCTTCTCTTCCCATCCTGACTTGCACAGGGAGCTAAGGATCCCAGGAGTCCCCTGTTCCATGAGGGAAGACCTGGGGGCTGAGATTTCAGGCTCCTATATCTGGTCTTGCTCTAGGACTTTGTTCTTCTTTGGTCTTTCCCATCAGAAAAATGGGTCTCACTCACATATTGGTATATTTTGAGACTTAGAAAAAAAAATTTAACTTCTGGTTATTTAGCATATTTTGGGAAATAGAATGTTCTGGTTAATCTAGTTGCTAGTGACTAGAACACACATAGACAACCACTTGTCAAAGACTTATAATACAGAAAAGTGTACTTTACTGAAACTTAGTTGGACATAATTTATGCTGCTAGCTTTTATTTTTATAATGCTTTAAAGTTTGTGTCCTAGGATATAGGCCGTGCAAATATCACTTTTCCCATTTTGCAAATGAAAAAAATGGAGTCTCCAAGAAGTTATGAGGTGTTCATAGATACACGGCAAGTTAATGGCAGAGGTTGGATAAGAACCCAGTCTCTCTTGTGTAAGATGACATGTCCACTTACTTTAGGGAGCTGCAGGACATGAGGGCTGCATCTGGGGACAAAAAGCCAGTATACATCTGGCTGAGCATACCACCAAGAAGATTTCTTATCCAGAAAGTGAGGTTTTTCCCTGCCTCTCATCCCAAACTCACTGATGAGTGGAGCAAGTACTTTGTGAATCTGACTGAATGAGTAGAGGATAAAGAAATGGGACTGAAGGACAGGGGAATCAAAGATTCCTGTGATCCTTGGTTATTTGTTAATTGAGGTTTGTTAGTGGAATGCCAGATAACCAGCAATTTGAAGGAGATTCCCACACCTTTGAGCCCTGCCTGCTTGAGCCTCTCAAAATGACTTCCTGACCTGCCTCCTTCCCACACTATTGTTAGCTTCTCTCGGTGAAAAAGAGCAAGTCTCTTCCTTTAGTATGAGTGCTGGCTGGCAGTCTAGAGGGGGTTGGTGAGGCCCTGATGATCACTATCCTGTCTGTCTGATCTCTCCTCTCTCTGTCTGATCTCTTCATCTCTCTCTCTCTTTCTTTCTTGCTCTCCTGCTTTCTATCCTTCCCTCTCCCTCTCCCTGTCCATCTGTGTCTCTATCTCTGTCTGTCTGTCTCTGTCTCCTTTCAGAATGCTTATCCATTTCCATTATATCCTGACAAATGGATCTACCCCTTTGGGATATGGCTCCAAGCTGAATGGGACTCATCATTGGGATGGGTATGTCATGTGAGTGAAACAAATTCCTCCCTTGGGCCTGGTGGGAATCTGGATGCCACATACCTACTGGGCATTGGTTGAACACTTTTGCTCAGGCTTTTAAGGATTCCATCTACTTCTTGCTGTGGGAAGGGGTGCCATGGGCAGCGCTGGTCAGGGCAGAAGTTGACTCAATATCACCTCCTTATAAGGGCTAGATAGCAGGGCAGGAAAGAGCTTGGTAGAGCTGACTGTGGTTGGATAGGCCATGTTTTTGAAATTTATCCTCTTTATCTCTTGAACTTTGTGTTACTTTCTATTTACTTGTCTGTGCACGTTATTGTGTGATGCCAGTAGACTATAAGCTCCTCCAAGGAAGGTGCTATTTCATTTTTGGTCTTTGTATCTCTGGCACAATGCCTTGCACGTACTAGCTGCTTAATAAATATTGAATTGAATTGAATTGGAACAATGTAAGCCTTTCCCTACACAGACTTCCCTACATCAATTCCCCTACCTACCCTGAAAGACAGGTTTGTTCTCCCCATTTTCACTTAAAGAGAAACTGAGACCCAGAGAGATTAAGTTTCTCATGTCAAGTTCTCTTGCAAAACAGTGGAAGAACCAAAAACATTGTGAACACCTGTCTTAATTCCATGAGCTTAATGCAATAGATCACGTTTATACAGCACTTTTTTTTTGTCTGCATCTGTAATTTCATTGGTACAGTAAAGGCCAGAGGAAGAAACTCCCTCTACCAATGTAGATCAGGAACTTCTTCGTACTTTACAATGTTAGAAGTTGCCTGGAGTACTGAGAGGTTAAGGGACTTGACCAGGGTCATGCAGCCAGGGTGTGTCAGAGACAAGACTTGAACCCAGGCCCTTCTGACTCTGAGACCCATACTCTATCCAGTCTCTTGTATGCAGTTCATTAAAGTGCTTTCCTAACAGCCCTGTAAGGTAAATTGTGCCCGACTTTAATCTGAAGCATAGAGAAATTTGTCACTTCTGCAGTCATACAGCCAGTGTTAGAGTCGAGACTCAAACCTTGGTCTCTTGAATTTAAGTCTAGTTCTTTGTCTACTGTGGCCGCTAGTTCCTCCAGCTGTCCCAAAGAGTCATAGGTGAAGACTTGGGAGGGACCTTAGAGGTCATCAAATACAACAGGAAAGTGAAGTGGGAAGGGTTAGTAAATCAGGCAGGACTCACACTCAGGTCTTCCTGTTCAAAGCCCAGCACAGTGTCTACCATGCCAGTGGTGGCAAACTCAAATAGAAATGGATTCCTGTGGGCCGCATATTGACTTAGAAAAGCATAAATGTGTATTTCCTATATTGTACTGTATTTTTATTTATTTTGTTAAACATTTTCTAATTACATTTTTTGGAAGGCAGTTGTAGTTAAGTGACTTGTCCAGGTTCATACAGCCAGTACACATCTAGGTCACATTTGAACTCAGGTCCTCTTGACTCTAAGATCTGTGCTTTATCCACTACTCTACCTAGCTGCCCCCAATTACATTTTCATCAGGTTCCAGCTGCTTGCTGCTGGCCTAGAGTTTGACACCTCTGCACTAGTGTCTGTCTGTCTGTCTCTCTCTCTTCCTCCCTCTCTCCCCCCCTTTACCTCTATCTCCCTGCCCTCCTTCCTTTCTCCCTCTGCCCTCTTCTCTCTCCATTCTGTTCTCTAGAATACTACTTTGCTCCTCAAAAGGTCTCCTGTTCCCCTTCCCCATCCTCTGGAGAAGCACACCCCCTGCTCTGTCCCCACTCAGGCTCCAATCTGCCAGAAATGGTCCCTGCCTATGCTGTCTCAGGTGTGCAGGTCCCAGCCCCCTGGCTATGGGCCAGTAGACCCAAGGGAGGATATGTGCTCTTCTCCTGCCCAGGTTCTCCCTCCCTGGCCTGGGATTAGTCAAACCCCAAATTGCCTGCTGGGATGCTACAGGAGGTGATTATGGGCTTGGGCTACATTAGGCAGAGTTTCCATCTGGGCCAGGAGGTTCTCTGCAAATGACATCTTGTCCAAGTAGGGTGGGTGTTTTTTTTTTTTTTTTTCCATTGCGTCAGGCCCTCTCTTCCCTGTGCACAGCCCGCCCTGCTGGCATTCACAGTAGAGGGGCCTGAGGGCTACGGGTATATGCTTAGCCCCCCAGCCATCACTCAGGGTCCTCAAGAAGCCATGTGTTCCTTGTTCAGATTTCGGAGAGCTGCCCAGGTGGAGGGTGAGTTTGGGGGTTGGGGGTATCCTCTGGGTTGCCCATGGGGGTGGGGATTGGGAAGGGTGGCAGGCACTGTCCATTTCTCAGACTGCATCTTCAGGCTTCTGGCCTTCAGGTCGGTTGTCCCATTCCCCCCCCCCCACCCATAAGTGCCACACTTTGGAGGTGTGAGCATTGAGGGGTCCCAAGTTGGAGAGTTACCATGCTTAGTTTCCTCAGCTACTTTTTCCTTGCTGCCTCAGTGGGGGAGGGATGATAGGGTCCTACTCCCACCCTGCCAGTGCCTACAGCCCCATTGACTGCCCAGAAGAGATTCCCTTCCCCCTCAGTTCAGAAAAATGCTGGCCCTTTCTGAAATGCTACCCAGGGTGGTATTTAACAAGGAATTCTGAAATTCTTTCCACCTTCCTTAACTGTAAGTCCTCCATTCTTATCTCTAGCACTGGGATACCCTTTTCTCATTCCCATGACGATTGAAGCTCCTTCCATTCTGGGCACTTAACCATTACTATTTTGGGCACTTAGCCTTCTGTCAATATGTATTTTTATTTTTAAGAAATTGATATTGATATCTTTTGTTTTGAAATTATCAGAATTTCTCCCAGCATCTCTTTTCCTTGCCCTCTTAAGAGCTGTCCCATATAACAAATAATGTAATTTTAAAGAAAATGAAGAAGAAAAAGAAGAAAAAATCAGCAAAACCAATCAATATGTTAAAATCTCTGAAAATATATGCAATGCTCCATACTTGTAGACCCCTCACCTCTGTGGGATAGAGGTATCTGCTCATAACTCTTCCTTAGGACCATGCTTGCTCTTTGTCATTTTGCAAAATTCACTTTTGATTGTTGTCTTTCTGTTTACATTGTTGTATATTGTGTTCCTGGCTCTGCTTGCTTCACCTGTATCAGTTCATGTAAGTCTTTCCCTGCTTCTCTGTATTCATCATATTTGTTTTTCCTTATAGCACAGCAATATCTCCTTACATTCATATATTACAACTTACTGAGCCATTTCCAACTGATACACCCACATTTTCTTATCCACCAAATCAGCATTTAAAGCACTGGCTATCACCTAGCTCCATAGCCATCAAGCTACTCCTTTAAATAGGTGATAGGTGGAAGGGATAAGATTGAGCCAAGGTCCTCATATATCAGGAGAAACTTTAAGAGAGATGACAGACTCCCCCTGGAGGGCAACATATAATGAAACTGGGGTGGGGGTGGCAGGAGGGGAATAAGCATTTATATAGTGCCTACTATGTGTCAGGAAGCATGCTAAGGACTTTTAAAAAATACTATCTCATTTAATTCTCACAACAACCCTAAGAAGTGGCTACTGTTGTTCTCATTTTTTAGTTGAGGAAACTGAGGCAAACGGGTTAAATGACTTCTTCAGGGTCACATAGGTAGTATGTTTAAAGCTAGATCTCAAGTTAAGTCTTCTTGACTCTAGGCCTACCACTTTATTAACTGCACCACCTAGCTTCCTAACTGGAGATCAGGGGAGGCATTGGAAACTGCCTTCTGGGTCCTTTCTCCTAGGTAATTAAACAGTCAAGACCTTTGCCTAAGGGATCCTTGGGGATGCTTTTTTATCAGGATTATCTGTACAACTGGGACTATAGAAAAGGGAAGGGGCCTTAGAGTCTAGAGTAGTCATAAATTTAGAAGGATTATTTTCCTATTCTCTTACACTGTTAAATGTAAAAATGCACAATGTTAAAATCTCTGTCTCTGTCTCTCCCCTTTCCTCTCTCCTCTCCCTCTCTCTCTCCTTCCCCCTTCCCTCTTCCATTCTCTCTCCCCTTCCCCATTTATCCTTCCTTTCTCCCCTTTTCTCCCTCTCCCCCCTTCCCTCCTCCCTCTGACTCTCTCTCTCCTTTCCCTCTCACCACCACACCCACACTTTTTAATAGCATATATTTGGGACTTTTTTTCCATGATGACACTACATTACTGCTTCATGTTCATCTGGCCAACTATGATCCCCTGCTCTTCAGATGGACATTGGTTTAGCTGTTACACTGTCCCTATCTTGAATTTGTATTCTTTTCTTGGGGGGGGGGGCACTATTTCAAGACATGCACACCCTTAAGAAAGAGACAAATCAGCATCTCAGTTTGAAAATTGCTGGAGCGGGTCTGTTTTGGCTTTGTTGATTTCATTCTCCAGACAGCCTTTATTAAGCTTTTCCTCTGTGCTGGGCTCTGGACAGAAACCTTGTTTAGATAAGATGGGGTGTCCCTGCTTTCAAAGAGATTAGACTCCAATGGGGAGGGGGATACAGTACACATGGATGACTCTGATGTGCTTATCCTGTAATATTATGTATAAGAGAAGTGCAAAGCCTGTGTGTGTGAAGTCTGAGGGATAGGGTGTTTATCAACTTGGGAAGGAACAGAGAAGTCCTCCTAGAAGAGAGACATTTGAATTAGCTTTAAAGGGTAGGAACTGAACAGAAGAAGGAGGGTGAGCAACTTAAGCACAGGAAACTGTGAGTAAAGACCACACACAGGGGAAGAAGAGAGCAGTGCAGCTTGTACACATTCATTTGTCGCTCCCAAAAACTGTGTTCTCTGTTCAGATTTGGTACCTAGGGAAATCCTAAGGGAGCCCTCTGAATGGGAGGAAGAGAGTTGGTAAGTGCCAGGGTAGAGGTAGGCAGAGGTGACTGGCTTTATGGTACATAAAGCATTACATAAAGTGCATTTTTAAAAACAGCTTTGAAGTTAAAGCCAAGGTAAGTACCAGCCCACTAAAGTGATCTATCCCACCCTAGGCTCCCTTTATAAGCAAAGGTTATTTTGGGGACTGATCTGCTTTCTGGAAGATACAGGGAAAATAGGGATTAATTGTGGGGAAGTAGTACATTTGAAAATCTTTCAGGTTTGGGAGTATCGTGTGTATGTGTGGCGGTGTCCATCCACTTGAGATCAGAATAACTTTGTTTATCTTGGCGTCGATGGGGAAAGTAACATAAATGTAGTCTGGCATGTAGAGACTGGAATGGACAGGAAGAGAAATTATGAGCCTTCTTCCTGCTCTGCTTCTGCCATCCGTATGCTTTGGCTTTGTTCTTTTCACAAAGGACATCTGCATTAACATTTGTCCAAGTCGTATTCAGAACACTGCCCACCACCACTGTTAAATCATCATCATCATCATCATCATCATCATCCCCCACATTTGTGCAGAGTTTTTATATTCTCCAAAGCCGTTTCATACCCATGCCCTCATAATCGGGGCAGGGATTATTCTCTCTGACACATAAAGCAACTGATGTGCATGAAGGCTAAATGACTTCCATGGGGTCACACAACTGAACAGTATTAAAGTCAGGCCTAGGAATGCAGGGCTCCTGGTCCTTTTCCACTGTTCTTTCCAATGTCCTGTTCTCATGAGAGATGGAGTAGGTCCTTAACTCCACGCAGGAGAGTTGCTCACTACATCCTAGTCAGTGTAAAATAATCTATGGGAAAGGTCTATGCTGCAGGAATCACACTCCATTTTTCCCATTACCCACTGTCATGTGAAACAGAAACACTATTAGCCATTCCTGGGACGCCTGTGTTTTAGGATATAATGGTAAAAGTCAGTGCAGCAAGAAAGGGCCTGGTATTATTGTCTACCTCCTATAGTCCAAGATGCAGCATGGGTCTTGGCATATCAATTTCAGAATGGTTATCTGGTCCTGTTATTTATTTATTTTTTTATTTTAGTAATTTAAATTATTAGAAATCTAGCATGGACTATCAATATAAACAATCAAATTTAGGAACTATTTATATTCAAATGAATCAGTCTCATTACATAAAGTATCATGCCACCTTTTTAGTCTCCTTCTCTAAGCCCCCAGTTAGGATCCTTTGTCCATTTGTTCTCATTCATTTTCCTTTGTGTAATCATAGTGTCTCTGCTATTCTTCTGGTTCTGCTTTTTTTTTTTTTAACTTTTCACTATTTCCTAACAGCCTGATTTCTTTGTATTCCTAATCATGCTTACTTGTCTTAATTGCATTATAATATTTTATTGCATTAATGTATCACAATAGAGTTAACCATTCATCTAATGCTGGACATTTCAGTTGCTTCCATCCCTATTCCCCCCCACTCCAATTTCATATAAAGCTGCTATGAAAGCTCTGAATGAATAGTTCTTTTTTTTTTAAAATAGCACTTTTAGGGTGAGTTCTGTTAATTCTTAAAATGGAAAACCTAGAGGCTCAAAGGAAATGCTTTTTGTCATTATTTGTTCATGATTCTCATCTATTCATTTTCTAAATTATCTCTGACAAAATAATGCATGCCCGATGAGTTTCCCTCTTTTGACCCCTATCACACTTGGATGATCCTCCAATATTATTGTATGTTTGGGAAATACAAAGAAGGGATGTTCACAACCAAAAATACATGTGATATTTCCTAGAACTGAAGAACAATGGTAGATTTCTTAAAAAAAAAAATTTCACCACTGCCTTATGTCATCCATGCCACTACTTCTCTCTGTCAGCCCTGAAGCTTGACTATACTGGGCCTAAGTTGAGTTAACGTAGATATTCAAATTCCAGTATGGAAATTGATTATCTTATATGACAGGATAAGTCATGCCTGAAAATTGTGCAGTACCAGTGTGCAATGTACTACAAGCGCAATTAAAGTCAGGATTGAAATTCTGAATACACGGAGAGGGCTAGGTTGGTTATAGCTCTTAACTGAGTAGTGCCTAGTACCGGTCTTTGAATAGGAGGAAAACTAGACTTTTGTTGTTGTTGTTCTTATTCAGTCATATCTGACTCTTTGTAACCCCATTTGGGTTTTTCTTGGCAGAGATACGGGAGTGATTTGCCATTTCCTTCTCTAGCTCATTTTACAGATAAGGAAACTGAGGTAAATGGGGTTAAGTAACTTGCCCTGGGTTCCAGGGTCACATCTAGTAAGTGTCTGGGGCTGGATTTGAACTTGGTCTTCCTGACTCCAGGCTGGGTACTCTATTCACTGTGCTACCACCCCAAAACTAGACTTTGCATATGAGCTTGAATGGATTTCTATTCTGCTGTCCAAATGCATACTGTGCTCACGTTGATTCCTAACGTATAATGTCTTCTTGCAATTGTTAAATACATACCTATTTAAAAATAAATTTCATTGATAACTTTTGTCCTTATATCACCTATAGTTTCTTTTTGTGTCCTTCCTCTCTTCTTCTAGAGAGCCATCCCTTGTAGCAAAGAACATAAAGATGATGGAAGAGGGGTACGGGGGGACGCAGGGACAAGTTTGAAATTTCTTGAAACATTGAAAAAGTTTGACATTATATACAGTATTCCACACTCATAATCCTCCACTTCTGCAAAGAAGGAGAGGAGTTGGCTTTTCACTTCTTTTCTAGGGGGTCAAGCCTAATCATTTTTGCAGCATTCAGTTTTGATTGTTTTATTGTTGTTCTTTTCATTTACATTATAGTCATTGAATATATTGTTTTCCTGTTTCTCTTTACTTTGTACCAGTCCATGTCCTTCCATGCTTTTCTGAATTCATCATATATATTGTGCCATAATGCAGTAATGTTCCATTATAGAACAACTTGTTTAGCTGTTCCTCAACTGGTGGGTATCTACTTTGTTTCCAGTCCTTTGCTAATACAAAAAGTGTTGCTATAAATATTTTAGTGTATATGGGATTTTTCTTTTTCTCATTGTCCTCCTTGGGGTTTATATGTAGCAATGAAATCTCTAGGTCAAAGAACACGGACACTTTATTAACTTTTTTAGCATAATTGCAAATTGCTTTCCATAATGGTTGGACCATTCCACAGCTCCACGAACAGTTCATTAGTATGCCTGTCTTTCCACAATCCCTCCATCATTGACCCTTCCCATTTTTTTCATCTCTGCCAATTTGCTCGGTGTGAAGGAAAATATCAGTTATTTTTATTTTCATTTCTCTTATTATTGATAATCTCCAAATAGTCTGTAGTTTCTTTTGATTTCCTACAAATTTCCTCCAAAGCCCAACTCAAATGTCATGTGTTTTTATGTCTTATACTCTTGTATACTGTTATTTGTATATCATATCTCCCATTAGAATGTGAGTTCCTTGGGGACAGCGACCGTTCTTGCCTTTCTTTGTATCTCCAGTGCTTATTACAGTGCCTTAAACACAGCAAGCGCTTAATACATGCTTGTTGACTACCTGACCAACTGAATATGTTCCTTGAAGACTCCTTACTCAACTCTGCATCTTCCTGTGGCTTTCTGCACGTGTTAAGGCTTAATAAATATTTGTTGTATTTGACCCGTTGTTGGTGGAACACATTCTTTGAATTGTCTTTGGCCATGGGGATGTTCTGCACTGAGCCATACATACTCTTTCACTTTCTGCCGCTTTTGACCAATGGCTTGCATTTTTAAGCAATGGTGGGCCGTGTTCCATGGCCATCAATCATAATAAGGCTAACTGACCCATGTGGGAATTAAAGCTATGACCTCCCTCAGCCTCTCCTATTTGCTTCTCTAAGCCCCTAAGCTCCTAACTACTCAATTTGATATTGGTCTGCACAGATGATTAAAAGTTCTTGGCTTAAAAGACTGTAGCTAAAACGTATCACCCTGGGAAAAGACACCTGACTCCCTTGGCCAGCTCTGGTATATCGTCATCCTTTTCCTCTCCCTTTTCCATACTCTATCAGCCTTAATCCTAAAATCTTTATTAAGTACTGAACTGTTCAGAGTGCTGTTGTGGCACCAGAGGATTTTCAGAGAGCCAGCCACTACCCTTCAGAGTTTATAATCCTACTTAGACACATGTATAGGACATATAGATAACCAAATCCACATTAAACCTAAACATATGTGGGACAATGACAGTGGGTTAGAGGGTCATTGTAGGCAATTCAGCCATAACTTGACATTTGTGTTTTCAAAAAGCACCATGCTATGCAAAATCTAGCAAGGAAACTACAGAGCTAAAGGGGAAAATGGAGTTGGGGGCACAATGCTCAAAACCTTCATCAGTCACACACACATACACATACCTGATAAGAACCAAATAAAAGCAGTAGCACAGTTTTATACATGGTAAATGGTTAAGAAATATAGAAAGTAGTCACGCCATCCATGGCATCAGGTTGCTGTTTGACCTGTGCCCAGTAACCCTGGGCCTTGGGCCAGAGGCCTTAGTGTGATGGAAAAGGGTAGGGTGATATAGACCAGTCCTCCTCTGCTCTTAGTTCCTACTGTACCAGAAGATATACAATAAATATGGCACTTTATGTTGATAAAGACCTGAAGTTTGCTTGTGGAAGTGGCCAGCAGAAAGCTTGTGGCTTGTGAGTTACTATAAAGTGGTGCAGTTTTCGGCATTCTTGCTGTTTGTTGAGAAAGAAATCCCTTAAAAGCCAACTTGAAATTCAGGTTATACTAAAAGTGTTCCCTAATATGTCAGTCATATTTGAACAAATTTGCATTTTCGTAATGTGTTTTAGCAGAATTGTCTGTAATTGGGATGAAGATTAAGGGGTGATTTGGGTATCCAAAGTCTAGAGAAAGCCAAGTGCCCTGAAAAGGTGGAGGGGTAGTTGTCTTTGCAGAGCCTCACCATCCCCTTTTTCTCTTCCTATAGATTGTCAGGAACCACTGCTGCCCCCAGCAGTCATGGCCTACACAATGGGCGCCAGCTCCCCTGCAGGGCCCATTGGGTCTCAGTACTGTGTGTGCAAGGTGGAACTTTCTGTCTGTGGCCAAAACCTGTTGGACCGAGATGTCACCTCCAAGTCTGACCCCTTCTGTGTTTTATTCACTGAGAACAATGGCAAGTGGTATGAGGTGAGTCTCCCATCCTCCCAAGCCCAAGGACGGGTGGAATCAGGGTTGGGTGAGGGTTGGGTGGGGATAGAAGATTGTTGTTCATTGGATCTGGATAGGGTCAGTGAAAAAATGGTTTAGTAAAAATTGAAAGAACACTAGATTTGGAGTCAGATGACCTGGTTAATTACATGTTCATTTCTGAATAAACTACTTCACTTCCTGGTCCTGTTTCCCTATCTGTAAAAAGAAGAGGTTGGACTCCTAGCCCTAAGTCCTAGAATCTTCCAAAGAACTTGAAATGGCTGGTGACAAGAACCACAAGACTGGTGTCATTTCTATAAAGCCGTGACTTTGTCAGGAGCTGACGGATCCAGCTCTGCCACAAGTTTGGAAACAAGAAGCAGAATGACTTCACTCCCAACGCTAAAGATTGCTTTTCTCTGCTGAGCACCATCCTGTCTGGTCTGCCTGTGCTCCTCCCCCTACCCTTCCCAAAGAGGACAGAGCAGGCAGGACAGAACGTTGTTCCCTGGAGAAGGGTTGAGGTGGCCTCTCCAAGATCACACAGTGAGAATATTCAGCCTAATCAAGAATGGAAATGCATGACTTCCAGACCAGGCTACTCAGAAGCAGTGGAATGAATACAGAGGACTAGGAGTCAGAAGAACAGGCACAGCTGGGTTAGTACATTGGCTCTGCCTGCTCCTTACTAGCTACATGACTTTCGACAAGTCACTTAACTTCTTGTGACCTAATTTTTTCATCTGAAAAATGGGACTAATTATGTTTGCACCATATATGTACCTCACTGGATTGTCCTGAGGATCATAAGATTATAGATTTACAACTGGAAGGTATCTTAGTGTCTGCTGAGTCCAACACTCTCTTCAGGAAACTGAAGCAAAGAGGTAAAGGTTAAGATTAAGGTTAAGTCCAGGGTCACACAACTAGTATATGAGGTGGGATATGAACCCATATCTCTTTGACTCTGAAGTCAAATGTCTCATCTACTATGCCGTGCTGCCTCCTGAGCATCAACCACGAAACTTTAAATTATGTGTGGGCACACACACACACACATACACCCCATTTCATAAACCTTGAATCACCCTATAAATATGATTTATTATTGCCTTTCAGTTTCAAGTAGAACATCAGACCAGAAAGAGACTTTGAAATGTAGAATCTTTAAACGTGGAATATCAGAATTGAAAAGAATCTTGGAAATCATCCATTCCGATGAATGGCCTTCGTTTTACAAATGTGGAAACTGAGACTCGGAGAAGTGTGCCTTGCTCAAAGTTGTATAGCTTGGCTACAGTGAGTGTGAGAACCAGAACAGGATCGGGGTCTGCTGACTCCCCCTTCCGGAGCTCCTTTCATTACATCACATGGCCGCTCAAAAGTCAGGGTTATGGACTGTCTGGGTGAACAAACCAAGTGGGTTTTTCCCATCGAGTTTCCAAGGCCTGGGCTCTCAAGCTGGAGATTTTCAACTCTTGGCCCTGGGTCTATATTTAGCCATGGTGCTGGTATTAATGAAAGGAAATATTGTTAGGAAGGGAGGGCCAGGGTCAGAGTGTTTGCCTCTGAGGTCACAGGTGGTGCTAGGCATGTTTAATGAGAGCTTTAGTTCCTGGAGGCTAGGATTTGGGGAGGTGCTGCTGGAAAGGGCTCAGGTGCCTGGGCTGGCATCTTAGATCAGCCTGGATTGGCCTGTACAAAATGGGAACCAGCTGGACCACACATGTGGATGCTGCTAGAGATGAGACAGTGGGACCTACATATATAGTAACAAGTCTTGGTCTCCAAGGGACCCCTAGAAGTCAGTCTGTCTGTGCCTCTGCCTCTAGGCAGAATGGTGCCTCAGCCTTTGCACGCAAATCACAAATCTTCATCTGAGACTATCAAATCTGCTTTTTCAGGGGCAAGGGGAACCAGTCTACAATTTCTCTATATCATTAGTGTAGAAGACAAAATTAGGCATTATTTCAAATCCTTCTTCTTCCACTGACTTCCTTTGTGATCTTGAACAGATTCCTTGTCTATAAAAGGAGGGGTGGTAATAGATGTAGGTAGTTTGTAACCATCTCTGATTTGAAGAACCCAGGGAGGCTCAGCCTGCCTGAGAGGTTCGAATTTGACCACGTGGCACCCAGCAAAGCACTTTATGACAGCACAGCACAGTTTTGTTGTGATAATTGTTTGTTTTTTAGGGGGTCTTTTTGTTGTTTTTGTTTTTTAATAAGAATTCATCGTGCTTCCTCCTTCCTCAGCATCTAGATTCCGATCAGTAAGGGGAATTGGAGGGGTATGGTGAATGCTATTAGCAGCATTCCCTGGAGGATCACAGGCTCAGGTTGCAGTGGCGAACCATAGAGCCAAGCTATAACTAACCCCATTGGTATTGAAGCCTAATCTGCCGGGTCCTGGTACTGTTGGCTCTGGTGGAAGCAGGGAAGAGAGCACTGTGATACCTAGCCAGATGATGCCAAGGGTTCTGAATGAGGCACTTGAATGGGAGATAGAAGAAAGAAGAGACCCAGTCCCTATCTTCAGGCAGTTCCCTGGTTGATGAGGGGGATTTGAGACACACATGGAGAATAAACCTAAAAATATGGTGAGGCTTTGCGTATCATCCAGGGCTGGTGGAGCAACTATGCTCACCACTGTGCAAAGTATCTTGTCATGTATTTCATGCTCCCCTCAACCAGTAAATTCCACCCCCTGTTCTCACCACCAGCACCAATGTAGCACAAGAAGGTGTGGGTCCTAGGGTCAGCTGTTCCATGTTGGGAATGGGTCCTTGTTTTCCTGGTGATGTCAGCACTCCCCTGGGGACAAAGAGGACTAGAGCAGTTAGGCCCAGGCTCCTGACCTGCACTGTATCTTTCCTGGGTGGAAACTACTGGGTAGAGAATTGCAGTGGCCAAGGACTGTAGGCCAGGAATGTAGCTCAGCAACAGGATATAAGTTGAATCTGTGATGATGTGATATTCATGTGAGTTTTGATGTCTGTGTCTAATGCAGTTTTGGTTTCTGAGAATGACTTTAGGCTTCAGTTTCTTTTTTTTTTCTTTCTTTTTTTTCTTAATTTCTTTTGATTTATCAACAATCACTTCCACAAGCTTTTGAGTTTTAAATTTTTCTCCCCTTCCCTCCTCCCCTCCTTCCCCAAGAGGGCACGCAGTCTGATATAGGCTGTACATACACATTCCTATTAAACATTTTCACATTAGTGATGTTGTAAGAAAGAATTAGAACCAATAGGAGGAAACGCAAGAAAGAGAAAACAAAACAAAACAGAAGAAAAAAAATAGCAAATAGTATGCTTCTATCTGCAGTCAAACTCCATAGTTCTTTCTGGATAGCATTTTCTATCATGAGATGTCTGGAGATGTCTTAGATCCTTGCATTGCTGAGAAGGTCTAAGTCTATCAATGTTAGTCATCACACAACATGGCTGTCACTGTGTAGAACATTCTCCCAGTTCTGCTCACTTCACTCAGCATCAGTCTATACAGGTTTTTCTGAAGTCTGCCTGCTCATCATTTCTTATAGCACCATAGTATTCCATTATATTCATATACCACAACTTGTTTAGCCATTCCCCAATTGATGGGTGTCCTCTCAATTTCCAATTCTTTGCCACCACAAAAAGAGCTGCTATAAATATTTTTGTACATGTGGGTCCTTTTCCCATTTATATGATCTCTCTGGGATACAGCTCTAGAAGTGCTATTGCTGGGTCAAAGGGTATGCACATTTTTATAGCCCTTTGGGCATAGTTCCAAATTGCTCTCCAAAATGGTTGAATCATTTCACAACTCCACCAACAATGCATGAGTGGTCCAATTTCCCACGTCTTCTCCAACATTTAACATTTTTCTGTTTTGTCATGTTGGCCAATGTGATAGGTGTAATGTAGTACCTCAGAGTTGTTTTGATTTGCATTTCTCTAATCAATTTAGAGCTTTTTTTTTTTTTTTTTTTTTGCTAGTCAATGGGATTAAGTGACTTGCCCAGGATCACACAGGTAGTAAGTGTTAAGTGTCTGAGGTCAGATTTGAACTCAAATCCTCCTGACTCCAGGGCCAGTGCTCTATCCACTGCGCCATCTAGCTGTCCCATAGAGCATTTTTCATGTGACTATAGATGGCTTTAATTTCTTCATCTGAAAACTGCCTACTCATATCCTTTGACCATTTATCAATTGGGAAATGACTTGTATTCTTATAAATTTGACTTAATTCTCTATATATTTTAGAAATGAGGCCCTTATCAGAGACACTGGTTGTAAAAATTCTTTCCCAATTTTCTACTTTCCTTCTAATCTTAGTTGCATTGGCTTTATTTGTGCAAAACTTTTCAATTTAGTGTAATCAAAATTATCCATTTTACATTTCGTAATGTTCTCTCTCCTGTTTGGTCATGAATTCTTCTGTTCTCCATAACTCTGACAGATAAACTATTCCTTGCTCTCCCGGTTTGCTTATAGTATCAGCCTTTATATCTAAATCATGAGTCCATTTTGACTTTATTTTGGTATATGGTGTGAGATTTTGGTATGCCTAGTTTCTGCCATACTCTTCTCCAGTTTTCCCAGCAGTTTTTGTCAAATAGTGAGTTCTTATCCCAGAAGCTGGGGTCTTTGGGTTTATCAAATAGTTGATTATTATAGTCATTGACTACTGTGTCTTGTATACCTAACCTATTCCACTGATCCACCAGTCTATTTCTCATAGGCTACAGTTTCTGGTGGCTGTTTTGCTTTCTGATGAACTTGACTTTTGATTTCTGATACCTCATCTGATTTTTCTTTCTTTTCTTATTAATCATGCCCCTTTAACCATTCATTTTACCTTCTCCACCCTGTGTTTTCCCAGTTTGACAGAACGGAAACTGCTATCAACAATCTGAACCCGGCATTTGCCAAGAAGTTTGTCATTGACTATCACTTTGAGGAAGTACAGAAGCTCAAGTTCGCCCTATTTGATCAGGACAAGTCGAGTCTGCAGCTGGATGAGCATGACTTCCTGGGCCAGTTCTCCTGCACTTTGGGCATGGTATGTGTATCTCCACATACTGTCACATAAGCTTCTCTCTCTTTCCCCCAAGTCCAAAACCCATTTTCTCCTGTGAAATATACCCACTGATGATAGCCTTCTAAGAATACGTTCCTAGGGTTTAAAGCTAGAAAGGAACACTCAGTGATCGTTGGATCTAACCCCCTCATTTGATAGATGAAGAAACAGGGGTCCAAGAGGTTAAAGGGACTTACCCAAAGTCACCCAGGTATTAAGAGCTAAAGCTAGAATTTGAACCTGGCTTTACTGATCCATATACGATCCTGTTTCCATTACTGCCTTTCTCAAGTCTTACTCTAAATCCAGAGCTCAAGTCCAGGGGTGGAGAACCTGTGGCCTCAAGGCTGCAGGTTCCCCACCATCTGTGCTTCTTCCTCCCCAAAATCGGGGCACTGAGTTACCTCAGTGTTAAGTCCCCAAACTCTACTTCCTTGGTGCCTTGAATTTCAGGTCACTCTGGGTTATTGAACCATTCAAAATTCCTACTCCTATGGGGCTAAGAATAAATATGGAAGATCCCTGTAGTAGAAAGCCAGGTTGTGAGGGGCTCTAAATGCCAAACAGAGAGTTTTGTATTTGATTGTTTAAGGTAGTAGGGAGCCATGGGAGTTTAGTGAGTGTCTTTATACCACAGTCATTTCCCCTTAAACCCCACCTCCTCTATTGAATCCTTCCTTGTAACAATAATGTGTATGTGTGTGTGTGTATGTGTATGTAAACATATGTAAGTCTCTCTTACTCACACTTTCTCCATATATATGTATATGCATGTATATGTACACACATATATATAGCCCTGCCCTTTTATGGCAGATGTAAGTAGATATATAGATACACACACACGTGTGTGTGTGTGTGTGTGTATGTGTATGTGTATACACAGCTCTGCCATTTTATGGGAGGGGTGTGTGTGTGTGTACAGGTGAGGGGGGGGAGAGAGATCTATCTATCTTCTGCCAATTACAACATATATGTGACTTGGAGCACCTTGGGTTTCACTTCCTCATCCACAAAATGAATAGAGATAGAACTTGACAATCTCTAAGATCCCTTTTTCAATATTAAGTCCTATAATGATCTAGGCTCTTCACGTTTTTTTTAAATTTTTTTTTCAGTTAACGTGTTTGTTTTCTCTCTCTCCCAATCAGCTCCCTCACACCTCACCAAAAAACAAAACTCTTGTAATAAATATGCTTAGTGTTATAGAGAACAGTGAAATGTGTGAGCAGATAAGGGGGCCCTTGTCATAGAATCACCCAGTTTTAGAGTTGGAAGGGACTGAACAGTTAAATAATCCGGCCGGTGACCCAAAGAATCCTCATAACAATAAGCTAGATGAATAAGCATCCAGGCGGTGCATTAAGGCTTTCAGTGAAAGGGAACCCACCACTTCTGCAGGCAGCCCATCCCACCGATAGCCAACTCTCCTTTTAGGAAGCTTTTTGTTAGCATTAAGCATAAATTGGCTTCTTTGAAAGTTCCCCCTTGGCTCCTTGCCTTACACCCATACCAGAACTGTCCCTGATGTTACATCATCTCAACCTGTGTTGAGTGGAGGCAGGCAGCTCTAATTGGCAGTGACAGGGCTGCCACTACTGCCTCTTAGAGACTCCCTACTTTTGCAGGGATGGGGGACACTGGCTTCTGAGAACCTGAGCTAGCTGTGTGATTGAAGTAGCTTCTTTTCTTCTCTCTGATATGTGTTCTCTGTCCATCTCTGTGTGCATATAAGCTCCCTGGGGGCTTGGACTCATTTTTTTTGTGTCCCCAGTGCTTCTCATGGTGCTTGCTATACGTGGTAGGTACTTAGTAAATGTTGTTTGATGGAAGAAAAAAACACATGCACAGTCAAGTAAAGCAAGTTCCTTCATTATCCACATCCAAATATATATTCCTCATTCTGTACCCCTTCTCTGTCAGAAAGTGGGGGGCATGCTTCATTTTTGATCCTCCGATAGCATGGAGTTTTTTGGTTTGTTTGTTTTTAGTGAATGATCTAAGGTTTAATCCTGGTTTTGCCATTAATTCCTGCTGTGACCCTGGACAAATTATTTCCCTTATCTGGACCTCATTTCCTTCTCATGCCTGCCCTTCTCACTCTATAGGAACAATGCAAGAATAAAATGATACACTCAATTCTCACACAAACATTGAGGCAAGTTATTTCTCCTCTCGACAGCCCTCAGTGACCTCACCCCTAAAATGAAAAGGTTAGACTTAGGTGAAGTCTAAGGTCATTTCCAGTTCTACAATTCTGTGATTCTGTGAAGCAAGGGCCCCAGACTGGACATTCTGAGAAGACAACAAGGTCCCTGTCCTCAAGTAGCTGATAATCTAATGTGGGAAGATTCCAAATGGTACTTTCATGATTCAAAGTTCTAGCTATATTTAAGGGGATAGGGTTATTTTTGACAGTGTTTGAGACCCAAGCCTCAAAGCACTTGTTTTTGTTCTTTCCCTCAGATCGTCTCCAGCAAGAAAATCACCCGGCCCCTGGTCTTGGTGAATGAGAAGCCAGCAGGGAAGGGCCTGATCACGGTAGGGCGATTTCTCTGGGCTCCGTCCTCCCTGTCTTTTGATTTTGATTCTCTATTCTGCCAAAAGTGTCAAGTGTCATTCTCCCCATCTTCCCTCCTCTGAAGGCCAGCCTGACATCAATGGGTTGCCTCCCTAGCACATAGATAATCACTGGCTTTGTTTATAGTAAAAAGGACAGAACTTACAACTTAGCAACAGGTCTCTTAGCAACAGGCATGAGCTCTCACAGATGATGGCATTCCCATTGTTGGTATATTTTTCAGGTTTAAAAGAAAAAACACCCCTCCAAAGGGAAGCAGAAGGAGGAGAGAGCTGCTTCTGGTCCCTTCCAGCTCCCCATGTTATCCACTGTCAGCATCTAGAAACCTCTAGGTGAATGCCGTCCTGTGGTGGCCCAGGCTGGGCACTGTGCATAGAGCGAGTCAGAGAGTGACCTTGAAGCTCCTGAGGCTCACAGTCTGATAGTCTTTCTAGCTCAGATGTTCTAGGTTGGCATTAGGAACGTTGTGGTTATCATCTTGGGTTCCCTGAGCCAACTGTGGCTTGGGGAGGTCAAGGTGGGTAGGGATTGTGATAAAAGGAGGGAAGAAATTTTATATCAATTGATTAATAGATCTATCAAGATGTCTGTGAATGGATTTCAGATGGTCTGCGAATTTGAGATTTTTAAAAAATGTAATTGTTTCAGTATAATTGTTTTCCCTTTTAATCCTATATATTTAATTTTATTCTTTTAAAACATTCTGTGAAGGGGTCCGTAGACTTCATCAGACTGCCAAACGGTCCAAGATACAAAAACAAGACAAAACAAACAAAACTGATCCGGGAGTCAGGAAGACATGGGTTTCAGGACTATCTCTGACACTTATTAGTGGAGTGACCCTGGGCAAAGTCACTTAACCTCTTTACACCTGTTTCCTCATCTGCAAAATGAGTTGGATCTGATGGCCTCTGAAATCCCTTCCATCTCTCAATCTGTCATCTTCCTCATCTCTCACATCTTCAATGGTGAAGATCCTACTCATCTCTTCAAGACCCGACTTTAATGTCGCTTCTTTCACGAAGGCATCCCTGGTTTCTTCCAGATCCTGTTCTCCTAGCCTGACTGTCCTCCTCCTCCCGCCAGCATCATCCCTTCTTCCTCTGCATGTCCCCATAGCACCTTGTGCCTCCCCCAAGAATACTTAGTGCCCATTGCATTGTGGTTGCTTGTGTATGTGTCTTGTGCTCATCCAGTTGTGGGACAAGGGATGGGAAGGGGCTTTGGAAAATAGGAATCTCTTCGTGTGTATCCACTTCTATGCCAGATCTTCTTGTTTCTACCTCTGCAATCTCTCTGTCATACTTTCCCTGCTCTCTACAAGGCCATCACCTTAGTTCAAGCCCTCATTGCCCCTTGCTTGGACTATTTGCAATAGCCTTGGTCTCCACCTCAAGTCTCTCCCCAGTTCTTCCACCACACAGCTACCAAAGGGATTTTCCTGAAATGAAGGGCTAATGATGTCATTTAGTAAACTCATTCAACTCCCAGTGATTCCAGATTGCCTCAGGGATTAAATCAAACCTCCAATGTGTAGCTTTTAAAGCCCTTCACAATCAGGCATCAACCTGTCTCTCCAGCCTCATTATACATTATTCCCCTCCATGCACTCTAACTGCTGTTGTTTACACTCAGTTCTCCATCTCCCATTTCTACCCCTTTGCATTGGCTGTCCTGTATGCCTGGAATTTATTCCCAAAACACCTCTGTCTTTTAGAATTTGTTGTTGTTGTGGTTGTTGTTGTTTTTTAAAACTCTGCTTAAGGCCACCTCCTACATGAAGCCATCTCTGATTTCCCTTTCCCCCCTCCACTACTAGTGCCCCCGCAATTTAAATTGTGTTTATTGTGTATATATTTTATATATACTTATTTATGTGCATGTTGTCTTCCTTTATAGAGTATAAGCTCATTTGAGGACAAGGGCAGTTTCATTTTTTTCTCTTTAAATCCTTAGTGCTTAGCACAGTGCCTGGTACGTTACTGTGTACTTAATAAATAGGCACTTAATAAATGCTTGATGATGGATTCCAAAGGTCATTGTTCTCCTGGATGCCCTCCTCTATCATCCACTTTTCACTGCTTTTTGTTTGTTTGCTCAGGTGTTTGTGCTGACTGTGGTTTTGCTCCCTTCTGTTAGCATGGGCGGACCATCAGGGTTGGTTATGTTTGAAATTGCTGTCCACTCTCAATTATCTAGACATACAAGGGAATAGAAGACAAAGTCCCGATTGCTAGGGTGATACAGGAATCTAGGTAAGGGCTTTTTAGAAGCCCCTGTCCAATAGAAAGGCTTGGAGAAGGTGTCCCGGATGAGAGAAGGTCAAGTTATGTCTCAGCCAAATGATTTAGTGGGGATGAGGTGCTCTCTGACTTGAGATCAGGTCAGAAAAAAAAAGGGGGGGAAATAAGGGTCCTTATAATTAATAAAGATCATCCATTAGAATGTAAATTCTTTGAAAGTAAGTGTTGATCATTATTTGTGTTTGTATTCCCAGTACCTAGCACAGAACTTGGCATCATCATCATCACCACCATCATACCATCCTTACTTCTTTAGTATCATAGAACCCACAGGCTATCATAGCTGGAAGGGACCTTAGGGTGCTAATCTACCTCCCTTATTTTATAGAGGAAGAAAATTAGTCCCACAGAAGGAAAATGGCTTGCTCAGGGTTCACAGTAAATTAGTGGCAGAGCTGGGGCTAAATCGTCAGTTCTTGTCCTGCCCATGCAGTACTTTCATTAGAATACCAGCATATCTTTCCTGGGCAGTTAAAGGACTAGGAGAGGGGTAAAAGTTGAAAAGGAAGCCCTAATGAGGGCTGTGGTACACTGGGAAATTCCTATAATGCTTGCTTCTCACAGTGGCCTGAGAACTGGGAGGCTTTCTTTCTTCCCTGGAAAGCCTGCCCTTTGATTTTCAGATGGCTGGGCCAGGGAGGGAGGGAAGGAAAGAAGGAGGAAATAAGTGATTTTGTGGTTCTGTGTTTCACTTCAGGGGCACTTTGATAAAACCAGCTCAACACTCAGCCCTTATTTGAAGTTTTAATCCTCCTTTTGCAACTCCCTAATGCTCTCCACAGCAACTAGCTGTGATGTCATAGACACTGGATGATGAGTGTTCTGGGAAGGAACTGGGAGAACAGAAAAGTCACAGGGGCTGCTATGACCCCACTCGGAGTGGCAGGGGGTGGGGGAGAGAAGAGAAGGGACACAATCTTCTCAGTGCTGTCAGCATCATCATCTGTGTTTTCTGTAGTTTAAAGAAATTAACTGTAAAACAACTGAGGAACAAATGTATTTTTAAAAAAATTATAGGATCATAAACTTAGCATTGAAAAGACTTTAGAGGGCATTTAGTCCAATAACCCTCATTTTACAGCTGAGTAAACTGAGGTACAAAATCAAATAAAAAAATTGGGTTACTTGACCCCATTTTACAGATGGGAAAGCTGAGTCACACACACACCCAGACAAGTGAATAGGAGAACTAGAACTAGAACTAGAACTAGAACTCAGGTCGCCTGACTTTCAGACCAAAGTTCTATGTAAGAATGTTGGGTGGGTATGATAGTGACTTATGAGAAGTGACTTAGAATCCATTGCTGGAATCTTTAGCCTTGGGGTCTTTACCTTCTTGGGAGCTGGTTGTCCAGAAGATCCTTCTGGGGCCCCCATTCTGCCTCCTTTCAGTGCATACAGGGTCTAGACTGAAGAACAGTGAGGGACTGACTCATAATGAAGCATACCAAGATACTACAGGGCTGAGCTATTTCTTTCCTATCCAGGGACAAGACTCACAATGCTTTATGTGATTTGGAAAATGTTCTGGTCCATAGAGACCAACAGGGTTCAACAGTAACCCTCTTACTGCAGGCATGATTGCCCCTACTCCCTATTCCCTCCATCAGACATGAGCATCTCGCTGAAGCTTTTCAATCCTGCCTCTCCCCTGCTTAGAAACAGTTATTGCTGGTGTCCTGCAGCATGGTGCCATAGCTACAGTATTGGATTTGTTGTTACAGGACCTTCATTTTCAATCCTAGCTTTGTCTGTTTTTGCTGTGTGACCATGGGCAAGTCACTGAGCCCCTCTGAGCCAAAGAAGTTGAACCAGGTAACCTCTAAGATCTCTTCCCACTCCAGATCCATGATCAAAGCTCAATCTTTGGAGAGAGTTATCCACATTCCTTTAACCATACTCCTTTGTGATCCCCTTGGGAAATGTCCAAACTTTTTTTTTTTTCAGTCAAAGACAAGGTTTATTCGAACACTGGTAGAGATGGGCAAGATCTTAAAGAATCTCAGCATTGGCCAGACTCTCAGGGAATCTGAGCAATTTAATGGAGGCAAAATAGATCTTTTATACAGAAGACTGTGGGAACAGAGAAGGGGTCTAGATGGAATTAAGGGTGGGAAGTGGCCAGGGATGAATTGGAGGTAACAGACAATGAAAGGCTGTGCTAGGTTAGAAGTAACAGAGAATTGGGAGATTGGGCATAGGCCACAATGAAAGGTCAGTTGGGATGGGTCAGTGCCTTAGGCTAATGCCAGAGACTTGGCCATGTGGGAAAGTTCATGGAAAGTTCGGGGTGGAGGGGGGATCTCCCTTCAGTGTTACCAGTGAGCCCTTTAATTGCCCCATCTGATGACCTTTTCCCCATCCTCATCTTTGTTGACCTCTCTCCTGCACTAGTGGCCACTGAGGTTGCCCCCATCTCCTCCTGGATATGCTTTCCTCCATGTGTTTTCGTGAAATGGCTCTCTCTTGGCTCTCCTCTCATCTGTATGCTTGTTCTCAGTCTCCTTTGATGGATACTTATCCGTGTCATGATCGTTCACTGAGTGTATGCCCGAAGATTTTGTCCTGGACCTTTCTCTCTCTATGCTCTTCCACTTGGCGGCTTCATCATCTCTATCTTCCTGAGGAGGGGACGTGGTGTATATTTTTAAGAATCCATTCCAGCCTCCTAAGTATAGTGGTTTCTCTTCCTCTATCTCAAGTCTGCAGCTTTGGGTTTTCTCTGTTACCGGAATGTTTTACAGCTGCCTCTGCTTAGGGATCAGAAGACCTGGTTCAAGTCCTCTCTCAGGCAAGTCACTTAATTTCTCAGTGCCCTCAGGCAACTCTCTAAGATTGTAAATTGCCTTGCAGGGGCCCCTCTGTCCAGTTTCCTTATTTCAAGTTTTCTATACCAATGAAGTCACAAGTCAGCAGAAGCTCAATCCCAGGAAACAGGGGCTGGCCAGGGCTCAGAGATAATGCAACAGTGAAGGGAATGGTTGACACAGAAAGCCAGGACTTAGCTGACCAACAGCTGCTGTCAATCACTTCCTGGTGAAGGCAGGACTCTGGATTCGGGATTATCTTGGGTTGCCAGCCTAGTACTTTTCCATTTGTGAGTTGGGGTAGTTCCTTGGGGTTTCCCTTCAATGGAACTTAGCCCCAGGAGGTAGCTGCTGTTTGGGTATATCCTAGGAGAAAAGGGATTTCCAGCAGGGGACCTGTTGATTTTTGTTGTAACCTGACTGATTCAATTGTACCCCTAATTCACTCCTGATGCGGTTTAGGGGTTCAGGGGTCCTAGGACTCCAAAATCACAACACGCAGGTCCTGCCCGAAAGAATTCGACCCAAGCCTTCTTTCAGCCAAAGACAAGGTTTATCAGAACATCCGTCATATTGGGCAGACTCTTAAGGAGTCTGAACATTAGTAAGCTATTGGCTAGATTTTAAGAATCTGAGCAGTGGTTAGATTATAAGAATCTAAGCCCAAACTTTTTGAATCATTGCCAAAGATACCCCCAGAGAAGTAGTAGGCAGGTAGCAGACCCATGTCATGGCCTTGGACCTCATATCTGTCAGTTAGTCAGTGGACAAACATTTATTAAGCTAGGCACTGTGCTAAGAGCTGAGGATACCAAAACCTAGTCCCTGCCCTCAAGGATCTCACATTCTAATGTGGAGAAAACATGCGTATAGCTATGGACATAGAAAATATATACAATATAAATGGAAAGTAATCTCAAAGGGAAGGTTCTAGTATGGGGAAGAGGGAAGGGAAAGGGCCCCTGTTGAAGGTGCAGTTTGAGCTGAGTCTTGAAAGAAGCCCAGAGGTGAGGTGAAGAGGGAGAGTATTCCAGGCATGGGGGACAGTTAGTACAAAGGAAAAGAGTTGGGAAATGGAGTGTCATGAGTGAGGTATAGCAAGAAGGCCATCAGCGAACGTGAACTTGCTGTAGCTTTGCTTCTCATTGGTTCCTCAGTGGTCCCTCGTTGCCCTGTAGACACGCTGCTCTGTGACATACTGTTTTAACCATTTGCTTCACACGAGGGCCCCTTCGCTCTTAGAGCATCTGTTCTTCCCCCATGCCCCAGGAAAACACATCCAGGCAGAAGAAATGAAGCTATTTCTGTCTTTTGGTTATTGTTTCTGGCCAGACGTGAGAGGGAGAAAACCTGACAGCCATGCCTATATTTCTGGTCCCAGTGGATATTTGGATCTGTCCTGGAAAGCTTGTATTATTCCACCAGAGCAAAGGGTGATGAGACTAAATATAGCCCACCGAATCCATCACCCTGCTCCCGAGGCAGGGTGGTAACTAAGTCACAGGCAAATAGAATACTTTGCTTTTGTTGTTTCAGATATCTTGGGAAGGAGAGACTGAAAGCTCATTTTAGTAAATGGATATTAAATAGAGCCCTGGGCTAAGCTCTAGGGATACAGAGATGAAACCAAATAGAGTGTCTCCCTCAAGAAGTTTACTGAGTGGAATATGCCATGTATGCAAAGGAATAAGATGCAAGGTGGCATGCAATAGGGCAAAGACTTTTTGAAAAAGAACCCTAGGAAATTTAAGGTGGGAGAGGATATTATAGTATTGTGGGGATTATGAAGGAGGTTGAGCCTAAGAAAGAGAAAGATCTTAGGAGAGAACAGAACAAGGTCAAGAAATAGCAAGTGGTCCAGTTTGCTTGGAACCTAGTAATAGTCATTCATCCAGCACCTATTAAGTGCCTACTATGTGCTAGGCATTCTGCTAAAAGCTGGGAATACAAAGAAGGGCAAAAACAGCTCTTGTCTTCTGAGGAGCCCACGGTCTAATGGGGGAGAAAACATGCAAATAACTATGTGTATACATGATAGATGTGTGTCGATGTGTGTGTACATGTAAATGGAAGGTAATCAAAAGAATGTTAGGGGCAGCTCGTTGGCACAGTGGATAGAGCGCCGAGCTTGGAATCAGGAAGACTCATCTCTATGTGTTCAAATCTATCCTCACACACCTATCATCAGTGTGACCCTGGGCAAGTCACTTACCCGGGTTGTCTCAGTTTCTTCATCTGTAAAATGAGCTGGAGAAGAAAATGGCAAACCACTCTAGTATCTTTGCCAAGAAAACCCCAAATGGGGTCATGAAGAGCTGGACACAACTGAACAACAACAAATATCTCAGAGGGAAGGCTGTAGCACTTGGGATACAGGGTGGGGAGGAAGACTAGAAAAGGCTTCCTGTAGTAAGTGGAATATGAATTGAGTCTTGAAGGAAGTGAGGAGAGGCAGGGGAGGTGGAGATGAAGGGAGAGAGCATTCCAGGTGTAGGGAAGAGCCAGTGTGAATGCATAGAGTCAGAAGATGGGACTTTCCTGTGTTGAGGAACAGCCAGGAGGCCACTGTAGCTGGATCATAGTGTGTAGAGGGGAGTAAAATGTAAGAAGAGTACAAAGGTGGAAGGGACCAAATTGGGAAGGACTCTTATATGCTAAAAAAAAAAAGGGGGGGCCCTTTATGTTTTACTTTGGAGGGAATACAGAACCACTAGAGTTTGGGGAGGGATGACATAAGAAAATCACTTGGGCCACTGAGTGGAGGATGGATTTGATTGGAGTGAGATGAGGCAGGGTAACTAAGTCAAAAGCTTTTGTAATAGTCTAACTGAGAGGTGATGAGGGCCTGTATCAGGGTAGTAGTAAGAAAGATGTTGTGGAGACAGAAACAAGATTTGGTAAAGTGAATGGATATGTGGGTTGAATCAGAGTGAGAACTCAGGAATGACACTGGGGTTGTAAGCCTGAATGATTAGGAGGATTGTGTGCCCTTGAGAGTAATAGGAAAGTCAAGAATAAGGGAGTTTTTCTGGGGGGAAAGAAAATGAGTTCTCTTTTGAATATGTGGAGTTTGACATCTCTAAAAAGGCAGTGGGTGATGTGGGACTGGAAGTCAGGAGAGATATTAATGCTAGATATATAGGTCTGAGAATCATGTACATAGTGATGAAAATTGAACCCATGGGAGCTGATGAGATCACAAGTGAGAGAAAGAAGAGAGCCCAGGACAGAGCACTGTGGGATACTGGATGTAATCTGGATATTGTTTGTCCTTTGCTCTCGAAAAGAACCAATGACTTCAGGAAGATTATGCCTTGACTTGCAAGTGAATTGGATTTAACTGAGGCAGAGCTGTGCAAAGTCACCAGCCTCACTCTCTCCTCCAGAACCATATGGGTCCAGTGGCAAGACAAAGGTCAAGATGACTGGAGATGGCCCCAGTGCAGTGGGAGATCTTGGCCTTTTTAAGCTAGGGTCTTTCCCAGGTCTCAGTTTATCTGATGCAACACCCATTCAGTAATTAAGGCTAGGTAAGAAGTGAGGCAAAAGACAGTCTCTTTTACCTACTCAAAAAAAAAAAAAATCAATCTGGGAGGGGAAGGCCCTCAGGGTTTCTTGATAAAGATCCTGCAAAGGAAACTGAGTAGCGATCATACAGATAGAACCAAGAGAAAGCAGTGTCACAAAAACCCATAGAAGAGAATGTATTCAAGAGGAGAACGTGACTGACAGTGCCAGAGGCTGCAGAGGTCGAGAAGAAGGAATAGTGAAAAATGGCCATTATATTTGGCAATTAACAGATCATTATTTTCGTTATTATTTTAGATTATTTGGAGAGAGCAGTTTCAGTTGAATGATGTCAGAAGCCAGACTGCAGAGGGTTTAAAAGTAAGAGGAGAGGGAGTAGAGGCACCTCGTATAGATGGCTTTCTCAGTTGAGTTGAGCAGAGAAAGGAAGGAGAGAAAAAGGATGTTAACTCGAAGGGATGGTTGGATGAAGTGAGGGTTTTAGTTTTGGTTTTGAATTTAAAGATCTAAGAGGCACGGGGAGTGTTTATAGACTTCAGGGAGGAAGTCAGTAACTGGGAGAATATGTACGTTAGAGAGAGAGTAGAGGTGATTGTGGGGGCTAGAAAAGACCAGAGAAGATGGGATCAAAGGTGCATATAGAGGGATATGTCTTCACAGGGAGAAGCGCCACATCTTTATTTGAGACAGGGATGAAGGAGGAGATGGTAGGGGAGGATGTCTGACTGATATGAGATAGAGGAGAGAGGAAAAAGGAGTTTTGGGTGAAATTTTTTGTGTGAAATGTGAGGTGAGTTTCTCAGCTGAGAGGGTGAGGCAGGGTTTGTGGAGGAAACTTAAGCAGGAATGAAAAGGTTTGTGATGAGTAAATAGAGTAAATAGGAAATGTACAAAAGGAAGTGGTAAAAAGACCTGAAAGGTTGTACCACACCATGTTGTGAAGGGACTTAAAGGCCAAGCTAAGTAGCCTGTGCATTGGCATCTTTCTTGAAAATCTACCCTAGAAAGCATTCATCTACTGAATTTCAGACCATCTTTCCTATTCATTGCTAGCTGGTTAGATCTAATAGAAAGTCACTGTTAGTTGATTTTGTGGCCTTCATATTTATAAAGCACTCTCCTTACAACAATGCAATGAGAAAAATACCTGCCCCATCCCCTTCTTTTCTGATAATATAAATCTCCTTCCCTCAAGGCCCAGCTCAAGACCCAGCTCTTTCATGAAACATTCTACCACTACTTTTTTTTTTTCAATATTTTATTTTTCCCCCAGTTATGTGTAAAAATGATTTTTTAACATTTGGATTTTTAAAAAATTTTGAGTCCCAAGTTTTCTCCCTTTCTTCTTCCCCTCCCCCTCACTGAGAAGGCAAGCAGTCTGATATATCTACCACCACTTTAGATCACTAGATCTAAGTGGTCTTAGATAGCGATCTCTTCCTCCTGAAGTCCCACAACCTTTCTGTCTGTACCCTTCTCTTTGCTTTGGCACTTGGCTCATACAGCCTGATATTATTATCTTTGTGTCAAGCTAGACTGGAAGCTCCCTGAGAGTAGGGACCATGTCATATTCTTCTTTGTATTCTTCACAGGGACCAATGCAAATAATAAAAAAATAATAATAATGAAAATGGTTAATTGCACACAGTTCTAGTGTTTTGAGGCTTACAAAATTCTGTCCTTACAAAACTTATTCATTAGGTATGTTGCAAGTATTATTGTATCTATTTTATAGATAGAAAACAGTCACAGTGAGGAAATGATTTGCTCAGTCAAACCTAGTAAATGTCAGAGCTGAGAACAGGTCTCCTGATTCCATGCCTAGGCCTCTTTCCATTAGAACATGATACTTTCTCATTTTTTAATTTTAACTTTTTATTTTTATCTTTTGTTTTTATATCACCTTGATTTCTAAATATATATCTTTTCCTACTCAGAGAATCATCCTTTGTTTAAAAAAAAAAAGAATAAAAAAGGAGGAAAAAGCAGTTCTTCCAAACTAATCAATGCACCAACTCAGTCTGATAGTATAGCATCTGCAGTGTGTCACATCCATATTATCTTACCTTTCCAAAGATGGAAAGGATTTTTTCTCATCTATACTTTAAGATGAAGCTCACAAGATCACTATAATTAGATAACATTCAGGTTTTTCTTCTTTCTTTCCAATTACATTATTGTATTCATTATATATTGTTTTTCACAGTTCTTCATTTTGCATCAGTTCATATGTCTTCTTGTGCTTTTCTGAATTAGTCATAGTCACCATTTCTTATAGTGCAGTTATATTCCATTACATTCATGTAGCATTATTTGTTTAGCCATAGCCCAGTTGATGGGAATCTACTTTTGTTTGCTACCACAAAAAGGCAGCCCACTGCTTTCTCCAATGAGTATTCTACAAATGTGAGGAGGATGGATTTGGGTATGTTCTCTAGGGTAAGAGCAAAATTTCCCATCCTATTCAAACAGGATAGGTACCATAAGTGACTGACATTTGGATTTTAAAATACCAGGGACTGTCTGACATGGTGGTGCATGCCTGTAGTCCATGCTACTGGAGGCTGAGGCTATTGGATCTGAGCTAAAGCCCGTGGGGTGTCCACACAAAGAATGGTCCTAATGGAGTGAACCCTTGGGATCAGGGAAGTCTTGAGGCTACAGGAGGAGGGATGAACTAACCCAGTTAGAAAAGAAACAGGTCAAAGCTTCTTAACCAATCACCGCACTTATGGTCTGGGCAAGATGGGGAGACAAAGTGTCAAAAAAACGAAAATCCAGGGATTACTTTTTCTCCAATGTTTAATGTCAATTCTTCTCTGTACAAATATGCCTCTGGCTTTGGTTCTTTCTTGCTGGTACCTTCCCATCTCTTCTCTGTTCTAATCCATTCTTCCCATGCTGGGTCCAGTTGAGTTTGCTTAACCTTTCTTTCTCAGGACGCTGTATCCATGGTTTCAAGCTTTCTGCCTAATGTTTCAGTCTTTCCCCAAAGTTCTCCCTTGTGTGGCCCTGGGTCAGGAGAAGATGATCAGGACTCAACCCTCATTGTGCCCTTCTCCTTTTCACCTGCCTCACAGATCACTGCCCAGGAACTATCAGATAACCGAGTCATCACGATGAGCATGGCAGGCAGGAAACTGGACAAGAAGGTATGGGGGGGCAGTAGGGGAAGGAGGCTCTTGTGGGCTCTGAGAATGTACCACTTGCCCCAGGTCCTGAAAATTAGGATTCCTTTTCCTAAGCAGTCTAGTCCTATGGCCAGAAGAAATGTACTCTGCGGAAATGACCAGGAGCTCAGGCCATGGTTAGATTCTCTTACTGAGAAAAAGTCTCCACTTTCACCAAAAAAAGAATAATTTAACCATCTAACCCTAGTCCAAATTCTTGTCCTTCTTTGTCCTCATGCTCTTAACATCTCTTGGACAAAGAAAATCCAGCCATCTACCTGGTCGTCTTTGTGTCATCCTAGCTGCCTCTGGAGAGAAAGGAATTTCCAAGGGGTATAATTTTCTGTGCCATAGTCCATGCCCTGTTGGGGTTTCCAGTTCTATTCCCATTCTATCTCCTTGTGCAACAGAAAATCCAGATAATTGTGGCATAGGAATTATTGGTAACCTACATCTTTTCTCCCTATAGGACCTCTTTGGGAAATCAGACCCATTTCTAGAGTTTTATAAACCTGGAGATGATGGCAAATGGATGCTTGTTCATCGGACAGAGGTGAGTGACATCTGCATGGAGTATGTGAATCTATTTACCACTAACTGACCATGTGACCTTGAACAAATTATGTTTCCTGTCAAGCCCTCCGTTTCTACTTCTGTAAAGTGAGGAGGATGAACTAAATTATCTTCCAGGTCCCCAGCCGCTCTGTGAGTCTAAGAAATAAGTCAAGACTAGAGTCACTAACCCAGGCAGTGAAGGACAACTTCCTCCTGGCCTTGCCTGAGCAGGACTCAGATTTAGGGACTTTATTTTCACTGTCATTTAGGGGCAGGCCCAGTTACAGTGGGGCTGAGGCCCAGTATGTCAAGTATTGACAAGTCATGATTACACGGTGGGTGCTAGGTGTCAAAATGGATAGAACACTGGACATGGAGTCAGCAAGAGCTGAGTTCAAATCTGGCCTTAGACATTTATTAGTTGTGTGAGCCTGGGCAAGTCCTCCTGTTTGCCTCAGTTTCTTCATCCATAAAATGGGAATAATAATGGCACCTAGCTTATAAAGTTGTGAGGATCAAATGCAATAATATTTGTAAAACACTTTGCAAACCTTACAGCACTATATAAATGTGAGCCATTATTGTTATTATCATTTGAGTAGACAGAGAGTGAATGAGTGAGCATTTTTTAAGTGTCTAATATATACCAGGCACCATGCTAAGCACTGAGAATACAAATACAATCAGAAAAGAAAGACAGTCCCTGCCCTCACAGAGTTTGAATTCTAATGGGAACACATAAAAGGGAGCTTAAAGGAGGAAGAGAGGCAGTGGGAAAGTTGTCCAGACCCACATGTACAAAAATCTTTATAGCAGTTCTTTTTATGGTGGCAAAGAATTGGAAACTGAGAGGACACCCATCAATTGGGGAATGGCTGAACAAGTTGTGGTATATGATTGTGATGGAATACTGTTGTGCTATAAGAAATGATGAGTAGGCAGACTTCAAAAAAACTTGGAAAGACTTATTTGAACTGATGCAGAATGAAATGAGCAGAACCAGGAGAACATTGTGCACAGTAACAGCCACATCGTGTGATGATCAACTATGATAGACGTAGCTCTTCTCAGCAATACATTGATCCAAGACAATTCAAAAAGATTCATGATGAAATCATGCTATCCACTTCCAGAGAAAGAACTATGGAGTCTGAACGCAGATCAAAGCATACTATTTTCACTTTGTGTATGTGTGTGTATATGGCTTTTCCCTTCTGTTTTTTCTTTCACAACATGACTAATGTGAAAATATGTTCACATGATTACACATATATAACCTATATCAGATTTGCTTGCCATCTTGGAGAGGGGGGATAGAAGGGAGAAAAAATTTGAAATTCAAAATCTCATTTAAAAAAATGTTGAAAGTTATCCAGAGATTTGGGTGCTGAGCTGGGTTAGATGTAATCATGGCTGGCATGAATACGTCCTCAAATGGAAGTTTGTTCCATGGAGGAATTCACCCATTAGATACTGAGGCTGCAGAGGTGAAGGCTTTTCCAAAGTGAGAAGGCCACTGGCATAGAGGTGGAAAACTCTTGGAGCCAGGGACTGATTGGGTTAGAAACATATTGATTGGTGGCACAATTTGCACAATTGTCTCCTTCATTGGAAAGAGCTTTAGTCCCTGGTTGACTCCCTCTGTCTTAAACCCTCCACCCCTCATGCACATCCATACCTACACCTTGCTTCTTTTACCCTAGTACTTCCCTGCCTTCATGTTTTATCTCTTTGCTAAACTGTAAGCTCTTTGAGAACAAAGGCCACCTCTTATTTCTGTGACCTCCTTCCCCCAGAGTCTAGGGCTGTATATATTAGGTACCTAATAAATATTTGAATGATACAGCTTTCTTCTTAAAGTCTGTTACGTTTCTTGCTAATCTCCCACTACTAGCCAGGGCAGGTGCATCTCAGAAATATGCCTGACTCTTCTTCCCTTCCCTGGGGAGGGACTGAGGGGACAGAGCTATCTCTTTCCTTACTAAAGGTGATAAAGTACACTCTGGATCCTGTGTGGAAACCATTTACTGTGCCTTTGGTGTCGCTGTGTGATGGAGACCTGGAGAAGCCTCTTCAGGTAAGCTCAGCTGTCTCTGTTTAGTGCCTGGCTTGTGTCTTTTCCATGGCCTGCCCTGTTGGGTTCTTTCTCCCCTCCAGGGGTCCTTAAGTCCATAGAGCAGAGATAAAATTCAGTAGCCATGATCAGCCTTTAAGCTTTTCTTAAATCATCGACTCTAGGTGACTATGGGCTTAGCACATTTATTAAGCAAATCTGCTCAGAGTTCAAAGGCAGAGAGCAATGTGCTGTAGGTTGCATCTCTGAACCCATCCTCTACTGAAAACTGGCAGGAAATCTCTAAATTCTCTACCAAAGCTGTCCCATCCAGGATGAAAGGGCTCTCAGACTCAGGGGATGGGGACAAGAGTCTGGGAGGTGGGAAGAGCAGGACAATGGAGAAGGAAGAGGCATCTTTTTTAAAAGTGTATCCATTTTAAGTGTATCCATGATTGGATATCAACAATTTGTGAACTAGTAAAAAAAAAAAATTGTTATAAACAGGTGATAGTCTATGGACCAGTGGTTAGAAAACACTGATATAACTGAAGGCACCAGACTTGAAATCAGAAGAGCTGGGTTCTCATCCTAGCTCTGCTACTACTCTCTGTTCACCTCTCTGTTTCCTCATCTGTAAAATGGGGATGATACTTGTCTTCCTTTTAATCAGTCTTAGAATGCTTCCTGGAAGAGACAGGAGGATTAGAAGCTGCTTAAATGATACAGGGGAGGCAGGATGGACAGGTGGGTTGGGGACAGGGGAAGACATTAAAGTACTTGGAGTCATCTTAGACTTCCAAGAAGAATTCATAGAATACATGAGTTGGTGGGATAATTGCCACAGGATTAGGATAGAGAACCGATAGTATTGTCTGAGAGAGAGCCCAGAGGGGACTTCTTCTCTGGACTGACTTTACCCACTCTGATCTCTCAGGTCATGTGCTATGACTATGATAATGATGGTGGCCATGACTTCATCGGTGAGTTCCAGACTTCGGTGGTGAAGATGTGTGAGGCCCGAGAGGGTGTTCCGGTGAGATGGGGTAAAGGGACTTGGGCATGTGAGACAGCAGTTTTACATTGTTTAGATGGGAGGGAAGGCTCCCTCAGAAAGTAGTGGGACTTATTTCTCAGGAGGCCGAGAAGATGCCCTGTACGATCAGCACAGTCATCAACAAACTTGTGGAGCATATAGGAATAGAGTGTTCTGCCATTGCCTGTGAGTCCTTTCTTGGTGGAAAGAGAACAGCTTCACCCCATCCCCAACCAGACACAAACCTCACTGACTGAGTGTTTTGGGAAGAGCTCCAGTAAGCTCAGAGAAGGGAGGGACACACTCCAATCCTTGAATAAACACACATACACAAACCATTCCCAAGCGTTAGCGATTAGATTCATGGGGAGAGACATCTGCATTTGCCAACGAACAAGGATACTTAAAGTATCCTCATCATTGGGCAATATGCACAGTGAGTTACCAGGACCAAGAACCTGAGTCCTGGAGGCTTTTGGCCAATGTCAGCTTGTTATAACATATTGTAGGTGTGTAGATGAGAGGGCTTTAGGTAGGGAGAGAGAAGGCATTTTAGGTTTAGGAAATAGCATGAGAGCAAAGACACAGTCTGGGAAATAAATGTGAAAAGGGGCTGTCTATTTTTAGAAGGCTGGGTGATTTTTTTTAGGAGCATCTTGTTAAAAGTTCAGTCGGGGATCTGGTGGGGAGAGAAGTCATGGAGGTCAACTTTCCCACTTGTTGAGGCTGAAGCTCTAGATTGGGTTAATCCTTTATTTACCATTTTTCCTTTGCTTTGTTCCCAGCTGGAGGTAGAATGTATCAACCCTAAAAAACAAAAGAAGAAGAAGAACTATAAGAACTCGGGCATCATCATTATCCGCTCTTGTAAGGTAAGGGGATGGGTACCTGGGTATTTGGGGGGAGTGGGGTAAGAACAGAATATTTTGGTTCTGTTATGGGATCACGTAGCCAAAGAATCTAGTTCTATGGCTAGTTTTAGGACCCATCTTTCTAGGGGATAGAAGGCAAGTGTGATCTAGTGTGGAAGCAGGGACTGGACTAAATGATCTGCCAGCTGGAGGAGGCTGTGGATCACTGAGTGTTCGGGGATTTATGAGGTGGAGCTATCAACTAGGCATTGCCTGTCCAAAGAGGATAGTAGAGGATGCTGGGTGAGAATCATGACCATGTTAGAGGTGGCTCTTGAGAACTAGAGTCTGCCTGCTCCATCACTGGAGGCAGTGATACAGTACAAGGAAGAAGTGTCACTAACACTGCATTCATTGAGTACTTCCTAATTTTCTGAAACATCACATTTTGTGGCCTTTTTTTTTCATCCTCAAAACAGATTGCAAGGGAAGTGAGAGAAGAATTAATTATTAGCCCTACTTTACAGGTAGGGAAACTGAATCTCAGAGAGGGAAAGAAGTATGCCCAGTGTTGTAAGGCATTGGGAAAGCCTGGACTCAGGTCTCCCAATTTTGATGTTTCTAATATTTTCTTGAAATAAGTGGACCATTGGATGGGTCTTAAAGAACCTTTGTTATCTGGAGATTTAGGTTGTAATGGAACTTATTATATTGAGATTTTATTTATGTACGTGGGGTTGCCAATCACTACATAGCACTTTATACTTCTTGTACTAGGAGTGTGGAGATTTACTTCCTGGGTTGGCTCATTCATTCCAGCCTGTCCTCACTGGTAGGTCTAGGTTCCCAAAGAAGAACCACCATTTAGTTATACTCAAACTCTCTCAGGGTTCTAGGGGTAACCCTCTTTTGGGGGAATATACTCTCTCCACTTACCACTTTAGCATCCACTGATGTGCTTCTATTTACACAAAACTCACAGTAATGATATTTTTAGTTCTTAAAAATAAATGCCTTAAAAATAAGGCAAAAATACCATAGGTGCTCACATGATATAGCAAATAAATAATAAAATTCATCACAATCTATACATAATCACTCTCCCACTAATGCACTGACTATCTCTAAGGTAGAATAGGCATACACAGACATCTGGCAAGATTTCATATGAATGAGGAAAACCCATTTGCTCTGGATAAGTCGCAACAATGGAACTATAAACTCTGGGGCTCTTTTTCTATCTCAGGAGCTGTCCATAGATTCCTTGTTGAACGCAGCTTCTGTGTTGAAGGGATGCTTCTGCTGCTAAACTGAATTGATGCTGAGTGACTTGTGGTTCTCTACTTCCAAGCTGTTCCTCTGCTGAGCTAGAATTACTCCCCAATAGCAACTGAGTATTTATCACTTCCAGCTTCATGCTTAACTGATGCAGCTCTAAAATCTATCTTCTCTCTTCTCTTCACCTCTTTTTCCCCCTCTTTCTTTCCTTTTCTTCCCCTTAGCATCCCTTTCCCTTCTTTTTCTGAGTTCAGACTCCAGTGCCCCGTGCTAATGATGTCATGTTTGTTTATGGTCAGTAACCAAACTCTTCTTTCTATACCCAGATAAATCACATTTGTCCCATAAACATAAAACAGTTCTTATGTCTGTATCATTCCAATGTACTACAGCTTGTCACATTCAGAATTAGCAACCACTGTCTCACAACTCTGAGGCAGAGTCAGTTTCTCTTGGAACTCTGAGCAAACTTAACTCAGTACAAACTTCCCTATAAAAGGCCAAGACATTCAAATGATAGTACTCGGAAATCATTTTATTCTTCTAGTGCCATTGATGGTCAATAGGTAAAGTAGGAATTGCTACCCCCATCTTAAAGGTATTAAGACTGAGTACCTTATTCATGACCATCCCCTAAATATATAACAAAGCTGAGGACTGGACCTAGAATGAAGGACATTATACCCATTGAGCCAGTCAGTCAACAAGCAGTTATTAGGCACTTACTTTGTACCATACACTGTGCCAAGCACTGGTGGATAGAAGTAAGAGGATACAAAAGGATACAAAACTCATAGTAATGATATTTTTAGTTCTTAAGTGTAACCATTTCCTTAAAAATAAGGCAAAAATGCCATAGGTACTCACATGACAAAGCGGGATACAAGAGGATATAAAGAGGATACAAAATATGGCCCCCGCTCTCAAGAGGAGACAACATAGAAACAATCGTGTACATAAAAATATATGTTCAGTCAGTTGTGTCCGACTCTTTATGGCCCCATTTGGGGTTTTCCTGGCAAAGATACTGGAGTGGTTTGCCATCTCCTTCTCCAGCTCATTTTACGGATGAGGAAACTGAGGTAAACAGGATTAAGTGACTTACCTAAGGTCGTACAGCTCGTAAGTGTCTGAGGCCAGATTTGAACTCAGGAAGATGACTCTTTCTGACTTCAGGCTTAGCACTCTAGCCACCCACAAAATATATATGGAGTAAATAGAAGGTAATTTGAGAGTGAAAAGCACTAGCAGTATGGAGTGGGAGGACCTGAAAGGGCCTCCTGCCACAGGTCAGAATTTGAGTTTAAAGAAAGCCAGAGAAGCCACTAGGTAGAAGTGAGGAAATAGGGAATTCCAGGCATGGGGGAACAGCCATTGAAAAGTCACAAGTTTGGGAGATGAAGTGTCATGTGTGAAGAACAACAGGAAAACAGATAGCAGATTGTAAAGTATGGGAAGGGGAGTTGTTAAGGGCTTTAGATGCCAAGCAGAAGGTTATAAAACCTTCTTTGATCTTGAAGGTAACAGGAAGCTACTGGAATTTATTGAGAAGGGGGAAGGGCAGACATAATCTGATCAAGGCTTTAGGAAAATCATTTTGGCAGCCCAGTGGAGGAGTAATTGGCTTGGGAAGAGGCTGAATGCATGGAGACCAACCAGAAGACCACTGCAGTAATCTAGTTGTGAGGTAATAAGGGCCTGTACCAGAGGAGTAGCATTGTCAGAGAAGAGAAGAGGGCATTTATGAGATATATTGTGAAGGTAGAATTGACTGGACTTGGCAATAGTTTGGCTATGGAGAATGAGAATGAGGATTCAAGGATGGACCCCCCCCACCCAGGTTGTTAGATTGGGTACCTGGGAGGATGCTGGTGCCCTTAACAGTAATAGGGAAGTTTAAAAGGGGCTTAGGAGTGGCGGAAAGATAACGAGTTCTGTTTTGGACATATTGAGTTTGAAATGCCTATGGGACATCCATTTTGAGATGTACAAAGAGCACTTAATAATGTGAAATTGAAGTTGGTTAAATAGGTCTGGGAATCAGCTGAGAGGATGGGTGCAGCAGGTGCCAGGAGACTTGAAGAGGGAGGAAAAGGTTTGCATAGCTGCAGTATTGAGTGGGAAGCTGAGTTGATTAGGAAAGTGTAAAAGGATTGCCTTTCTGCAATGAGGGTCCCGTTGAGATTTGTAACAAAACTTTGTAGTGGACTCACTCATTATAGGTTGGTGGTTTTCTCCAGCTCCTTTCAGTAGCCTGTGAATAGGAGGGAAGGCAGCAGATTGTGTGGGTAATCTAAGACTGAGATTTGGCAAAGCATCATCAGTGATGCCATGGGTACAGGACAAAGGAGCAAGGCATTGGAATTTAGAGAATAGTGTAGAGTCAAATTGATTCACCGAGGCATCAAGATAGGAAAAGGAAAGGAATACAACTGGTCCAGGGGTGATGGCCTGAGAAAGAAATGAGGGCTGGAGGGATGGGAGATCATTATAAGTACATAGAAGGGAATTGAGGTTCTAAGGTAGAGGAAAAGATGGGATGATAAAAGTTTATGATCAGATAAAAACATTTTGGAGCTTGTGAACATGGAAATCAAGCACTTGTGGTGGCAAGATCAGGGGTTTGCATGATCATATTTGTGTAGCCAAGATGGAGTGAAGGAATGAATCATGGGAACTGAATAGATTGAAAGACTGGGAATTTAGGATGCTTGGGGGAGTAGTTAGTGTACTAACTCTTGGACTTTCTTTTTTCAGATAACCCGGGACTATTCTTTCCTAGACTATATCCTTGGAGGATGCCAACTTATGTTTACTGTAAGGATTTCTGATTATTCTTCTCTTCGCAGGGCCCAGTTAAGCTAGGTGACTCTTTCTTCTGAGATCCTACAGAGACAAAATGGACTGGCACCAAAGTAGTAGGAATTTGGAATAGACATCAGGAACACCTGCCTGACAAGTGACAACAGGGTCCAAGAAATTTAGAATATTGTCAGGCAAAGAAGACCCAAATTTATTGTGGTCCAGTTAGGTCTGAGGTCCTATCCCAGTTAGGAAATGTAGAATAGAGATATCGATTTGGTTTCTCATAGACCTGAATTTGTTAGGTGGAAGAAACTTAGTTAGGCCGAAGGAATCTTGAAGGCAGGAACTGGATGCCAGAGTTGTTCCTTTAAATCATCCCTTCCCAGGCCCACTGTGGTGGTAGGGAAACTTGATCAAGGCTGGCCCCTGGTTTGAGTGTAGACTTTGTTGGGAGGTGAGTTGGGGGGGCAGAGCTTGACTAGATGATGTCATAGCCTGGCCAACTGACCTGTAAGTCTTCCAGTGATTATCTCTATCAGATTCACCTGGTCCAGAGCCCCTTCCAGAATCTTACTTTGCAGTCCCATCAGGTCCTAAGAATGGAGCATGTGGGACAGTCCCCAGGTATCCTTAGGAAACTTTCCATCCAAGCGCCCTTTTTATATTACCAAGTCCCTCTTTCTCTTTCATTTTCTTTTTTAAAAATCTTTTTTGGGGGTAGGTGGCACAGTGGATAGAGCTCAGGCCTTGGAGTTAGGAGAACCTGAGTTCAAATCTGGCCTCAGATACTTGACACTTATGAACTGTGTGACCCTGGGCAAGTCACTTAATCCTGATTGCCTCACCAAAAAAAAAAAAAAAAATCCAAAAATAAATTTTTAAAAAAATTTTGAACGTAACAATCATCCACAAGTAGGAATATTTTAGCATACAAGGAGGATTGTATTGAAATTGAACTTCATTATGTATAGTTAGTGGGGTTTTTTTTCCTTTAGGTCTACTTTAAACTGAACACAGACTAGTAACAACACTGCCCTATTTTATGCCCTTTTTAAACTTGTTTTCTTCTGTAGGTGTTTTGTTTCTTTTTCATTTTTTATTGATGCTTTCTCTCTCTCTCTCTCTCTCTTTTTTTTTTTTGGCTATCTCTTGTTCTTCACTAACTCAGCCACCACCCAAATAGAAGCCTTGGTCACATTAGTATTAGTGAAACCAAATACATCAAAGCATTGGCTGTGTCTGAAAATGTATGTCTTATTCTGTACCCCTTTAATATTCCCTAGAGCTCTAGCCCTTCCCTGCCACCCCAGAACCAGGGGAGACAAGCTAGAGAGAGGAGAGGATGCCATAGCATTTCAGTCCCCATTTTGTTGTCTTGTAATAAGGGAAAAGGAGAGAGGGGGAAAAAAGGGGGAGAGTTGCCATGGAAACTGGAATGGAGTGCGGGTGGTTTTTTTTTTATTATATTCTCTTTAAGTGCTGTGTAAAGAGGCCTCAGTGTAGAGGGGCTGGTTTGGGTAGAGGCCCCTGGGAAGGAGGGAGAATATGGTAGATTGGCTTGATGGTCTTTAGAGGCTGAAGGCACGCTGGAGTTCTGGGCTAAGAAGGGAGGCCAGACACTGCTGTATCTTACATGTGTCCATCTTATTCCCTACAACAAGATGATGAGCTCCTTCCAGGGTAGGGACAATCTCATATACCTGCTTGTATTCCCCACCCCTCTGCAGTGCCTAGCACAGGCTTAGTAATCAACAGATCATTTTTGAATGAATTAGAACTGGCTACCTCCACCCCTACCCTGGCCCATTAGATACACTCTTAGCAAGCATCTTTTGGACCACTTACCTGTCTCCTCCTTTCCCTTGGGGATACTGACTCACTTTTACTTGGTGGAAAACAAAATTTGTCTTCCGAGTCTTCCCGGCGGCTTGGGCTCATGGCTTGGGCATTGTTTTGAATTTAGAGCAGGGAGAGTCCATTAATGTCATCATCAAACCCCCTGCAAGGTCCCTTTCTGTTCTATGACCCTGTGATCCTTCTGTCACAGTGCCATGTCCTAGGGATGGCCTACCTCTGATTTTGACAGAGAAAAGCATACCTAACAACCCCCAGATTCCAGAATGTGGATGGAGGGGAGTAATTTAGTGTAGTGCTCCCATTTTATCACAGGGAGATTGAGGTTCAGCAAAAGGAAGTGACTTGTCCAAATTAACATAGCAAATTCACTGGCAGAGCCAGCACTAGACTCTAGTTGTCCTGACTCTTGGGCCAGTGTACTACTGTGCTGGACGTTGAATCAGCAAGCGGCTGACAAGTTAAAACCATGTGCCTAGCACTGTGCCAGACACTGGGAAGGATACAAAGCGATATGAAATATAGGTCTTGTCTTCAAAAGGGTTATAGTTTAGTTGTTAAGAAATATACGAGGCAAGATTAATTAATAATACCAGGTAGGATGTGCCAAATGTCCAATAAAGGGCACAGATTCTAAGGGATATAGGAAAGAATTCAGAGGAGGGAATCATTGCTATGGGCTGGGGTGGGCAGGGAAGGTTCTGTGGAAAATGTAGGACTTGTGCTGAGCCTTAGAAAGTACAGGACATTGATAGTTGTAGGGGGAGAGGGGAAAGACATTCCAAATAGGGGAACAGTCCCTTGAGCAAAAATGACGATTTAGGAAATATTGAAGGTGTATTGGAGGGACAGTGGGGAGACAAGTGTGATTGGAATAGATATAAAGGAGGATAGTGGAAGACAAGGCTAGGAAGGAAGGGCCCAGGATCAGATTACACAGGGCCTTGAATACTAAAGCTGAGGAATTTGGGTGGGGAATAACTTGATTAAAACATTTTCAAGGGGTTTACTTACATTCTAATAGGGGAAAGAAATCATGTCCATTCAAATCATAGTAATGATCAGTCTGAGATGAGGGTTTGAATGGGACAGTTTCTTTTCTTCTTTAGGCTAAAAGGTGTTGATTGGGTCGAGAGAAGAAGGACTCAGAGGAGACCTCAAGGATAGTGGCAGAGGTATCCTTGAGGCTGTGTGTCTCATCACCAGCTCTTTCTCCTTACTTTTCCCTCCAGGTCGGGATAGACTTCACAGCCTCTAATGGGAACCCCCGAGATCCCTCCTCTTTGCACTACATAAACCCCATGGGCACCAATGAGTACCTGGCAGCCATCTGGGCTGTTGGACAGATCATTCAGGATTATGACACGTGAGTTAGGTCCCTTCACCCCACATCTGCCTGACTCACAAGTATCCTATCGAGGCACCTCCTTCTTTGTATCTAAGGTACTGAGTATATGTACTAAGACTGGTGCTCAGCAAAAATGTTTACTGTTTTAGTGATTGGCACTGTGCCATATTGAGATGAGCCTGGATGTTAGAGATGTTCAAGTTCTGGCTCTGCTCAATATCACTATAACTGTGGGACCTTGGTCAACTCACTTACCCCTTTTTCTCTCAAGTCCTTTCCTTTATAAAATGAGGAAGGAATGGTTACATGAACTGGCTGAGACCATGGCTTCATCAACTGCCAAGGGCTTTAGAGAGTGTAAATGACAGTACAGGTGCAATCAATGTTTGTGATGAGTATTTCCCCCTGAGCTTTCCAGTTGGAGGAGGGAACCAGGGTCAGAGAACCTTGGAGGGCAGAAAATTGGGGCTGAGGGGCTAAGAATGGCAATTGTTTCACATTTTGACAACAAGGGGGCATTATAGCAGTTCAACAGAGACCAATTCTGTTTCTTCTGGCTCAGACATTACCATCTTCCCAGTGTTAGCTGAGAGCTAAATTCAGGGCTCAGCTCCCTCCATAATCTTGGAAGGTATCACTTAGACAAAGCACAGGAGAGTCTCTTTACCCTAGGTGCCATTTCTGGCCCAGAGTGCCTTCCAATGCTTTTTGCCCCCAAAGAAATCAGACAGGGGCAGTGAAGTATGAATGAAGATTTCCAATGATTCCCTCCCCCTCCAATGCTCCCTTCTTCCCTCCCCCACCCATTTCACCTAGAATGGGTTTCTTAGGATCATCTTATTCTCTTTGGCTATTTAGGGATAAAATGTTCCCGGCTTTGGGATTTGGTGCCCAGTTACCGCCGGACTGGAAGGTAAGGACAAGTCAAGTGTGTGTGTTTTCTGGTATTGGTGTGGTACTGTGGAAAGAGCTTTGGCTTTGGAGTTGGTGATCTCTGATGTTTACATGTTTGATTGGGATCATTCACTTCACCTTCCCGGGCTTCAGTTTCTTCCTGTGGAAAATGGGGAAGAGGCTGATTAAATGGCCTCTAGGTCCCTTCCAGTTGTAGCTATACAATCCTATGTTGTTGGTGGTATTGGTGGTGTTGGTGGTGGTCCTGTGTTCTCAGAGAAAACCACGATCATTTCTCTGGATATCTCTTTGTGTCCAGGTTGAAAAGGTCCGAGGGCTGTGATCTCTCCATCTACAGCTTTCTTTTTTTTCAATCAATCAACATTTATTAAGCACCTACTATGTGCCAGGTACTGTACTAAGCACTGAGGAAACAGAAAGAGGCAAAAGACAGCTCCTGCCCTCAAGGTGTTTAATGGGGGACATAACAAGCAAAGAAATATGTCCAAACAAGCTAAATAAAGGATAAATAGGAAATAATTAGCAGAATGAAAGCACAAAAATTAAGAGGGTTTGGGAAAGGCTTCTTATAGAAGATGAGATTTTAGTTAGGACTTAAAGGAAACCAGAGAAGCTTGAAGGTAGAGTTGACAAGAAAAAGCATTCTAGACATGGGAGACAACCAGAGACAATGCTCAGAGCTGAAAGATAGTGTCTTGTTCATGGACTAGCCAGGAGGCCAGTGTCACTGGAGGAAGAGTATATGATGGAGAATAGGGTGTAAAAAGGCTGGAAAGGTTATGAAGGGGGCCAGGCTATGAAGGACTTTGAATGCCCGGCACATTTTCTATTTGATCCTGGAGGTGATAGAGAGCCACTGGAGTTTATTGAGTAGGGCAGATGATATGGTCAGACTTTTTCCACTTGGTTAATTAGACAATCAGTCGTTTATAGATTTTAATATGGGCCTATCTCTGTGCTAGATGCTTTGGGGAATACTAAAGAAGGAGACAGGTCCCTTTTCTCAAGGAGATTTCATTTTAGTTGAAAAGAATTGATACACACCTGAGAGACAGAAGACATATAGGAAGGATTATGGCCCCTGTCTTTAAATAGCTGAAAGTTTGTTGTTAAATTCTGGGGATTGGGTGTAGAGGGTAGGCTCTATCTGTAGTTCTTGAGGACTGAGGGCCCCATAATGGGTAGGGGACTGGCACCTTTGGACTGTCTCTGAGTGGCAGCCCTAGAATGCTTTGGCAGAGGGGAGCAGTATATTAATTTACCCAGCTGGCAGGAGGCAGAGAGCCTTTCTTAGGCAGGTTCCCCACCACCACTACCCCTTGCCTCTGGCAGTAGTATTTTTGAGCCCAGCACCAACATCAAGGCTGGGAGAAAAGCTCATAGACTCCCCACAGGTTCCTGAGTCCCTAAGCGGAGGGCAGCAAGGTGACACAGAGTCCTGGCCAAAGCTCACTGCTTGATTTCCCTACCCCTGCGTCCCAGGCCTCAAGTGATAGGGTTAGACGTTTGTTCTTTCTTTGGGTCACTCCTCCCTCTTCTCTACCCTCTAGTTCCCAAGCTCAGACTTTGAATCTCTTTTCCCTAGCTCTGGGAAAGAGGTTTTTACATGTTACTTCAGGGACCAGGCATCCCCTCTTCCTGAGCCCCAACTTCCTGCCAACTGAGCTGTGGGGTTGTGTGTGTGTCTGGTGAGAAGGAGGTTAGTGACTACCAGCCTTAACTTAATTACCCTAGGGGTGCCATTGCTGGATCAGTCAGTCCCCAATAACAAAGCCAGACCAGGATTATTGTAGAGCTCAGCCCACAATGATCTCTGAAGATAAGAGCCACACATATCAACATATCATGCTGGCAGCTCAGGATGCGCCTGTTGCTAGGCTACCGCCCCATGCTTTCAAAGAACTGAGCTGAATAAGATGTTTTTTAGCACACAAAAGTCTCATTGGAAATGTCAATGAACATCTTGCAAGGCAAAGAGCCCTGCCAGACGCAGGGCCCCCAAAAGCCCTGGAAAAAGGAGAGCAGGTGGGGGGGGGATTAACATCCTCAGGAGGAACTACTCAGCAGAGTTCTTTGTTATTTGGTCCACTGACAAAACAATAAATCAATGTGTCTTTCCTGAGTACTTGCTTTGTGCCCTGCCCTGTGCTAGGCTGTGATATGTGGAGGGGGACGACAGAAGAATAAGAAGATATAGACCCTGCCTATGAGGAATGTCTACTTGAGGAGATAGACAAACAAAACACAAAACCTTGAGAAGACAATTGGGGGGGAGGGTGTAGAGAAAAGAAACATGATTGACATCATTAAATATATCCAGAGCTGTCATGGAGAAGAGGAAATAGATTTGGTTTTTTTGTGGTTCCAGGAACTGAGATCCAATTCGAGGGAGTCATAGGGAGCTAGATTTGGGTTCAGGATAAGGGAAAATTTCCCATCCATTGGGCCATTTCAGAAATAGACTGGGTTTTTCAGTGGGTTAGTTAGCTTCGGTGGATGTTCTCAAATGGACGTTAGATAACTAACGGTTGGCATAGAGAGAAATTTCAGACTTGAAGTGAAGGTCAGACTCCAGTTAAACTAGAAGACCTTTGAGGTCCCTCCGTCAGGACCTAGAGCTGAAAGTGGCCCCAGAGGCCACTAGTCCAGCCCCCTGAAATAAAAAACCGGAAACTAAAGCCCAAGGAGTTGAAGTGATTTGTCCAAGGTTACCCAGGCTTAAGTGGTGGAGCCAGGATTAAGACCCAGGGCATTTCCTTCACTTGAAGGACCCGTGATTTCATCAGCATGGAAGCCCCGTATTGATTACAAACCCCACCACACCTTGGAAAATCCCACAAATCATAGATCCAGAGGTAGAAGAAACCTCAGAGGCCATTGAGGTCAACCCCCTCATTTCACAGATACTGAAACCAAGACCTAGGGAGGTCAGGTGATTGACCCAAGGTCACAGACTGTAAGTGGAAGACTGAGGCTTCAGACCCAGGTCCTCTAACTTCAGAGTCCGTGTCTCCCAGTGGTTGAAGTGAGAAGGGAAAGGCAGTAAGTCCCTTCAGTCCTGAATACTTAGAGGTAACAGGGAAGGATCAGAGCTAAAGTGGAAAAGACAGCTAGGTTCTCAAAAGGTCTGTGCTCCCTCCATTCTCCCTTTGTCCAGTTCACTAAGTATTCACTGAAAAGTAACAAGGTGGCTACAAGGGGAAAGAAGAGAGAAAAAAGAGCCAGTGTTTGCCTTTGTTCCAAAGAGGACAATAATTGTCATAGAGTATCTGAGCTGAAAGAGCCCTTAGAACTTGGAATGTTGGAGCCAGAAGGGACTTAGAGCTCGGAACGTTAGAATCAGGAGGAAATTCAGAGGCTGTCAGGTCCAGTCTTCCCCCATTGCAGGAATCCCCTTCACAGCCTCCGTACTGGGTGTTTATCTAGCCTCTAACCAGTAGGCAGCCAGTTAACCAGCAGCAGAGACTACATTACATTGTACTACATTAACACTGCATATGAATTATCCTCTTTGGGAGCATGTTTGTGGCAAAAGTTGTGTCCTAGCCTCGTATCTAATTGTTCTCCATAGCATGGGTCTGGAAAATATTCACTTTAGCCTAAATTCAGACTGAATTTGAAAGAAAATGCTGGCACAAAAGGGAAGGTCCCTGCCAGAGAATTCTTTTGCCTATCATCCAAGGATTGCCCATAGTATGAGAACTAAGCCTGGGATAGTACCACCCCTTCTATGATTCATTCTCCCATCCCTAAAAACATGACTAACCCAACTATAGCCTGGACACACCCTCTGCACAACTCTTGACCAGATCCCCTTATCCAGAAGCATTGTCCAGGTGCATGGACACACACCACCCTCTGTATTCTAAGAGCTTAGGAAAGTCAGAACTTATATAACTCACATACCAAGTGGCCCCTGGACCAGTGTGGGGTGAATGGAGCCATTGATTGTCTAGAGTCAGCAGGAAGTAACCCTGGGACAAAGGCTTGTGGCTCCAGTTCCCCATGGGACATAATCAGCTTGGCAGGGAAGTCAGGAGTTTGAAAAGTTTGATCAAGTTTCCCAGGTGACCCACAAGCATACAAAGAAGCATCTGATTAAGTTTGTAAGGTCTAGGCCTTCTTCTCTCCACCCCACTCTCCCAGCCAAGGAAAGGACTTTTCACTTCGAAGGTTATATATGGATGGAGTTCCTGGTCTTCTTAAGTGAAGAGATGGACAAAATTACCATCTTGCCCATGCTTCCCCAGAAATAGAGGGAAGGGAAAAGTCAAGGGAAAAGGTAATGGAAGAGTATATTAAAAAAAAAACAAACCCAACCCAGGAATTTTGATTTTGTTTCCCAGTTCAGAGCCATATTTCAGTTTGAATTGGGCTTTCTATCCCCCTAGTTTTTAGGAGAAGCCATCATCCTCAGGTGAGCTTTACTGGCCATTTATTCTTTGCCCTAGTTGGGTTCCTAAAAGGCTTACGGATTCTCATCGTAAAGGGAATGGGGAATGGACCGACTCCCAACACCCTGCCAGGCAGCCTGAACGTGACTTTACAAAAGCAGGAGGAGGGTGTTTGAGCCATCTGCAGAATACCCATTGCCCAAGAAGCTAGGTCTTTGCTTCAGCCTTGCCTGGGAGATTGATAAATGACCATGCCCCCTGAGAAGGACTGGGCTTTGAACTACGCAGACACCTACCCTCTCCCTCTGAAAGAAGCAGCTTGCGTTTAAATCATACAAACCTCTTTGGAAGCTAAGACACTTTTAGAACCAGGTACTAGGGTATTTAATAGAGAGGTACCATTGAAGGGAGGGCCTTTAAGGGTTAAATTCTGGTTATTTCCTTCCCATGTAGTCCCAGTCACCTCTTAGAGAGCAAATCCCCATGGATTTGCTGGATCTCCATCCCAGGTGGCCAGGGGATAGGCAATGGGAAGTAGAGAGGAAAGGGGCTACTATAATAGCAATTTTTTTGTCTGGGTTTCAGGTTTCTCATGAGTTTGCTATCAACTTCAACCCCACCAACCCCTTCTGCTCAGGTAAGTCCTAGGGATAGTCAGGTAAGTCCTAGGGATAGGATCAAATGAACACAAATCCAGTTTCTTAATCTATTGAAGGAGGAAAGATTTCTGGTTCCTTCCCTTTCCCATTGCCTCTTATTGGATTCTGTTTCTCTTTATGTCTCTTTCTTATCTCCCTGTGTCTCATCCATTAATAGAATCATTGAATACTCATTTTTTAATTAAAAAAAATTGGCCTGGGGGCAGCTAGGTGGCAGAGTGGATAGAGCTCCGGCCTTGGAGTCAAGAAGACCTGAGTTCAAATCCGGCCTCAGACACATAACACTTAACTAGCTGTGTGACTCTAGGCAAGTAACTTAACCCCAATTGCCTCACCAAAAAAAAACATATATATTGGCCTGCTGTATGCCAACATACCATGCTAAACACTATGGATAAGACACACAATTCCTGCCCTCATGGAATTTGCAATCTAATTAACCTGGATGAGACTTTAGAATAATAATAGCAACTGACATTGAAATGGCCCTTTAAGGGTTACAGGAATAAAAATATATAAATTTTTTTTTAAAGGGTTACAGGAACTTGAGTACATGCATGTTATCCCTTTTGATCATCACAGACCTTGTGTAGTAGGTACTAGAGGTAGTAATCCCATTTTACAGATGAAGAAAATAAAGCTTAAGGATGTTCTTTGCCTGTGGTCTGAAGGCTAGTGAATAGATGGGATTCAAACCCATGTCTCTCTTGGCTCCAGGTCCAGGGTTCTTTTCTACAACATGCTGCCATTACACTACCCTCTTTCTACTGTACCACACTCTACTCTGTGTTAACATCTTGGAAATTATTTTGTTGTTTACTCTCATTTTATAGAAGATGAAACTGGGGAACGTGGAGGGGGGGATTAGTTGTTCAAAGTTACATAATGAGTTAGATATAAAGCTGGGAGGAGAACCCAAGTTCCCTCATTTCCAGTTCAGCATTTCTCACATTATACAATGATGCTTCATTTATATCTGAGCCCCCACTATGTACATACATAGCACTGATCCTTCCTTCCTCCTCCCTGCTCCATTGTTTTCAAAGGCCACAAACAGAGCAGTTTTGTCTGGCATGATTCAGGCAGAAATGACAATTTTGTCTAGGATCTTGAGAGCTCTGAACACCCGCTGGGTGTCTTCTGTCACTAGGGGGTGAGGACTTTTGATGAGCACAGACAGGCAGCTGGAGAGATTGGTGCCAACTAGGAATACATTCTGTCCTTGTCTCTACCTACACCTCAGGATCTTTCATCATCTTCCTTGTTTTGTCCCTACTTCCTCCAATCCACCCTCCAGATTCTAAGCTATCCAGGGTTCCCAAGTCCCCATCATCCCCAAGAAGCAGGGAACCTGGGCCATAGATTAGGGAGAACAGCAAAGATAATCCTACTTTCCAGCTCATTTTAGCACTAAATGCAGTACCAAGTACATGGTAGGTACTCAATGAATGTTTATTGAGCTCAATAAGTATTTTATCAAGGGCTTACTAAGAATGGCCAACTAATCAAGCATTTATTCAGTGTTCATTGTGTACCACTAGGCACTGGGCACCCAAATATAAAAGTGAGACAGTCCCTGTCCTCAAGGAGCTTACGCTTTTACTGCTGCCCTTTGTATCAATCAGATGATGTTGATGTGATCTGTCTTTGCTGAAAAGACCAAGGTGCAGCCAAAAAAATCCTTTCCACATCGACCACAGAAGCTGGGTACCACTAAGAAAACTGTACCTTACTTGCATATACCAAGGTTTAACTCACATTACCTCACTTAATTCTCACAAAACACCAGTGACATAGGTAGGGCAGGTGTTATTACTCCCAGTTTTGCAGATGAGGAAACAAAAGTTCAGCTGTGATAAGTAATTTGCTGTAAGGTCACAGGGCAAGTTGGTGCCAAAGGCAGGCATTTGGAAGTCAGTCTTACCAATTTCTGTGGCAGTGTTCTTCCTACAAGATAAAACTGCCCCTCTAAATTATACTCTTAGCCTTTGCCCAAACTAGCTAGGAGACCACTAGCAAATCAGTTTTCCTCACTAAGTCTCAGTTTCTCAATCTATAAAGTAAAAAGGATTGAGAAGGCAGCATGAATAGTACAAAGGGCTTTGGAATTTGGAATTAAAGGATTTGGTTATGAGTCTTGGACTTACTACCACCTTCATGACCTCAAAAAAGTAACTTTCCCTGCTGGGTGAAGGTCTCTCATCTGTGAAATAAAGAAGTTGACCCAGATGACTCTTAAGATCCCTTTGAGCTCTCTACCTAGGAGTCTGTCTATTGCTAGATTATCCCTAAGCTCTTTTCTAGCTTTAATTTTTATGATTCTTAAAATGTACCCATGGGAGTGGGGCAGCTAGGTGGTACAGTGGATAGAGCACCAGCCCTGGAGTCAGGAGGACCTGAGTTCAAATGAGGCCTCAGATCAGACACTTGACATTTACTATCTATGTGACTCTGGGCAAGTCACTTAACCCCAATTGCCTCACCCCCCAAAATAAATACATACATACATACATACATACATAAAGGTGTGCCTATGGGTCTAATATCAGAGACTCAGCACAGGACTTCCAGGGATAGACTTCAGAGACCAAGAAAGGAAAAGGCAAGAGAGAACATGGAGAGATAGGGAGGCCATGCAGGAGATTAAACCCTGGAACATCAGAAGATGGTGGGTTTCAAGCCAGAGTGGTATATAATAATGAGACTGACTTTCTCGTAACCAAGATTGTACTCTTTCAGAGAAGAATTAGTTATGATCAGTGGCCATGGTCTAGAGGAGAGAGGTCTGGGATGGGAACCTATATAACTTCTTGGTATATATAGGTGGGAAAAAGTCAGTGTCCTGACTTTGGGAGAGGTGGGAAAGGCAATATCCTGTAGTAGAAGAGGCACTGGACTTTTGGAGTCTGGAAGACTTGAATTCAAATACTAACACTGGCTATGTGACCTTGGGCAAATGAGCTGTAACATTAAAGGTATGTCTTTGTTCTGACTTTACAAAACTTCGAGAATTTTATACATGTCAGCTACTATTACTGTTATTATTATTTGAGCCAGTTAGATAGCCCAGTGGATAGAGCCCTGGACCTGGAGTAAGTTCATATCCAGCCTTAGATACTTAATGGCTGTGTGACCCTGGTCAAGTCACTTAAATGCTGTCTGCCTCAATTTCCTCATCTCTAAAATGGGGATAATAGAACCTATGAGGATCAAATGAGATATTTCTAAAGTGCTTTGCAAGTCTTACAGTGCAATATACTGAATATACCTCTATGCCTCAGTTTCCTCATCTATAAAATGAAAGGGTTAGACTTAAAGGCCTCTTAAGATTCCTTTCAGTGTTAAATTTACACTCCTTTAAAGTCTTTGAGAAACGAAAAGGGGTGGGAGAATGACTTGCTCAAGCTCTCAAGAGCAGTAAGTCATAGAGCCAGAATTGAAATCTAAGATTCCAAATCCAGTGCTCATTTTGTTAGATCATGCTTCCTCTTTCTGCCTAAGAAATCAGGACCCTTCTAACTCAGAGAACTCAAGTGTTCCTGGGATTGGGCTTAGTTCCCATAGTAGGAGAGGGTGTTACTTATCTGCAAAGCGAGTAGAAGACCTGTCAGACTGTTCATCGAGTGTGCTTAAATAGCACACCCACACCAATGACTCCCTTGCTGTTCAAGCTGAGCAAAAGCACTGCTAAATATCCAGCCAGTTACATAACCTCGTGTGTATATGTGTTTTTCCCAAATTGTCAATACCTCTCCATCATTTTCCTGCAGAGTGTGTCGCTGGGGGGGTTAGTTTGGCATGTAACACAACTGCTTGTCTTCCCCCAGAGACTACAGATTGAGACCATTCTGACTCTATTGTCTGCAATCATAATAGAAATACTTCCAAATGCATACTTGGGGAAATGATCTGGCATTGAAACCTTGTGTCCCTCAATTACAAAGTCTGCCACTGGAGCTCACATTTCTGACTGAGTTAATTTTCCTAGAGAACAGTGTATCAGGGAAAACAGTTTGCTTGAGTCTAGTCTTGCCTTTAAAATAGAAGAAAGAACTAAGTAAGCTACAACTTTCCATAGAGATTATAGAATTTCAATGTCCTTATTTTGTAGGTGAGGAAACTGAGGCCCAAAGAGATAAAATATGACTTACCTAGGGCACATAGCTTTGTGATAGCTAGAGCTCAAACTAGGTTTTCTGGCTCCACAAGCAGTGTTCTTTCCTATGAACTACCCAGATTATCAATAACCTACATCTAAAACCTTTATTATGAACCTTTAGTTATTACAAAGCACATTCTACAGACCTGTGATCTTCCAATCTAATCCCAAGACTGCACTGATAACAGAAGTTTCAAGATGTACGTTAAGCAAATGTATCCATTAAGCAAGCAAGTTATGTTTACATTGGGTGTCAGCCGTGCTGTGAAGCGCACTTTGTAATTTAAATGGAGGAAGATGATTTTGGCTGCGGTGTGTAAGATGAATCGGAAGGAGCAGGGACAGATGGGAGGCAGTACAGAATGTCTCTTTTGACAGCCTGGATGGCAGCTTAGCAAATAGCCATTCATCCAGGGAGAATAAATGCTTGGGGTCATGGGTATAGGTGTGAAGTGGCCAGTATCTGACCAGCCTGACTGGCATTCTATTGCAGAAGCTGGGGCCACTTAAACAATTTTATCTTTTTTTTTAATTCTGAATTTAATACCAAAAAGGGAGACTATTTCCATATATAAAGTAGAACAGAAAAAAGATTATATGTTAACCAATGAATCTATTACATATAGCTTGTTTAAAAAAAAAGTATATAATAAATTTGACATGTGGCTTTGAGTTGTGCTACTTGCTTATGTTTCCTTTTGAACTTCCTTCTTTTTTCTGCATTTTTTGGAAGATGTTTCAATGACCTCCTTTTCTTTCTTTTCTTTTTTGGGGGAGGTAGGGGGAACACTGCTTCGAGCTCCCTTCTCTTCTCTCATCCCCAATCAAAGATAGAAAAACACTGGCCTTTGTAGCAAATAAGCAGTCAAGCAAAATAAATCCACACATTTGCCATGTCCAGAAATGTATGGGAAGAGGTGGCAGTCCTCTTAAGTCCTCTGCAGTCATGCTTGGCCATTGCATTGTGCAGAGTTCATAAGTCTTTGTTCAAGTTGTTTGTCTTTACAATGTTGTTACTTATAAAGTATAACTGTCTAAATTGTTCCTCTGGCTCTGCTCACCCCATATCAGTTTATACAAGTCTTCCCAGGTTTCTATATGAAAGCAGAGCAAACTTGGGGTTCAGTGGGAGGACCTTTAATGATGATGTCCTCATATGACAACTACTTTTAGTTTGTATTTTCATCACCTGGGAGTCAAGAGGCAACACAACATACTCATTCATTTCATCCACAAGCATCTATTAAGGCATTGTGCTAGGCAGCAGGGATGTGGTAAAACTGTGTGTGTGTGTGTGTGTGTGTGTGTGTGTCTGTCTGTCTGTCTGTGTCTGTCTGTCTAAGTTCCTTTCCTCAAGAAGCTTACAGCTTATTACCATAGGAGAGAGGAAAGCTGGCCTCGGAGTCAGGAAGACTGGGTGCAAGACTTGTTTCTGACACTATTAACTCCATGGCCAGAGTAAATTTCTTAACTTCTCTGTGCCCCAAGCATCTCTCTAAGACTACAAATGAACTGATAACCTGCATTAATGAGAGGACTGGCAGTTTTCACAGCAGGAGTTCCTTTTATTTATGGATCTAGACACAAAAACATGAGATAAATGCTAGGAATGTCTTATTTCATTCAGTGAACTCTCTGGATGGGGTGTTATTTCAAGCCATAGAGATCCCAGTGCTTCTCACGTGCTTGGGTCTTCCCTCATAACAGCTCTCTGTGTTTCAGGTGTGGAAGGCATTGCCCAGGCGTATTCAGCCTGCCTACCCCACATTCGCTTCTATGGACCTACCAACTTCTCCCCCATCGTCAATCATGTAGCTCGCTTTGCCGCTCATGCTACGGAGCAACAGTCAGCCATGGTAAATAATCAACTACACACATTCTAATGTTAGGAAAGATGGAGTCAGGTTGAAAGGGGAGCTATCCTGCCCAATGCCTTGTATCCCCCATTTCTCGTCCTCACAGATTCACAGGGATTAGGGCACAATCCAAACTTGCAGTATTAGCCCAGGTGTTGTGCAGTGAGGGCTTCAAGCCTTACCTGTCATCTCTGAATGACTTGGTCTTACTGGCTAGAAGGACCGGAGCAGCCAGAGCTCTGTCAGGATCCCACTTCATTGTTAAACTATGACCAGTAGGGTCACCTGGCAGTAGAAAAGTTTGGAGATAGAGGCTCCAAGTTACATCCCAGCTTCCTGTGTGAACAAGGACATTGGAGGTCAGCGGGGCAGGCATGTCTGTCTTTTCAATCACCTCTGTTATTGAAGAGCTTGTGACTTTAGGCATCACTTAACTTTTCTAGGCCTCAGTTTCTTCATCTGTAAAATGAAGGAGTTGGACCAAATAACTTCTAAGCCATCAGTCAGCATGATTTATTAAATACTGGCACTGTGTTAGGTGTGGGGGATACAAACACAAAGAATAAAATCCCTACTTTCAATGAGTTGACATTCTAATGGGGGACACAATAAGTACATTTATAAAATGTATAACATAAATATAAAATGAATATAAACATATAAGCATAAAGAGAAATATGAAGAAATAAAGGAAGCAAGGGACACTATGGAGTGGATATAAGGAAGGAGTGATTCCAGGCATGTGTCACAGCCAGTGCAAAGGCACAGAGAAGGGAGCTAGTGGGTCATGTGTGAAGTATAGGCAGGCCAGTTTGGTTCGGTTGCAGTATTATTTAGGATGTAGAAGGGGGAGTACTGTACAAGAGTCTGAAAAGATAGTCTAGGGCCATGTTGTAAAGTTCTTTCTATGCCAAAGAAGTTTATATTTGATTCTAGAAGCAATAGGGAGTCACTGTAGTTTACTGAGTAAGGGGATGACCTGCACTTTAGAAAAACTACTTTGGCCACCTTGTGTAGGATGGACTGGAGTGGGAGATACATGAGGTAAGTAGTCCAACACTACAAGGCTACTGCAATGATCTTTGTAATTTCCTCAAGTTGCCAATTGTGTGAGTGGAGAGAAGGGGTTGGATTATACAGATGTTGTGGCAATAGAATCAGCAAGATTTTTTTTAACTGATTGTATGTGGGGGTGAGGAGTAGTGACTCGAGGATAATGCCAAGATTACAAACCTGGGAGACTGGGAAAATTTCTCAAAATAGAGAAGTTTGGGAGAGGGGGAAGATTTGGAGGAGAAAATGAATGAATTCAGTTTTGGATGTGTTGAGTTTATCTCCAGGGCATAGTTTGAAATGGCCAGTAGGCAATTGGTAATACGGAACTAAAGCTCAGGGGAATCTGGAGTTAGACATACAAATTTATGAGTCCTTTGCATAGAGATGATAGTTAAAACATTTGGGAGCTGATGAAGTCACTGAGGGTAGAGGGAAAAGACGAGAGGGCCTAGGACAGAGCCTCCGGGAATACTAACAGTTAAGAGAAAATGATAATGAGCTAGTGAAGGAGATTGAGAAGCAATAGTCAGATGAGTAGGAAGGAAAATCAGTAGAGAGTACTGTCAGGAGATAGTACCCAGGAGGAGAGGCTGGTCAGCAGTATCAAATGCAGTAGATGAGACAAGAGGGATGAATGAGGACTGAGAAAAGAGCATTGGATTTGGCAATTCATATCATCATTGTTAACTTTGGAGGGAGCTATTTCAGTTGGATGGTGTGGGAAGCCAGACTGCAAAGTGTTAAGGTCTGAGAAGAAAAGTGGAGGCAGCAAATATAGACATCCTTTTTCAAGGAGTTTGGCTAAGAAAGGAAGGAGAGATAAAGGACAAGGGGTTAAGGTTAGGGCCTAGTGAAGGTTATTTAAGGATGAGAGAGATTTAGGCGTGTTTGAAGGTATGAGGGAAAGAATCAGTAGGTAGGGAGACGTTAAAGATTTGAGAGAGGTTAAAGTTCCAGTGAGCCTTTGATGCACCAAAGATGAGCTAGCTTTAGGTGTTCTAGCTAAAAGCATGACTTTTTCTGTCTTCTTTCTAAGCAGGTCTAACTGCAGGCTCACAGGCTTATTCCTTAGTAAAGGCAGCTCACCACTACCCTCAAAACACAGTATCAGCATGACGTGTTGATGGTAGTGATCAGCAGTGCAGAATCCAATCTTGGAGTGACTGGGTACGGGATGCGATGAGATCAGCAGTGTTCTGATAGTTGGTTTATGAACACAGTTCCTTTAGGCAAGAAGGTTCTTAACATTTTTGTATGTGTCATAGACCCCTTTGGCAATTAGGTGAAACCTTCTCAGAATATTTTTAGATACATAAAATACATAGGATTACAAAGGAAATCAATTTATTGAAATAGTTATCAGAACATTTTTTTTTAAAAACCAAGTTAATGGACCCCAAGTTAACTTCGGCTCTAGGCCACTTCTACCACTAGACACTCCAATAACAAACCAGTCCCTGAAATATGAAATGGTAATAGCATTGAGACCAAGTCCTTTCACAAACATAGAGGATGATGCTAGAATGGATCTTTAAAATCACCTAGTCCAATCCTCTCATTTTATACATGGGGAAATTGAGCCCAAAAGAAGGGCAGTCTATCAACAAGCACTTACTATGTGCTGGGACTCTGCTAAGCTCTGGGGAAATAAAGAAAAGCAAAAACAGTCCATAGCCCAGAAGAGCTCACGTTCTGATGGAAGAGACAACACATACATAGAGTATACAGAAGGTGATCTCAGAGGAAAGGGGTCATTCAGTCAATAAACATTTATTAATACTACTATGTGCCAAGCACCATAGCCAAGTCCTGGGGATACAAAGAAAGGTAGAACTGTTCCTGCTCTCAAGGAGCTCACAGTGTAATGGGGGAGACAACATGCAAACAACCATGTACAAACAAGCTCTGCACAGGATGAAGTGGGAAGGCACTAGCAATAAGAAGGATTAGGAAAGGCTTCATTTAAAAGGTGGAATTTTAGCTGGGACTGGAAGGAAGTCAGGAGGCACAGATGAGGAGGGAGAGCATTCTAGGCTTGGGAGAGAGCCAGTGAATGCCTGAAGGAAATGCAGTGGAGTATTTTGTTTGAGAAACAGCAAGAAAGCCAGTGTCTCTGGGTCACAGAATATGCTGGGGGTGAGGGAAGGTGAAAGAGGGACTGAGAAATGTCTCCTGAAAAGGGTAGGATGTAAGCTGAGTCTTGAAGGAAGCCAGGGAATCTAAGAAGCAGAGCCAAGTGGAGACAGTATTCCCAGCAGGAGGGAAAACCAAAGAGCAAGTAGAACTTTGGATAGTAAAATGCAAAGAAGGGAGTAATAGGGAGCCACTAGAGTTTATGGAGTAGGGGATGGGGGGTTTATAGTCAGACCTATATCAGGTCTTTGGAAGAATCACTGGCAGCTGAGTGAAGGATGGATTGGAGTGGAGAGAAGCTTGACACAGGGAGACGATTAGGAGGCTACTGGAGATGAGGGCCAAGGATAGATCCGACAATACTCAGTGGACATGATATGGATAAGAAAAGAAGGAAAGAAGACTGAGAAGGAGCAGACAGATGACAGGGGGAGAACCAGAAGAGAGCAGTATCATGAAAACCCAAGAAGGTGTTCTGGAAGAAAGGATGATCAACGGTATCATCTACTGCAAAGATACCAAGAAAGATGAGGATTAAGAAAAGGCCATTCGATTTGGCAATTAAGAGATCATCAGTAACTTTGGGAAGAGCTGGTTTAGTTAAATAATGAGGTCAGAAGTCAGACTGCAGTGATAGTGCCAGAGGTAGAACCTAGGTCTCCTGATTCCCAAGCCAAAGTTCTTTTAATTGCATTCATTAGATTTTTATTGATGCCTTTTGTTCCTTAAACTTTGATGTCTTTTGTTTTTATATTAGCTAAATTCCCAAAGAGCCATCTCATATAATTAAAAAAAATTTAAAGAATAAGAAAAAAAATCAGCAAAGCAGATCAATACATAAGAGTCTAAAAATATATGCAATGTTCCACACCTGTGAACCTCTCACTTTTGCAAAGGGGTGGAGGGAAGTATCTTCTCATATCTTTTCTTTGGAGCAATACTTGTTCTTTTTAAGTTTGCAACATTGACTTTTATGGTGGTTGCTGTATTATTGTAATCATTGTTTTCTTGGCTCTGCTTACTGCACTCTGCATCACTTCATATAAGTCTTTCCATACTTTTCTGTATCATTTTTTAAAACTCAATTTTATTTTCAGTTCCAAATTTTCTCCCTCCCTCCACCCCCTCTCCCTATTCATCACATAGTAGTCATCATTTCTTTTAGCAGAGTAACATTACATTCATGTACCACAATGTGTTTAATCATCACCCAGTTAATGGACATTTACTTTGTTCCCAATTCTTTGCTACCAAAAAATGCTGCTGTTAATATTTCAGCGTATGTGGGGATTTTCTTTTTAATCAGTGGCCTCTTTGGGGTATATACTTGGTAATATAATCTCTGGATCAAAAGGTCATGTTCATTTCCAACTATATCCCTTCTCACCCCTATTACAAAGATTAAAAAACAAAAAAAAAAGTCCAGCAAACTCAACTGATAACACTGATTGATGATGGCATAAATAGTATTCTATACCCATAGTCCCCCCCACTTCTACAACTGTTTACATTTAAATAAATGCATTATTTCAGCACGTAAAACATCCTAATTCTGTAAGTCTCCATCAGGTTTCTTTGTCCATCCATTCCCATTCACTTTTCCTTTTATGTGGTGGTTGTTAATGTGTACTCTCTTCTTCTAGGTCTGCTTTTTGAAATTTTCCATTATTTAGTAAAGATGTTTGCAGATTTCTTTATATTCCTTGTTTATTTTAATTACATCATAGCATTCCAGTGTGCCTGTTTCTCTGCAACTTCTTTTTAAAAATAGAAAAATTAAATATTTTATTGATGCTTAAGAAATCAGTCACTTTGCAATGGCACCTCCTCTTCCCCCACTCACCTATATAGATTTTTCCCTTACAATATAGAAATTAGGTAAGCAAAACAAACTAATAACAGGTTGTGCTTATAACTATACACCTAATTCCACATATATAGTCTACACCTTTCAGCCAAGGGAAAGAGTTATGCTTCATTATAGATTGCCTGAAATTGAGATCAGTTACCACATTATTCAGAGTTCTGATATCTTCCAATATTGTTTTCCTTTACATTATTGTGGTTATTTATGATTTATCATCTAAAGTCTAGTTTTGCTCACCTCACTCTTGCATCAGTTGTTTAAAAATTCTCTGAAATCATCTCTTTTTCATTTCTTACGGCATAGTTATGTTCCATTACTCATATACCATTCACATACCACAGTTTGTTCAGCCATTCCCCAGTGGCTGGGCAATCAGTGTTTCCAGTCTTGTGGTACCTAAACCCAAAAAGTGCTACCAGGAATATTTTGATCTATATTGCAAAGGAATATAGAGATCTAGATTTTGGAAGGGACCTCAGAGACTATATAGCCCAGCTCCTTGATTTTGCAGATGAGGAAACTGTGGCCCAGAAATGTTAAGTGACTTGCCCAAGGTCACTCAGGTAGTGAACATAAGAGGTGGGATATGAAGCTAGGTCCTCTGACTCCAAAGCCAGGACTCTTTTCAGTCCTCAGCCTCATGCTGGACCTTTTCTGTCTTTAACTTCTTGAGGGTATGTGCCTAATAGGATTTGCATGCAATTCAAAGGGTCTGAACAATTTTCTAGTATAATTTCAAATGGTTTTCTAGTATGGTTGGAGCTATTCCACCAACAGTGCTTCCCACAACCCCTCCAACCTTCATCATTTTTGTTCATGTCTTCTTTGTTCATCTGAGAGATATGAGATGAAACCTCACGACTGCCTCAATTTGCATTTCTCTTACAATTAGTGACTTTGGGTACTACGGTTGCTGATAGCTTGCATTTCTTCTTCTGAAAACTTGTTGAATTTGAGTCGTTTCTCCCTTACACCCCCCTCCCCCATCCTTTTATCTACCAGATAATCGCTTTAGTTTTTATATATTTGTATCAATTCCTCATATGTTGCCAGTGCTTATTCCACTATACCATGCTGACTCTCACTTGAGTTCATTCACATCTCCATGGGAATTTCAAAAGGGGCTCAGTGTGACTATGCCCATTTAATTATGCCTGAGGTCTTTACAGGTAAGAAGGGCTTGGAGGAGAAATGTCTGATGTAGATGTGGTGCTGATCTAGTAAACTGAGAGGAACCTTCATTTGACTGTACAAAGCAGGGGCACTATGTCCCAGGGAACCCAAAGCATCTGAGGATTAGGGGATGGGGTATGGGTGAACAAAGAAAGTTCCAAGAGTCAACTGGTCTTAACAGGCTGGGATCGTTAACCTCTGGGGACTCAGCCCCACGCAGAGCTTAGCACAACTCCCTAGATGAAGTCTTACAAATTGGCAATAACCGGTGACCATCTGTCAATGAGATGGCTCAGCTGCATCTGTTCCTAGGGCCTGCGGCAAGATGCCTGGTAGAGCAGGGATGTTAGAAGGGGGTAGGATAGGAGTGAGGGACATTGTCTTATCTCTAGGCCCTTCAAACCCTGCCCCACTTAATTTTCTTCCTGATCCCAAAAGGCTGTTTTTTGGTTTTTTGTTTAATCTTTCTCAAATAACAGCAGCATCTCAGAAGCCTTCAGACTAGCTATCCCTTTTATTACAGCCTAGGATCTAGCTCTGCTCTCATTACTAAGCAGCAGTCAGAGATCTGGGGCCAGTTTAGCTCCCCATAGCATCTATTTCCCAACTGGGGGAAGGAAAGGAATAAAGGAAGCGCTTGATTGAAGCCACCTGTGGTGGAATGTAAAGTGCTTAGCCTTAGCATGCTTCCAGTCCAGCTGCACCACTGACTGATCCATACCTGGATCAATGAATTTTGAAGATTGAGATATAGTGAATACACCAGAACTAGGCCACAAATTATCTTTGATAATTCAAGAGGCACTTTTAGATATTACATGGACCCAGTCATCATCACAAGCATCAATTCTCATTGTGCTGATAAAGCACAGGATGCTGGTTAATAGTACTTTCAACAGTGTTGGGTACACATGGTAGGTGCTCAATTAACATTTGTTGATTGGATAAATGAGTGAATTATCAAATATATGAATTGTTGATTGAGTGAACAACTTAAAATGGATTGTTGAATTGATTATATGGGTAGTTCTGGTTAACAAAATGCTGGGTAATAAGTTAATAATATTGCCTGCATCTCCTTGGGATCTGTGTGTATGTACAGCGCATGTATGTACAGAGATAGAGGACATCTGGTTGACCTCCTGAAGAACACTTTGTGAACCTTAAAGTGAGCTGCTAATAGGGTAATTTTCATTGCTCTTCTTATCCTCAGCTCTGCCTCAAAGCACTTACTTAATGACCACAGGCCCCCTGCTGAGCATCCTGGCACCATAGCCTGCCTAACACTAGCTACCTATGCAAAGGCACTCTATAAATGCTTTTTGAATTTAATTGGACAACATTACTTGGTGAAGCAGTCCAGCATATATGGTAGCAAGGAGGCTTTGGTCTCCTTTCATTTAACTCTTTAACAATATAAGCAGTTTGGTGCTATGATCTTGAAGGAAAAGGTCTACCAGGGGTAGGGAACCTGTGGCCTCGAGACCACATGTGGCCCTCTAGGTCCTCAAGTACAGTCATTTGGATTCAGTTATGTGCTGCTAGAGACTTACTACAGGGTATATAGAAGGGCTTTCTGGGGTCAGGAGTATAGCAAATTTTCTTCCCACTCTGAAAATTCCCAAGAGTCCAAGTACCCAAACAATGTCCTTCCTGGGCTGAGATGCCGCTGCTCCTTCTACTCAGAACCTGAGATCAGCTAGTCAACAAGTATTAAGCACTTACTATATGCCAGGCATTGTGCTGAGTACTCAGTATACAAAGAAAGGCAAACAAACAAAAAAGAAAACCATTGGGGGCAGCCAGGTGGCTCAGTGGATAGAGCACTGGCCCTGAAGTCAGGAGGACCTGAGTTCAAATGCGGCCTCAGAACAAAAAACACTTGACACTTACTAGCTGTGTGACCATGGGCAAGTCACTTAACCCCAACTGCCTCAAAAAAAAAAAAAAAAGAAAAGAAAAGAAAGCCATTTCCAGCTCTCTGGGAGCTCACATTTTCATATTCTAATGGAGAAAACAATATGCAAATAACCATGCAATGTACAGATGATATTGGTACATTGATCTAAATATATTTATATATCCATATATCCACATTGATATAGAGGGGTGTGTTTGTGTGTATACCACCTTCTGCAGGAGGCCTTTCCCAGTCTTCCCCCACCTCTCTATATAGTGTAAATAGAAGGAAATCTTTGTGGATCAGCACTAGTGGGGGGGATGGGAAAGGCCTCGTGTTGAAGAAAGCTAGGAGGTAAAGGTATTTCAGGCCAGGAAGGGGCATCCAGCCAGTACGGAGAGTGGAGTGCCTTGCAAAGAGCAAGAAGGCCAACGTCACTGGATTGTTAAGTGTATTGAGGGGAATATCAGACTGGAAAGAAAGGAAAGGCCCAGGTGGTGAAGGGCTTTTAAAGTTTTAAAATAAACTGGAGTTTATTGGTGGGGAGTGGGAGAATGATGTTAGGAAAATCACTTGGACAGGTGAGTGGAGGCTGGTTTGGAGTGGGGACACTTGAAAGACAGGGAAACCAATTAGAAGGCTATTGTAGTAGTCCAGGTGAGAGGTGTGGAGGGCCTCTATGGGAATGCTGGCTGTGTGAGCAGAGAGGAGAGTCTCTAGGAAAAATATTGTGAAGAATTAAAAAAAAAAAGATTTGGCAACAGATTTGAAATGTGGAGAGAGAGGAGTCAAGGATAAGCCTGGGTGACTGGGAGGATGGTGGCACCCTCAGCAATAATAAGAAAGTTGGGAGTGGGGGAGATAATTTATGTTTTATTATTTTATTTTTTTTCCTCCTTGGTCAAGAGAGTTAATATAAATGAAGTCTGTTCCACTACTTTGCAAGAGTAAAGAAAATTATGACCTCAAATTGGAATCAACTTCAACCCAGGGTTTATAGGTTCTCCCATATCAGTCTTCAGCAGCTACAACCCATCATCCCCCTGCTAGATGCTTAAATAGCTGTGATTGGAGACAGGCCAGACTCAGCTCTGCAGCTGCCTAGGAGAAGCTACCCTTACTAGCTACTAAGTGTCTGAGGGAGGATTTGAACGCAGGAACGTGAGTCTTCCTGACTCCAGACCCAACACTCTATCCACCGCACCACCTCTCTTGCCCTACCTAGAGGCTGAGGACCCCCCAATTCTGGATTCTGTGGATCTGCGACAGTCTTCCCCTTTTCTCTTAAGCAGCTGTTTTGCCCATTCCCTGCTACTGCAGATACGATGCTCAGAATAAGCGTGTTCATATTCCTTTTGTTACCATCTTGAAGACTGCATCTCCTTGCCAAAATCTTACAGGATCACAAAGGCGCTATGACCTTCTGGGGCATGCAAGACCAGCCACTTCGGTGGGAGGAAGGTCACACCTCATCCAGATTCTGTGGTTCGGTCAAACCCGTCTTCTCGCTCTCCCCCACACAGTGTCTTTACTATGCCCACACTCCCATACTGAAACTCTCCTCACTCTCACTTTTAGCAGCCTTTGCCACCTTCAGAACTCTGCTCAAGTATCACCTTTTTTTGCCAGAAGCCTAGCTTTATCTCTCCCAGCTGCTGGTGTTCTCCCCTCCCCATTCCCTTGAATTTATTTGTATGTACCTATTTGTGTGCATGCTGCCACCTCTGTCTTTTTTTCTGTCTTTGTCTCTCTGGATCTTACATAGTGCCTGGCACATAACATATCATCATAACTCATTTATACAGCACTTTACACATATTTTTAAAATTTGATCCTCACAACAACCCTATGAAGTGGTACAAATGTTATTATCCCTATTTTATAAATGAAGAAACTGATGTTCAGAGAGGTGAATAACAATAATGATATTTAGATAGCCTTTTAAGGTTTGCAGAGTGCTTTATAAATATTATCTCATGATCCTCATAAAACTCTTGAGAGTTGGATGCTATTATTATTCCCATTTAGAGATGAGAAAATTGAGTCAGAGGTTAAGTGACTTGTTCAGAGTCACACAAATAGTAAGGCTGGATTTGAACTAGGGCCTTTCTGACTCCAAGCCCCCGGTGCTCTATTCACTGGCTAGCTGTCTCTTAAGGTAAAGTGACTTGCCTGTAGTCACACAGCTAATCAGCATGAGAGACAGGATTCAAACCCAAGTCTCTCCTGATTCCACATTCAACTTTACTATGCTTCCTCAAGAGGCAGGCTGTTTCTGGCTTTCCCCAGAGTGGAGTGTTTTCATTGATTTGCCTCAGTTATATACATGTGGGTAATACACAGCCAACCTCCATCCAGCACCAATTTAGGCTCCTCTAGCATCAGCTAAGGGGCCACTAGGTGGCTCAGTGGACAGAGTGTATCAGGAAGATTCATTTTCCTGACTTCAGATTTGACCTCAGGCATGTACTAGCTGTGTGACCCTGGGCAAGTCACTTAACCCTGTTTGCCTCATTTCCTCATCTGTAAAATGAGTTGGAGAAGGAAATGGCAAATCACTCCAAGAAAGAGAGTCGGACACAACTGAAAAGAATTAATGACAACAAAGCATCAGCTAATAGGTTTTTTTTTGTTTTGTTTTGTTTTTTGGTTTTTTGTTGTTTTTTTTTTTTTTTGGGGGGGGTAAGGCAGTTGGTGTTAAGTGACTTGCCCAAGGTCACACAGCTTGTACTTGTCAAGTGTGGTCTGAGGTCGGATTTGAATTCAGGGCCGGTGCTCTATCCACTGCTCCACCTAGCTGCCTTGCTAATATGTTTATAGGGAAATGGATCCAAGTGTGGTGGAATGGAAAGAACACAGTACACTAAGAGTCAGAAGACCTGAGTTTGAGTCTTAGCTGTGCCAATTACTGTTTGAACTCAAGAAAGTTACTTAATGTCTTTAAGTTCTTAATTTCCTCCTCTGAAAAATAAGATGGAAGTGATGGTCTCTCCCATCTCTGACTAAACCTAAACTAAATGTCTGCAAGTTTAAAAATTGTGTCTTTGTGTATATTACACACACATATATACAAACATGAATGATTTTCAGATTATCTACTGCTTTAAATTATCCACCCTATTTTGGACTCTCCAATGCTTCGAAATTTCCATTCCCTGCTACCAGCACTGATAATTAAAAGCTGGCTGATTTGGCCTACTTTCTGTCCTCCCAAACATGTCCTGTGCTCTCCTACCTCTATGCTTTTGTTTGTCTGGTTTGCTGTAACACACCCCACCCCACCCCCTTTGTGAAATTCCTGTACTTTAAAAAAAAAAGACACAAGATATACTTCCCAACCCCTAAAGTATGTTCTCTGAAAACAATTAAGCAATATTTAACAGCAATTGTGATTTCATGTCACTTTCCATATGTTATATAGCTTACTGATACCAGAAAGGAAGGATGTGGCATAATTTTTGAGAGTAGAACCCTTTGATTCTGACTTCCATAACAATGATTTTGTCCTAAAAATATCACAATTATATACATATAAAATCTGTGCTATTGGTATGTATGCCTCCTTTAACTCTAAAGCTAAAAACTTCTGGGAAGTTCCACCCCTGCCCCTTAGACTAGACTTTACTAGATTTGTAAGAATCCCTGAGGGCAGAGACTACATCTTATCCAAACTGTATTGCACCTAACACAATGTTTTACATATATGTGCTTAATAGATGTTTGTTGAACAGAAGTTAATGGAGTGAATTGGTAACTGTCTTAGCAGCAGTAGTAAGGTTCTTAGTTTGACCCTTCTAAATGGACCAAGGTTGGCTGAATTCTGTCTTTGCCTGGGAAGGACTGGTCCTCATTGTTCGTCGCTCAGCTTCCTGGAGCTGCAAACCAGTGTGTGTAGTGGAAAAAGCAATGACTTTAGAGTCAGAAGACCTGGGTTCAAATCCTGTCCCTTCTACTTGTTTGACTTTGGGCACATCACCCCACTTTTTAGCACCTCAGATTCCATGATCCTTCAGAAATTCCTTCTAGCTCCACATCTACAATCCTGTGGCCCAGTTTCCTATTTATTCCCAGGACAGCGAAATGGTCTTCCTTGTCCCTGCCAAGCAGCTCCTTAGTTAAAGAAGCTGCTTTCTTTGCCTAAAACTTGATCATCCTGTGGCAGGCAAATGTGAAGCAAACACAGTGAATTTGCCTTTTAAAGTTAAGGAGCCCTGAAAGACAAGGACTTAGAAGGGGTAACAGGAAAGGTTGTTTTTGTTTTGTTTTGTTTTGTTTTTTAGAGAAATCTAGGTTAGAACCTTGGGGGTCATCTAGCCCAACCCCCCATATTACAGATTGGTCAGTCTCTTCTCTTTTCAGACCCAACTTTGCTCATTACAAGTGCCTTGTAAATAGAAACAGCATGGAACAGTGGAAAGATCACAGGACTCAAGTCCTGGCTCTTCCCCCAATTAGCTGTATAACCTTGGGCAAGTCATTTCCCCCCTCAAACCCTAGCTATAAAGTGGGAATAATAACTTATAGGTGGGCTATAAGAATATAAGAATAATATATGATATAATATAATAATAATATATAAGAATCAAGTAAGGCCCTATATATGGTGAAGTGCTTTGCATAATGCAGTATTAATGAGCCATTACTAATTCAGATTTGAAGAGAAAGTGGCAAAGAGTAGCAACTTAGGCTCAGAAAAGAGCTGAGAGAGGAAACTACCCTACTCCATTCAGTCATTTTCTGGGCCTGGGGGCTGCAGGAATTACAAGTAATGTTTCCATGGCAACAGGTCATGCCATCACAAAGCCAGGCTGCTGCTTCTTCAAGGGCCTTCCTTGAAAGAGAAATCCACAGGAGAAAAGCCTTGAAAGGGAAGCAGGTGCCCCCTCTGGTTTTGGGGTTGGCATCCCTTCCTGGGAATATGGAGAAAAGTGGGTTGGTGAGGAGAAGCTTAGAATCAGAGTATTCAGTCTGGCAGGGGCCTTCATCCAACCTAACCTCATTTTACTGAGCTTTATAGATTTATAACTAGAAGGGACCCTAATTAGAGGGCACCTAGTTCAGCTCTGTTTTACAGATAAAGAAACTGAGGGTCAAAGAACTTTGGATCAGTCCAAAAATGCAAATGGTCTGCCTTCTAGCAGGACTACACCTAACCTATCCTCAATAAAACTATGTGTGCCCCGTCCTCTAAGGAAAAGGGCTTCCCCAGGCTGCTGTATAGAAACATCACATTGAACCCTTGCCAGTCAGAAATCCTTTCTTGTTCAACCTAAGTCTTCCTTGCTGCAGTACAGATTCGTCTTACATCCTCCTCTTTCCAAATAAAACAGCTGTCGGTCTGACTTGCTGTACTTTCTTCTGGGGTCTTGGAGCTAGTGTCAGAGTAGGGCAGTGTCTACATTGAAACTAAGTAGAAGGAAAATGGAACCCCTAAGTGGTCTGACTCGAGTCTTACGGTGGACAGGTAGGTAAACATTGTATTTAACATCCCCAACATGTACATTTTTAGGCCTGCTGATTACACCTCAGCAGCATCTCTCCAAATATGCCTCCTTCTCTCTTCTGACACTGCCACCACTCTGGTGCAGGCCCTCATTACCCCCTACTGGACTATTGCAATAACTTGCTGGTGGGTCTGCCTGCCTCATCTCGCTTCAATCCATCAGACACCAAAGTGATTTTTCTAAATTGAAGTTGCAGTACAAGTAGTCACTCCCCTCCTCAATAAACTCCGATGGCTCCCTTTTGCCTCCAGGATCGAATACAAAATCCTCTGTCTGGTGTTCGAAGGCCTTCATAACCTAGCCTTCTCCTACATACTTCTTGATCATGTGACATTGGCCTCCTGGCTGTTCCACAAACAAGACATTTCATCTCTTAGTATCTTCTCTGATCCCCCATGCTCAGAACACTCCCTTCCTCATGTCTACCTCCTTTAAGTCTCAACTAAAATCTCATTTTCTATGGGAAGTCTTTCCCAATCTCTCTTAATTCTAGTGCTTTCCCTCTGTTGATTATTTCCTATTTATCTTGAGGATAGCTTGTTTGTATAGATTTGTTTAAGGGTTATCTTCCCAATAGATTGTGAACTCCTTTAGGGCAAGGACTGTCTCTTAGCATAGTGCCAGGCACACAGTAGGTATATAACAAATGTATATTGACTGACTGATCTTTATGTATTAAATAAATTACAAGCCCATACCTGGTCTCTGCCTACAGATAAAAATGATTCAACAGACATTAAGTGCCTACTGTAAACCACTGTAAGGCACTGTGGTAGGTAGGTGCTGAGGATACAGAAACAAATGAAGTGGCAGTGGGTTACAGCATGTACACAGATAAAGAAATAGAAGATAATTTGAAGTAGGATATGACCTCAGTGACCTCCAATTCCATCAAGCCATCCATCACCCCTGCTCCGGCTTCCCTCCCTTCCCAATCTTGATTCTTTAATTATCCAGTTCAGCTCTCCTATTAGCTCCCTTGTCCTAAAGCTACTCATGCCCTATCAAATCCCAACCCTGAATTTTTCCCACTCTCCATCTCCATTCCTATTCCATTACGTGACTTGCTACTGAATAGAACTGATGCAACTGTGCTGACTACATCCATTATAAATTTGTTAATCTAATCTCACCTGGGTCCTCACTAAATGATTCTCTCTCCCACTCTCCTGAGACCCCCCCTACAAATGCCTGCCTCACACTTTACTAAGAAAATCGAGGCCATTCGCTGCCAGCCCCTACTTCACAACCCCTTGATCTTATCCCCCTTTCATTCCATTCTGATGAAGAGGTGGTTCTTCCACTAAGGCCAAGCCTTCCACACATAACCCCTGATCTCATTCCATCAACAATTATGCCCCTCCCCCAATTCTAATCTTCAGTCTCTGTCTTCTTCCCTATTGCCTACAGTCACTCCTAAGTCTCTATCCTTTAAAAAAACAAACAAAAAACACTGTGTCACAGCCAAACTAGAAAAGCTGTTTATGCTCATTTTCTGCACTTCCACTAATTTCTTCTCAACTCTTTGTAGTCAGGCTTTGAACTTCATCACTCAATTCCTCTCTCCAGAGTTACTAATGATCTCTTAAAATGCCAGATCTCAAGGTTTTTTCTCAATCTAGTCCTAGTTTTCCTCTCTGCAGCATTTGATGCTGACCACACTGTCTTCTCTGGGTTTTTGTGACACTGCTCCATTCTAATTCACCTCTGTTTTTCTGTTCTTTCTCAATCCCTTTTCATGGGTCATCATTCATGTCACATCCCCCAACGGCTCTGTCTATGCTGGACCCTCTTTTCCCTCTCTGCATACTCCTCTTTGATGAATGCATCAATTCCCATGAGTTCAAATATCTCTATGCTGATAAGTCCCAGATCTACATATCCAGTCCTAATCTCTCTCCTAAGCTCCAGTCCTATTATTATGAACTGTCTGTTAGATATTAGATGTATCACAGACACCTCAAACCCAGCGTATGTCCAAAACAGAACTCATCTTTCCTCTAAATCCATCCCTCTTCTCTATTTCTGTTGAGGGCATCAATCAGTTAACAAATCTTATTACTTCTACCTTTATACTCTCTCCCTGGATCCATTCTCTCGTCTTTGCTCTCACAGGTTCAGGACCTCTTCATTTCTCACCTGGAGTACTCTAAGAGCTTATTCATTGATCTCCCCGCCTTGAGTCTCTCCCCACTCCAGTTCATCCTCCAAACAGCTGCCAAAAAGATTTTCCTCAAGTGCAGGCTTTGCCATATCAGTAAATTCCAGTGGTTCCCTATCACCCTTTAGATCAGCTGTAAACTCCTCTAGCATCCAAAGCTCTTCACAACTTGGCCTCTTCTTACCTTTTCAGCCTTATATACTACTCCTCTTGTTACACTCTATAGCCCAGCCAACAGCCTCTTAAGGTTCCTCATACAACGCTGCTTCTCCCAACTCCGTGCCTGGAATATACTCCCACCTCCTGAAACCTCTTTACTTTAGTTTTCCCTTAAAGACTCAGCTCGAATGTCACCTTTTTCATCCTTCTTGATCTCTCAACTGCCAGTGCCTTTCCCCACTCCAAATTACGCTCCCCCCCCCCCACATTTTATTTCCCCAAAATAGAATGTAAGCTTCTTGTGGGCAGGAATTGACTCACTCTTGACTTTGTGTTCTCAGTGTACATGCTTAATAAATGATAGATTAATAGTAAAGTACTAACAACTGGAGGGATCAGGAAAGGCTTCATGGAGGAGATAGCACCTGAGCTTTGAAAGATTGACATTTTAAAATGGACAAAAATTACTGTTTAACTATGGGGCTCATTCTATAGACGCTATGGAAAGTAAGAAAAAAAAATAACTAATGCTCTCGAATAGTCAGAAAGTTTCATAGACAAAGTGGACCTTGAGTGATAAATAGTGCTTAGCTCAGTGGAAGGGAAAAAAGAGCATTGCAAAAGGGGTAATGGACCACCTAGAATAAACAAAAGCAGAGGTGGGAATGGATTTGGCTGCTCTGGTAGGGATTGGATCACATTCCCAAGTAACTACAGAAGCCATGAAAATACCACCAACTCCAGAGTTTGAGTAGGAAGAAGGTAAGTATGTGGGGAAGGGGCAAACTGGAAATAGTTAACTGTCACCTCATTCATCTTCCTTGCAGCAGTATTTCATCCTCCTCATCATCACTGATGGAGTTATCAGTGACATGGACGAGACCCGTCACGCAGTTGTACAGGCTTCCAAGCTGCCCATGTCCATCATTATTGTGGGTGTGGGCAATGCTGACTTTGCTGCCATGGAGTTCCTGGACGGTGATACCCGTGCTCTTCGTTCCCACACTGGCGAGGAGGCAGCCCGAGACATTGTGCAGTTTGTGCCCTTTCGGGAATTCCGCAATGTGAGCCTTGGGCAGGGGGAATCTGGGAAGGACAAGGGGCACCAAGGCAAAAAAAATACATATAGAAAATAAGATTCAGACATCAATGTTGGGATCGTCTACAAAATAGAGCAGTGGGTGTAAAGTCAGGAACAGCTGGGTTCGAATACCTTCTCAGATACCTACTAGGTATATGACCCTGGGCAAGTCACTTAACTCCTCTCAGTCCAAGGTTCCTCATCTGGAAAACAGGTATATCATCTAACTCACAGGATTATGATGAGGATCAAATGAGATAATATATATAAACTGCTTTATAAACCTTAAAGTATACACAGTTTTAATTATTGCCATTACTCGACTATGTTTCCTTCCTGGTCTAAAGTTCTATGATTCTATTTGGTCCATTTATACAGTGTCACACCTAGAACAGTCCTAAGTCCATCTAAACTAACTTCATTATACAGACAGGGAAACAGAGGCTCACAGAAGCAGAGGGACTTGGTTCAAATCGTAAGCTACTCGTTGGCTAAGCTGCGGCTAGAACTCAGGACTCTTTGACCTTTAGTAAATAATGCTCTTCTTATTTATTACACTAACCGTCAGTCATAGAATCATTGGCTCTAGAACTAAAACAGAACCTTAAAGATCATTTAGTCCAACTCCCTCAATTTAGACATAAGAAAACTGAGGCCAAGAGAGGCAAAGTAATTTATTTGCCCAAGATTTCACAGGCAGCATTGAGGTCTTACTGTATGCCATGCCCTGTGTTTAGGTGGCCTTGGATGATTAAAAGAAATATTGGATAGCTTAGTTTTAACTGCAGGAACTAAGGCATAACCTTGTGAAACACTTAAAGGATACAAATAACACCACAAGCATTTTTAAGCACTTGCTGTGTGCAGAGTACTGTGTTACGCATAGAGGATGCAAAGACAAAATGAAAAAGTCCCACTCTTCAAGAAGTATACATTTTCCTGGGGGAGGGGAAAGAATACATGTTCCAGATAAGTATATACCTAATAGTCTGAAGAGGAGGGGGAGACCATTAGTGACTATGATAAATGATAAAGTGTTAATTGTGTAGTCTAAGCAATAAGTACAATAGGAGTTAGAAAAAGGAATTGATTCATGTGGTCTGAAGATTTCCTGGAGATGGCCCTTGAAGGATGGGTAGGAAGAATCTGGATAGGCATGAGGGAAGGGAGAAAGCACTCCCTGTGTGGAGAACAGTACGAGCAAAGGTATGGACAGTAAAGGAATGATCCATGGCATACTTCACTGGAAGGGATGTAATGGAGAATAGTGAGGTAGGGCCCACTATAGAGGTATATGGGGTAGTATAGTAATGGCCAGTCATCAAGGTCAGAAAGGTGAGCAAGGGGCTATGGATACTATAGATCTAAGAGATGGATTAGATACAGTTCCACATTTGGGTGATTACCTCTGAGACTCCTCTAAGATAATAACTTTTTACTTTTGCTCTGAGAAGCCACTTGTTGGAAGAAGCAGTGCCTCCTGTCATCCTAACACTGGCTTTTCAGGTGACACCCATATATATGATACATGTGATAGTGGTAAATGACCTTGGGATCCCAGGGTTTGCGTCTAGGTCTCTGCGTGTAACAGTGGCACAGGTCTATTTCACAAGGCCAGAGACCCACGGAGGAAGCTCAAAGGTGAAACCTGCTCTGCTCCCTACTGCTCCTCTCAACCTCCCATTCAGTGAGCAGGCCTTGAATGCCTGTGTCATTTTAGGTCGCTTATACTTTTGTACGTGTTGTATGTGTACTTTTGTATGTATAGATGGCCTTGTGTGAGAGACTTAAGCACCAAGCCAAGCTTCCCTTTCTCTTCCTTTAGCTCTCCTAGAAAACTTACTTGCCAAAATATAGACCTTTCCCTTCCTTCCTCCCAGGTGTTCTTATCTTTTTATTGTACCCAATGGCTGGGGGTTCTCCTTAGGAGTTCTCCATAGGAGACTCAGAGTGATAAAAGACCAGCAGAATTCCTCCAAGATGCTAGAGGTGGGAAGGAAAGGAATGAGAGTACAGGCAAGAAGTAAACATTATTTGGTTTTATTTTTATTGATATCTTTAGTTTACATCACCTTTATTCCCCAGTATATCCTTCCCCATCTCCCTTCTCAGTCATGCCTATAGCAAAGAAGAAGAAAAACAATTCAGCAAAAATAGTCCACATATCAGCCAAGTCTGAGGTAGATTTCCACACCCATAGTCCCCCCACTTCTACAAAGCAAGGAGGAACATTCTCATTTATTCTTTAGGACTACACTTGGTTATAATTTTGCAGCATTCAGACTTGTTTTCAGTTGTCCTTTCTGTTTACAGTCTTCATGGACCACCATTTCATGACACTCCTCTGTTATAAAACGACCCACCCAAGAAGTCACTAATCCTGCCTTTTCTCTCCCTATTGTCCTCCAGGCACCAAAAGAAACCTTGGCTAAAGCTGTGCTGGCAGAGCTGCCCCAGCAAGTCGTGCAGTATTTCAAACATAAAAACCTGCCACCTAGCAGCTGCGAGCCTGCGTAGCCTCCAGCAGCCTCCTTTCCCCTCAGACCGGCATCAGCATGTCAGCCAAACTTCATCACAGTTCCCAAGGAAAGCGCACGTGCACCAGGCTTCCTCACTGCTGGTTTTTGTTTTTGTTTTGTTCTGTTTTTTTAAAAAAACAAATCGGCCTTTTCATTTTTTTTTTTTTAAAAACAACTGGACACTCTCCCCAACTCTCCCAAACACAGCTGGGTTTCCTTTTTCAAATTTGCCAACCCTGATGATACTAACAGGCCACACAGCACCACTCCTTTCTCCTCCCTACCACCATTTTCAAGTATTGAATGTACTTTGTATAATTTTAGTGGAATAATTATAAAAGAGAATAAATTTTTACAATCAAAACTTTTTTTTTCCGAGCAACTAGCTATATATGATAAAAACAAAAGGTGTATCCGTTATGTATTTGTGTTAAGCCTATACCTCTCTCATGTTCTGTTCATTTTTATACTGTGTATATGTTCTATTTGTTATACTCAGGTTAATAAAGAAACTCAGACATTCCATGAAAGCTGCTTTCCTTGGACAAAGTCTGGGAGGTTAAACATCTGAGAAGCCAAGTTCCAATGTAGCCTGTTTTACTGTATGCAGGCCCTGGCCTGAACCTCCTCACTCTGGTTTGTACAGGGTCCGTCTCATAATTTCTGTTTGAGGAATATCCTCAAAAATGGCTCAAACTGGAAAAAGGACCACACCCAGCTCCAGGACAATCATTTTGACACTCACATGATAGAAACAGTAAAAGAACCATTCAAGCTCATACCTGCAAGTGCCTCATTCTGAGGCTGGTTCTGGGGGAGAGAGGGTCTTGGAAGCCTGCTGATGAATCTGAGGAATGCCATATCCACCCTAGTGTGTACAGCATATGTCCATCCTACAAAAGAAATCTTTTGCTTCCATAACTCTTTCCCAGGGTTAGTGCTGATTTTTACCCTTAAAAGCCGCCATCTACTGTATGGTGTTTCATCTTGAACATTCAAAGAGGGTCCTCACAAGAGATAACTAGGGGAAGCCCTCCCTGTGGAAGGGCAGCACCTTAGCAAATGGGGCAGGACAGCTGCAGAGCTGGAATTCATCTCCTAGAACTGGGCTATTTGTTCAATGATCAGACTTCCCTTAAGATTGTTAATGGAAATGTGCACATAACAGGTTGTTTACTCACTGATTATACAAGCTGTTGGGGGGCAGCTCTTTAGGAAAATGACCTGATCCAAAAAATAGATCATAACTTTCTCATTGCAGGTGCTTCCTGCAGTTGGTACTTCCTGCTTATGACCACCAAAGCCTGTCAGAACCCAGTGAAGCTCCAAATAATTCAGGAGGGCAAACCACAGTCCTAAAATAAAGACACCATCCAGGACAGCTGGGAAGTGTGCATTCAGAGCTGTAAGTTAGCTATCTTATTGCTTATGGACAACAGGAACTAGAAGACGTGACAAGATGAGATGTCTTTGGTGCTATCAATGAAGACACTTTTTTCAACCAATGCTTTCTGATGAGGGATAGAGGCTGTGTCCTTGTATATATTTCAAGGGTCTGTGATTATATTTTATAGAGGACAAACTTAGGAGCAATAGGGAAAAGTTCTATGGGAAAACAAATTTTACCTCCACATAAAGAAGTATTTTCAAATTATAGCTCTGATTTTTTTTTCTTTTTTTTTTTCTTTTTTAAGGCAATTGGGGTTAAGTGACTTGCCCAGGGTCGCACAGCTAGTGTCAAGTGTTTGGTCTGAGGCTGGATTTGAACTCAGGTCCTCCTGACTTCAGGACCAGTGCTTTATCCACTGTGCCACGTAGCTGCCCCCCCAGTGTTTTCAAATTATAGAGTTAAAGTAGTGAATTCCCCTTCTCTGGAGGTTCTGTATGTTATAAACTATAGAGGCACACTCTTCAAATATGTGCCAAGGACCACAGCACTCCTCATCAGAAACCACTCGTCAGCACTTGTTGAATTTTTTAAAATATTTGACAATTGCAGAGCATCTTAAAACTTACCAAGTGGTTGGCAGACACTCCCATAGACACATTTGAATCTTTCACATTGACCCCTGTAAGGTATGCCTAGTACAGATCATGTTCATGTTACTCATAAGGAAACTGAGGCTGAGAGAAGTGAGGAGACTTGCCAGTGGTCACACAGACAAAACAGTAAAGATGCCCTGCTGGCCTTCACTACACCTGCCAGGGCCATCCCAAGCTGTGGATCTCTAGGCCTGCTGCTCCTGCTCAGTGTGGGCCATAGAGGGATCATTCTTGTAAGTAAACCATCTGTACTGCAATTGTGCTTTCTGGAGTTGTGAGCTATGTGTATTTTCTTCCATAAAACATGGCCAAATATTTAATATAAAAATAAAGTCAATGAAGAAAAAAAAACAAAAGGGCAGAATCTGAACCTAAATGTCCTGGCCCTCCTTCCACCATGTCATGCTCTTCTCTATAAGTGAATGCTACAGAGATTTGCAGTCAGGATTGCACTAGAGCATCTCCAAAGTCTTCCAATTTTGGAATTCTGTGATTCTTCAGTTGTGGAAAAGATTCTGATTTAAATGAAAGGTGGGAGTTTGGGAGAAAAATCTCACTCCACTTCTTTGTCAGTCTCCTTTCAGGCTGACAGGCAATTAATGGGGCCATTAGATTCTCCCTGTTACTGTAACTCCAACACTCCCAACTCTTGCCTCAAACTGTTGCTACACAGGAAAGCAAGCAGCAAAGCGCCAGCTTTGGCCAGTGTCGCCACCGTACGAATGTGCAACTAGCTTGTTGCGTATAACCTGTGACTACAGACAGGTCTAAACTTCCTGCCTCTCACCAAGCAAAGCTCCAATTCCATGCTGTTCTCACAGCTAAGTGGGCTGGGTACATAAGGAAATCAAGAAATACCCAAGTCCAAATGACTGTGCAGAGCCAGCAAGCTTTCATTTTTGTTTTTCCAGAGGGGTTTAAGGCAACAGCTGAGCCACATACCACAACTACAACACTGGAGCCAAAGAACTGTGTGTCCCAAACTAATTAACATTTAGCTTAGAAGGCAAGGAAGTAGAATAAGCTGGTCGATTTTGCCCTTTGCCATTTTCTAACAGCAATTCTTTAATGTCTGGTGGGATATAAAACTGTGATTTAAAACTTCCTATTAGAAAAGATCCACAGGCTGGTATGATGGCTGATCTGAAAATCTGTTCAGCCTCTGAATTAAGTATTTAATTTCCCCTGTTAAGCTCAGTCTTTGAGGAGTAGGGGTTGAGGTGGAACTCCCACCTCCAAGTTTCTCATTTCTTTACATGTAATGGCAGTGGTGGGATTAACAACCTCTCTGTGCTACTTGTTTCCCACAAGGGTGTGAGCCTCACACTAAAGTTCTTCAGAAGATAAGTCTGAGAGATACAAGTGTTTTAAATTTATTAACCAGGCTTTTCATCTCTAATTAACCAGCTGAATTGTATTTAAACATGAACTGCATTTGCTGATTATTTTATAAAATGTTCTTTATGATTTAAAAGGCTTCCCTTTGCCCTTCCTCCCTCCCTACCCCCATTCATCTTTGAATCAAAACCGAAGATAAACTGGACACTTGTCAAGGCTGCTTAAGCTATTAGCCAATCACCAGACCCTAACTTTGCTATCAGTTGTTACTACAAATACTGTGTTTTGATCTAAGGCCAAGGATATGACTAATGAGTACAGAGGAAAAATATAAAACATAGATCATAGTTTTATAATCTCTTGATATATTAAGAACAAAAACAGCAGCAGGAAGAGCTATTCTCTCTACAGTTGTTTCTTTCATCAACAAAAATAGTTAAATAATACAGAAGATTTTGTTCTTCCAAATGTTTACTGAGCATACATTCAAATTAATGTTATGTACTGCTTTTAGCAACTGCATTCATTTCTAAGCTCCTTCTAATATCAAAAACAGATCCCAGGTATGGCGAGATATCTTGAAGACCAAACTAGACAGTAGCTCTCATCCTCTAATGTGGCTTGTGACAGTTCCAAGGCTCGATGGGTGTACATGCTGTAATCACGACAGCACTACCATAAGAACAATGAAACAAACAAAGCAGAAGGTGTCTACACACCGTCTTACCTAAACAGCTGTTTGTTAGACAGGGCAGCCCCGCCTGTGCTGACAGCCAAGGTACAATGAGCACACTGCAGCTCTGTAGAAGGAAAGAGAAGGAATTTACAAGAAGCCAACTTACCAATGAAGAGGAGTTGCCATCTGCCAATGGAAATCAAAGTATCATTGTATAGAGCAGGGGAAAAACGAGTTGAGGAGGTCCCTCTACCCACATAAGATTACTTCTTGACCTATTACAGGTGGAGTGAGAGAGTGTGTGTGTGTGTGTGTGTGTGTGTGTGTGTGTGTGTGAGTCTCACACCTAAAGGAGAAATAATTGACACAGAGACTAAAGCAGTGGTTCAGATTTCTTAACACTATGCCTACTCCTCCACCCTCAAGGCTTGTAGGGAAGGGAGTAAAGTATCAGTAGCTGATATAGTCAGTGATATGCTAGGCATCAGTACAGGGAAGGGTTAGGGCTGATCCCTTAGGAGTATACACCCTAAAAATATCTTCAGGAGTTGAAAGCCAAAACTCTATCTCACATCAAGGGAACAGCTTCAATTGAGTCATATACCATTTGTTCAGACACTCTAAGCATGTGTATCACTTGTATTTAGCCTTTTAGGGTTTGTTGGATTATATGAGCTCCTTCAAATAAGCTACTTTTTCAACAAGACTATAGGCAGCTTTTATTAATGGGTACAATTGAAGAAGTTCTATCAATCAATCTCCAATGCTTAGCACAGACAATACCTAGCACACAGTAGGTGCTTAATAAATGATTGTTTATTAGAAAAAAAAAGTTCTCTATTCTCACCATATCCCTTCTGTTACTGTGCTAGGCAAAACGATTCATGCATACCTCAACTCTGACCTACTTGTAGACAACAGCCTTCATATGAGATGTCACTGATCTCACTAGTCAGCTGGGTGCTTTGTTTGGGGTTTGGGAGGAGGAGTAAGAGGGGAAGATAGAAGGAATAGCCAAGTATAAGAAGAGCTTGAGAATGAACAATAAATGAGTGATAAGAGCCACCCACTACAGATATGACTTTAGAATCTTTATTCAGTTACACAACATCAGGAATTGGTTAGTGTCAGGAGAGTTCTCCATTCCATCACCTGGATCAGTTCTCTTCCTCCAAACACTCCAAAATGCAGTGTAACAAAATGATGCTGTAAAATTGGTCTTAACAGAATATTCAAACAATAGCTGTTCAATAACTGTCTTTGCCTTAGTTCTGCTTGGAGAGGGAAAAAAATAACCAAACCCTCTGCAAATCAGCAGATGTCTTCTGTTCAAGGAGATGCTTTCAGCAGGTTTCTCACTTGCCCTGCCCCTTACCCAGCTGAGGAGAATGAAAAGACAGCACAACAGGTACAGTCTCCTGTATCAAGAGTGGGAAAGAAAAACAAAACATCTAGCTCCCATAGCTCGGATTCTAGCATATTCTTAGACTAGGTTAAAGATGTAGCTGTGTGCACAGGAAGCAGGCAAAGGAGGTTTTCAAGGAACGTAATGCCCAAAGGCAAAATGAAGTGTCCAGACCACCCCATGGGGGAGGAGCCTCCTGCAATGGAACCATGGGCAGAACGAATTATGGAGCCTCAAGGAAAGTGTTGGTGCGGAAAACCGATGACACAATCTTTCCAGTAGAGTTAATGGTGCCTTCACTGTCTGAGCTGGACTCAGAATCGCTGCTTCCAGAGTAGGCTCCTAGGCCTGGAAGGATCCCAATGCAGACAGCAGCAGAGGGGCAGTGAATGGTAGAACCACTCAAGGAACTGCTTCCAAGTGGCACACATGATGGAGTGTCTGTGGAAAGAAAGGCATTAGGGACTATTATTACATTTTTTTAAGTGACGATGCTCTGTGACTTGGAACAGCATTTTTGTAAAGAAATAAATTCATACCCCTGAGCTCATCCACCTTCATTCAGTGCCTTTTTGACACAGGCAGAGACAAGGATTATGTTCTGTCTTATCTTTATATTCCCAACATATACCACAATACCTGGCAGGTGCTTCATAATGCTTACTGCATTGAAGTGACTTAAAGAATGATCATGTGTTGACTGCCTCACCAAAAAGCCAAAAAAAAAAAAAAGAATGATCAAGTGAAATAGAAATAAAGAGATTTACTCAAATCTTATAAAAAAATTAATGGTGAAGCTGAGAAACTCAAATTGGGGACAGCTTTTTTCTTATTGTAACTATATTATCAAACATCATTATTATTACTAATGATAAACAACTCTCATATGACACAGCATTTTAAGGTTTACAAAACAGTCACAATAACCCAGTGAGGTATGTGGCATAAGTATTATTAACTCCATTTTGCAGATGAAGAAACGGGCTTACAGGTGAAGTGACTGTATGCAATTCTAACAATTTGAAATCCTCACCACATTAATCTGCCCAATAAATATTAATCAACCTATGTAGTTATTTAAATATTCTCCTGGCCAAGGTCATTAAAATAATACTCTTTATTATGGTGGTAAAGAATTAGAAATTAAGGGGGTGACACCCACGGATTGAGAAATGGCCAAACAAGTTATGGTACACGAATGTAATAGAGTACTACTGTCCTGTGAGAAATGATGGTGTTATAGAATGGATTAAAAAAAATAAAATAGTTTGCAATGCAAGCTAATGCAATGCAGAAAAAGAATGGCAGTAGACTAAAATTTGGAATCTCGATCTAAAATATGTTACACAACTTCAAGTGTAAGAATAAGAACAGTGGTAATGATGATATGAAATCATTTTAATTCCAATCAGAATACCTTGAAAGAGACAGGCAAAAGTGTTATGTAATGCTGAAAGGGACGTAGTTACCAAATCAGAGAACTGGATTTGTTTTTAAAATTTTCAATATAAAAGAACCAAGGGACAAAGTGAAGACAGAAATAATAATAGCAAGCCAATTTTTAAAGATTATCAGCATCACAAGAATAATCAGATGAAAGACATAATTGGTAACTTTGACATTCCATTAGTACTAGACAGTGACAAATCTAGAATAAAGAAATCACAGGTCTAAACTGAAAAAAAAAAAAAAAAAGAAATGATGAACAGGATGGTTTCAGAAAGACCTGGAAAAACTAAACTCGTATGAATTGATGTAAAGTGAAGTGATCAGAACTAGAACAATCTATGTACAACAATAGTATGGGGGAAATAAAGAACAACTTCAAAAACCTTAAGATGCAATGGTTGTCCATGATTACAGAGGACCAGTGAAGAGGCCTGTTGCCCACCTCGTGACAGAGAGGTGATGGTTTAAATATGCAGAATGAAACATACATTTTTGGACATGGCCAATATGGGAACTGGTATTGCTTGATCGTGCATTTTATTTGCAAGAGTTTTGTTTTTCTTTTTCCAGTGGGCAATGGAGGCAGGAGAGAAAAAAAAATGCTCATTAATTGAAAAAAAAAAAATTAATCAATAGATTGACAAATGCCTTTAGTTTCTCCAAGGAGGAACTGGGCAGTAAGAAGATAATGTGGCACTAACTTTCTTTTACTGAGGAAAATGAGACAGAGATTAAATGACTTTCCAAACAAAGCATGTTACAGACACATCTCCTAATCACTAAATCTAATAGCCTTTTCTCAGACCTCATCCTTCTTGACTTCTCTGAATCTTTTAACATTGTTTACTATCCTTTTCTCTTTAATACTCTCTTTGCTATAGGTTTTCATTATACTGCTTTCTCCATATTCTCTTCCTACCTGATCTAACAGCTCCTTTTTAGTATCCTTTGCTGCACTGTCATCCAAGTTACACCAAGCAATCTCTGTGGAGATAATTATTAGATCTATTTATCTAGCTCTAACCTTTCTCTTGATCTCTAGTCTCACATTTCCAACTGCATACTGGTGTCCTCAAACTGGATGTCCTATAGACACGTCAAATTCAACTAATTATCTTACCCCCCCAACCATCCTCTGTTCCTAACTTCCTTATTAATGTATAGGACAACACCATACTCATAAGCTCATAACACAAAACTACTCTCTCTTATCCCCATAGTCAATCTGTTGCCAAGGTCTGTTGATTCTACCTTTATATCATCTCTTATGTATGGCCCTTTCTCTGCTCTGACTCTGACACATTAGTGACAAGGTGCAAATCCTCATCTCTTCACACCCAAACTATTGCAGTAACCTTCTGGGTGGTCTCCTTGTCTCAGGTCTCTCCCCACTCCATCCCCTCCATTCAATTGTCAAAATAATGTTTCTAAAAAGCAAGTCTGACTATGTCACTCTCCTATTCAATAAACTCCAAATATAAAATCCCCTGTTTGGCTTTTAAAGCCCTTCACAACCCGGCCCTCTCCTACCATTCTAGGTTTTGTTTTTTTTTTAAAATACTTATTCCCTTGCATATACTCTACGATCCACTGTTTCAGGCTTCCTTACTGTCCTTCATATAAGACATCCCATCTACTGACTGTACATTTTCCCTGGCTGTCCCTTATGCCTGGAATTCTTTCTCTCCTTATCTCTCTATTCTTAATGCTAGTGTCTTACCCCTAAGATTATCTCTAATTTATTCTGGATATGTAGTTGTTTTCATGATGTCTCTCCTGTTAAGACTCTGAGCTCCTTGAGAGAAGGAACTGTTTTTGCCTTTCTCTGTATACCCAGAACTTAGCACAGTATCTGGCATACAGAAAGTGCTTATAAATGCCTATTGACTTGACCTGACATAGCCCAAACTAGAATTCATGGGATTTCCCCCTTCTTCCCTTGTAGTCTCCTAGAAGCTACACTGCCTGCCCAAGAAAGGAAAGCCATGATCTACACTGAAAGACTGAAAGGGAAATAGGATGGTGCAAGTAGCATCATTTTAACTGAAAGACCCAAACACAAATAAACTCTGGATTTGGACTCAGAAGACCTGGGTTCAAATCCTGGCTCTGCCACTTACTACCTGTGTGACCTGGGCAAGTCAATTAACTTCTCTGGGGTAGAGTTTCTTCATTAGTAAAATGTGTGGGTTGTTGGACTCAGTGACCTCTGAGGTCCCTTACAGTTCTAAAATAAAAAACAAAATATATCCTTGATGGAATCTGAGTGGTTTGTAAACCAAGGGCTGGCATATTTAAACGCCAATCTGAATATCATTTATCTCACCCAACTTTTCAACAAATGTTATCATCTAAGGCAGAAGTCAGCAAACTATAGCCCTCCAGCCAAATCCAGGCTGACTAGGTAGTTAAGGTTTTCACATTTTCAAATACAATGTAAAAATAGTTTTATTATATTTTTTATTCTATTTTAAAATGTAAAAAAATCATTCCAGTAGATTTGACCCTTGGGCTACAGTTTGTAACCCTGATCTAGGTATTAGTATTTAATACAGTAACACATCAATCCTTGAGGTCATGTATCTGACTACCTCAACTATCTGTAATAACGCCAAGATTTAAAGAGTGAGGCCTCTTTAAGTAGCCAAAACAAATGTCACAGAGCCCATACAGGCCTTATATAGATGCTATATTGTATACTTTATAGTTTATTTAGAAGCTATGTAGTATTCTATGTAGTTAATAGAGATAGGTTCATGTACTTTTACTTCAGGTTTTCCCTCAAAATTACATATTAGTCTAATAAAGCTTGGTTCTAGCTGATAGCTGATAGCTGATAAGAAGCAACAAGTTGGCTGATGCGCAGGAGGGATAAATATATAACATCTAGAGGTAGATACAATGACATCAATAATAAATGGCAACTGGGGGGCAGCTAGGTAATGCAGTGGATAGAGCTCCAGCCTTGGAGTCAGGAGGACCTGAGTTCAAATCCAGCCTCAGACACTTGACACTAGCTGTGTGATCCTGGGCAAGTCACTTAACCCCAATTGCCTCACCAAACAAAAAAAAAAAAAAAAAAAAAAGGTAGCTGAAAGTGAGAGAAGAGACAGAAAATAGACATAAGAACTCAAAAAGCACAGCAGTCTGAGGCCATTCAGTGTAGGTGTAAATAGCTCTACACACCTCAGTAACACAAGTGAATCACTAAGTTACAGTGTAGCAATTAAATACATAAAAATACACACATATACATATATGATGATAACCCTGACTCATCAACAAAAAGTTAAAATTATCTTCAGCAAATTCAATTAATCAACAAGCATTCATTAAGTGCTTTACCATGTGCCTGGCTTTAGGGACACAAAGACAAAAATGTCATAGTCTTTGCCCCCAAGAAGCTTATATTCTAACGGACAGGACTGCATGCACAAATATAGATACATGCACAATACATACAAAACAGACAAAAAGTAGAGGATCGGGGGAGAAACAATGTGGTGGACCCAGTGAAGGCTTCATGCAGAAAGTAGTGTGAGAGATAGGGTTTGTTTGTTTTTGATTTTGTTTTTTTGAGAGATAGGTCTTGAATGAACCTAGGGATTCTAAGAGGTCGAGGTAAGGACAAGAATACATGCCAAGCATGGGAGACTACCAGAGTAGAGGTACAGAAATGGGAAATGGAATGAGGTGTATGAGGAACAGAAAGAAAGGCAGTTTTACTGGACCAAAGAGTTCACAGAGGGGAATAACATGAAATAAGTCTGGAAGGCAGGAAGAGGACAAGTTATGAAGATCTCCAAATGCCAAAGAGACTGACTATAAAAAAAAAACAAAAACCAGAAGTATGTAATGTTTCTGAAAGATTCCAATCTAAAATGTTTTTTAAAAGGGGCAGTGAGTGGGGGGAGAAGGAATTTGACACTTAATAAGTGTCAAAACCTTTAGGTATCTGGAATCACCTACATGTAATACTTTCCAGACAAAAACAGGTATATGTGTTAATCTACCAACAAGATCCTGGATATGTTGTCAACTAAACCACCTAATTTTGAAATTCCACTTGTAAAATAAAAGGGAAAAACCCTTGTTTCCTATAGACAGAATAGTCAGAACCAATGAATAGTAGCCAGTCACAAAAATACAATATCGCATATACTAAAGTGACAAAACCATGAAATGACATCAATAATGCTTTTGAAAAAACAGAAAATAAGTTTCCTAAATTATCTGGAAGGTTGCTGGAAGGAAAAAAGAAGGGTAGTTAATTGCCCAAAGAGAAAGGAATCTGCCCTCTGATTTTGTACATTTGGATATGCCTCTTGCCAACTTCCCTCATTTGCTTATTGTAAAGCCAAATTAACACTCAAAATTACTAATAAGAGTGTGTTCTTGGGATTCAGACAGATGTGTGACTTGAGAGTAGATGGAGCCCACTTTTGCATTCACTTCTTCTGCTACAGAGCTAAGGAGCAGTAGCACAAAAGCAGTGCCTGCCTTCAACTGTAGGGTCCTGTCTACTGTGCATGCTTACAAGGTCTTGCTAGAAGAATTTGTCTCCAAAAGATTCCAAACAATGGTGATTAAAACTTAAGTCAGTTTTGAGGATTTCTGGGCTGGTAAAACATACTGACCCCTAACAGAATGTTTCCTTCCCAGGCCCTGCTAGGAAGAGTTGAAGGGCAAGAAGAGGGATGTGGGGAGCTAATACTGTAAAGCTGACTTTGTTAATTAGATACACATTTCTCTATATCATATCTGATAAGATAGTACCAGCTAAATAAGCGTTAAGTGTTTCCTGATACTGTGTTAGGTGTTGGAGATACAAAGACAAAAAGGAAACTATCTCTTTTCTACAAGGATTTTACACTCTTCCAAGGGAGACAACACATACACATATTAGTATATACAAAACATACACAAAATAAATACAAGGAAATTATAAGGAGAGACATTAAGAGCTGGATGGATTGAGCAAGGCTTCTTGTAGAAGATGGCACTAGAACAGAGCTCTGAATGAAAGTTCAAATGTAAGAAGGGCAGGCATTCCAAACAATGGGTCAGTCAGTGTAAAGGCCCAGAAGCAATAACAAGGCCAGTTTGGCTGTACCCCAGACTAAATGGAGCAAGGTATAAGAAGGCTGGCAATGTTGGCTGAGGCTAAGCCGTAAAGGGCTCTAACAAAAGAAGTCTGTACTTGATTTTTGAGGCAATTGGGAACGAACAGAACTTACCGGGCAGGGGAATAACATGGCCAGAGCTGTGCTTCAGGCATTTGGCGGTCATGTGTAAGACAGATTCGAGAAAGGAGAGATGTGATGCAAGGAGACTAATTAGAAGGCTACTGCAATAATACAAGCAAGAGGTGCCAGTGGCCTAAACCAGGGTGGTGGCCAGGGGAGTAGGGAGAAAGAAGTCATCTAGTCCAATCTCTTAATTTTAAAGCTAAGGAAACTGAGAAAACTTAGAAGGTTAACTAACTTGCCCAAGGTCACAATGGGATGTGAATCCTGGTCTTCTGACTCTGGGACTCCATCCCAGGAGTACTTGCACAAAGTGTCCATCTCAGTGGACAGAGGCTGCATGAGACTAGCACAACACTGGGCACGGGTGACACTCACCAGCAGGCTGATGGGTTACTTAACCTCTCAGTGCCTTGGTTTTCTCTTCTGTCAAATGAGAGTGATAATAACTATGCCCTCTCATTTACAGGGTTGTTGTGAGGAAAGGACACAGGTTAGAATGCTATATGGGTTATTGTTATTGCTAGAGCATGATGTCATTGCCTATAGCTAAATCAGGGCAAGAACTGTGGAATAGAGGTAGGCTGGGTTCATGGACTTATTGCCTATAACTAAATCAGGATGGTTTAAAGAAGCCATGGAGGTTTTACTGAAGGTAAATATGTGCATGTGGCTGAACCTGAGATTATATCAGTGCAGGGAACTCCTAGTATGGAAACTCACTCCACAGATGCAGACTGGCAACTCATTTGCAACTTACAGAGTTGGCAGGAAAAGGGAAGTGACTTTCCTATGTTCACACAGCCAGAATGTGTCGGTGGGAGGACTTGAACCCAGGTTTTTCTGACTCCAAGGCCAGTCTAGTGCTATATCCACTATGCTACTGAGTTGTAAGCACCATCAATGAAAGAGTCCCATTTAATGGTGCCGTGTAATCAGATAAAATGATGAGGGAAGAGAGCTATTTAGCAATACTGTCAGCTTTGCAGTTGTACTGATCCTCATTAAATCAGTTGATTCACCTACCAGAAACCCCAACATGCTGCAGACTGATGCTTTATGGGACAGCCATATTTTCACTGAATACCAGATATTAGCAAAACATTTCCCTGATGGCTAGTAAGACCCATCTTTGGTAATTCATTATTTTTGAAGTATTTTATATCATTTTGGGGCTTGATATAAGGGGGAAAACTTAGTAAAAGAGCTTTTCAAAAGTAGCATGAGCTATATCACTAGAGATCTTTAAGCAAAAGTTAGATGACCACTTATTGGAGATATTACAGAAGGGATTATTATTTAGATATGATCTAGACCAACTATGGGACCTCTGAAGTCCTTTACAGCTCAAAGATTCTATGTTTCTACTAAGAAATAAAGGTAGGGCTTGTTCAGGTTTATAGATGACTCCAATGATTTAAGCTCTGTGCCTCAATCCCATAAGAGAGTTAGGGTAGAGCCATAAGTACAGAATGAGATAACTTACTAATTTCCAATTCCTGACACCAGAGCACATACCTTCACTTACAACTACATGTGACTTAAAACATTTCACCAAATAAATGGTAGCCAAATTACAGTTTTACCAAAAAAAAAAAAAAAAATGACTGGGGACTATGCTAAAGGCAGAGGTTTTGATTTCTAAATTCAGACCAAGCCAAACCTTCAGAAGCACTTGGATATTCAACTGCCAACTGGCTATAATCTAAGTGGAAACTACAATTCTTGGCATTTTTATTAGAAAAAAAAATGCTTTGCAAATAAAGCCTAAGGCTATATAACCAATATTGGGAGACTCTGCTCTAATGGTCTAATATTACTTTGTAAGGCAGTTACCAAAACACTTCAGGAAATTACACAGGCCTATTTATAATCATACTATTTTGTTTTTTCTTTTCTTTTCTTTTTTTTTTTTTTAAGGCAATTGAGGCAATTGACTTGCCAAGGGTCACACAGCTAGTGAGTATCAAGTGTTTGTTCTGAGGCCGGATTTGAACTCAGGTCCTCTTGACTTCAGGGCTGGTGCTGTATTCACTGCACCACCTAGCTGCCCCTAATCATACTATTTCTTAAAAAGAGCACGTATAAGACATAAAACTATCAATGCGTCCATACTATATATCCCAGTATATCCCTATGGTACACAAGTACTATAAGTAAAGGTAAGATATTTATGCTGCTACACACCTTGATTCTGATCATCTTGTTCAGTGTCAAGTTTCAGCCTTTTCACATTGTTGCTGCCCTCTGAACTGTAACAAGAAAAATGGTGACGCGTGTTAAGTCAGTACAAATTGATTGTTCCTGGGAGAGCAATGCTTAATTAACCATTTGGACAGATTGTGGGGAAGCTTCAAAGAACTGGGGGTAAGGGAAGGGAGGGATCTTTTATTTGGCACAAGTAGTCTCTGGATTGAATAATTATTAATAAAATGGTTCTTCAAAAAACTAACAGGTAGCTAGGTGGGGGACTATTACAATTTTATACCTTTAATCCCTGTCCAAATTCCTTATTCTTTAGCTGGCATCAATGAGAAAATTATGATCATACCTAAAAGTAGGCTTTCAAGAGTATTGAGACCTCCTAAAAAACTGTTAAGATGAACGGTATCTGACAAATTCTACAAAAACCATTGACTAACTAGATGGTCACTTCACTGGAAAATGAGGCCAATGCCCCCATTTACACCCTCTGAGGAAAGGTCATAAGAACTCCAAAACATGTACATGCAGCTTTTTGAAAAAACAGGGCTACAAAAAAATGTTAGCAAAACTGCTACTGCACGAAAGCACAGTACATAAAAGTAAGAACCATAACCCATTGTAAATACTCCAAAAAATCCTGGTCACCAACCTAGTGACTCTAAAGTAGAAGTATGGGAAGGTACCTCTCACCTTTCTTTGCAAAGGTGAGGAACCAGGAATGTAAAAATACTGCACATAGTAATAACAGACTTTTTGATGTGCTGGTTAGTTCTGCCAAACTGTTTTCTTTCTTCTTTTTAGTCATTGTTAAAAGAAATGGTTCTTTCAGAAAGGGAGAGGGGAACGATACATTGGAAAATGTAGGTTATATAAAAAAGATATTGATAAAAATTTATCTTAAAAATAACTAGCACAGACTTACTAAAACACAAAAGGCATCAAAGCTAATTAATTTTTCTGGTGTAGCTTTAGGCATCAGTGAACATTTTATAAATATATTTCCCAGGATCACAGATTTAAAGCTAGAAAGGACCTTGGAGGGCATCTTGTCCAACCTGCTCATTTCACAGATGGAAGCTGAGAAAGCAACTTTTATCACACAGGTTGTAAGTGACAAAAGGATTTGAACTCAAATCCTTTGACTCCTAATTGGGTACCTTCTTCATTATACCACACTGTCTCTTCTAAGATTTGATAAAAATTACTGATCCAGTCATAATGACTGAGAAATAAGAGTCATGCATCCATTTCTGATTTCATAAGGAAAAGAGGTATTTTGACTATTGATGCTATACCCACCATCAGCAATGAACTTTAAAAAAACTATATTCCTAAGCACCCACATCTTCACAGCAAAAAAAAACAAAACCCAAAACCTAATAAGTAACCACATTCAGCATGCCACATGCTGGAAAAAATTATAAATGTTTAAATAAACTCAACCACAAGAAGAATAAAAGACAAGGTAGTTAACTCATATATACATAAACTTTACATTAATTATCCCTGCCACATTTCACGGAAAAAAAATTATTTAGGTGAATAACTTGGTGGAAATAGGTTTAACAATTGCTAAGAAAAAGATGAGGTTCATATTAACTCCTACTAAAAGTACTGTTCACTATCCTATACAAGATAGTCACATTGAAAGAGGGAAGAAACAGGAACCTGACTCAATGATCCCAAAAGCAACATTGCTCAAGATGTACTTGACAACTCTTGAAGGGTCAGCTTTCTGTGCTCTTTCCTAACTAGTTTTGCTTTTAGACTATTCACATAATTTGAGTGGTTTGTGAACTTTACTTGATCAATGATTTTATCCATAAATAGAAGGGGCTCCCTTTATATTACTTGAATTATGCGATGCGATTCATGGATATAAAGGAATTTTTCTAATACCATGATGACAAAGGTCCATTCAACCAAACTTGTTTTTTTGAGATTTGAAGATAAATGATTTTCCAACATTTCATTACTAACATTTACAAAATGATGCCCTTTTAAGTCATATTTTAGTAAAACACATTATAAAGTACTCACTGAGAGCCTCTTTTTGAAAACAATAAAGGAGATTCAAGAGCCACATAATCAGACTTGTATTTCACATAGTCCCTAAGTACTCATCAACCCTACACATGATTCTTCCACCACATTTCTAAAAGTGCCATGATTAAACAATCCCATGCCTGACAGAAATAAATACCTTCTTTGTAGTGAATTCTGGGAGCCTGGAAAGGCATCCTCCTAAATGAAGTTCTGGTAATTACAGAAGAAAGCTTTAAGTTAAGGATGCAGTTAAAATTCACTTCACTCAAAACAAGTCAAAATGGTAGAGTAGAAGGAAGCAGTATAGCATAACTGCCTCACAACTACTCCACCCACAATCTAAAAACATTAGATTGAGTAGTGATTGGGCAATCAAAGCAGAAAGTATATATAGTGGATCATCAATCTTTCTAGTCACAATTCTCCCTACAGTCAAATGACCAGGGCAAGAACTGTGGAACAGAAGTAGGCTGGCATCATGGACTCATTGCCCACAGCTAAGTCAGGCCATCAGAGTGGGGATGTGTAGAGCTCAGAGCTGGTCCATACTAGCATCATGGCATCTCCTAGAGGGAATTAAAGCTTTGAGTCAAAACCCAGAGCTAGAACTGTGGGGTTACCCAGAATAGACACTGGACTCACCCAACCAAGATTAGCATCTATTATGATGCCATGAATGTCCAAGAAGCAAACTCACAAGAGAAGACTAACTCTCAAATACCCATAAACAAAGCCTCAAAAGAAAATACCATGGCTATTTTCAGTTTCAAGTTCAATTAGAATTCCTAGAAGAAATGATGAAAGCATTTTTAAAAGGTTTAAAATGAGTTAAATGAACTGACAGCTCTAGATGAAAGAATGAGAAAAGAGATGAGAGCCATAGAGAAGAAACTTGGAGAGACTTAGCTTAGCACAAGCGGTATAAAACCTCACCCAACTAAAAGACTCCCTGAATATTAGGATGAACCAATAATAGCTTAATGACTCCATAAGATAACAAAAAATATTAAAACAAAATCAAAAGATTGAAGAAAAAAAAGAAACTGTAACACATATCAAAAAACAATAAACCTGGAACAGATCAAGGAGAGATAATTTAAAAACCACTGAACAACCTAAAAGCTAGAACCCCCCAAAAAGAGTTTAGATATATTTCAAGAAATCATAAAAAAAATTATCCAGATCTCTTAGAAACTGAGGGAAAAATGAAAATACAATCCATTGGTTATCTCCGGAAACCCCAAAATAAAAACTCTGGGAAGGTCATAACCAAAATCCAAAGTTTCCATGTCAAAGAAATAATACTACAAGCAGTCAGAAATGAAGAGTTCAAGTACTAGAGAACAACAGTCAGGACCACAAGATTAAGCAGCACAATCATAAAGGAGCAACGTGATAGTCCAGGCAAAAAGATACAGGCTTTACAACCAAGAATCTACAAAACTGATATAATGGAAAAAGTGGACCTTTAATGAAAGAGGACTGCCACAAATTTCTGATAAAAAGACCAGAGTTGAATAGAAACTTTGAGATGTAAATATGGGAGTAAAAAAAAAATAAGGTAATTACAAGTGAGTGATCAGAAAAGACATCATAAAGAAAAAGTGTACATATTCTAATGGGGGCAGACAGGGAGAAGGCATCACATGAGCATCTTCTAAGAACCATAAAGTCACACGAGTCAGAGTCAAATAAGATAGAGGGCTTGAGAGTGAAATCTGTTATGTTTTGTGATTTTAAAAGAAGGGAAGAGAAATAAAAGATACACTAAGGAAGAAAAGGGGAAGAATTGGGGGGGGTGCTTATTACCTTATATAATTGGGAGCAAAAGTAGAATCTGTACTTTCATCTGAATTGGTCAAAAAAGGGTAGAACACACAAACACAAATACACATAACAAGTCCGATGCAGAAATATTCGATTCAGCAGAGTAACAGGAAGGGACAACGAGAGGAGAAAGGAGGAAATAAGAAGAAAGGTAGATCGAGGGACAGATTAAATATATGTAAAACAAATCCTAAGTTCAGAGGGGTTAGAAAGGAAAGAAAGGTTAAAAGCCTGTGATGGGGAACTGGTTGAAGGGAAGAGAACAGGGGTAGGGGAAGCTGTTTGCATGAAGCAAATAGCATTAGTGCAGAGCACAAACCTGTTCCTTTTCTGTGTAAGAGGAATCAGGAAGCAACGACAGGAAAAATAAGAAAATAGATTAAAAGGAAATACATAAAATTAAGAAGTTTTTGCACAAATGAATTCAATGCAGCTAAGATTAGAAAGGAAACAGGTAACTGTGGAAAAAAATTTGCAACAAGTTTCTCCAATAAAGGTCTCATTTCCAAAATATATAAGGTACTGAATCAAACTTTTAAGGATAAGAGCCATTTTCCCAATTGATAAATTGATAAAGGATATGATCAGGTAGTTCTCAAGGGAAGAAAAAGCTTCTATTTCCATATTTTTTAAAATGTTCCATATCATTAATAATTAGAAAAATATAAATTAAAGCAACTTTGAGGATGTACCTCATACCCATCAGATTGGGACTAGTCACAAAAATGAAGATGACAAATGTTGGAGTGGCTATAGGGAAAACAAGTACAACAATGCATGGTTGGTTTAGCTGTAAATTGGTACAGCCATTCTGGAAAGCAATTTGGAACTATGCTTCAAAAGTTGCTAAACTATATATGCCCTTTAACCCAGCAACACAACTACTAAGCCTATATTCCCAAGGAGATCAAAGAAAGAAAAAAATATTATGTAAAAAAATATTTCTAGCAGGTATTTCTGTGGTGGTAAAGACCTGGAAACTAAGGGAGTACCTATCAATTGGGGCTGCACTAATTACGGTACATGAATGTAATGCAATAATACTATTCTAAAAGAAGTGCAGAAACATGATTTCAGAGAAATCTGGGAAGATGTACATGGACTGAGGCAGAGGAAAGTGAGTAGAACTGGAAGAACAATCTATAATATCAATTTTGTAAAAGGAACAATTTTGAAAGACTTAGGAACTCTGATTAATACAGTGCTCAATTATGATTCCAGAGAACCAAAGAGGAAGAAAAGGAGGTACTTACCCCACCTCCTGAAAGAGAGACACACTTTTGGACATGGTCAATAGGGGAATCTATTTGGCTTGACTAAACTTATTTGTTACAAGGTTTTTATTTTTCTTTTCTCTTTTCCAGTAGGAGAGGAGATGGGGTAGGGAAGAGAGAAAAAAGATAGATGCTTGATAATTTAAAAAAAATTTTTTTAATTAAAAAATTAAAATAGAGGGTTGGACAAGATTCCTTCCAGCTCTTGAAAAAGTGAATTCTGCTGCACTCAAGGAAATCCTTAGTTAATTATAAAATCTATTTCTTCTGGCTAAGTAGGTCTATAGTTGCACCTCTGAAGTTTGGAGATGAGTGGCGATATGTTAAGTGTGCTGAAGCACATCCTTCATGAAGTTATAAATGTTTCTCATCTATCTCATTACAACTATCAAAAATTCATGTACTACTCACACAATGGATAGATTTTTTCCCTATCCACTGTGAAGTCAAAGTATACAAAAAGCTGTAAACTAGAGGTGTCAAACACATGGGCTACAGAGCAATACTCCAACACTTCTAAACGCAGGCCCAAACCAGATTAACTGGGAAATATTTAACAAAATAAATACAAATACAATAAAACATAGATAACATTATATTTTAAAATTAAATTAATATATGGTCTGCAGGACTCTTTATGACCAGGTTGTTTCTGAGTGTGATACCACTGCTGTAAACAACTAGCAGACCAATTCCTAGGTTACGGGCATCCATGCTATAAGAAGTATCCTTGTCGAGAAGGGATCAACAGGCAAAGAGCTCATCTCTTTGGCACACCACTGGGGCATTATTCAATATTGCATCAAACAAAAGATAAGATGAACCCTTCTGAAGATTTTTCATGGGGCCCAAAACACTTGAATTGATTCATTTAATGAAAGTCATTCTCCTTATTTCTAGGGGCTCATCATTATGAGAATACAAACAAACCAAGGGCCCCAGAGTGGAAACTGGAGATTAATCCATTACCTAAAGCAACAGAAAGTACCCTACAAGACCACAAAACAGTCATTAATGAAACTTACTTAAAAATGAATTCTCTCCTAAATCAGAATTATGAACAAACAATAAAGATTCAGTTAGTTTGTACATAGATCTAAATAACAAAACTGAACAGGCGGGCAGTGTTTGTGTGATAGTCTAAACAAATAACCCAATTCACAATGATGATGTACTTTTTCAGATGTGCTCCTTATGCTCACTGACATCAGCTTCAAAAATTCAATATAACATTTTTAAATGTTGGAAATGCTACTGAGAATATTAGATTTTTTTTCCTGGAGAGTAAGGCAGCTTCAATCCACTTCCTTCCAACATGTGGTCAAATAGCAATATACATTAATTTATAAAGCAGACAACATAAAACTTAGCATCATCATGCTTCATCAACATTTTGGTTTGTCAGACTGACATAATCTGATACTCAGTCACATTACTGCCACCACTCAAGGTTTTTGAAAGGGAGGGTAGCATAATACAGTATATCAAAGGGTCTTTATTTTGCCTTAACCAGTGGATGGAAGACAGTACTGGTTTTGTTTTGTATTTTTTCAGGATGCAATTCTACTCCCCTGATCCCTATTAATTATAAAGGCTAGGTGTCTAGTGGGGTAAGGATGTCAGAGGACCAAAGATCAAGCATACAACCCCAAAAGCTACTGCTGTCTATGAGTCAGCATAAAGCCTTCCTAATATAGAGGATGGGGAATGGACAAGAGACCCAGGGGATGGACAACACAAGAGGCCCCCACCTTTTGTGCTTTACAGCTCCTGCCAGCAGCTTCGCCTGAGAAAACTTGTTCTTGGTTTCTAATGGCTTCACAGACAATTTCTTCTCCCCTTCTTTTTTGGTATCTGAAGATACTCCAACTTTGGCAAGAGTGCTGTGAGTTCGCGGTTAAGGATCAAACAAAAAGCAAAACAAAACAAAAAAACTCAATGACTATTTCAGAACACTGACCTCTGCTTAAAAAGAAGGTATCTGAAGGAGCCAAAATAACAAAGACAGATCATCGTACAGAAATTTCAAATGCTGTGATGTGCCCTACCTGGCCTGATAGAGCAAGAAAAAATATCCTTCCCCTTTTTCATTCTAAACCATTTCCATTTCACCACTCCAACTGGTTCAAAAGAAAAGAACCAGTGGGGAAAATTATATAAAATCTAAATCCTACCTCAAAATTTCAATCATTAACTACTGAGCAAATCCAAAGTTACCTCACAATCCCCAAGGACACAACTAACCTGATGCTTCCTGCATAACACCTAGAGGTCTTAGCAACAGAACAACTAGGTGACGAGTATGGTCTTTTCCTTGCCAAGTCAGGGAACAAATGGTTTTTCCTAGAACAGCCTCCACAGACGAGAAGTAGAATTTAGGGAAACTAGATGAACTGCTGAATTGGTCTTATAAAAACTAACATACTAGCCAGGAGACTGTAACAATACATCATGAAGATTATACATAGTGACCAAATGGAATTACACCAGGAATGCAGGGATGGTTTAACATAAGGAAAACTATTAACATAACTGATTATGTCAATAACAAAAGTAACAAAAATCATATGATTATATCAATAGATGGAGAAAAAGCTCTTGACAAAATACAACACTCAGTCCTATGAAAAACATCTGAAAGCAGAGGTATAAATGATAAAACACATCTACCTAAAACCATCAGCAAGCATTATTTGTAGTGGGGATAAGGTAGAAACCTTCCCAATTAAGATCAGGAGTGAAACAAGGATGCCCACTATCCCCAACATTACTCAATAACGTATTAGAAATGCTAGCAATAGCAATAAAAGAAAAAGAAATTGAAGGAATCAGAATGGGCAATGAGGTAATAAAACTATTTCCTTTTTAAAGATGATATGATGATATACTTGGAAAATTCTAGAGATTCAACTAAAAAGTTAGTTGAAATAATAATTTTGGCAAAGTAGCTGGATATAAACCCATGTAAATCATCAGCATTTTTATATATCACCCACAAAACCCCGTTGAGATATTAAGAGATACCCCCATTTAAAACAACTGCAGACTGCATAAAATACCTGGGAAGTATACCTGCTAGGACAAACCCAGGAACTATATGAATGTAATTATACAATACTTTTTATATAAATAAAGTCAGATTTAAATAATTAGAAAAAGTTATTGTTCATGGGAAGGGCAAAACCAGTATTATGAAAAGAACAATTCTACCTAAACTAATCTACTTATTCAATGCTATCCCAATTAAATTACCAAAAAATTATTTTATTAAGCTAGAAAAAATAATTTAAAAATTCATTTGGAAGAATAAAAGATCAAGAATATCAAAGGAATTAATAAAAAAAAGTAAAGGAAGGAGATTTAGCAATACTATATAGTAACTATATTATAAGGCAGTAATTATCTGGTACTGGCTAAGAAATAGAAAGGTGGATCACTGGAACTGAGTACACATATGATACATAGTAGTATATGATTATAATAATCTTGTGTTTGACAAATGTAAGGACTTGAGCTTTTGGGATAAGAATACACTATTTGGTAAAAATTATTGGGAAAACTGGAAAGCAGTCTGGTAGAAATTGGGTATAGATCAATATCTTACACCATTTCCCAAGATAAAATCAAAAAGGATACATGAAGGGAGATATAAGAAAACCAGAAGAACATGGAACACATTACCTATCAGACTTATGGATGGGAGAAAAATTTATGAATAAACAAGAAACAGAGCACTGTGAGATATAAAATGGATAATTTTGATTACATTAAAAAGGTTTCGTACAAATAAAACCAATGTAGCTAAGATTAGAAGGAAAGCAAAAAATTGGGGAAAAACTTTATAGACAGTTTCGTGGATAAGGGTTTCATATCTCAAATACATGGAGAGCTTTGTCAAATTTATAAGAATATGAGTTATTCCCCAACTGATAAATGGTCAAAGGATATGAACAAGCAGGAAAATGAGGAAATAAAAACTATATCTAGTCATAAAATGCTCAAAATCATTATTAGAGAAATGCAAATTAAACTTTGAGATATCATCTCTCACCTATTAGATTGGCTAAAATGATAAAAGCAGAAAATGACAAATGCTAGAAGGAATGTGGGAAAATTGGGACATTAATACACTGTTGGTGGAACTGTGAACTGATCCAATCATTTTGGAAAACAATCTGAAATTATGCCCAAAGAGTTATAAAACTGCGTATACCCTTTGACCTAGCAATATCACTATTAGGTCTGTTTCCCAAGGTGATCGGGAAGAAAGAAAAAAGAACCTATATGTTCTAAAATATTTATTGTAGCTCTTTGGGGTGGCAAAGAACTGGAAATTGAGGGGATATCTATCAACTGGGGAATGGCTAAACAACTTGTGGTATATAATTGTGATGAAATATTTCTGTGCTCTAAGAAATGATGAGCTGGTTGATCTTAGAAAAACATGGAAAGACTTGCATTAAATAACAGAAAATGAAATGAGCAGAACCAAGAGAATTTTGCATACAATAAACAGCAATATCGTTTGAAGAATAATTGTGAACAACCAAGTTATTCTGAATACTATGAATACTCAAATCAACTATAAAGGACCTATGAAGGAAGATGCTATCCACTCCAGAGAAAGAATTGATAAAAAGAAGTACACGTAGTACAGTTTTACATATATTTATAAATCTATGTCAAATGGTGGCCTTCTCTAGTATGGGGTGGGAGGGAGGAAAAAAGGGAAATCATTCAGCACTTGAAAGAAAAAAATTAAATAAAAAAAAGAAAATTAACATTAATTTGTAAAATATCATTAAGTTTAGCCAAACTACATATTCATAAATGTTTATAAAGCAAATATATAGACTTTTTTTGCCTTTAAATTGAAAATCATTCAATTGTAATGCAGAAAAGGAATTTTTCAACATTAGATACTTAGTAACTGACAGCATGTATGTTTCCCAGAGAACACAAATATTAAATATTTCTTAGTTTTCTTTCTGCTCTCTTCTAGAAATTATTTAGCTCATTAGTGCTATAGAATGGAACAATAGTGACATCTAGTGCTCAACACATTACAGATGCATTCATCAGTAGAGTACATTACAGATGCATTCATCACTAGTTATTTGCTTAGGTTCATTCACAATGAACAGTTTTCTTACTGAGAACTACATAGGCTATATATGAGCTTCATAGCAGTAGATCAGTTCTGTTGCCAAGAGTAAAGAAGAGAGGTAAATATGGTCTGATCATTAAGCTACACATCAGGAATACTCTAATTACTCTTGTGTTTAATTTCATTTTTATTCTGAACTTAACAAGTACCAAATAATATAAGCATATCCAAAAAAGAACATAAAAAGGAGATTGTACAAGAAACCGTAAATCTCTATTACTTACAGTTTGCTTTTTCTCTTATGTACATAATAAATTCAACATGTAAATGTAACTTTCAAAGCTGTCGTGTCTGTGTTTCCTTATGGCCTTCCTTCTGTTGCCTTCTATGCCTTTTTAAAAATTGCCTGAATGACATCTTTTCTTCCTTTTCTTTTTATTTTTTTGGGGGGCTACCCTCAATGGGAAAAAAAAAACCTCTCACCCCCAATGGGGCAAAAAAAAAACCCTTGCAACAAGTATGCATAGTTAATCAAAAACAAATCCCCACATTGGTCATGTCAGAAAACACAGGTCTCATTCTGCAACTAAGGTCCTTCCCCTCTTAGCCTGCTTCACCATGGGTCTTAATTCTTAAGGTTTTCAAACAGTTATTTGGGGTTTTTTTTTTGCTGTTGTTGTTACCATGTAAATGATTCTACTGGTTCTGTTTATATAATAAGTCTTCTCGGGTTTCTCTAAAACTGCCCCATCGTAATTTCTTACAGCACAATAATATTTCATTATTCTTAAGTTGTTCAGTTATTCCTGAATTGGCAGGCACTCCACTAGTTTCCAAATCCTTGCTATAACAAAAAGAGCAGCTATAACTACTATTATACATCAGAGGTCTTTTCCTCATCCTTTGATTTCTCTGATGGTATAAGTCTAGTAGTGGTATCACTGGGTCAAAAAGCATGCACAATTTAGTGATTTGGGGAGGAGAGTTCCAAAACATTTTTCCAGAATAGCTAGACCAATTCATAGTTCCACCAACAGTATACTAATGTGCTTACTTTATCAATGTCGTGATGTCAAAGGCAACAGTTACCCCAAGTCTTCTCATTTATAAAATGAAAATTATATAGGACTCCCAGATTTAAAATTTGTTGGTTGTTGTACTTCATTCTTGAAGAGGACCAAAATGACATTACTATGTGGAGTCAAGGTACAGTGTGTCCAGCTGTGGCTGATCAGATCAGTATAAGCTCAGAAGGCTTTACCAAGGGTCAGGCACAAATAGTCCACATGAACATTTGCAGTGGAGATGTCTCTAAATTTGTACATGTAACATTTCTTTTGAGCTACTGCAATTCTGCTTCAAAGTGCACAGCACCTTCTTTGATATGAGAATGCCATACTGGGCAGTCCTTTGCCAGTGTTTCCTGTGTCATGCAGTTTATTCCAAAGATCTTCAGAGATTTTGAAAGTGTCTTCATATTGCTTCTTCTGACCTCTGTGTAAGCACTTGCCTTGTGTGAGTTCTCCATAATATAGCCTTTTAGGCAAATGTACGTTTGGCATTTGAACGATGTTGCCAGCCTATCAGAGTTGTGCTCTCTACAGCAGAGTTTGAATACTTGGCAATTAAGCTGGAGAAGGATCTTAGTGTCTGGTATCTTATCTTGCCAGATGATCCTCAGAATCTTCCTAAAATAATTTAAATGGAAGCAATTTCCTGGCATGGCACTGGTATACTGTCCATGTTTCACAGGCAAACAACAATCGGGCCAGAAAAGCAGCTCTGTAAACCTTCAGTTTGGTAGGCAATCTTAATACCTCTTCTCTCCCACACTCTCCTTTGGAGCTTCCAAACACTGAGCAAACTCTGGCAAGGAGTGTGTCAACCTCATCATCTATGTGGACATCAATGGAAAGTATTACTGCCCAGGTAAGTAAATTTATCCACAGCATTCAATATTTCTTCATTTGCTGTAACCAGTGGTTCCACATACAGCTGGTATGGTGCTGAGGGGTGAAGAATCTGTGTTTTCTTGGTGTTAGGCCAAAATTAGCACAGGCAGCAGAGAACGATTCATCTTTTGTTGCCTCTCAGTCTCAGAGGCTGCACTGAGTGCGCAATCAATCACGCGCCAACTCTTCTTCTGTTCTGGTCTTGGCTTGTAGCCTTTTCAAGGTGAATAATTTACCATCAGTGCAGTAGCTGACCTTGATGCTGTTTTCGTCCTCGTCGACGGTACATGACGGCATTGTTGAAAACATTATGCTACAAAACATGGGATTAAGTACACAGCCTTGACTGGGAAAATGTGAGAGTATCATCCATTATCCAGACCCCATGCAAGCATGCCATTGGGAAACTTATGTATAACACTGCTGAACTTCTCTGGGCACCCAAATTTTGCCATAATTTTCCACAAGGCCTCATGACTGACAGTATCAAAGGCCTTGGTCAGATCTACAAACGTTGTGTACAGATCTCTGTTCTGCTCCTGACATTTCTCCTGGAGATGTCGGACAGCAAACACCATATCAATTGTTCCTCAGCCCTTTCTGAAGCCACACTGGCTCTCAGGTAGATGACCATCTTCCAGGTGAAGGATCAGCCTATTAAGGAGGACTCTGGCAAGGATCTCTCCAGCAATGAGTAAGAGAGAGATCCCCCTGGAATTGTCACAGGACAATTTATTTCCTTTACCTTTACAAAGATGGACAATGGAGGCATCTTTGAACTCCTGAGGGATAACCTCCTCTTGCCATATAACCTGAAAGATTTCAGTTACCTTTTGTGTAAGCAGTGAACCCCTAGTAAATGAAAGTCAGCTTACCAAAGTCAGAGCTGGATACACATTCTTCCGGAGTGGCTACAGCAAAAGGGAGCACTGTGAAGCTGTTGTAGGTTTTGCAATTAAAACTAATCTAGTCAACAAACTTGTATGCCTACCAAAAGGAGTGAATGACAGGTTCATGACAATGCGATTTACAGGAAAGCACCATACCACCATCATCAGTGCACATGCTCCCAGCATGACGAACCCTCATCATCAACATGCTGAAGGAGGACAAGCTTATAACTCTGGGTGACTTTAATGAAAGAGTAGGCACAGACTACCAGACATGGCAGGTAGTCTTTGGGAGAAATGGAGTCAGAGGGGCAGCTAGGTGGCACAGTGGATAGAGCACTAGCTGTAGATTCAGGAGGACCTGAGTTAGTGCGGGTGACTCTTATCCATTAGGTTCAGTCCCTGATTTGAGGTCCAATGCCCTACTAGACCTTTGGTTTCAGTGCCAAACTGGTTGAAGATGCCGAGTGGTCCATACCCCAGCCTCAGCTTTCTTTATACAGTTCAGTCATGAGTTGAGTGGGGAGGGTTCACAGAACAGTGCACAGAGCCTGGCTCTAGTTTTTAAATCACCCACCCAAAGAATGAATCTTAACATATTACAGCGGCAGCAATTTCTGCATGCTAGGTGCTCAGCAGGGTGCATTTTACTTCAATCTCTCATGAAGCCCCTGGGTTATTTTTGATTTCAAGAAAGTATGAACCAGTGGCATATAGGCCACACCCCCACAGTATATGTCTGTGAATGTTGGTTCTCTTCTTGATTTGGGTGTCTTGTTTTTTTGTTTTGTAAACAAAATTTTATATTCTGTAACACGGTTCCTATCTGTTTCTCAATAAAACTGTTTATATTCATAAAAACACAAAAAAATACCATCCTTAGTTCATCCTGAACTTTAGCACAGGCTATGTAATATAAGAAGAAGAGACAGATAAGCTATGAGAATGATGAAGGCAATGTGTGGTGCTGAGTGCTGGACTGAGCAAAAACATCCTCTCCAAGTTAAATATTCACATTCAAGAAAAGCAGAGGCCCAAGGTAAAATGGACTACTATAAGACTTAATGTCAACAGAATAGAGTGCTTCTCTGAGCAGGAAAGGTTTGTTGCTAACTTGGAGGGAAAGCTAAGCACCAACACACAGCTGACAACAGGCGAGCAGAAAAAAAGTAGGCAGCTTTCAGAGATTTGGTATACAGCACTGCATTTACTACTCCTCTGGACCAAAACACTTACGAACACATCAAGATTGGTTTGATGAAAATGATGGGGAAATTCCAACAGAGTTTACCAGTAGGATAGTTCATTCCTCTCTAAGAAGGCAGCATTTAATTCCATCAAAAGTAAGGTGCAAGTGAAGCTTAAGATGGAGGAGTCTGGGCTCAGTAAGAAGGCAGATGAAATTCAGTTTTACACTGACAGTAACAATCCAAAGCACTTTTATGATGCCATGAAGATTATTTATAGGCCAAATACCCATGGTTCACCTCAACTACTTAGTGTTGATGGAGCCACATAGATTAGTGATAAAGATATCCTGGAGAGACAGGCTGAACACTTCCATAGTATTCTCAACGACAACCATCAATCAATGCCAAAGCCACTGTATACCTCAGGCTGAAGTCAATCCTTCTCTAGTTGAACTTCCAACTAAAGAAGGGGTTCTGAATACCATTTGGTCCCTCACATGTTGCAAAGTGCCTGTTGCTGATTCTATTCCAGCTGAGATTTACAAGGCAGATTTCAAGTAGTATTCTGAGGACCATCTCAATGCTTTTAAACCTACTATGGAAACAGATCCCACTTTAAAACTAACATTAATTTCCAAAGAGGATAAATTATAGAAATGATGGGCTATCTGAAAGTGCTCACACAGCAGGCATGCTGTGATTTTTATCTACAGGTCCACCATTAAGGGAAGTCAATTCTCCAAGAAAATATTTTCATTAGTTACACATAAAACAAAAATGAAGACTTGAAATCAACCAAAAAATAAATATTTGTGCTACTGAAACATTAAAAATCAACATTTAATTTTCCTTTTAATAGCTTAAAATTGCACTAAGATTTTTGGTAATGATCTGTATAATAATAATTTTTGAAATATATGATCCCTACCCAAAGCTCAAGGACCTATCTAGTGGTTTCAGAGGTAGATGCAGAATGGTCAAATGTGCTACAAAAACAACACATTTAAGGAGTGACATTAAAAATCACTTAGTTTTTCTGTAAACAATAATTAGAGCTAAGACAGTGCTTTAAAACTTAAATGTTTTACATGTGTTATTCATCCTCACTTAAAGCAGGTGCTATTAATTATCTCCATTTTACTGATGAAGAAACTGAAATTGAGAAAGTGTTAAGTGACCTGGCCCAGGGTTCACAGAGCTAGAAGTGTTTGAGTATTATGAGTGTAGGATCATAGTACTATGATACCATGAGTGCTAAATGTATGAGGCAAGACTTGAACTTTGGTCTTCCTAACTTCAAGGCCAATGCTCTATCCACTGACAACACCTGGTTGCAAAGTAGATATCCTTTAGATTTTTACTGTTATTGTTGTTCAGTGGTTCAGATACTCACAATGAGTATCCGACTCATTGTGACCCTATTTGGGGTTTCCTTGGAGTGATTTGCCATTTCCTTCTCCAGCTCATTTTACAGTGAGAACCTGAGGCAAACAGGGTTAAGCAACTTGCTCAGGTTCACACAGCTAGTAAGAGTCTGAGGCTGGATTTGAAGTCATGAAGATGAGTCTTCCTGATTCCAAGCCTAGTGCTCTATCCACTGCGCCACTTAGCTGCCTTGCCATTTAGAGGATGCCAAAACAAACTGTGACACAAGAAATTAATGAACTATTATTGTAACATAATAAATGATGAACATGAAGAATTCAGAGAAGCATAGGAAGACATATGAATTGAATCAGCATGATTCAGCATGAAGTACATACACAATATTCACAATAAATATAGCAATGTAAATGGAAAGGAAAAAAATAAGAAACTGAACACTGTAATTATAACCAAGCTTGGTCCCAGAGACAAGTTGAGAAAGTATACATCTTACCCACCTCTGCAAAGGTGGGGAACTATGGGGGTAGAACATTTTCTCTACCATATTTTTCAGTTGTGTTGGATGATTTTGCTGAACTGTGTTCTTTCTTTTTGGAAATGAACACTAAGTAAAAACAAAAGATTTCAATAAAAAATTTTAAATAAAAATAATCAGTTAGTGGTAAATAAAATAAGTGCAATATTATTAATTTTTTTTCTCCCAAGCTAAACAAATTGTTTTATATGAGAACATGTCAAAGCTAAGGGAAGTTATTTATATTCTGGAGCATTATGAAAAGTAACCTGTTATGATAACTATCAAGTAAAGCCAAAAAAACAACCCTTAATTTAAAGCTTCAGTAAGCAAATGTCTAATCCTTCAATTCCTGTATCAACATCTGTCTAGCTACTTATGTGTTTTAGTATTAGTGTAATATCTATGAGCTGGTTGGGAAGTCTGCTTTTCATCTCTTTTCTAGACAATCAGAATTATCCAAAACATTCCATCAAGAGTAAACACCATTGGAGCCTCCAAAGTATGTTTCCACAGGATGTCACAGAACTAGATATCATTTCATTTCTATCTTGTTCACTGGGTACTGTATTATCTTGTTTATTGGAGAATTTATCTTTGTCATTTAAATTTTAAGTTGATGGTTTGCCAGATACAATGCTATCATTTGAAGTGTCACAAAAAGGAGTCTTAAATGATACACTAACAAATAAAGCATGTAAAATACACACCTACATATATGGGTTCCATTTAGCCACAGTGAGGTCTGAGATTGCTGCCTGCTCTACCACAATACCATACTGAGATATCAAGAAGCCTCTAAATAACAGTGTCAAACCAGAATAGACCTTATATCAACTAGTCCAAATCCCTCCTGGGGAAACTGAGCCCCAGACATAGGGGAACTGACTTTTTGACTTTCCTAACTTCTGAATTGCACAGCCAGGACTAGAACTCAGGTCTCCAGACTCCCAGACCAGTGTCCTTTTCCACTACTAACTGCACAAAAGCTTTCAGGGCCACGTGAAACAGGTAGGGAAGCATTTATTCCTGGATTGCCTTATATATAAGCACAAAGCAAGAATGTTTTGCAGTAAAAACTATCAGGATGTGTGGATCTGGTTAATTCTAAACAACTCGGATTCCCACTTGACAGAGGAATTTTTGTACATTGTAAAAACTCAAAAATTATCACAGAATTCTAAAATATCAGAGCTGGGAAGGCTCTCCCAGACCATCTAATCAAATCCTTTCACTTCCTGGATGGAGAAACTGAGACTTAAAGACATTTGCTCCCTGACCATGTGAGATGCTGTCTGACAATCCCACATTGGGTACAAAGGATATTCTGTACTCCTTCAGTTCTTTCAGCTCTTCTTCCCTCCGTTGTTTTTCTATGAGCTCTTGCTGCCGAGAAACCTCATCAAGGAAGTTTGTCTCGTCTTCATTTAAACCTCTTACCATGTTTTCTGAGGAAATAATTAGAATGAGGCACATTTAGTAGGGTAAAGGGAAAATATCATCAACTAAAGCCTTTTCTTTAATAAACAGCAGATCCTCTAGGGGAAAGTAAGAAGGAATTAGTAAATGACTGTGCTCTTTGAATAAACAACATGACATAAAAACATTCAATTGCCCCCTTATTACCAAATATGAATCCACAGATGTGATAAAATACAGATATTAAACTAGGCTTCTTGAGTTTGAAACAAAAACATTTAATACTGTATGAATGGCAAAGGGCCACAAATTTCATTTCCTTCTAAATGAGAATTTGAAAGCTGTAAACCAGTCATACAATATTATGTATTTTCTGGGGCAAAGCATCACTTGAGGCAAACAAGCATAAGACAATGACCAAAGCTCATGAGTTACATAACTTTCTCAGACTTACTGAATTTGAACTGTTCCTCATATTCCTGCTGTTTCTTGTCTTTTTGTTCCTGGAGTCTTTCATATAGGGATCGAGGATCGTATACCTCCTCAGGACATTCTGAAAAGTGTGAAAGAAAAATCCAAATTTACTTTACAACTTTTTTAAAGAATAATTTTGGTGCCACAGGAGGCTCTTATGCAGAATGGAGGTGACCTTAGGTTCTGAAAAACTATGCTAGAAAAACCTAAGTTCTGACAGGTTCCAACAAGCTGGAAAGGCTTTGCGTATAGGCCCAGAAAGAAACTAGTTGTCTGTTCATCTAAACACCAGCCTGACAGACAGACTTGTCACTCAAGGGCCAGAAAGCAACAAAAAGGTGTGCTAAATGGTCTTCATTCCTCTGTATCCCTCTATCATGGTGAGAATGGAAAAGTGGCAGGAAAGGAGAAGAAAGAGAGAGACACAAATCATGCTATCTGGGGAAAATCTACAAATGTTAACATAACTGTTCACACTTTCAATGTTCAATCTATCCAATAACCAAGCTGATATACTAAAATTAATGAACATTCTGTGTGTGCTGGAATGTGCACTGGATTTGGAGTCAAAGGACTTGGGTTTGAAAGTCCACTCAGCTTCTCACTTATTAACCTTTGTGACCTTGGACAATGAAATAACTTTCTTGGGCTGTGGCTTCCAGTTACAGGACTGGATGAAGTGATCTCTAAGGTTCCTTTAGCTTTCAATCAATGATGCAACAATACTGATGTGCTTGCTCTGAATAAATATAAAAGTTAAAAAACCCCAGCTGAATGAATAAATGACTTGTGGAGGATTCTCCTCGAAGAAACACACAGTGATACTGGGAGAGCCAGCTAAATCACGCCCCTGAAAGCAACAAGAAAAAAGTGATTTTTGGTCATTCCACCTGACAATGCTCAAGATTAATATAAACACACAAATAACCATTAAGATTGTTCTGAAGCTTAAAGGTCAACATTTCTTAAATGAAAAAGTAGAGAAGTTCTGTGAAGAACCTGGCAGGATCCTTCAAGCTCTGAAGGGAAGATGCTTAGGGAAGCAGAAGGGTACAATGGAAAGAGTGCTTGTTACCTTTGTGACCTTGGATAAGTCACTGCCCTTTCTCTAGGCCTCAGTTTCATCATCTGCAAAATAAGAGGGCTGGACTAGATGATATTTAAGATCCTATCCCACTCTAGATCCACAATACTATGATCTACGATCTTTGAACAACTTCAAAGTACAAGTGAGCATGACCAAGACAATAATTATACTGTAAAGTGAGATCTTTGAAAAAGTTGTTTAAATAATCTCAAATCATCAACAACTGTCAATTAATAAAAAAGCATTTATTAAAAATCTACCATAGGGCAGCGAGGTGGCACAGTAGATGGACCCTTAGAGTCAGGAGGGCCTGAATTAAATCCAGCCTCAGACACTTGACATTTATTAGCTGTGTGACCCTGGGCAAGTCACTTAATCCTGATTGCCTCACTTAAAAAAAAAAAAAAAAAGAATCTACCATGTGCCTCATACTGTGGGTATCTGTAGGGGCTGAACTATGTGAAAAAAAAATGCTCCACATCACTACTACTAAGAGAAACAGAAATTAAAACAACTCTGCAGTTTCACCTCATACCCTTCAAAGGAACAAGGATGATAAAAGGTAGAAATAGTGTTGGAGGGCTATGAAAGACAAGCATTTTGATCTGTTACTGGTAGAGCTGGAAATTGGTTCAACTATTTTGAAAACAAGTATTTGTAATTGTGTGAAAAAAAGTTATTAATTACATTGTTTGATCTGGCAATGTCACTACTGGTCATGAACCCTAAAGAGATAAAAAACAAAGAGCTAATTCCCATATATACCAAAATATTCATAGCAGCACTTTAGTGGTAGCAAAAAAAAAAATGGAAATAAAGATGCCCATTGACTGGGGAATGGCTGAACAAATGTGTTAAAGCAATGTAATAAAATATTATTGTACCATAATTAGTCTATAAGGAATTCAAAGAAACACAGGAAGAATCATATGAACTGGTACAGAAGAAGAAAAGCAATACCAGGCGCATGTGTGCATGTGCTTGTGTGTATGTGTGTGTGTGTGTGTGTAAATAGTAACTACATGTATAATATGTAATAACTATAATCATACAAATTAAAAGAACACTAAAAAGAAACTGAATTTAGATTACATGCAATGACCAATGGTTCCAGAGAACAACAGAATACACTCTCTTCCTTTTGGTACAGAAGTGGGGCACTCATTGGTGCTGAATGATGCGTAAGTCAACAAGTGTGGCTGTGTTGGTTGTTTGTACTCAACTATTTTCCTTTGTGAGAAATGGTGTGTGGGTGTGGGAGGAAGAGGGTAACCAGGAAATGTCTGTGGTATAAAAAACAAAAGGCAAAAATAAAACTTTTTTTTTTAAAATAGGACTCAGGATCAAAGAATGAAAAAGACCAAAGGCTTAAAAATACATCAGGAGTCTCACATCTGTTTGTATCTTGAATAGTTTCTTAAAAAGGAAAGTCAGGTTAGAGACAGCATAACATAGCTCTATCCACTATTCTATTAACTCTCATAGTAGTGAACATTATTACCTCTTAAAGGTAAAGAATTCAAAGAAATATGGGAAGGCTTGTTTGAAACGGCGGGGAGTAAAGAAAGCAGAAACAAAGAACAAGATATACACTGACTTGCTTTGATGTATTTCTGATCTCCCTAACGTCGCTACTCCTTCCATTGGTGCAGGCTGAAACACCTTTAAGTCTTTTCACAACTCTTGAAACTCTTGTCCATGTCCCTCTTTCCATGGTGAAGTCTACTTATGTGCTGGGAACCTTTTATATCTCTTTGCATAACAAGGCAGAAGATATAGTAGCATAGCGAATAGAGTGTTGGACCAGTAATAAGGAAGACTAGGGATAGGTTTCCAAACCACCAGTTGTGTGACCCCAGGAAATACACTAGGACTGTAAGCTGCAGAAAAGGTGCTGAAGAGGTGCATACCCCATATTCACTACATTTTGGCCCAACCCCAACAATGCTTCATTTTACTCCCTGGAAACATCACTGGCTCTGGAGTCAGAGAACTTGGGTTCGAATCCTGCCTGGCAGTTTCTATTTATATGACCTTAGATAAATTCACTTACCTCTCCAGTTCTTAGTTTTCTAATTTATAAATGACAAGGCTGGACTCCAAGGTGTTTCAAACTCTAGATCTATAATCTTAAGAAGCTTAACCTCTCTGCTGAACTAGTTTCTTCATCTATAAAATGAATTTAACAACAGCCCCTATTTCGCAGCAATTTCGAGGATCATCTGAAATGGATGTAAAAACACTTCGAAAACCTTAAAGTGATATACAAATATCAGTGATTAGTTACTATTATAAGTGGAGGGGTGAGTTCCTCCAGATATTCCTGTTTGTGAATGAATGACTTTGTTGCATCATGCCCCAGAACTCTGCAGTCTCCTGGAATAGACCACTCAAAAGAGTTTGACTTGATCATCCACAAAGGAAAGATGAAGTAGATGAAGAATGTCTATTTGTCCAGATTATGGCATTATGACAACCTACAGAGCTTGTCCACCAGTATGTTTATCTAGGACAGGCAGTACAAATGGAGGAGTTGGACCCACAATCAAATAGGAGGAAGAAAGCAGTCTGGATTGCCTTCAGGAGATTGCAAAACTCAATAAAATATAACTTGTGAAAGTGTGCTTGGTTTTTTGTTATTTTTGTTAATATCTTCATCAAGGAGGTCCTTGATATATCTGCAGATTATTCTCAAAGACTCTTCTAAGAAGAAAAAGTAGGTATATGAGTTTGGTAGTTATAAATATTTTTAATTGCCTTTTTTCAATAATACACTTGAACTCCAAATCTAATGATAACTAAGGATAAATGCTATGAGTGGCACCAATAAAATTATTTTACCCTGTAAAGTTTTTCATAACATGTGCAAATCCAGGTCAATTAAAAATGGCATCAATCCTAATGGTTTTGTAAATCTTAATCTTGTTAACTATATCACAGAATCCCAGAACCCAAGAGTTGTGGTTCAAGGAAGCCTAAGAGAAGACTATTGTTTAGGGTTTCATTTCATACTGCTAACTCACTGAGCTTAGAAATTCACCTTTTTTATAGAAAATTTTTCTAGCCACAACTCCTCTATTTTGTATGTATGGAGTTGATTTTTTCAACTCGTGCAGAACTTTACATCTGCCATTACTAAATCTCATCTTATTAGCCTGTCATTTTCAACTTAAGATTTTTTTGAATCCTGTCTGTCATCTGACATATTTATCTTTCCCTGCCTAGCTTTAAGTCACCTGCAATAAAGCAGACCTTTTATGACTTCATCCAAGTCAATGACAAAAATATACCAAGGACATATTCCTGAAACATTCCATTAGAGACTTTCCTCCAAGTTGACATGGAATTAAGCTCTGTATTCTGTTACTCCACCATTTCTGAATTCTACCTAGCACATCTAGTCCATAGTCTCCATCTTTTTCAAGAGAATGAGACTACCAAATGCTTTACTAAATCTAAATATGCTATAAATCACAAATTAATACACAACTGGAAAGGATCTCAGCAACAATTAAGACTAAATTATCATTTTACAGATAAGGAAATGAGTCTCCAAAAGGTGAAGTGATTTGACACAAACATTCAATGAGTTGGTGGCCAGATCGCTTATTTTCCCACTCAGATTACAAACTATACACCTTTGTACCTTCTGGATCCTCAGGTTTTCGAACTTTTTCCCATTCTTCCTGTCTCTTTTTACGTCGTTCATCTAATTCTGTCTCAGACACAAATCTCTTTTTGATAACAAGATTACCATCATCTCCTCCATCCATAATGAAACAGCCTGTTCAAAAACAAGAGTAAAAACTAGTATTAAAATTCAAAAGACAAACATGGTTATTAAGCTGCATCATATCGAGAAACTACACAGAGTGTCTCAAAAATCTTAGTGCAGTTTTAAGCTTTAATAGCCTGAGACTTTTGGAATACTCTGTATATCTCAAAAATTTCCTAGAGCTTACAAGGGGAGAAAAAAATGAGGATGATTTATTCAAAATGCTGGCCCTTCCCAAAACGACTCAGTAACATGCTGGTTTTGTTTGTTTCAAAATGTAACAGATATCTTTACTCTCAAGGAAATCATTCCAAAAACCAGTGCTGGAATCAACAGATCTGCTTGACAATGCAACCTGGATTTCTAAATCCAGAGCACCTGGGTTGAGATCCAACCAAGATCTATTACTTATCACTTGTGTATGACTTTGGGTAAGTAGCTTAAACTTTTTGGACTTTGGTTTCCTATCTATAAAATGAGGGATTTGTAAAACAGATAACCTCTAAGGTCCCCCTCCTAGCTCTATACATCTATGATTCTTCTAGTTAGTGCTCACTATATAGTTTTATCACCATTCGTTTGCTTCATTGGTTTCATCAAGCTGACCTAATTACAAAATGTATTGGCCTTCTAAAGTTCTTATTCCTCTCCTTGACTTCTCTATAGCATATAACAATGTTCCTCAAACCCTTCCTTCCTGGTTCTTCTAACTTTGACAACTAAGGATTGCTGATTGATTTATTATTTCTGATTTAGCATCCATTTACTCTGTCTGCCACTTAGTCAAAGGGTCCAATTCAGCAAGAGAATTGCTTATTGTCTGTAACTATGCCAGGGATTTTGAAAATTCTAAATAGTGACCTCTTAATGAAATGAAAGGCAACATCTTTTAAGAAAGCATCACATCACACAAGTAAGAAAGATGCATTAGACAGGGAGATGAACTGAAATAATCTGGGCTTTACTCCTCCCACTTCTGACTGTAATAGCTAAAAGTAATATTTTTGTAGGAAGGAAGGAAACACATTTGACTTTAATCCTAAGAGTATAATGGCACAAAAATTCTGTTCAAATCCTGTCAAAAGTATTTCCTCAACATCATGTAAATCATGGATACTTCAGGAGAGAGAATAATTGTATTATTGAGAATTATAAATATTGGAAGATTCCTCCAATAGGATCAGAGGATTTAGGGATAGAAGTATCTTGGAAATTTCTTAGTCTAAATTCCCTCATTTTACATATACAAAACTAGAGCCTAGAGAAATAAAGGTCACATAGGTGAATTAGTGCCCACAAAGGGATCTGAATATTCTTCAGGGCCCCTGTGGCCCAGCCCCATCCCACAAAAGAACTCTGGAATCACACAGACCAGGTTCAGTCCTACAAGGGTGGGAAGGGGTAGGAGGGAGGGTTCCTAACCTCAAAATGTCCATTTCTTTTCTCTTTGTGGTTCATTATCCCCACTTAAGAGTGAATCTAGGAAAATCCTCCAAAAAATAAACCTTAAGAATAGTTCATATCTAAGTTTTCCCAAACATGAGTAGCTTACTCCTTCAATCATTCACTCTCATCCCCCCAATTTCCAGTCTCTCTTTATCCACTGGTTCTTTCTCTTCCCTTTCAAAATCAAACACCTAGGAAGAGAAGTTTATATTTGTTGCCTCCATTTTCTGACTCACACTTTTTAACCTTGCATGCAATTTGGTTTTTGATTTTCCTGAATATCAACTGAAACTGCTCTTTCCAAGATTACCAATGACTATTCCAATGGCCTTTTCTTTGTCCTTATTTACCACCTCCACCTAGGTAAGCTTTTATCCCTGGGTTTTCATAACACTGCTTTTTTCTTCTGGTCGATCTATTCACTACTTTTTAGTCTCCTTTGCTAGATCATCCCCTCTTTCCCATTCCTCTCTAAGTGTTGAACCCCAAGGGCTCTATCCTTTTTCCTCTTTCTATACTGTCTCAGTGATCCAATTTTCACGCAGAGGTACAATTATAACTGTACAGAGGATCTATGATTCAGTCCCAAACCCTCTCCTGAACTCTAGACTTGCGCCTCATCAACTACCTATTAGACACCTCCAACCATACACTTTCCTGTCAGTCAGTTAATAAGTATTTATTAAGTGCCTACTCTGGGCCAGGCACTATGCTAAGTATTGGGGAATGAAAAACAAAAGACAAACGATCTCTGCCCTCTTACTGGAATCTCAAACTCAACATGTCCAAAATAGAATTCATATACCACCCAAAATAGTTCCCTCTTCCTAATTTAATTTTGTTAAGAGCATTACCATCCTTGACTCTTTTCACATTTAATCTGTTGCAAGTCTTATTGATCCTACCCCCACAATATAACCACCATCCCTCCCCTTCTCTACACTTAACATAGTCACCACTCTAGTTAATGCCCTCATCATTCCTTGCAAGCCCAGACTACTGCATTTGTCTCCTAATTCATCTCTAATTTTAGTTTTTCCTTCAATCCATCTTCCATATAGCTGCTAGATTGATACTCCTGAAGTATCCCCAGTACATCTGACCATGTCACTTCCATTATTCTTTTTTTTTTAGGCAACTGGGGTTAAGTGACTTGTCCAGGATCACATAGATAAGTAAGTGTCTGAGACTGGATTTGAACTTAGGTCCTCCTGACTGAAGGACCAGCACTCTATCCACTGCACCACCTAGCTGCTGCCTCCCTCCCCATTATTCTTAAGCATCATGTGGTTCCCTCTTTGCCTAAAGGATCAAATACAAATTTCTCTTTTTTACTTTTAAAGCCTTTTATAATATGGCTCCACCTTACCTTTCCAGTCTTATTTACACATAACTCTCATTAATTCTAAATTCCAGCTAAACTGACCTGTTGACTATTCCCCATACATAACATCCCATCTCCCATCTCCATGTATCTGTTCAAGCTCTCCCTCGTGCCTAGAACACACTCTTCTCCTTACTTCTACCTCATGGACTCCCGTTTCCTTCAAAGCTCAGCCTATCCTGATCTCACCAGTTTCTGCTAGTGCTCTTCCCCTGGATATTATTTTGTATTTAATTTTCTACGCACATTTTGTTTCCCTGATAGAATGTAAGGTCTTTCAGCACAGTGTTAGGTACATAGTAGGGACTTAATAAAAGCTTGCTGAATTGAACTGACTCTAACACACTTTCTGCTACATTATGATATCTCCTCCTTTAATGTGCAGAATTTAAGCCCTATTTCTTTATATTAATGAAAGGACAACCCAAGAAAAATGTCTATCTTCTACCTCAAAAGGAAAGAAGTTTAATCATTTATTTGATTTCATTTTGTGGCTGAGAATTTGAAAAGAAATAACATATTTTGCACTAATATCTAAGAAAACTGTAAGAAAAGAAACTTACTTCCCAGGGGAATCATATAAACAAGGCTTTGTAAACTAAAATGCCTAAAAAATAAGAATACTGATCTTTCCAACACCTGTAGGCAAAAGATAATTTTATAAGACATCGAGAAATCCTCCAATTTTTCTAGGAATTATGATAATTTAACTTTTATTCAGTAAATAATCTAAAAAAATAATATAACACTAAGTCTAGTTGTAACAATATTATATCAAACAGAGGGGCTGAAATTAGGAAAATTAACAGAATTACATAAAAAAGGGAACATGAAGAACTAACTTCTCAGTCTGGACAAAGATACTTCCTTCACTCATTTGGTAATATCTTAGGAGTAATCACCCATTCAGAACTAAAGGATGCACATAAAGTGAGTTCATTTTAAGGCAGTTTCAGAAGTTTGTAATTCCCTTGGAACCAAATGAACAAAACTAGATAGCCATTAGACTGTACCAAGAATCTCCAGGAATGATAAGATTGTTGTTGTCTGTCCTTTGTTTCTCGAAGGGGACCATGACATTAGGGAGGTGATGCCACAACATGCAAGTGTATTGGATTTAAGTGAGGGAGGGCTGTGCAAAGTCATTAGCCTTACTTTCTCCTCCACAGCCATCTGGATCCAGTAGCCAGATATGGATCAGGACAATTGGAGATGGTCCAGGATGCAGTGGGGCACCTCAGCCTTTTCAAGCTAAGGATTTTAACAGGTCTCAGTTTGACTGAGGCAGTGCCTATTCAGTGAATAAGGCTTAATAAAAAATGAGGCAAAGAATGGTCTCTTTAAAAAAAAAATTATCTGGGAGGGGAAGACCCGTGGGGTTTGTGGCTAAAAAGTTGACTTCTTTCACATTCTTTTTTATTCATTTGAATTTTCTTTCTTCTTCTTCCACCCTTTCCCCTGATTAGTAATAAGCCTCAACAAAAATTAAGTCCACTGTCACACTCCCTAAAATCCAGTTTCATATTCTCAGCACTCCATCTTCCCCATGAGTGTATTTTATAAATACAAAAACGTTACCCAACTATGCTTTCTCAATAGTTGACAAAAAGGCTTCCCAAAAACCTTACTGACAAAAAAAACTTCACTGTCAACAAGGAAATTCAATCTGAGCCTCCCGCAAGGAAAGCTCAGATTTTTAAGGATAGTTTGGTCATTTTTACATTTTGAATAAAATGGTTTTCCTAACCTTAGGTCTTTATCAATTTAATACAAGTAGTTACTGAGTACTTAGTAGGAAATATCCAGTATTGTTGGGGGGGGGTGAGGGAGAATGAGTAGAAAACAGTCCCCACTCTCAAAGAGCTTACAATCTACTTGCTGAATTGAAGTAACTCTAGTACACTTTCTACTACATCATTTTAACCCCAGAATTTAAACCCTGTTTCTTTGAATGAAAGGACAATCCAAGAGAGTTATCTATCTTCTACCTGAAAATAAAAGACCAGCACACATGAAAAATTTAAACAATATAGGGCACTGGGATAGATAGATGTTTAAATTCTGCCACTCTCCCTGTTTCATTTAAAATTTCAGGAAGGAGAGCCCTCATATATCCTCATACCCAACCCTGTTAAAAGATTTATCAGATGTTATGAGATTCACTGCTTCCATGGGCCTTCTTATACACGGGGCTGCTTGGGTAGCATTTATAAGTAAGAAAAGTAACACACAGGTACGATGTGATGGTATTTAAATATGTGACAAAACTTCAAAGACCATTTTAAGTCTATTTACTATACATTATTCCAGAAACTTGAGAGGTAATTATAAGTTGAGATAGGAATGCAAATAATTTGCTTTGGGAACTTTGTTTTTTAACTTCATCTGTACTATATTTTGTTTATACTGTATTTTGTTCTGGAAAGAGAAAGCAAATAACATTGCCCTCTCTTTTCCCTTTTCCCCTTATCCTTTTTCATTCACAGGATCATACCCCCACCCCCCCCACTCCCACAAAAAAAAAAAGAATAATTTAATTGCCAAACTAAACATAATCATAAAAAGTCAATTCAGAGAAAGCCAAGAATTCTAATCATTCCAAATTCACTCTTCTGGAAAAGAACATGATTGTCAAAAACAGAAAATGTGGTTCAATTTAAGTTTACATGCATTACATGCCAATGTGATTACCTATATTTTAAGCTAAAGTAACTATAAAACATTGTCTGATTATTATACTAATGTGGCTGAATCAGAGTACAGGATTTTATTTCCAAACTGCTGCAGTAGAACTAATTCAGGATTTTATCTAGTCCACTCTTCAAATTACAAAGATATTTAATTGCTAACCTCAGTATAATGCTGGTTTTTGATTTTCTTTCTTTCTCCTTTCTTTTCTTCTCAGACTAGGTCTCCCCATCTTGTCCAGGCTGGCAGTATAAGGGAGCTACTCACAACCCAATCCTACTACTAATCAGCACAGAAGTTTTGAAAATTTCCAACCTGGGCCAGTTCTGTCTCTCTTCCTCATTCCCCAGCCCTAGCTCCTGAAGGCTCATCATGTTAATACAGTGCAGATACCTGATTAGCATAGCCCACTGTGTAGCTCAGAACTCCTAGCTCAAGAGATAAGCTTCAGCCTCCTCAGTAGCTGGGATTACAGGTGTGATTAAAAAACAAAAATCACTCCATGGAAACAATGATGTCTTATAGAGCATGGTAACATCTCTACTGTTCCTATCAATGGACAGGACCCTGTCCCAACTTTGTAATAGCTTTCTAAAATTAGACTATATGTCAAAAAATATTTGGAAAGGGGATTAAGAACTCAGAGTTGCTGTTCTCAGCCTCAATTCTAGTAGTAGGTCAGACAGGCCAAACAAATTACTTTATTTATTTGAAAATATACTAGTATATTCCTTTCTCTCCCAATGTTCTATGGACCTAATCACTTATAATTTTAAAATGCAGGACAGCAGCTGAGCCAGATGGTAAACAAAATTTTATCCCAAACAAAGGTTGATTCTGGTTGGAAGATATTTCTATTGAGCTACAATTATTTTACAATAACTGTCTCTCTCTACCACAGACTGCTTCATTTGCCACTTTTTTTTTTTTTTACCTTTGTTAGCATTTAACACTAGACAAAGTAATCCCCTGCTAATCACACACTCCTACTAGGTACACAGTATACTCCAAAGGCAAGTTTGGGCAGAGGCCTAAAGTTAGTTATGAGTAGGAGACTAATTCCAGAAAATGAATTTTGGCTTGATAATTTTAACATAAAAGGCATTTTAAACATAAATATAAGATGCGCTTAAGTTAGAGGACTCAAGCAATCCTAACAGAACTCAGAATAAATCATATTAAGGTTACATATTAATTTTCCATCATTAAGAATGGCTGAAAAGATTTGCATTGTTCTGAATAATACTAACTAATAAGAAATAAGGAAACTAATTGATAAGAAATAAGGAAATATCTAAGAAGACATGATTCATGTGGAAAAGATCACACCCATATAGTCAATAAAATGAACTTCTACTCCATATTTGGTCCTTGTTCAATGTTGTAAGAGACACAAAATTAAATAAGACATAATTTCTATCCTTATGGAGTCTGACAATCTACTATGGCAAGATACTATACAAATAACTACAACACAAGACCCAAAAATGTAATTTTGCAATAAGAGATATTTCAAGCTAAATATTATGAAGAGAAAGAGAACACTTCGGAAGAAGGATCAGGGAAGCAAGGACATGGCAAATAAGGTCAACTGCTATGATGGCTAATAGTGAAGAGATGGCAGCTGTATCCATTCTATTAAATAAAGAACTTTTCATTCAAGTTGTTATGCTAATGATATCCTGGAGAGCAACAAAAGTTTTATACTGCACATCACTAAATTTTTAGCAGAAACAGCATTAAGCATTTTTCAAAGGGTAGTCCAAGATAGGACACACTGAAGCAGCTGAGTAAGAGGGCAAAATCCAGCCTCAGACACTTAACACTTAACTAGCTGTGTGACCCTGGGCAAGTCACTTAACCCTGATCGCCTCACCACCCCCCTCCAAAAAAAAGAAAAAAAAAAGAGTAAGAGGGCAAAAAGGCATGAATGTGGGAAAGACTAGATCTAAATAATGCAGCAGAGCATTCTGTACCAAATTACTACTTCACAAACCAGAGCTTATTTTAAACTTTGATTTGTGCAAGCTGCATGATCTTAAAATATCATGATTCCTGGGAGAGAAAAATAAATGGCTGAAATTCTAAAATTTTCTTACAGCTTGCTTGCTATCTGAAATTCTTCATATTTACCACAGCCCTTTTCCTCTCAAACAAGTAAAAGGAGGAAGATCTTAGGCTTATTCCAAAAGTTAAGTCTCTGCTTCAGGCTCTTGCATATATCTAAAGGGCTCAATTTGGAAGTCTACAAAAGCTGCTTTCATCTGAGCTCTATGTCCTGAGCCCAAGACAATTCTGTCTTTACTTACACTGCCCCTTTTCTTCCAGGATTTTAAAAGGCTTAATAAAAACTTTAGGCAAGCTTTTTCTGTATCTACTTTATTGCACTACTTTTTCACACTAATAAACTCAAGAGAGCAAAAAACTTCAATATCACTTAATCTGTATCAAATATGGAAATATAAATTATGATTTTTGACCACCAGATAAACAGTTTATAGAGCCTCTGTATTAGGATGTATTTTCCTCTAAGTATCTTCCAGGCTCAGTTGTAAAGACAGGTGGAGCAGCAGCAGGGTACAATGTAAAGAATGTATTCTGGACTTTGTCAGAAAGACCTACTTCTAACAGTTAATAGAAGTGTAACCATGGGCAAGTCACTTAACAAACTCTGAGCCTCAGTTCCTCATCTGGGAAATGAACATAATGCCATTATAATCTACATTACAGAGTTGTTATGAGGTTGAAATGAATGGTTTCAGGAATATAGGTAACTGCAAGTAAGAAAGTCACCTTTACTGACAACTGTTCTGCAACTTAAAGTTTTAGTGATTTAGTGGCCTGGGAATTGAAAAGTTAAGTGACTTGCCAAGGATCACACAGCCAGTATGTGGGCCAGAGGCAGGACTTCTGGGCTCTGAAGCATATCCACTTCCTAATCCAGGCAAATACTTTTTAAGTCTTCTTTTCCACTTCACCTTTCTACTTAACATACAAGCCAAGGTCAAGAATCTCATCCCAGGTCAGTTGACAGATATCATTAACTGTTATTTTTACAGCTATATAGCACTTTATAGTTTTATAAAGTGCTTTCTTTATATGTCTATGGGATTTACCCTCATTTTACAGATGTACAAACTGAGCTTCATAGGAGGTTGAGTAAGTAACTTGCCCTGGAAGTCCTCAAAGAAAGAAATTCAAGCTTCTAAAGTCATGAAAAAAAAAATACTCCAAATCATTAACAGAGAAATGTAAATTAAAGCAACTCTTGAGGCTGTACCTCACTCCCATCAGATTGACAAAGTGGACAAAAAATGAAAATGACAAATGTTTTAAGGGCTGTGGGAAAACAGGCATATTGATATACTGTTGGTGAAGTTGTGAATTGGTATTCTGGAAAGCAATTTGGAACCAGGTCCCCCCAAATTCATATAATGTATATACCTGTTGACCCAGCAACCCCTACTAGGCCTATACCCCAGGGAGAGCAAAGAAAGAAGAAAATGTGTACAAAAATATTTCTAGCAGTTCTTTTTGTGGTGGCAAAGAACTGGAAACTAAGGTGGTACTCATTAATTATGGAATGGCTGAATAAATTATGGTATATGAATATAATGGAATATGCTGTAATAAGTGAAGAAAAAAAGAGGAACCTGAGAAGATGTATGTGGATTGAGAGGCAGAGTATGGTGAACATAACAAGAAAAATACACTATAAAAATCAATATTATAAAAAGAAACAATTTTGAAAAACTTAAGAACTCTGACCAATGCAATGATCAATCATGATTCCAGCGGACCAATGATGAGAAATGCTATCCTCCTCCTGTTACAGAAGTGACGGATTAAATATGAAGAATGAGACATTTTTGGACATGATCACTATGGGAATCTTTTTTCTTGACTACGATTATTTGTTACAAGGGGTTTGTTTTTCTTTTTCCATAGAAGCATGAGGGTAGTGGTGGTGGTGGTGGTTCATAACTGAAAAAAATAACATTTATCATCAAGGAGGGAATAAAAGTAATTTGTCCTAGCATTTACTTACTATTCTAAATCCAGACATTCAAGACCCTCTACAATCTGGATCCAGCCTTTCCTCATACAACTAACTCTCCTTTATTCTAGGTTCCATCCTCCCTATACTTTTCTATCTCAGTTCTTTTGCTTAAACTGTTTCCCTAGTCCTAGAATGTAATTTCCTTCTCTATCCTTTCTTAACTCTAACGCCTGCCCTGCGTTACTTCCAATTTATTCTGTAAATAGCTAGTCTGTACATAGTCATTTGCATGTTGTCTCCTAGGATGTGAAGCTTCTTGAGGGCAGAGACTGTCATTTGCTTTTCTTGGTATGTCCAGCACTTTTGCACAGTGCACACATAAAGTCCTTAACGATGTTTACTGATTGACATCCCCACTCCCGTCTGCTTAAGTCTTTCTCCTTGAAGGGCCAGCTCAGACGCCACTTTGTCCATGATACCTTTTTCCAGCTCCCCACCCCGCAACATTTTATCTCTTCTTTGTACTTATTATGACTCTTTCCCTGGCTTGCTGGCATATTGGTCCAGGCCTCCCGCACCAGGTCTTGCTCTTCCTCATCTCCTCCAGCTCTTCCTCCTCTCCCCAGAAGCTCCTGCCTTTCCATGCCTGGGTTCGGGACAGACGCGCTTGACTCTGGGGTAAATGCTTGACAAACCCTGGTGAGCTCTGGGCACCAGGACCACGCTCGAAGGCCCAGGGCCAAGCCTGGAGCCAGTCTGGCTCTCCGGGAGTCACATCCAGGGCTCTGGGCCCCTCAGCCAGGCGGCCCCTCCGCGACCTCTGAGCACTGAGACCCCCCTGAGCCCCTCCCCGGGGCCGAATCTCCTTTGGGCCCCCTCCTCACTCAGGCAGTCACCTTCGCTTGGGACCTGGCTGCGGGAGACCACTCAGGGAGGCCTGCCTCCGTCCTGCCCGATCACGCACCCTGCGAGGCCGGGGCGGGTTCCCCGCGTTTCTCCTCAGGAGCCCCCCGATTATGGCTCCCCCCACCCCAAGCCCCAGTTCCTCAGTCTCAATAACAGTAAAGCCGTCCCTTCCCACACGAGTCTGTCTGCTTTGTAAAAAGAGGCTTGGAGTGCAGGCCTCGCCGCCTAAGCAGCCTTTGCCTCCAGTCCGGGCCTCGCTCACCTACCTGCACACCTCAGCCGAGACCCCCTCAGCAGCGACCACCCTCCTCAACCGCCACCAAGGCCTCACTTTTCCCCTCCGACTTTGCTTTTTGAATGCTTTTGACCCTTTAGGGCTTCCGCTCCCTTTCATCCACTGTAGGACCCGCCTTCCCCGAGGCAGATTGGCTTATCTTTTTCTCTCTTCCTCCCCGGCTGCCGCGGCCTGAGCAATGGGAGCCCGGCTCTTCCATACAATAACCTAGAGTCCAGGCAACCTGATTGGACTTTACACGCTTTAGCGTGAGCATTGGCTAGCTAAGGCGAGGGAGGGGCAAAGCGGGAGGAGGGTCACCTGATCATGCTACCTAGATACCGATTGGTTGACTCTGGAAAAGGCCAACGGGGAGTGAGGTGGGTGTTTCCTAGGGGACGGGAGGGAAGGCGGACCGGGGCGTTACGGAGCGGGGGAGGGCTCAACGCGGAATGGCAGTGCCGGGGCTGCGCGTCCATCTTTATCGCCCGTCCGGAGCTGTCACAAAGGAGTCACCGCGCCACAGACCGTGCCTCCGTCCCACTGGAGACCACGAAAAGTCAGTCACGGGGCCCTGGCCGCCTGTTTTGCGGGGATCTCCAAGGGGAGAAGGAGGGCGGAAGGAGAGACTGGAGGGGCGCCCGTCGGGGAGGGGAGCGGCCCGAGCCGGCCCGGGGGAGGGGCCGCTGGGGAAGCTGAGGGAGGGTGACTGGGGCGGGGTGGGGCTTGCCGGGGGCGCAGTGGAATGGGCGGAGGGAAGAGAGACCGGGCTGCGAGAGGAGAAGGGAAGGAGGATTCGGGGCGCGAAGCTCCTGCAGGTGGGGAGCCGTGGAGCGGGGCAGGGGGCATTCGAGATTGAGCGCCGGAAAGAATCCTCAAGACTGGTAACAAGATGTTAAATCACTAGATTTAGAGTCGGAGGACCTGGGTTCGAACTTGATTTTTGCTGCTTACTATCTATATGACCTTGGTCAAGCCTTTTCTCTTCTTTGGGCATCTGTTTCCTTTTCTGTAAAATGAGGGAAGGGTTGCACTAGGTGATCTCTTAGGCGCTTCCTGTTCCAAATTCTATGATCTATCTAATCCAGCCTTCCCATTTATTTTGCCACTGGAAAAACTGAGGCCCTAAGAAGTCTGGAGGGTATTGTTTAAGGCTACATAAGATTAGTGAGCGATAAAACAGGGGCTACCCAGTTCTTTTGCTTCCCTGGCCAGGATTCTTTCAAATAGAGTTACAGGACTTAGAGCTGGAAGTGAGCTTAGAAATAAGAGTAATGTACATTTATAAAGCACTTTAAGATTTGTAGAGCACTTTCTTCACAATAGTCCTGTGAACTAGCTACTGCAGCTGTTCATCCCTATGATTATCGAAACTAAGGCCCAATGAGATGAAGTTACTTTTGTCCAGCTGGGACCTGAACCCCAGGGTCTCTTTCTTTGAAGTCTGGATTCAGTGCTCTTGCCACTAGGCCATGTATCCTCTCATATACTTAATCCAAACCCCTCATATACATATGAGAAAATTGAGGCCTGGAAAAGAGCAGTCTTCCCTCTAGATGACGTATCTTTCTAGTCCATGTTAAAATAGTGAGTAAATCATCTGTCTTTAGCTTCATTGGGTGATGGTGAGAATGAAAGAAATCCTCTCTGGTAAATCTTGTACTTTGAAACCTTTTGGATCAAAAGTTCATAGTGGTTTTGAATATTCAGCATTTTTGATCTACTGTGTTCTGGGAGTTTTGTGGTACTTAAAGAAAACCCTAGTTTCTTTTGCCCTCGATGACATTTAGTATTGAAACTGTAGAAAAAAATGTTCTAAACAGATTCCTTTAAAATGTGCTTCTCACAATTTCATTTTAAATATCCATAGTGATGCTTTATTTTTTGCCAGAAAAAATGGAAATACATGTAAATATATACTATAATAAGTCTTGAGAAAGCTTTTCTTACGTATTCACATCCTTTAGTTGTGTGGAGATAACTTTAATGCTTCCCTTTTTAGTTGTGATTTTGCCTAGTGATCTTAATATTTATTTAAAAATAATCTTTTAATAATGATAGCCAACATCTACATAACACTTAGTTCATACCAGGTATTGTGCTAAATGCTTTACAATTATCTGAATTTGATCCTCTCAACAACTGAGAGGTAGGTGCTTTTATTAACCCCATTTTACAGATGAGGAAACTGAGGCAAACAGAGGTTAAGTGACTTCCCTAGGGTCTCATAGCTATTACGTGTCCAAGGCAGGTTTTGAATTTAGATCTTTCTGACTGGTGTTGTATTCATTGCCCCATTAAGTATCAGGCACTGTGCTAATCTTTGAGGATACAAAGAATGTCCAAAGACAGTAGTCCCTGCTCTCAAGGAATGCACAGTGTAAAGGGGGAGACAATGAAAACAACTAGGTATGTACAGGATAAATTGGAAATAATCAATACAGAAAAGCTCCTCATAGAAGATGAGAATTTAGGTGGGACTTGAAAGAAGCCAGGAGGCAGAGATGAAGAAGATCATTCCATGCAAGAGGAACAGCCAGTGAAAATGCCTTGTTGGGAGGTGGAGTGTCTTGAAAAAAACAGCAAGGAGGCCAATGTCACTGGATTGCAGAGTACATGGGAAGGAGATTCGTGTAAGAAGACTGGAAAGGCAGGAGGCAGCCAGGTTGTGATGAGTTTTGAAAGCCAAATAGATGATTTTACATTTAACCCTTGATAGTAATATGGGAACTACTGGAGTTGATTGCATAGTGGATAGTGACATAATCAGACTTGTATTTTAGAAAGATTAATTTGACAGTTGAATGGAGGATTGAATTGGAGTGGTGAGAGACTTTTGGCAAGGAATCAAGCCAGAACACTGTTGCAGTAGACCACATGTGAAGTGATAAGGACCTAGACCTGGGTGGTGGCAGGGTCAGAGGTAAGGTGAAATCAGCAAATCTTGGCAACAAATTGGGTATGAGGGATGAGAGTGAGGAATCCAGGATGATACCTTGCTTACAAACTTGAATAACGGGAAGGATGATGGTTTCTTCAAGAGTAATTAGTAAATTTTGGGGAGAATATAACAAGTTCGGGTTTTGGACATATTGAGTCTAATTATATGTGTGAGACATCTAGTTCAAGATGTCTAATAGGCAGTTGGAGATTATGTCTAAACATTTGGAGAGAGGTTAGGGCTGGATAAATAGATCTGAGAATCATCATCATGGAGACGATAATTAAAATCATAGGAGCTGATGAGATCACCTAGTGAAATAGTTTAGGGGAAAAGAGAAGAATGCCCAGGGCTGAGCCTGGTGAGTGAGTGGGAGTGAACTGGCCCAAGAGACTGAGAAGGAGCTGTAAGGTAGTTGGAAAACCAGAATAGAGTAGTGTATGTAACCTAGAAAGAAGAGGGGTATCAAGGAGAATGAAGATTTTTGACTTAAAACATTGGTTTTTGCAAGCAGTTCATACCTTTCCGATTCCCTATTGTTTATCCTGTCCACTCTCACTTCTGAATCTCAAAAATTCTACCAGCTACTACAAGTTGGTATTTGGTTGTTTTCTGTTAGATTAAAAATTGCATTTTCCTGAACCAAATTTTTGTAGCAGCTCACTGTGTGAGATCCTGATCCATTCACCATTTTCTGAGTGTATGACATGTTCCTATTCTGCAGTCAATGGATATGGTTTTATATTTGTAGAATTATTTATTTTTAATTGTTCAAGATAGTTATTTCTGTTTTTGAAAGTCTGATATTTGTTAGCCATTTCTGCAGAAATACCTTTTAAAAACAACAGCAATATTAGTCATTTGTTAGTTTACTGATTTCCCAGCATAGATATTATCTAGACCTATAGATTAATGTGCTGTCTAATTCCTGCTTTTTGCCACATTCACAGCCTTAATTATTTATGGATCCCATAATTATTTTAAAATTATGATGGATTGTAAGAAGTATTTCCACATTTCAGTGAATTTGATCCTTCCTCCCTGTCAAAAAATCAAACATTCTTTCAGTAGTTAATATTTAAATTACATAAAGAAGTACCATGCTAGCATTCTTCCCAGTAGATCATTGGTCAGTTTTGAATGGGAAAAGTTAGAAGTAATATTGCCAAGAAAACCCAATCAAAATAGTGTTTTATATTTATTTTTCCATGTGTGTTTACAGCTGCCTCAATTGGAGTTGTATGATATATCTTGCATATAATAAAATTAAATTAGATTATTATAAAGAAGTGAAAGGATACTTTGCCATCTTTAAATTGTGGTTATCTTGAAATTATTTTAAATATGTTCTTAACCTTATTTTAAATGTGGCATTTAAAGTAGTAACACCCAAGATCACATGTTGTGTATGGGTGTGTGATTTTATGATTTTACAGTCCTCTGGGGACACTTTTGAAGAAGAATACAGTGGAGTCATCTGCAGTGTTGTGAAATTGAATAGGCAAGATATATTTGGAATGGAAGGACATCATTACTAGTAAATATTGGCAAATGTTATTTGGTAGTGGTGATACCATTGATTTAGTTTTAGATTAGATTTCATTTCTTCTAGTTTTCCAGGGCTAACTATATTAATCAGTTAGAATGGTTATTTCTGGTACAAAGATTGGAAATTTATTGATAGAGAGTAGTTAGGTATAGGACTAGAACTTGGGCTTTGAAACTTGGACCACAGGCATGTGCTCAAAATGTATCCTTCAGAAAAAGAATGTTTTATTTTGACCATTAAGGAGGAAGAGGGTAACAGTATGAATATTGTCTTCCCAGTTTAGCCATTCCGTCAGTGAGTCATCTTTTAGCCTGTATGTATGCCAAATAAGTACACAAATGTATTTTACTATAACTTATCAATATGCCTCCAAAAGGGAGTGCTGCAAGGTGTTGTTTTTTAAGGAGGCTGATAAATTTATTGTCTTTACTTTATAAGGTTTCATAAGTTCATAAGTAAAGCAACCTTTGCCTACTGACAATAATCTTATAGAAAGAGTCACCTTCACAAGTAACTTTTTATTGGTATGAAAGCTAAGAGGGAAAAGACAGCAAAGAATTGATCTCATAGGATTACCTGAGTAATAGAACACGTCACTCTGCAAGCTAAGGATCATAATTTTCCTCTTGCTGGAAATTGCGTTTGACAAAGTCTTTAGTTTCTGTTTGCTCCTGTGCAATTTGTTGGGTTTTATGTACCTCAAATATAAGGTTGCAAAACTATTTTTGCTCTTGTTCACCATAACTTCATTGCTTTGTGGTTCATCATTCACACTTTAAAATAGAAATTCTTTTATTAGTGGAAGATATTTTTGGAATATTTTCCATATATTAAAATTTAGAATATATTCATTAAACAAATGTTTGAATTCCTATTATATTCAAGATACTATGCAAGCGTTCACTATTCCCAGGTCTGATTTATTGCACATCACTTTCTAGTGTATTCAACTGAGTATTTTCAGACTTCATTTTAAGTGGATCTCATTATATTCAGAATGGGGTTACATTATTCATGCAACCTACTCAATTCGTTTCCTTTTCTCATTAACAAGAGAATTTTCCTGTAGTTTAGAATTCCTTTTCCTGTGGATTTTCACTCCACATGTGTTTTAAGAATAAAGGATTCTAACTCCTAGCTGTCTTTTTGTTAGTCTTATTATTTACTATGTGAGGGAAATGCCCTCTCCTTCCAGCATGAAATCATTACATTTTTCCTCTGTTAGAAACTTTATGTATTCAGGGACAAATTCTCTGAATTTTTGAGGAGACTTCAGAAATTAATTACTTATTAATGATAACTATTCTTTTCTGATTCACTTGTTTCAGTTAAGTCTAGTGATTTTCTATCAAACTCAAAGATTGTTGCCTCTGGAGTCAAAGGATCTGGGTTCGAATCCTACCTCAGACACTACATGTGTGATCTTGTTATTTAACCTCCTTAAGCCTTAGTTTCCTGTCCATAAAATGATGGGGTTGAACTGGATGTTCTCTGAGGCCTCTTCCAGCTCCATATCCATGATCATGGGCATCAATTTTGGTTTCAATTTTTTTTAATTTGAGATTTTTATTTTTATTTAAAGGGTTAAAAAGAAAGATTATTTACCTTTTTTCAGTTGTTCAAAGCCAAAAATGAGCCAAAGTCACTTTTTTCTATTATTCTCTTTTGTCAGGATTCTCACCTACCACCTGCCCCTCAAAACTGTCATAACCTTTCAGCTGCTCATATTGTTATAGTCATCTAAATACTGTTTCGGTTTGAAAATTCACTAATTCCTTAGACTCAAAGTCATTCAGTCTCAACAAGCATTTGTTAATGTTTTATTGTGTGCCAGTCACTGAAGATACTGAAAAAGGCAAAAACAGTTCCAGCGCACAAGGAGTTTACATCCTAACGTAGGACACAGCGTACAAAAATTTAGGTGCAGACACGTTCCATGCAGAGTAAATGGAAGGCAGTCTGAAAGGGGAAGACCAGTAAAAGTCTCCTGCTAAAGGTAGGCTTTGAGCCAAATGTCAAAGGAAGCCTAGGAAATGAAGAGATAGAAGTAAGCAGGCAGAGTGCAATCGCCAGGTGTGGGGGACAGCCAGTACAAAAGCGTGAAGACTGGCTTGTCATGTTAGAAGAGCTACACTAGACCAGTGTTGGGGGCTCAGAGTGTGTGCGAAAGTGTGGGAAGTTAAGTGGAAAGGTGGGGAGGGGCCAGCTTATGAAGAGCTTCAATGTCGAACACAGGCATTTATCTTTGATCCTGGAGATATTAGGGAGCCCTCATCAAGGGCGGGAGGGGGAATGGAGTGTTACATGCTTAGTCCTTCACTTTAGAACAATCACTTGACAGCTGCTAAGTGGAGAATGGGAAAAAGAAGATGAGTCAGGGAGACCAATTAGAGGGCTGTTGCAATAGTCCTGGTGAGAGGTAATGGAGGCCTGAACTCAGTTTATGGTTGTGTGAGTGGACAGAAGGGCACATTTAGGAAGAATGTTATGAAAGGAAAAATGGATATGATTTGGCAGCAGATTGGTTACACGAGGAGAGTGAAAATGAGAAGTCAAGGATGACACTAAATTTATGAGTCTGGGTGACTGGGAATATGGTGGTGCCCTTTACAATAATAGGGAGATTAGGAAGGGGGAGGATATGGGGAAACGATCATGAATTTTGTTATGAACATGTTGTTTTAAGTGCCTATAGGACATTCGGTTTGAGATGTCCAAAAGGCAGTTAGCGATGTTGTAGCTCTGGCTAGAGGCTGGATCTGTACGTTTAGATCTGGGGATTATCTGCATAGAGATGATAATTGAGTCCACAGTAGCTGGTAAGCTGGCGTGGGGTGAAGAGGACCTAGAGTGGAACCTTGGGTTACACCCATGGTTAGAGGGCATAATGTGAAGGAAGAACCGGCAAAATAAACTGAGAAGGAGTGGTTGGACAGAGAGGAGGAGAACCAGGAGAGGGAGCAGAGCATAGAAGCCTGTGCAGGGCTTTTTAAAGCAGAGGCGTCAAACACATGGCAACTGGCCCACAACACTGCAGAGTTCAGCCACAGACAAATTAAAATGTAATTCATATTTAGCAAAATGAATACAAATACAATGAAATATAGTATTAGATTTTAAAAACTAAATCAATATATGACCTGCAAGGATATTTATATATGGTTTAGTGGACTGCAGTTCTATTTGTTTGACATCACTACTTTAAAGCATACTTGTAGAAAAATTGTCATCTAAGTCAGTAGTCTCTAAAATGTGGGTTCCTCAAGGGCTATGTGATCAACCAGTCAGAGGAAGTGAAGATGGTTCCTCATCACGCTATAATCAGTCATGTATGCATGTGTACTTATCTCCAACATAACTACACTAGACCCCTGCACCTATTATTATTCAGCACTTCTCCCCTCCTCTCCTAAAACAGAGGAATGACCATGTCACTTGCTTGAATTCATTAAACTTTGGTTGCTCTCTATTGATTCTAGGATTGAATTTCATCTTTATCTCATCCTTTTTAAATTTTTATTTTTATGTAAGTTTTATAAGGTACATCATTAGTAAAGTAGTGTCTGTATCTTTATATATACATTAAGTAATTATACATATATTGGGTACACATGCTCAAAAATACTTTACTGATGGGGTATGCAATCCAAAAAAATGTGGAGATCTATATGACAGCATCCTCATCTCAAAGTGAAAAGAGGCAAGAACTTGGTTAAAACACCTGATCATTTGAACACTTCTCAACAGTGACAACATGTCAATACCAACATCCCAAAATCACAACCTGTAGTAGTAGTAAAGCAGAGATTTGAATCTTGGTCCTCTAACTCAAAACTAATGCTCTTCCACTTCACCACACTGACTCATTAGAAATTTATTTTCTTAGTCGTAACAGTTTGCAGTGAAGTCACTACATACATCATTACTGTTTGTACTATTATTTTACTCTCTGAAATGGGACTTAAATACACATTACAGTGCCTCTGAGTAATGAATGGGAGCTGAGAGGAAAAGTGGTTTATTGCCTGAAGTCTGTTTTTTCCTTCTTGTGATCATTCATTTACCATTTTCTCCTTTCTTGGCATTATGGTACCAAATTCCTTTTTTTCAGGGGGGAAAAACTTTTGCTGTCACCAGGCAGTATTATGATTGGCTACAAGCAAATATTTGAGGCAGTGAATCATTGATTCCTGGATCATTTGTTTGAAGGAGCTAGACTTGTGCTTTTCTTGGCTGAATGTTTCAGTGATGATCTGTTAATGATGGAGAGGTCTATGGTTTGTACTGACAGCAAAATAAAAAGACCGCACTACTTTAGGACCTAACATGTCTAAAGCCAGGCTTAAATTTTTTCCCCAAAAAACAGATTCCTTGTTTTTTCAGTTACTCCGAAGCCCCAATATAGAAATAGAAGATCCAGTTTTATCTTTTCTTTAAAAAATTAAAAACACTTATGTAGTTTGAGGAAACAAATTTTTAAAAACCTTTTACTCTTAATTGTGCTTTTGACCTTATCACTCTGCTACGTAATAAACTCCATAGGTTCCATATCACCTCCAGGATCAAATATAATCTTTTCATTCAGAGTCTTTCATAACCTTCCCCCCCCATACCCCTACCTTCCCAGTCTTCTTATACCTTATACCCCTCACACATGCACATGCATTCTGGGATCCAGTAGCACTGCCTCCTTGCTGTTCCTTGAACAAGACACTTCTCCTAATTCCAGGAATTTTCACTGGCTCTCCCTCTGTACAAGGAATGTCCTCCCTCTTCATCTCTACCTTCTGACTTCCCTCAAGTCCCAAATAAAATCCCACCTTCTATAGGAAGCCTTTCCCAGTCTTTCTTAATTTCAGTGCCTTTTCTCTGTTAATTATTTCTTTTTTATCCTGAATGCGGCTTGTTTGTACATAATTATTCCTGTGTTGTTTCCTCCATTAGATTGTGAGCTCCTCAAGGTCGAAAACTGTCTTTTACAAAACTTTCATTGTATCCTAGCATGGTGCTGCCACATAGACTGTTTATTAATAATGTTTTTCCATAGTTTGGTAGTGCTAATATAAATAACAAAAATAACACTGAAAAGCAGTTGAAATTTGATTAATTATAATGACCAATCTTGATCCAGAGAACTGATGATGAAACACATCATCCGCTCAGTTGAGAAGTAGTCTGTGGACGTAGAGTGTGTATATACTGTCAGACTCCCTGTAGCTAGCTCTGTTTTGTTTAAATGTTCTTCTTTGTTACTAGGGAAGGTTAAACTGAATAGGGAGGGGGCTGAATATTTTAAGGGAAAATGACAATTTAATATGGTAACTAGATAACAAAGGGGAGAGAGCGTTATTACTGGAGTCAAGAAGACCTGCGTTCAAATCCTGCATCAGACACACTTATTAACTGTGATCTTGGGCAAGTCACTTTACTTCTGTCTGCCTCGCTGCTTCCTCATCTCTAGAATGGGGATGATGATAGCATGTACTTCCCAGGGTTGTTGTGAGGATCAAATGAGATAATATTTATAAAACACTTTGCAAACCTTGAAGGGTTATGTAAGTACTGCTGTTATAAAAAAAAAAAGAAACAAACTGTCAACAATATTCCTTTTTTATTTAAAAAAAGTAAGAAAACTATTTCTCTTTCAAACTGGTGGCAAAAATGCTTATTTAAAAAATTATCGAGCAGAACCAAGAGAATGTTGTATATAGTAACAGCAATATTTTTTGAAGAATAACCATAAATGACCAAGTTATTCTGAGTAATATAAGTACTCAGATCAACTGGAAGATGGTATCTACCTCCAGAGAATGAGTTCATAAATAGAATTACGCATAGTAACATACACACACACGTATGTCTTTGTCAAATGGTGGCCTTCTCTGATGTGGGGTGGGGAGGGAGGGAAGGAGACAATTTGAAACTTAAAATGTAACCCCCAGAAAATTAAATTTAAAAAAAATCTGTTGCCTTGATCTGAACATCCACTCTATAATCTGATAATAATTCAACTTATGGTTCTGTTTATTTCTTTAAATAAAGATGGAAACCCCATGAGAGCAAGGACTGCTTCATTTTTTGTCTTTGTATCCCCAGTTTGTTGAACATTCAGTTCAGGTTCATTGAATTGATACCTCTCGTGACTATTGGATGACTAAGTACTGAGGGCAAGAACAGGGTCATTTTCATAATTTTATCTGTCCCCTGCTTCTATCATCAGGGTCCTATGCATAGTAAGTTCTCAATAAATGTTGAGTAAATTAATATAGGGGTCTAGTACCTTTTTTGTTTTTATATTAATGTTCTGCCTTTGCATGTTCACAAGTAATACTAATTTCCAGTTCCACACAGCACTTATTTCTTCTGTTTTAATTGCAGTTAGGGTACCTTTTAGTATATATTGTACTGTGAAGCATGCAGAGGTAGCTCTGATAGTATTATTTTATTGTGATGCTATATTTGAACAGAATTCTAAACATCTCAACCACTTTATCCAAAGCATTTCATTCATAATCAGTCAGTTTAGAGGAGAGTATAACATTCTGTAAAGGTATGCAAAATAGAAGAATAAAACTTGTTCTTTACATGTGTTCAGCAAGTTTGGTTTTTTTTTTTTTAATGATTTATAGAATTTCTGGGAACTGGTACATAAAAATAGAAGGAAATGAAATTATCAATCCTTAAAAAATTCTCCATTTGATATGGCCTTTCCAACCCAGAAGTAGCTCTGAATTTTAGGGTTTTAGCTGTATAATTCTGGATTTATTAATGAGCACATCATTTATTTGTTATTTTTGAAAGTCCTTTGAGTTCTCACTGAAATAAGCATTGTTCAACAGATCCATTATTGAGTTGTATTTTAATTGAACTCATAGAGATTTGACAGTGACACTGGCAGTATTAATCAAATGGTACTTAGTGTTGTTTACTGGAACAACAGTCTATATCTTGCTGCTTTTAAAAGGAAGATCCTGAAAAAGTGTTTCATTGAATACCAGTAAGACATTTGTAAAAAATTAAGATGAAGTATGTATGTGGTTAATTGTCCACACTTTTGTCTGCTCCTCCATTACTCTCAACCTTTTCTGTGTCATGGCATGAATCCCTTTGGCAGGACCTACAGACCTCTTCTCAAAATGTTTTCAAATGCATAGAATAAACTATGTAAGCTCCACAAAGGAAACCAACGTTATTGAAGTATTTATCAAAATGATTTTGTTGTTGTTGAGGCAGTTGGGGTTAAGTGACTTGTCCAGGGTCACACAGCTAGTAAGTATCAAGTGTCTGAGGTTGAATTTGAACTCAGGTCCTCCTGACTGCAGAGCCGATGCTGTAGCCACTGCGCCACCTAGCTGCCCCTCAAAATGATTTTATTTTTTACGTTCATAGATGCCATCTAAAGGTATCAGTGCTTTTTTCCCTAATGAAATGTTCCAACTCTGGTGCTGAGTGAAACAAGAGAATGACATTATTTTCCTTTTATTCTCTCTTGTGCCTTTCTTGTCCTCTCCACTCCCATCGGCCTAGTTCAGGTCCTCATCTCTTGGGTCATTGTAGTAACTTTCTAACTGATTTCTTTGGCTCCAGTCTCTCAGAAATCCATCAGGTAACCTTCCTAATGCCCAGGCCTAACCATGCCACACTCCTGTGCAACAGTTTTTAGTAGCTTTCCATTGCCTATAAGATAAAATTTAGCCTGTTAATTATTTCTCTTTTATCGGACAAGAATATATAAAATAAAACCTCTAACCTGGAATTTATGGCCATTCACAAGCTAGCTTCAGCCTACTTTTCTACTTTTTTTCTTCAAAAAATTAAATGTCTTATTTATGCATTTTTAAACACAACAATCACTTCCCAGTAAACTTTCCTCCCTGATGTCATTCTTTACAGCAAACAAAAGACATTTGAACAAAACCATCCAGTAAAGCCACTGGGACTGACAGTATGTAAGATTCCACAGCTGTAGCCTACCACCACTCTGTGGAGAAGAAGGAAATGTGTTTCAGTATCATTCACTTTTCCAGGTTTATTTCATATTACATTCTTTCATACGGTCTGGCTTCTAACCATACTATAAAACTGTTTCCCCCATTCTTTTTTTGCTCACTTTCTTTCTGCATTCATATAATTCTGCAAATCTGAAATACAACTCAGTCCATTTCTGTGCCTATTATAGTGTTTTCCCTTCCTTTAAAACACAGCTTAGGTGCTTCCTCCTTGATTTCCCTGCAGCTGAAATTGATCTTTCCCTCATCAGAATTTTTAAATAGAATTTCGTCTATTTAAATGTTTTCCACTTTTTAAAAATGTGCTTTCTCTTTCTCTCAACTCCGTCTTGTCCTCTAGTAAGAGAGAAAAACAAAATCCCTGTAGCAAACATATCTAGACTAAGCAAAAAAAATTCCCGCATTGATCATGTCAAAAAACAATTTTTTTTTGTCTGAATCTTTTAAGTCCATTATACCTCTTTCTGGAAGTAGGTAGCATGGAGTCCTCTAGTAGAATCATGAGTCCTCTGGAATTATGTGAATAGTCATTGTGTTGGTCAAAGTTCCTAAGTCTTTCGGAGTTATTTATCTTTACAGTGTTGCTGTTATTGTATAAATTGTTCACTTGGTTCAGTTCACTTCACTCTGAATCAGTTCATACAGCCTTCTCAGGTTTCTCTAAAACTATCCCATTCATCATTTCTTTAGCACAATAGCATACTATTATGTTCATATACTTATCCAACCATTCCCCAACTCATGGGCACCTCTTTAGTTTCATATTCTTTGCCACCGCAAAAAGAATTGCTATAAATATTCCTGTACTCCCTTAGAGTTTATTTTGCTTAGGACTAATCCTCTTTATCTTCCTTTTTTATTCCCTTTTTTCTCCCCATTACTCTCCAGTTTCCCTGTCAAGTGAAATATATTTGTATACCCTTCTGTGTGTGTTTCCTCCTGTTGTTCAAATGATAAGGTTTAAGTGTCACCCACTCTACCCCTTCCAGCATGTTTGTATAGAGTTCTATTTGTACCTTGTATGTATGTGAGATAATTTTCCTCATCCTTCCTCCGAGGTCTTCCCTCCAAGTTTTTTTCTCATCCCTTCCCTCTTCATTCAAGATTATCAGCGCGCACACACACACACACACACACACACACACACACACACACACAGTATCAAAACACAACAGAACCATTCCCAGGCCCTCTTTCTAATTAAACTCCTGATGATGGTAAGGTTCTGAAAAGGACGCATGTATCATCTCGTATTAAAATATAAACAGTTTATCCTTATTTAGCCCCCTTGTGTTTGTTTGCTCATGATTACCTTCGTATGTTTCTCTTCACTCCTGTGTTTGCACTTCAAAGTTTATATTCAGTCTGGTCTTTTCATCAGGAATGCTTGGAAGACCTCTGTTTCATTAAGAATTCATTTCTTCGTCTGTAGAATTATACTCAGTGTTGGTGGACAACAAACAGTCTTGGTTGAAAGCTTATATAGCCTTTGCCTTCTGAAATATCACATTACAAGCTTTCTGCTCTAAATAGTGATAACTGCTATATCAGGTGTAGTCCTGACTATGACTTATAAGTACTTGAATTCTTTCTTTCTGGCTGCTTATAGTGTTTTCTTTGACCTCGAAGCTCTAGATTTTGATTATAATATTCCTAGGAGCATGCATTTTGGGATTTCTTATTAGAGGTAATCAGTAGATTGTTTCTGTTTCCACTTTGCCCTCTGGTTCTGAGAGATGGACAGTTTTTGAGGGGTTTGGGTTTGCTTTTTTTGTTTGGTTTTTTTAAATTATGTCTAGGCTCCTTTTTTGGTCATAGCTTTCAAGTTGTCCAGTAATTCTTAAATTTTCTCATCTTGATCTGTTTTTCAGGTTAGTTGTTTTTGCCATTAAATACCTTACATTTTATTTTATTTTTTTCAGTGTTTTGACCTTTTAATTTTCTTTTGTTGTCTCATGGAGTCATTAACTTCTATTTGATCCATTCAAATTTTCAGGTAGTTTTGTTGCTTGGACAAGCTGTTAATTCTCTTCCCAATTCCCTTTCTTTGTGCCACGCTGTTAGTTCCCTTCCCAATTCTTTCTTTCATAGTTCTCTTTTCTTTTCCAGTTTTTTCTTCTAGTGTTCTGATAGAATTTATTAAAAAAAATTTTTTTAAACTCCTTAAATTCTTGCTTTAGCTCTTCCAGGAATTCTAATTGAACTTGTGCCCAAGCTATGTTTTTCTCTGAGGCTTTGCTTGTAGATGTTTTGGAGTCATTCAGTTTTTCTGGGTTTCTGTCTTGAGCATTCATGTCACCATAATAGCTCTTTATGGTGGGATTTTTGTTTGTTTGCTCATTCTTCTATCCTGTTTCCAGACTTTAGACTTTATGGTAGGGCCAGGCTGTGCATCCTTCTAGAGGGGAATATTGAGCTTATATAGTCTAGGGTCCTGATGCTATTTTCATGGGCTATTGAATGTTGTATTATTTCAGGATCCCAGGGATAGCTCAGGGTGGTGAACTAGAAGCTTTCAGTGCTCCCCCAGTGATGTAATTCAGGGTAAAGTTTGATCACTACCTTCCTGGTCTATACTCTACATGTTCCTAACCTGGGTCTAGATCTGTGAATACACCTGTGGGCCTGCCCTATTTGGAGTTTCAGTAGACTACTGCTGACCTAGCCACTGTCAGACATCTGGAAAACTACTGGTTCAAAGTGACAGAACTGCAGGCTCCCCTTTGATCTGGGTTTCTTTCCCTGATTATTTCACTGCAGGCTTCAGCATGGGCTGTACACAGTGTAGGGCCCGTGACCTGAAATGCCAAAGTTTTTCTACATTCTTCTCTGAATCTGTGATCTGAAACTGGGTAGTGAGTGACAGAGCTGCCTGTTAACACCTATTCCTGTACCCTGTGAAAAGTTAGGCCCCTGTGTACTGAATCTGGCACCCCTTCTTGCCCTGGTACATGGCCTCTCCCTGTGCTAGAATTCTCTTTGTGGTTGTTCTTGGCTAGACCCTATCCCCAATATCTAAAGATCTTTCTGTGTCTGTCTATGCCAACCTGGTCAGGAAAAATGACACACTTCGATTTTTTTTTTTTTTTTTTTTGGTGAGGCAGTCGAGGTTAAGTGTATTGCCCAGGGTCACACAGCTAGTGTCAAGTGTCTGAAGTCAGATTTGGACTCAGGTCCTCGTGACTCCAAGGCCGAAGCTTTATCCACTGAGCCATCCAGTTGTCCCTTTTGATTTTTTTTAAATTAAATTTCCCAATCAGGAGGACTTGGTCTAGTGCAGGGGTGGGGAAGCTGTGGCCTTCTAGAGCTTTGGATGCGACCTTTTGAAGGAGTCAAAAATTTTACAGAACAAATCCTTTCATTAAGGGGATTTGTTCTGTGAAGTTTGGATTCAGTCAAAGGGCCGCACTTGAGGACCTGGAGGGCCACACGTGACCTTGAGGCTGCAGGTTCCCCACCTCTGGTCTAGTGGGTTTTCAAGATTTGTGTGAAAGAGTTTTGAAGTAAAGCTCAGCTGTACTTCTTCCTGCTCCTCTGCCATTTGTGGACATATTTTCATATAGCTATCATTTCCCATTGATGCGAATTACAGGCAGGGCTACCACCACCCTTTGCCAAGTCATTCGGTTAATAAATACTTGTTAAGCACTTAACTATGTGCTAAGCACTTATTCCAGAGAACCCCCTCCTAACTTGTGTCAAAAAAATTACAGCTAAGCAAAACAAGGCAATACGTTGGCCACATCTTTAAAAACTATGCCCCACTCTGTACCTCTAATCTGCCGCCTGTTTGCCAAAAAGAGGGAAGCATACTTCACCGTCAGACTTTGTCATTGCGTTGGTCAGAATTCTGATGTCTTTCAGTGATGTCTTCATTTCTGTAATTGTTATCATTATTTTCCTGATTCTTCTTCGTTCTGCTTAATTCTTATGATACAATAATATTTAATTACATACATCTGCTACAATTTATTCCACCATTCTCTAATTATTGATCATCTGCATTGCTTCTAGTTCTATCTACCACTAAAAGGACTGCCATAAATATTTGTTATGTATACATGGGAGCTTTCCTTCTATTTTTGCTCTTCCAAGGTACATGTTCTATTGTGGTATTACTGGTTCATTGGGTATAAATAGGTTAGTACTTTTTAGTATAATTCTTGTTTTCCACAATACCTAGACCAATTCACTCACTCTCTATCAACATTATGTTAGTTATCATGCCTGTCTTCCTAGAGCCCTTCCAATATTTACCATTTTCATCTTGTCATCTTTGCCACTTTAATAGATGTTAGGTGAAACCGAAAATTGTTTTAATTTTCCTTTCTCCTATTAGTGATTTGGCGCATTCTCCCGTATGGTCGTTGATTGTTTGCATTTCTTCTTTTGCAAGGTGCCTGTCTATATCTTCTGACCCCTTGTATATTTGGAAATGGTCCTTGATCTTTTATATTCGTTTAAATTTTTTGTATTTCTTGGATGTCTTGGTGTCTGCAGCTAGGTGGGACCTTGGCTATAGTGTTGGGCCTAGAGTCAGGAAGACCTTAGTTCAAATCCAGCCTCAGCCAGTTACTAGCTGTGTAACCCTAGGTAAGTCACTCAGTAGACTGTGAGCTCCTTAAGGGCAGGGACTATCTTTTGCTTCTTTTTATAGCCCCAGTGCTTAGCACAGTACTTGACACATAGCAGCCACTTCATAAATGTTTACTGACTATTGACTTAACCTCTTTCTGCCTCAGTTTCCTCACCTGTAAAATGGAGATAATAATAGCACCTTCTTCCTAGGAGTGTCTTGAGACTCAAATGAGATACTAATAGTAAAGTGCTTAGCATGATGCTTGGTATATAGTAAGTGCTTAATAAATTGTTGTCTCTTTCCTTCCTTAATCAGAGATATTTGCTGTGAAGATTTTCCCCCAGGCATTAGCTTCTTGACTTACTTTAACTCTACAGTGTTTTCATGCAAAAAAATTTTTAATGTGATGTAATCAAAATTATCTTTTTTTAAATAAACACTTCAATCTCATTTGGTTAAGAATTATCCCCTCCAGCCATAGTTTTACAAGATACCCCTTTCCAGTATCTCTTGTTTAAAAAAAAAAAAAGTGCGTATCTCTTCGTCAGGATTTTTCTTTTGTTCTTATATTCTTCATTGAATGCACTTGTGTACTTTTCTCATCCTCATTTTAGACTGTAACCTACTGTTGAACAAGGGGCTGTCTTTTATCTTTTTATACAGTTGCCTGGAGAAGGAAAGTAGTCCTCTGAAGATGGGATTGGTCACTATTGTTACACATCATGGGTTTACTGTTTGTTGGATTACTTTGAATTAATATGGTATTTTTTTCATATAACACTTAATAACATTATGTTTGTTGACTTATTTCAAAAGAGATGCTAAGATATCTTCCAGCTTTAAAGCTATGAAATTGTGTGTGATTTTCAACTGCAGTAATTCCTAAGATCTTTTGCTAAGCTAAGATCAATTCCTAAGATGCCTATCTATTCTATTGAATGTTCTTTTATTGATTTAACTTATTCAGATCATTATCTGGTCAATAAAAACGGTAGCCTTGATAATTAAAAATCTGTTTTTAAACTATACTTCTTGGTTTGATAGTTGAGAAAATTTTCTGAGTTATTAAAAGAAAGATGAATGAAGATAATGATTCAACTCAGTACTTCAACCTTGAAATAATAGTGTTGGGATTTTTTTTCCCCACCATTCCTCTATAAATTATCAGTGACCCATATATACATGTGTGTGTGTGTATATATATATATATATATTTTTTTTTTTTTTTTAACTTATATACATGCCAGATGTGGTAGCTCAGGCCTGTTATCCTATAGGCACCAATATGGTGAGCCCTTTGACACAGGGGATATGTAGGGAGGGGTGAGCCAGCCCAGGTCAGAGATGATCGGGTTAAAGCTTCCATACCTTTAAGTGATGAGATTAGCTATACTTCCAGAAACTTAGTCTCAAAATTTTTTTTAAAAAACTAAAAATTATGTACATGTATAGGTGACTTCCAAATACCTTGAAATCCAAATAAGCTAAAAAACCTGTGTAGCATAGTTCATTGTTATCTTCTTTATCTCTAAACATCTTCAACTCAGAAACTTTTTCTTTGCTAGGATGGCTTTAGAAATTGAAAGCAAACCAGCTTATTTTTAACAAATTCTAGTTTCTGCCTCTTTAAAAAAAAATCACTGTATTTTCAACTTAGGCTCAGCCATTAGTAGCTTAGTTAATTTTTATTAATTAATACTAAGTGCTGGAGTTAAAAACTAAATTGTAACTTTATGGCCTCCCTTGTACTGTCCTCCTTCGAGATTTGCCTCTTCCTAGCCCTAATCTTATCTTGAAATTCTTGAATATTTGCCTAATATTTTGGCTTTTGTTTTCCTTTCTTTTACTTGCCTTCCCATTCTTCTTTGTTGATAGGTAGACTGAATTCCTACAGTCAGCTTGTGATTATGTATCTGTCATCATCCCAGATGATGATGGTAATGATTTGGGAAACAGTACTACAGCCCTGAAGCATTTGGGGATTGCAATAGTGGATGCTGGAGAGACCAGTCAGAAACATCCTTCAACCTACTATACAGTGGTCATGTATGTGTTATAATTGTTGTTAATCACCATAGTAGAATGCCACACCACCTTAAATGATACATGATACTAAATGTCCTGACAGCTAGGAGATAAGAAATCTTGTCCTATGCAACCATGTCTGCTCAATTCAGAATTCCCTGTTACATAGTCCAGCAAGGTCTGGGGTGGTCTCCTGTTGTAACCCCAGAAGAGCTCTGTATATGATTGACAAACTTTTGAGAAATTTGAAACAGCTTATCTGGCATATGTTTCTTCTCCTCAGGTAAAGAACTTCTAAAGTTAAAGAACCAGGAAGAATGATTTTAAATAAATACTCCGTTGGCATATTGGCTTAATTTACTGATGAAGTGCAGATCTGTCAGAAAATCTTGGATTTTTTGCCTTTATAACTGATGTATCCCATCATTGTCCTCTTGTCTACGAGCCAGCCAGCTGACCTGATCTGTGGGAAAAGCCAGAAAGGTTTGCTTTAAGTATTTATCTTTCCCAGCAGTCAGCTTAATCTATGAGATCAATAGAAAGCCCTAACAGGGACTCCAAAAGGCAACTGCTTTTGTTTTGTGTCTCACCTGGCCCTTAAGTCTCTTGGTATTCTGCTTTCTTGCAAAAATAACACCTTGTTCTCTGCAGGGAAGAGAAAGTGGGAATAACATTGCTTAGACTGTTAGAAAAGAGATATCCTTCCCACCTGAGCCCTTCATCCTTAGTATACCTCATGCCTCCCCCTCAGTATTCTTCTAGTCGTGTGTTTTAAAAGCACAAATTGGACATTGACCGATTGCCAGCGATTATGAACCCATAAGGTGCTGCCTTGTGGAGTTGATCTAACACCTTTTGTCTCTGAAGAACAGAAGTGCACCATTGTTGGTTTTTGTTTTTGTTTTTCTGTGATCCATCATTTAATCCAGCACACACTTACTTATTTAGTGTCTGCTTAAACAAAGTAATGGTAATACAAAGGCAGAATGAAAAATGGTCCCTGCTTATTATGATAATAAACTAAGTTATTTATTGTTACTCACTATCCAGGCTAATAAAAATATTTCTCCTCCTCATCTTGTCAAAATACAACTGCTTAAACTGTTGAGTGCCTACTACCTACCATGAAATATTCCATGTTTTCCTAGTCTCTCAAATGTGACCACATTGTCTCCTTTTTCTTTCCAATGTCTCTCTAACATAAGGGTTCTTAACCTGGGGTCTGAGAACTTCATATATCTGTGGGTGGGTGTGTGGGTGTGTGAATTTGTTTCCTATTTTATGCATTTTAAAACATTATTCTAAGAGGTCCATAGGCTTCACCAGACTGTCAAAGTGATCCATGACACAGAAAAATATTATGAACCCTTGCTCTAGAACTTTACTGGGTTTTTTCTGTTGTATGAAGTCTCTGGTTCCATCAGAAAGATGACTGACTACTTGTTTTAAAATTGCCAGCAGTGAAGTTGGTACATCATCCCAACTTTTCTGCAAAGATGCAAATGCAACAAAAACAACCTCTTACTGTGTAAATATTGCTTATTGGCATAAAACAGAAAAATATGTTTCCAGAAACAGATTCTTGTTTACCTGGCCAAGAAACTTCCTCTCCAATACCCCTTACTGTAAATTACTGATAAAGTCTGCAAGTTGGGTTGTCTAAGCAGTTTAGCTAGTTTAATCTGGGTTTTCATCCCCTCTAATCTTCTTGGAGTTATAGACTGAGTAACAATAGTTTTGCCTCTTGATCTAGGAACAATAGACATTCTTGAGAAAATCTTTTATATAATTCCTCCTCTCTCCAAAAAAGAGGGAAAATGACCTAATCATAAAAAGAGGTTCTCCATTTTTAATAGGGAAACAGTCCTTTAGATAATTGCGTATGTTTTTTCTAATATAGTATTTCTATATAAATAGGGAGAAAGATCTCTTTAAGTTTGAGGCTTACATCAGTAGTCTTTCCAAGCCTCACTGAACTAGGTTTATGGGTTACTGATCAACTTCTTGTAGTGGAAATAAGTAAAGAGTTACTGTTTCACAGTTAATTACTTTCCTGTTATCCAAATATATCTTTTTGTGCTGGTACCACTTGGGGGGAAATTGCCAAAAAAATTAACTAATTTTACTTCTGAAGCCTCTAAAATCAGGGTTAGGAGAAACCTTAAGTAGATTGGTAGCTAAAAATCCTCAACTCCTTTAACTGTTGTTTTTTTTTTTAATTTGTTTTTTTAGACCTGCTTTTGGATGATCAGGGTTTATTTTAGGTGATAATGTTGGATACCAAATCTACAACTTCCTTTGGATTCCAATTGTTGATAACAAATATGATGCAGATACCTCAATTCAAGATTATGAAAACAGTACTTGGAAAACTTTCTCAATGATTGTCTTTGCTTGGGTTGTGTTTTATGCTAGCAGAAGCCTTGTACAAGGTTTGCTGCTGACTTTAGAGCAGCATATATCAAGTTTTCTGGGAACTTTGGGAGCCACCAACATGGGCAACTCTTGTATTTGTCGAGATGATAGTGGCACAGAAGATAATGCAGAGTCCCAGCATCAGCAGACTGAGAACAGTATAATACCAGCAGCTGAAAACAGAAGCCATCCAAGGGACCCTGTGAGACCACCTAGGAGAGGCCGAGGACCACACGAGCCAAGAAGAAAGAAACAAAATGTAGATGGCTTGGTGTTGGACACACTAGCAGTAATTCGGACGCTTGTAGATAAGTAAGTACCCACCTACCAATCACTCCAGCTTTAAACAAAATTTTTCTGCTAGGAACTTCTAACAGTTGGCTTCATCTTGTTTTACATGCTGTGTATCAGGATATATGACAATGAGCCTTGTACTTTTAGGGAAAGGGAGGATATTTTTGTTGGTATCTCTAATGGCAAAGTAAATTATATGGTTTTGTGTTTTCACTTGCCAGCGTTGACTTCAGCCTAAATTTGTCTAAACATTATTTTAGGATGAAAACATTAATTAAAGCTCTGATCTCCATTAGTGGAAAAGTAGAAGACCAAGCAAGTTTGTTACCGGTAATAACAGGAAGTAATAGTTTAAGAATATTCATTATCATTAGTACTCTCTCATCCATTCCACTGACCAGAGATTCAAGTTGTCTCTCCTAACAGAGTACATGTGTAATTATTAGGTATAAAGAGTATATCTTTAACTTTCTGAAAGAATAGACTGAGTAGTTTTCATCTTTTCCCCTGTATTCTCCACCTGTGTCCTTTGTAAATATGCTTGATCTGCTTGTGAATGAATGCAGACAGTGAAAACTACTACATATGTACTGCATTCTAAGAAAACTAAAGTCAGCCTAGAACAGTGGAAGAAGCATTCGATTTGGAGTCAGAGCACCGGGGTCTGAAGCCCAGCAAAGTCACTCACTACTTGTTTCCATAGGAGGTAGCATGGTGCAGTAGAAAAAATACTGGTTCTAAAATCAGAAGACCTGGGTTCATATCCCACTTCTGCTGTTTACTACTTGTATGATCCAGGCTTCACTTTCACACTGTACAATAAAGAGGATTGATTGGTTGGTTAGATGACTTCTGATATCTCTTCCAGCTCTAAGTCTGTGATTTTATGAAAATTATGGAATGGATTATATTGCTGGTAAGGTCCCTTCTAGCTCTAACTATGATCTATCCCCTGAAAATTCAAATCTACAACAGTCTAAATGTGAAAACAGCAATATAAATGATAAGGGTCACATTACAAAAAGATTCTGTATTTTACAGAATGAAACATTCCTTTAAGTAGGATTTTTTTAAGTGCATGTAAATTATCTTTTATTTATAAAAGTTCATTTTGGAAAAAAAATTCTTTTTGTAAACAACTTTTCAGAAACACATTAAATATAACACAGAAATGACATTATTTTCTGTTTTTATATATTGACATACTGTAAGTTTGATGTCATTACTACTCCAAGGAAATAAACTTTTGTTTCACATTTTTCCCTAGGGGAAGAGAGAGAGAGAGAAAGAATTTGTGGGTATGTGACTGGATTGGTCTCCACACAAGTCAGCAATTTTATTAGGGGGAAGAAAAAATAACTTTAGAACTAGCCATTGAAGGAACAGTGAAATCAAAATGTCTTTAATGATGGTGTACCTTTTAACCTTAAGTTAACTCTTTGTAGCTACCATACCACAGTTGAATATAAGGGGGTGAGAGTTTGCATTATTATATATAAAATCCCTCTATACAGATATAAAAATAACTGGGAGTATATAGAACTTCTCTTTTGAAGAATTCCAACAAAATATTGAGTTTTGGAATCATCCAGGGTAATAATTAATTTTTTAAAAGCACCATTTACTGGGCTATAAAATTATTATGAATGGTTATGCTAAAGAAATAAGGGAGTAAATAGCAAGCCAAGTTAATTGTAACCCATTGAAAAAGCAGGTGCAAAGCAGCTTTTGCTAGTTTTAAAAAGAATGATTAATGGCATGGCAGTGGGTAGAAGCTTTATTTGCAAGTCTCCAGAAGGTATCACTAGTAATGAGTATGCTTTTTGTGAAAGCATGGAGTTTACCACTGTTTATTTAAATAAGACAAGTGGAATATATTTGAAAGCACAGTAAAATCCTCACATTAAACAAAGGCAGTGGAATCATAGAAAAGGAAAAGCCAAAGCAGACATGGAATAAATGGATACAGAATACTATGAACAAATATAGTGTAACACTTTAAATCGTTTTATAGACCTGGAAAGACTTTTTATTCAATAATACTTTGAAGAGGAAGACAGTGGCCTCTTATGAAGTTTAATAGAGCCCTCAAAATGAAACTTAAAACAAAAGATAATAGACTCAGAGAACCTGGTAGGAAGTTTTCCTCTAAAATTAGTTCCTTCCCATACTGCTAAAGCAATTTGTACTTCATCCTTTTTCTATATGCCTTTCTTTATCCAGGAAAAGAGTACTTTTGATTTTTCTGGAGAAGAACACAATTCTTAATACTACATAGAATAAGCAAATTTGGTGGAACCAAATGCTGCTTTGTTTGGTCATAATTTTTTTCTCATTTTCTTTATCCCACCTTGACTTTGAAACAGCTGACCATTGTAAGCATGTCGCTCTGCCTCTAGCTAAATTTCTTTTCTTAAAATACCATTTTCTGCTTTGTGTGAAAAATTAAAATAAATTTCCTTCTTGTAGGGACCACCCATGCGACTTTAAAGTTTGGAGTTTTAATCAAAATTTAAAACTAAGTTTTTAGTCAAAGTTTAAGATTATTTCACCTTAAGTCAACTGTGAAAATAGCCAATTAAGGCCGCCTTTTTACTGAATTGATTAATTGTATATGTGTTTGGGCTTGACAAAGCTGTGTAGGTGGATAGATTTGGAGTATTTGTTAATATGACTACTTTAAACTATTTACTGAAAAGTGTTTTGGAGAAAAGATCATTCTGCTTGCTTAACCATTTTATCCATCTTGGAATTTAGGTACTTGTGTAGAAACTCTACTGAAACTTCTAAGTTAGGTCATTGCCTATCTACTGATTTGAACTTCAGTCCTACTTACTTGCCTCTCGTCATTGTCTCTGATTTAGCTTGTTTTCTTTGTTGTATAATTAGACAGAAAATGTTTCCAAGGAACTTAACAATAAATAGACATCCATAAAGGATTTCAGTGGGTAATAATCTGTTGTGGCAAAAACACCAAACCAAGAATTTGTAAACCTGGTTCCAGTCTCTACTGTGCCACTAATTGCCTCTTTGACCTTGAGTAAGTCCCCTCTTTGGGCCTCTTTCCTTATTTGTAAAATGAGAGGCTTAGCCTAAATTATTTCTAAGATTTTGTCCAGTTCTGAAATTGTATCATTTACTTTCTTACATGGAATCTCACCTCCCCTAATTTGCCACACTTCCCTTTTCACATCTCTTTTATGTGTCTCAGAAAAGCAGGCTGCTTCTTTCTAGTCACCTTTTCTTTAATAGCTATAGTCTGATTCCTTATAGTTTAAGGTTTCTTGACTTGGGCTAGGTGAGCTCTGAGGTCCCTTCTGGCTCTAAATCCTTAGTCCTAGGAGAAATTTTTCAAAATTACAAATTGCCAAAATCTCTAGAGTTGGATGGAACCTCCGGCCAGCTGGTCTACATGAACAGAAATCTCTGTAACATCACTGACAAATAGCTATCTAACATTCATTCGATAACCTTCAGCAAAGGGGAAACCTACTACCACCTTAAGTTACCCATTATACTTTTGAACAGTTACAATTATTTTTTTCTTTTTTTTGGTGAGACAGTTGGGGTTAAGTGACTTGCCCAGAGTCACACAGCTAGTGGATGTTATATGTCTGAGGTTGAATTTGAACTCAGGTCCTCCTGACTCCAGGCCCGGTGCTCTATCCACTGAGACACCTAGCTGCCCCAACAGTTGTAATTATTAAGAGGTTTTTCCTCACGTCAGACTTAGATCATCCTTCCAACAATGTCTCCCCACTGCTCCTACTTTTACCCTTTCAGGCCAAACAGAGCAAGTCTGATCCCTTTTCTATATTATCAGCTCTTCAACTACTTGAAGACAGCTATCACGTTACTCCCAAGTCTTCTCTTCTCTAGACTAAATATCCCCAGTTCCTTCAACCATCACCAGTTCCCTCAACGTCCTGTTTACCTTTCTCTAGATACTATTAAACTGATTGGGCCTGCAGTATTCTCAGTATTTATCACATACAGTGCTTGTGACATTGAAATATAGAAAATATCACCTAGGCGTTTGTCCCATCTCCTAAGCCCCTACTTGATTTGCTAGGGCTGACCATTTGTAAGTTCAGATAGCCGACTGACTGTGCCCTTCAAAAGGATATTCTGCAAGGTGGTTTACAAGGATGTTCTACAGGTTGAATTGTGTCAACAAATGAGTAAACCAAAGTGTTTGAAAGGACCAATTGGGTGTTGCCACAGCCTCCAAGAGAAGTATAGAAACTCAGCTGAACAGTGACCTGGTGAAGTTGTTCAGCCAGAGATCACTGACCTTTGTGATGCCTGGTCTTGAATCCTGATCAGTCTGAAGCTGACTAATCTCCAGAGACAGGTGAGCTGGAGTCTAAGACTGCTGTGCAGAAATTCTCCAGCTAAGAACCATCTAAGAGAGATATTGTCAGACCTACCATGAGAATAATCACTTCATAAAGCTACACAAGTGACATCTTTTCACCTCTGTATGGACTTTTAGACTTGTCCTAGTGGCCTAACCTAATTGTATTGGTAGGATCTCAGTACTTAATTGGGTTGTACACTCACTGTTTGGTGTAGCCCATCTTTGTAGTTCTAATAACTGCTCAGCAGTATATGGGCACTATACTTGTACCCTGTTTCCATGTATATATTCATACTTTTTGGGTCCATAATAAGTTCTTCTGGGATTCAAAGGTGAATCTATTCATTATTTTTTATATCATAAACCTAAATAAGAACTAATGAAACAATGCAGACATACTGTATCTGTGTTCTTACTAATATGGCATCCAGAACTGAACACAATTCTCACTTTTTATGGATGGCCTCTTTCTCCAGTTCATGTCTTTTCAAACAGAATATTTCTTTTAAATCTTAGAAAGTTCAGTCATCACTATTTCAGTATTTTCTGAAAGGGACCTATAAAATAAAATAGAAACAGTAACAATTATGAATTTGTGTTGAACCTTACTTCTTCCCCTAGCACTTCATTTAAGTTTCTTTTTTGTCTTCATAAGAATCTCTACAAGGATGTCATGAAGGTGACATTTACCTTCCTGAGGTTCAGAAAGGTTAAATGCTTTGCCAGTGTTCCTTCCATCTAATGAGATTTCCTTTTATAAATGTTCATTTCTTCTTATTTTGGTTAATTGCCATCGTGGGGAGACTGACTTTACAAAATGGCCACTTAACTGTGAGCATTGGTCCTTCTAGGTTTGTAGCTCATGGTTTCCTGCCTTCCTTCCTCTATATTCATTCGCTCATAGCCTCTTCTTTCTCCTTCCCACAACTGAATTTTAATTCAAAGCTTTCATTTCTAATTTTCACAAGCTTGACATTTTAATTGTCTATTTTTCAGTGACCAGGAACCTCCTTACTCAATGATCACATTGCACGAAATGGCAGAAACAGGTATCATAACACTTTTTGTTCAGAAAGAATTATTAGCATAAAGAAATGCTCTGTTGATTTTTTTTCCAGAAAAAATAAACAATTATTCATGTAAAATAATTCCTATTTGGGAAGTTTGAAATGATAACATGTAGTTTTGGTGTACTAAATGTGTGTGTTTTAAATACAGTGAAATTGAACAGTGTCCACATGCAGTTTTCCCCCCCAAACATAATGTTCTCACCTGCTTTAAATATATTATCTCATTATCAAATGGGAAACATTTTGTAGGTCTCAAAGTTCTATATACTATTATTATTACTGTTATCTCATGTATAATTTTTAAATGGCTCTTAGTTTACAAATTCCTTCTCCACATGTTTTCTTCCCTCCTGTTCCCTGCCCTACAGACTGAGTAAAACTACTATGCTTGAATATCTGGTAGTTACACTAGTCATTTCCATAGCTATTCTTAATTTTTTTAATTGTATGACTATTTTTGTTTTGTTTTAATTTTTATTTGCTATCATTGTTTTATGTTGCCTACATTTCCTAATATGTCTATTCCGCGCCCCCACCCATCACTCTTAGAGAATTATTCCTTAGAACAAAGAATTAAAAAGGGGGGAAAAGCCAGTTCAACAAAACCATCAAATGCATCAACCTAGCCTGACATTATATGCAGTGATCCAAGGTGTATACACACACACACACACACACACACACATATATATATATATATTCTTAAAAGGGGAAAAAATCTGTTTTTAAAAACCTAGTATCCAATAAGGTTAATTCCATTTACAGACAGTTCCTTCCTAATTTAGATACATTCAACTTCATCCATTATATACCAATAGCCAGTCACTCCAGCCAAATGACTTGTTTGTCATAGCCACCTGTCCCCTTTGGTCTCCTGTGATGTGGGAGCTACCCTGTCCCTGAACTTACTTACCCTACACCCTAACCTGAGCTCATGGTGACAAGTTCTCCAAAGCTGCTTTCCTCCATACCAATGCCCTGGCCTAGCTCCTTACTCATAGCCATTCCCCAGAGGTCTTTGCCTGTTCTTTATTTTAAAAGCCAGAAGCCCCACCCCTGCCCCAGTTCCTGTGATAAAATGCCCAAAATAGCTTGCATCAGCTTTTACTCTGAAATGTAGCTAAATCTTACTTAACACCTTGGTATTCCCCAAGAATTCATTTGGACCTAAGTCTTGCTTTTCATATAGAGCATAAGTAAAAGAAAGACAGGCCTAGAAGGAAGTCTTCTAATAACAGGCTGTACTTGTATAGCACTTTATAATTATAACCCCTCTTATTACCAGTCAAAAAAACCCTTAGAAAAAAACAAAACTCCAAAGTGCTATATGCTTCAGAAATCGGAGAAAGGAGCCAGAATCCTTCATTTTCTCCATAGGAGACCAGGGAGGAAAGAAAGAAGCAGTAAATGGAAAAGGAAGTAGTCTAGAACTCAAGAGTAGAACTAAAAGAAACGTTTGTGTAGCCAGTTGAGTATGGTTCCATACCCCTAATACTACCTGGTCCCTTACCCTACCTTAACCATGTGACCTAACCCAGACGGCAGAGCCTATTACCCACTGCCTTGGAGCTAAGAAAGTTCCTATTCCCATTGCCTGTTGGGAAAGAGAAAGAGAAGTTCCTGTTCCCATTCTTCTTGCCCTCCCAAGTTGGAATGTAATATATTTTCCCATAGAAACAACTGTTCTGTGTGGTGGTTGGGTTCAATGGTATGCCTCATATGCTTAAGTTATGCTAAAGGATCTGTGATTTCTGTCATGTAGATATTCCCTCCAGATGTTTCTAACTGATTCTGTTTTCGTCCATGTTGTTCTACAAATCCTCCATAGAGGCTTTACCAACATACTGAGGAGTACACTGGATGGTTCTTTTAATAACTTAAGGCTGCCAGTGTTAGCACTTGGACTATCCGTTTGTAATATCTCATTCTTGAAATGTGGCCAATCTAGTCAAACGTAACATTATTTTTCACATCACTTATTCTGTACAAAACAACAGATCATGAGTTAAATGGGCCTTTGTAAACTCACCTAAGAACTAACCACCTTTTGGTGATATAATACATACTACTATAATATATATATTTTTCTTTCTAAGAAAAAATTTTTCCCAAATTTAAACAACCCATTTATGACCTTTTGAAATACCGCCTGTTCACAAGTTGACAACAAACATGTTTATTTTTGTTGCTTATTTACATGAAGAGAGCTAAATTTAGGTTTTTATTTCTTTATAGAAGAAAGCTAGTTGTCAGTGTTTTATTCATGGCAGATAATTTACAATTATACTGGTCTTTCACTCATCTTGACCAACAGGTTCCAAAACCACTTTCTGTACAATAGAGAAAAAAAATTTTCCCTCCCTCCATCTCCCCCTCAAACTCCCTGTGCAATCATACCAAGAATTGGAATAACTCACACAGTCTTCTGCTGATGATTTGTCTTATTTAGAAGTAGAAAATGAGATTTAACTCTTTTCTAATTGACAGACAAAAGAACAACCTGCATATAACTGTTTTGAAACTGGAGGAAAAATGTCTATTAATGTTCTTTCTATTGTTAACTAGTTTCTTAAATATCACTGTAATGCTATACAATACTGTTTTATGTTTTTAATCTTTGTCATTAGTTCTCAAATGAGAAATCATTTAAAAATACATTTAAGAGAGAACTTTTAAATGTAGCTTAATACTCTGGGCCATGGCACAGAATGTTCAACCTTTTAGAACTTTTAGAACTGCCAGATTTGCCAGTTAAAGTTCTTTGATTCCAGCCATCATAAGATGGCTAGCCATCATTAGTTGCTTTAAAAGCCTCGTGGTAAGGGCTAAAAAAGGTTTTCCTATTTCAGTGTGAGGTCGTCTTACATTACTTTTGTTATGACTTGTCTACCCATTCTTGAGTTTTAAAAAATAGTAACACTACCCTCTGATAATCTCCTTGATTTGGTTGCAGATGAAGGATGGTTGGAAGTTGTCCAGTCTTTAATTAGAGTTATTCCATTGGAAGATCCATTGGGACCAGCTGTTATAACGTTATTACTAGACGAGTGTCCATTGCCAACTAAAGTAAGTTAACACATGTGTAACTTATGCAGCTACCACCTACACATATGCCCAAGGATGAATAACGAGAGGGAAAGTTTGATGTGAGCTATTTCCTCTTTATGCATTAGGGCCAAAATGTTGTTCATTATTAACATCATCCCCCAATTTTAGCATTTGCTAAAGGCAAAGTGCTAGATCTTATTTCCGTGAAACAACTAAATTTAATTGGAGATTAGTAAGTACTAGTTTAAGCAAAAAAAATTAAAGGGATGGACAGATGAGTATTACCTGAAACAGAAGTCTTTTTTGAAACTAGAACTTTGTAATCTTGGTTCTAATTTTCTTGTTCCTTAATTGTTCCTACATTCGTTTTCCCATACCAGAAGGTTTTTTTGAAAACTTTTTTTTTTCAAATTTAGAGTGAAAACTACTCGGCTAAGAGGATTTTTCAGTCTAATGTTCCTTTGTGATCACATGATATGAAAAAGTATCCACAGATTAGAAGTAATAACTTGGCCAAGATACTGATCATAAATTATTTTGTTTGCTGCATGTGAGAGGGTAGTAGTAGTCACTATATATTGCTTGAGTAAAGTGCAAGATGGGAAGGGAGGGTAGGAAGGGAAAACTGATCAGATTTCTTCACTGTAATGTTGGAATACGCTAACTTATACGTGATCTGCAGTTCAGACAGGCAGGTAAAAATGCCTAATCTGTCATCTGAAGTTCTGTTTTCTTTATCTTCCAGTTCTGTGTCTACACTTTAGCTCACCAAGTTAATAAATGTAGAATTGGCCAGTATACCTTTGTTACAGTTAAAATGACAGTGCAAGTCAGTCACGTATTGATGTGACCTTGTCTTATTCCTTCTTTCATGTCATTAATTTATTTTACATACCCTGTTGACTCCTTTGACTTGGCTATTTTTTAAAAAGAAAATTGAGTTGGCTTCTGGCCTATTTTCTTGAGCCTTATACGAGTTTCAGGTGCTCCAGTCCAGTATGGCGACCCTTCTGACAGAAAGGAAAATTCCTTGACTTAGCTATTAAAGAGTTGACTGTGATTTAGGCTTCTGAGATTCCTGTTTCAGTTTCATTTGGTGCTGTATTTGTTTTTAAGAAGAAAGACAGCCACTATTGAAATAGTGAAATTTCTTCACCCCTGTATTAGTTAGTCCCCATTGACTCCTGCTGTGTTGGCAGCTGCCTGGACTAGGTCTTTTAAAATCAATGGCATAAAAAAATGTATTTTATATAGTTGACACAGCAGGTGCATTATGAATGATGTCCTTTGCATGGCAAGCCTCAATTATTGAAATAACATAACTTTAAAGTTACTCTAATACGTGATTTAATGTGATGGTACATTATGTCCTTATCACGTGATGTTGATTTCCATTTCATTGGTGCTTAGTTGTTCTTTGCAGACTCAGGTGCACCAAAAGAAATTGAGATGTAAATATGTTAAGTCCACTTCGTACTTTTTCTTTTAGGATGCACTGCAGAAGTTGACTGAAATTCTAAATTTAAATGGAGCTGTTGCTTGCCAGGATGCTAGTCATCCTGCCAAACACCGTAACACAACAGCAGTACTGGGCTGCTTGGCTGAGAAACTAGCAGGTAATTATGAGAAATTTCACATTTAAAAAATGTATTTGATGTCTGCAACCAAACTCACTGTATTATGGTTGGGCAACTAGTTTGTTTTGTTTTCTGTAAAGAGATAAGGGGGGAAATGAGGTCCATGTCAGTAAAAAGCAGTTGAATCTAGGTGGCTAATTTTTAGAGAATATGATAATATATTTCATTTAGCTTTTAAAATTAAGAACAAGGCATATAAAACCACACTCAAATACTGTAGCAACCAAAAAAAAAAAACTTCTAAAGTTAATAAAAAAGAGAAGAACATAACCTTGTAATATAGAAAAAAAGAGAAAGACTTAATCCATTTACTGATACTTCCCAAGATTTGGTGTTAAAAGCAAAAACAAATCCTTAGATTGAAGGTTAGGTGAGGAGATTGGAAAACATTGCCACCATTTGTTTTTTTTACATTGTCTTAATCCCTGCTTAAAGTTTGAAATCACAGTCATTCTTGAAATTCTCTTTTTTCCCTATCTTTCAGTTAGTAAAATCTCTTTTTTTTTTTTAACCTGAAAAGTAGAATAGCTTTTCATTTTAGAGAGGATATGATTTTCTATTTTCATATCTACATGGAATCTTTTAGGCTATGGCTAAGCGATTGTTAAACTCTTGTGTTTATTCAGCTAAAGACATAAATGAGATCACATCCTGGAAATTAAATAACTACTAAGCCTGTCCTGTGGACTAGAAGTATCCTACCTTGGCAAGCACTATGTAATCAGAACTCTTAGTTTTCTTTCGGTTGACATTTTTTAAAGAGAGCATAAAAGTTCTTGTTTTTCCTCCGGTTTTTAAACAAAAGGATTGGGTATTGATAGGTATTTTTTACCTTACCATGGCGTATGTGATTTCTGTGTTGGTGTTTGAGAGCCTATAGCTGAAGGACACTATTTTTCAGAGATTTCATTAAATTTAATTAATAATGACAAGAAAATGTTATTATTGTTATTATGTTACTGTTATTAAATGTTATTATAATTTCTAAGTTTATATAGTGTCACATGTTTCTTTTGACATGACCTTACAACCTTATACAAAAGAGGGGACTTTTTGAGAAAAAACTCCACCTGCCCTTCTTAGATCAAGCCATAGAATAGGTCCATAAATCTTGAGCTAAAAAAGGACCTAGGAGGTGATCTCATCCAGACCCCTCATTTTACATATGAAGACATTGAAGCCTAGAGAGGGAAAATTACTTTCCCAGAGCTCAACACAAGTAGCAAAGCTGGAATTCAAACTCAGGGCTTCTGGCTCCAAACCTGGGCTTTTTTTTTTTTTTTTAACCAAACCAAGCAGAGAGTTAAACAATATTGTCCTTTTTGGTACAACTTAAAACTTTATCTAAAAAGGAGTTTGGAAGTTGATCTGCCTGAATATATGTATTCATACAGGGAACTTGAGAGTTAATTTCAAAGTACATTTGATTATCTTGCCTATAAACCAGATGACATTGTATATAAACCATGTGGTTGACACTTCAGTACTTGCTGATATGAAAATGTAATACAGTAGTTTTATACATGTGCCATTGTAATAATATGTATCATATTTATTATTGCTTTACAGGTCCTGCAAGCATAAGCTTACTTAGCCCGGGGATATTAGAATATTTGTTACAGAGTCTGGTAAGTGATATATCAAAAGCAGTTGATATTGCCAGTCATCTAATGCTAATGTATAATAAATTATTTTGGTGTTAAAAAACAAAGCAAAAATTCTTAGATTGAGAGAGAAGGAGAATTGGAAAGCATTGCCAGAATTTGTTTCTTGTAGTGCCTTAATCCCTGCTCAAAGTTTGAAATCACAGTCATTATTGAAATTCTCTCATTTCCCTGACTTTTAATAAGTAAAAACTCTTATCTTCTAATCTGAAAAATAGAACGTAGAGCTTTTAATTTTAGGGAGGAGAAGGTTTTCTATTTTCATATATATAAAGAGCCTTTTAGGATGTGACTACAGAATTGTTAAGCTCTATTATATTAAATATTTCCTCAAGAAATACAACATAGATTGGCATAGGAAATGAAGGCAATCATATTTGCAGATGTTTCCCAAAGTTGTCTTTATTTCAGATTATGTTAAAATATGGGGGCAAAAGTGGGGAGGAGAATATTGCTGGAATTAAATGTTTTTTAAAAAATTATCATAGCAAACATTTACAAACATTTGTAAAACATTTTGTATATATTATCTTACTCGATCCTCATAGCAGTCCTGTGAGATATAGGTGCTATTTTTAAACCTCATTTCACAGATGAGGAAATTAAGGTTCAGAGGCTAAGTGATTTGCCTGGGTCATAAAGCTAGTTAAGTGTCTAAGGTAAGATTCAAACCCAAGACTCCAGGTCTAGCAGTCTGTCTAGTATACTGCTCTGGCTTTAAACTTTAATGTCATAAAATTGCTTTTATAATTGACTTACAACAAGCCTGCACAGCTTGCATCCCAGAGGTCCATTTACGGTCCTTGGGCTCACCAAAGGATTTCCTCTACATAAAAGTAACCGGCCTGAGGGCCACAAGTTGTGGAGACCTGATTTATAACTTCCTCAGATTCTTCCAGTCTTCTCTGCCCTTAGCTAGCCTAGCTCTCAGACAGTAGACATACAGTCTATCCCCTGGTGGGTGCAGTGACACTGTATGCTATCACTAAATCCCCAAAATTTCTAGTTTTCTTATTAATACTTTGAATTTATCTCCTTGCTAATAACTATAGCCAGTGTGTTTTTTAAGGGAGAAACTTTAGGAAAGAAAGACTCTGTAATAATTCTTGACTACGCACAGTGTTAAGCAAAGGTGTCCTAGTCCTTGTGGTATCTGAATGTTTTTGGTGCTCAAAAAAGAATCTAGCATATATTCAGCAAGAAAGCAAAATTAGCATGTGTAGCTATTGGGACAGCAGAGAGAGGTTGAAATTGAAAATGATAATTTTTTTTTTTATCTTTCAGAATTTCCAGTCCCATCCTACAGTCATGCTTTTTGCACTGATCGCACTGGAAAAGTTTGCACAGACCAGTAAGTGTACAGTAATTTCTTGTGATAATGTGCCATATTCAGAAATGCTGATATGCTTGTTTGGTAGATCAGGCAGCGCTGTGAATTCTAACATATGTATGCACATTCTGTTGCAGAAATATACATTGATACTGCTGGGCTGTTGGCAACTCATTTAAATTTTAAACATTACATGAAAAAAAAACTTTACTTGTTTAATTTTAAAATGTATATAGGATGAATTTAGGGCCTTTGGGTGTACCACAGAAGCAACATGTACCTGATTACAATGTATTACCTATATCAGATTGCTTGCCTTCTCAGTAAGAGGGTCATAAGGGAGGAAGAAAATTTGCAACTCAGTTTTACTTCTTTTTTTTTTTTTGGTAGGCAGTGGGGTTAAGTGACTTGCCCAAAGTCACACAGCTAGTAAGTGGAAAGTGTTTGGTCTGAGGCTGGATTTGAACTCAGATCCTCCTGACTCCAGGGCTGGTGCTCTATCCACTGTGCCACCTAGCTGCCCCTGCAACTCAGTTTTAAAAACGAATGTTTAAAATTGTTTTTACATGTCATTGGGGGGAAAATAAAATACTAAGTAAATGAAAAAAAGAAGTAATATGTACCTTGACCGTTTTAAATCAAGTACCTTAGTTTTACTTGTTTAACAAAGGAAGTTCGGTTTACAGTCCCTCTTCCCTCCCCCTTCTCCCCTCCACAGGTGAAGGATTGCTATGATTTTTTACTTTATATAATCGCATATAGCATCTCTCTGCAGTACCAGTTTTTGTTGAGATGTTTGACCATGGTTACCCTCTTGTTCTTAGCCTGTAGAAATTTTGACTAATTTCAGGAAAAATGTTGACTATCATTTAATTGTGTAATTCATATGAGCTATGCAGAAAGTAGAATGTTCATTCTTTTCTTCCAGTTCACTCATTTAGAATGTTTATTTTTTTTCCCCTAGTTGCTAGCTAATTCAAGTCTTGCTTCTTTCCTGCTAGGTGAAAATAAGATGACTATCTCCAAATCCTGTATTAGTGACCGTCTTGTCATGTTGGAGAGATGGACAGAAAATTCTGACTATCTGAAACGTCAAGTTGGTTTCTGTACCCAGTGGAGTTTAGACAATCTCTGTAAGTTAGTGTATTTTATTAAAATGATTTCCACCTCCACTCAAAAAGTTGCTACCATTTGATGATTAGTCTTATTTTTCTAATAATAATTCATTTATTCATTCAACAAATATTTATTGTGTCTACTGTGAGCAAAGCAACAGTAAGATAAGACAGGGACATGATACAATATGATATGTGATAAGAATGTGATAAGTACAGGAGAGGAATGGAATACAAAGTGTTACCACAGGTGAAATAATGCTGAAGGTGATGATGAGAAGACTGAATCTTTCCCTGAAAGATCCCTATGTGAGAGGGTTAGGAATACTACAGAGAGGTATCCCTCGGAGTCCTCCAGACAAGTTGTGTAGGCTGCCTCTAACTCCAGCATCCCCCTGCTCATAAATCCTCACTCACTCTTATTTCCTGCCACATCAGTTCCATATAAAGGCCATCCCTAACTTGGCTGTACCCTACATCTCAAACTGTCACTAACACACATACTCTGCCATAGCCAAAGCAGTCTCCATAAACTGTTCCATAAACATGCCATGCCTATTCCAGTCTCTTGATTTGATTCTCCTCTCCTCATTCTTCTGCATATTAAAATCCTACCTATTCTTCAAGATCCAGTTTAAGTCCTACTTCCTCTATAAATGCTATCCTAACTATTCCTACCTACCCCTCTCTGAACAGAAATAGAGCATGTGTTGTCTGAACCACGAAATTTGGCACAAGTTCACCATCTTGTGTTTGTCCATTTTATAGTGTCTTATGCATCTCACATCAATTGTTAATTCTTTCACGTGTCTTTGGCTCACCCTAACCCTACTTCTCTGTCCAACCAGATTGAGAGCAGAGACCCGTTTTGGTATCTGGAACAATACTGGTCATGTACTTGCTGTTCAGTAGACACGTGTTTGATTTTAAAAGGAAATCTTCCATAGTGACAAGAGAAGATTAGTAGACTTACCAATCAACAAGCATTTGTGAAGCATCCACTAAGTACCATATCCTTTGCTGAGTGCTGGAGATATAGACACAAAATGAAATAATTCCTTCCCAAGCATTGCCAAACCAGATCATAATCCCCATACTATAAGAATTCAGGACATCATTTCACCTGAAATAAAGAAAATTGTGCTTTGTGTAATATATATGTTTCTGGTGTTTGGGAATTAGGATTCTTCAGGTATAAGGAACCTAATGTTGAAAATCATACTGCTTTCCCTGACTTCTAGCCAGGCACATTCACTTACTATAATGTATAACCAAAGCCGCCATTCAGCATGACCTACTTGACCTTACAGGCCACAATCACAGCTATTAAACTTTGCTAATTTCATTATTTTCCAGAGAAGTGTGATGTAGCAACACAGTTTATTTTTCTTTTGCAGTTTTGAAAGAAGGCAGGCAGTTTACTTATGAGAAAGTGGACCTAACCAACATTAGGGCCATGCTGAATAGCAATGATGTTAGTGAGTACCTGAAGATCTCACCCCATGGATTGGAGGTAAAAAAGCAATAATTTATAGTTTTGAAAACCCTTATCCTTTTCGCACCTGTGGCCTAGTGCCAAAGACTAGAGGCTTCTCAATAATTATTTCTCTTTGGCTTATACTCCCATTTAGGGTTTCACCTAGGAACATCAGAATTTGGCTTTTGTCAAGGTTTCTACACAATAAAATAAAATAAAATAAGCACTCAGACTAACAAAACATCAGCTATCAGAAAGGTCTGATTTAAGCCAACCACAAAATGCAAAGAGCTTTCACCTGAGCCCATAAACATTGAGACAATTCCCCTTCCCTCTCCAGTGGGCCTCTGTCTTTGCCAAAGACCTGTACAATCCTCCAGACTTATCGTATTACCCTAAGTAGGGCCCTTAAGCCAAGGGAAATAACTTGAAGTTGCTAAGGAATCAACACCGCTCCCTTGCCCCCCACCTCATCAGTCCCTTATGCTTCCAAGAACTTGTACAGTCCTCTAGATGTAGGGTCACCCCATTGTAGGAAATGACTCAGAAGTTTTTAGGGAGCTCAGCAGCCTTCTCCTCTGATAGAGCCCACCTTCCTTTGGCATCTACATACACAGGGCTCCCACGAATCTCCTCCAGTTTTGTGTTTTGTGCATGTCAAGGAAAGAAGGGTCTGTCTTTAATCATGAGAGCATTAAATATGCCAGGCAGTGACTACAAGCTGACACTGTGCTTTACCTAGGTTATTATCATCTTTCAAGTAACCATTATTGACTGTCATGCCATTTGGTCTTGTTAGGCTCGATGTGATGCCTCCTCCTTTGAAAGTGTGCGTTGCACATTCTGTGTTGACTCTGGGGTATGGTACTATGAAGTCACAGTTATCACTTCTGGAGTCATGCAGATAGGCTGGGCCACCAAAGACAGCAAATTTCTCAATCATGTAAGTACATGAATGAAATGACCCTAAAGCACAGTGACTTTCATTTTTCTCTATGTTTAACATGTAGAAAAGTGGTATCTGGATTGATATTGAATTAAATATTATTTAGATATTGAATTTCAATGATCTGAATCCCCCAAAGAAATTTGCCTTCAGTCAATTTATCAACAAGCATTTATTAAGCATCTACTATGTGCCAGGCACTAATTTATGGGTAGGAAAAAAACCAAGAAGTTTCTCCAGGCTTCATCTTAAGATGAGTATGCTAATATAGTCTTATCTATAATACTTACTTTTCCATCTCTAGCTCTGCCCTAGCTTTGATCTTCTGTGATTTATACAGTTTTAACTTACAATTTGTCAACAATAAATAGTACCAACATTTAAAAAATATATTGTTTCCAAAAGCAATAGTGTGAGATTTGGGGAGAGCAGAGAAATGGTCTACTTAAAATAATTATGATTGGCTGGTAATACCTTAGTGCAGTGTCTTTTTTTCCCTACAGATGACTTTTTTGGTGCCAGCTTGTCAGTCTCATAAAGGATAGTATCCCCCCTTTTTCTGGTAATCAGGTTATAAGCCAGTTATGGTAGTCAGAATTCAGTCAGCAATGTGATTTAGAAAATCATTTTCAATTTCTTTGTTGTAAAGTCTTGAGTTTTAAAAATTGGCCTTGATTGGGGAGGGGTTGTTCTAAATCCCAATCCCTACTGCTAAATCCCCATCCCTGGTTGGGATCAGCCTTGGAAATAACAGTGTAGCCACAGATTAAACATTTCTGTCATGACTGCATAGTTTTTCATGGAACTCTGAAAGAGGACTTATCAGACCCAAGGGTTCAAGGGGACACCTGAAACTCTTGGCCAAACGAACAATTCAGGGGAAAAGGACTAATGGAACAAGTTGAATAGAGCTGGAACTAGGGATAGGCAGGGTATTTAATTTCTTTGGGGGCATAATCTAGGATATTCTTTAATATTCTTTTTATTGATGCATGTTATTAATGCCCTAAAGTAATAATAATAGCATTTATATGGCACTTTAAGGTTTGCAGAGCACTTTATAAATATTACCTTGTTTGATCCTCACAACAACCCTGGGAGGTAAGTGCTATTTTTATCCTCACTTTACAGATGAGGAAACTAAAGCAGACAGAAGTTAAGTGATTTGGCTAGTCTGAGTTGAGATTTGAACTCGGGTTTTCCTGATTCCAGATACAGCTAGGTGGTGCAATAGATAGAGTGCAGGGCCTGGAGTCAGAAAGAATCATCTTCCTGAGTTCAAATCTGAACTCAGACACTTGGCTAGCTACGTGACCCTGGGCAAGTCACTTACTGCTGTTTGCCTCAGTTTCCTCATCTGTAAAATGAGCTGGTGAAGGAAATGGCAAACCACTCTAGTATCTTTGCCAAGAAAACCCCAAATGGGGTTACACAGAGTTGGACATGACTGAAAGGATTCGCCAGCAACGACTTCCTGATTGCACACCAGCACCCAATCCAGTGCACTATCTAGCTGCCTCTCCATGGCTTTTTCCTGAACTCAGGTCACATGTGTTAGTTTGGAGACTCAAAACCCTTTGGTAGACATCAACTAGCAGAAGAGGCAAGTTTGGGCCATTGCCTGGTGTGCACAAAGGTCTTCCAAAGGCTAGTAGGGTCATATGAAAATTAGTCAGGATTAAGTTCCCAGTGAATTTCTGCTTTTGTCAGAAACCTCTTATGTAGCTCTTCTCTATAATGCATGGTCTGAATAACTTCAGTACTATCATGGCTCAAGTTTAACCTGATCATTAATTCAGAGCAGTTCCCCTGGACAGAGAAGGCCAAATTGTGTGAATGACCAACAAGGAATGATTTTCAAAGAGATCATCATCATCATGATTCATATCCATGTTTTGTGGTTTATAGTTTTCAGAGCCCTTTCACATCCCTCTCCTAATATGAACCTTAGGATATACTACTGTGAGGTAAGAAGGGCAAGGATGGTCATCCCCGTTTTACAGATGAGGAAACCAAAGCTCACAGAAATGTACTTGTCTGTAATCATACAGCGCTAGTAAGATCTAGGGCTAGAACCCAGGTTTTCACTAAGCCATGGTAGTTTTTCTTTTCACTCAAACACAAGGAGAAGCTAAGAGAAAAAATTGCCATCTCCTCATTTGTCAGCATAACTCACTTCAGGGCTGGAGAGACCTAATAAATATGTCTGTAGCTGAGTGTTATCATTTCAAAAACTTAAACAGTCAGCCTAGAGTGCCAAAGTTTAAGTACATGATAAATGATGCTAGTTTATGAGATGTAATAGCAGATGCTTGGCTTAAAATTAAGAGGCTGAAAAAAGGATTGGGGGAGGGGGAGCTCCCCCAGTTCTGCAGCTTAAAGAATGGCCTATTCTTTTACAAGCAGTGTGACAAGCTTTGGATTTCTTTTTATACATTTTTCTTTCCTAAATACTTAGTTCCCTGTTAGAAGTTGATAAAGTTTGAGTTAGTCTCTTTTGACAAATGCAGGATCCTGATAACATTGCCACACATACAATTTTATTTCAAATGGGTATTGTTGTTACTGTTTTAGAGGTTAAAAAAAGTTATAGTCATACAGATGCAGTGTGTACTTTTACAGGATAAGTAATTCCTGTCATACACCCAGTCTCTAAGGATTAACATTTCTTATAAAATAAGACTCCTTTTAAATCTCCCAACATGGATTTTTAGTTTAGAAAGGATAACCATGTTCCAAAGACTCTGGTAAACAATGTTGTTAGCCATATTTTTAAAATGTACCTCAGGGTTCTAAGGTAATTTCTTTTTGTTGTCAACTATAGGCTAAGTTCTTTGGAGATTTATAACTATGCCTCTCTGTTTATCTATCACTAATAAATATGCACATGGAGGGTTTGAAATAAATACATACTGAGGATTGACAGCAAAACATACTTGTCTCCTTTTGGCAGAGAAGTTGCGGACTATAGGTGTGTAATGAGCCAGACACTGTCAGACGTGGCCAATGTGTTGGCTTATTTGGTTTAACAATAATTCTTAGTTTCAAGAGAGAGTTCTATTTAGAAGGTCAGATTGGGAAATAACAGCAATGTGGTAGGGTTTTTTTTTTCCTAAACATCAATAAAACATTTTTTCAAAAGTAATTAATAACAGCTCCATTGAGCAATAGGGTAAGACATTCAGAAAGTACCTTTAATGAACTCTAGCCAAAATCCTAATGTGTTTGTAATTCTTTTTAGTAATTTTACCTAATACCAGTAAGCTTCTTAGTATGTGTATATATAGAAATAAAGGTGGCTGAGAAAAGTAGAGTATAGAAACATCTCCAAAATTACATAACTGCCTTATTTCTCATTTATCCGCCTCAATTCATGAAAACCAAACTAATCTTGCCAGGATTTTTTTCATCCCTTACTTCAATATCCATAACTGATTCTTAAGTCACCAACTCAGAGGTATTTTTAGAATAAATCTTTTCACATAGCTACTTCACTTAGTTCTAAGTAAGGAGAGTTAAGGTTAACATTATTGAAACTAACCCTAAAAAAACAGAAATACTTAAGACTGAGTCTCTACAGTACAGCTTTGTTTTAGAATTTACCAGGAAAAAATATCTTTCATATTAAAGTGTATAAAATAGACCTCGACTTCATCTTGTTTTAGGCCACCTCCACAATTTTATTTGTCTTTTGAAGGGCCCCTGGTCAGTAAGTCTCAGAATAATAGAAATTAAAGATAGAAAAGGACTGTTTGTGATACTTGCCTTTGTCCTTCAAATGCTGTCTTGGGGGCTGATAATCATTTGGAAAAAGACAACGACCATGATCCTATAGAGTAATATAGCTTGTATAGCCAACGGAAAGGGCAAGTTGGTGAATTAGTTACAACCAGCATTGACTGGCCTTGATTCCATATTTCTGCCTCTCTGCCAAGCCCATCAGTACATCTATCTTGGACAGACATTATGGATAATCAATGAATTGGGCTCAGAATTGAATAGAAGAGAAAAAACTGGATTGAATTTGGAAAATTACTTAGCACTTTTAGTGATCTTAAGCTTTGGGAATAATCCATCTTTTTTTAACATGAATGTTTTTCAGGAGATGCTATATGGCTACAAATCATGGAATGCCATAGTCTCTGAGGAATGAAAATTTCAAGTTACCCAAAGGGCAATGAAAAGATGTAGCACATTACTCATGACAAATTAAGTGTTAAAGATTATGTAAAATATATCATCAAAAAGGCTGAAAAAGAAGAGGACCAATAATGTAGAAAGTATGAAGGAACAGTTAGCTTGCATGCTTCATTGGCACTTTTGTGATATATATAGAGATCTAGGGGAAAGCCCTACCACATTGAATGGCCCTCCTGTGGAGAATTTTTTGGAGAATATGGAGAAGACTCATGGGATAAGAAGGTGTGGGTGGTTTGTAATCTGCATCATTGGAGAAAGTACTCACATCAGTGGAATGTCAGTGTCATCAAAGTATTGAATTATTCAGTAAATTCCTTCTCCTTGACTATCTGTACTCATGAGAGAAGAGGAGCAACTATAACTTGGATAATTGATACTTTAAGAATCTGTGATTTCATCAATGTTGGTTCTCCCTCTCCCAGTGCAGATCATAGTACCTTCTGTCCCTTAGAAAATTCAATACAACCCAGAAGAGATTTTTATTTAAGCACCTACTTTTTTTGAAACACTATGCTAGGTGCCAGAGGATGCAGAAACCAAAATAAAACAGTCCCTGTCTCAAAATTTACATTATATAGGAGAAGACAGTTTGAGGAAGGAAAAATACTGACTTAGAAAGATTTCACATCAGGAGTTCACATCTGAGCAAAAAAAGAAGGAAACAATTGACAAGCATTTATCAACTCCTTGTTATGTGCCAGGCACTGTGCTAAAGTCTTAGGGATTTTTCAATCGCTTAGTTTTTTAAAGGGTAAAAACATCCCCTGCCCTCAAAGAACTCAAATTATAATAGGGGCAATAGCACGTGAATAACTTGATATATAGAGTATATGGGAAGGTGATCAGAAGGAAAGACATACCTGGGAGGACCTGGAGAGACCTTATGCAGAAGGTGGGATTTCAGTCTTGGAGGAAGCTGGAAAACTTAAGAGATGGAGATGAGAGGATAGAACATGCCAAGAATGAGGATAAGAAACTGAAGTTCATTGAGTCGAGTGTGAGATGGTCAGATGTGAGCTTTAGAAAAATTGCTTTGTCAGCTGAATAGAGGTTGGATTGGAATGGTGAAAGAATTGAGTCAGGGAACCAATTGGAAGGCTATTACTTGCCACTGGACCCAGATGGCTCTGGAGGAGAGAGTGGGGCTGGTGACTTTGCACAGCCAGACAGGGAATCTGCCACCCACCTCTACATAAGTAAAGAGGCTCTTTAGTGGTCTCCCTGCTCCCTGATAGGAATGGTAATATCTCTTTGAATCCGTTGATGGTACTTTGGTATTTGCCTGCTGGTATACAGCAGCCCCTTATATATTTGATGTCCTCCTACCAGTTGCTGCAGTTAAAACAACCTGAACCTAGAGAACACCTCAGCCCTCACCCTAGAGCAGGGATTCTGTAAGTCCATGAATAGATTTCAAGAGGTCCATAATGAAGTTGGTTGGGGGAAAAAATTACGTCTTTATTTTCACTAACCTTTCACTGAAGTTTTGGTGTTCTTTCAGTTACAATTGGAAGCAACCAACCTTCTGAGAAGGGAGCTATAAACTTCACCAGACTGCCAATGACACTAAAAAAGTTAAAGACCCTTGCCCTAGCAGGACTTATTCCAATAGTTCCTTGAACTCACGAGTAAAGGATTATGTACTCATTAACTAAAAATCAACTTTGCGAAAAGTTGGCAAAGCCAGATCAGAGGTAATGGGCTCAGAAAGTGATAAAAGGTAGAGAGAGTGAACATCATAGTGAAAATAGTGAGGGACTCAGAAAATACTGAGCTTTGTTTTAGACAGCTTGATTTTCTGATACTGATGAGGTTTCCAGAGCTGTCCAGCAAGCAGTTGTCGATGCAGAACTGGAGTTCATTAGAGAGATTAGAGCTGGAAATACAGATTTGGGAGTTATGTGTGACAAGCTGTTGAACTCATAGGAATGGATGAGATCACCAGAAGAGGATATTAAAAAAGAAGAGAACACAGGTCAGAGCACTGGGGACAACCCATGCTTCAAAACCAGGAAAAGGATGATGATCTGGTAAAGGAAACTAAAAAGGAGTGATCAAAACAGGAGGGGCTAAGAGAAGTGTCAGAAAAAAAACAAGGAAGGAGAGAGTGCACAGGAAAGAAATGGATGATCGGGTCAGAAACCTCTGATTAAGGAGTATGAAAACTGGAGGAGGGGGTATCAGATTGATTGTGGCTGCCTCATTAGCAGACCAAATGGACAGTGCAGTACCACATCCTGAGAAGTGGGAAGGGGCAGTGTCAGATTGAACAGTTAAGGGATTGTTGATAACTTTGAAGACAACAGATTCAGTTGAGTGGTTAGGTTGGAAACCAAGAAGTTGAGAAGTAATTGAAAAGTGAGGAAATGGAAGCTATGAGTAGAGGTGACTTTCATGACTAGGAAAAGCAGAAGAGGGAGGGACAATAGCTTGATTGTCAAAGGGTCATAAGGGTCAAAAATAGATATTTTTTTTCCAAGGATGGGGAAGACCAGAGCACATATGTAGACATCAAGGAAAACACCAATAAATAAAGTGAATTTGAAGGTGAGAGATAGAAGGACAATGATAGAAGGGGCAAATCCTGAAGGAAACAAGTGAGGATGTAATCAAGAGTACAACTAGAAGTGCTGGCTTCAGTTGGCTTTACTGTCCCTCAAACTCTTAGCCTATCACTGTCTTCTATTTTACAGCTGTCATCAAAGGAAAAAACTGTGTGCATTTATTGCTTCTACTTCTCATTTCCCACTCCTCAACCTTTGAAATCTTGCTTCTACTCCTATTAATTGACCCCAACATAGTGATGATATAGCTACTCAGCTGTCGAGTCTTCTGAGAGAGGCTGTGGAGGCAGAAATCACTAATCTTCATTCATACAACCATTCAGGCCCTCATTACCTATGACCTCAATAATTCCAATAGCCCTCTAATTGCTCTCCTTGCATCCAGCCACTCCCCTCTTTAATCCATCTTAAAGATAGCTGCCATATCAATGTTCCCAAAGCATGGATCTGACCATGATCACTCCCTCACACTTTTAGTGACTCCTATTGCTTCTAGTATAATATGTAGAATACTCTGTTTGGCATTTGAAGCTCTTCACCATCTGGTCCTAGCCTGTCTTTCTAAACTCATTATCCATTATTCCCACTCACAGTAACTATATTACAGGCAATCTGGTGTACTTGCTATTCTTTACATATGACATGTTTCCTCTTGCCTCTGCATCCTAGCACAGGCTGTCCCCCATTCCTGAAATGTCCCTCTTCAACTCTGCTTCGTGGAATCTATGGTTCCTATCAAGTTTCAGCTCAAGTAACAATATCTCTGAGAGGTTTTTCCTAATTCCCCCAGGTGTTAGGGTTTCCCAAAGTTAGCTCTGTGCACAAGTAAATACAAACTACATATAAGTAGATACAGGGTAATTTGGGGGAGATGCAAATAATTTGGAGCGGAAAGAATATCAGTGTGGCAGCTATCTGAAGGACATATTGGAGAGGGAAAAGAAAAGATGTCTCCCTTCCCTCCTTTCCCAGTCAGTAGAATACAAGTTCTTTTAGGTTAGGAGCTGAGTTCAAGCAGTGTTTATAGAGTAAAATGAAAGTGTGCTGGTAAATATTTAACAACCAGAAAAATAAAGTATTCACCAAAGGGCTATAAAACTTCATACTCTTTAATCCGGCAATACCACTAGTAGGTCTGTATCCCAAAGAGAACATAAAAAAGGGAAAAGGACCCATGTGTACAAAAATATTTATAGCAGCTCCTTTTGTGGTGGCAAAGAATTTGAAATTGAGGGGATGCCCATCAATTGGGGAATGGTTGAACAAGTTGTGGTGTATGAATGTAATAGAATACTATTGTGCTATAAGAAATGATGAGCAGGTGGAGTTCAGAAAAACCTGAAAAGACTTCTTCCTTCACAACATGACTAATGTGAACATATGTCTAATAGGATTGTACGTATATAAGCTATATCAAATTGCATGCCATCTTGGGGAAGAGGGGGAGGGAGAAAAAAAATTGGAACTCAAAGTATTCACATACTGTTAAGTTTAATCTCCATTATCAATACAGCTTAAGTCTAGATAATTAACAAAACAATAAACGAAGCCCTGATTTTTAGTGATTATGGATTTCTAAGGTGTAAATGCTCATGCTGAAAATTTAACAATCAGCTCTCCAAGCAATCTCCATCCCACTCCTGGTTATAGGTGGTAGTCACATCTAGGCTGTGACCATACCATTGGGTGACTGAGGGAGAATCAAGATGTAAATGATCAGAGATGAAAAACTTGATGAACTCAGAATCCCAGGTTTTCAAGGGAACATCCACTTACTCATTGAAATCCCTGAATATGAAGACAAAGGTTGTAGAGGAGAGAAGGGCCATGTATAATCCAAATGGCTTGGGAGCTGGTAGGTGACAGGGACAAGGTGACATATAAACAAACTGATATAAACAGGAGTGAACTTGATGGAAGAGTTTGCTGAATGATAACATCAGAGATCCTGTCTGAAAGATATCTAGTCTACCTCCTGTTCTGTTGTGTCAGGGGACAAAAAGAATTTCCAGTACTAGAGAAAGGGCCTAGTGATGTCTTTCAGATGTCTTGTAGTCATCTCATTCTCGAAATGTAAAAAATAGAACTCATCTTCCTCCCAACCCCCAACTCACTCTACTTCCTAACTCCCCTATTTCTGTCCAGAGAACCACCAACCTTCCAGTCACCCAGGTTCACTGCCTTGGAATCACCCTTAACTCCTCGCTCCTCCTCACCCCTCTCCTACATCCAGTTAGTCTTCCAAGTCTTAATGATTTTGCCTCTACTATATCCCTCACCAAAATCTTATCTCATTTGAACTTCACAACAATCTTATGAGGTAGTTATGATAGCGTAGGTGTTATTATGCCCATTTTACAGATGAACTGAGGTTCCGACACGTTAAGTAATTTGCCCATGGTCTCATAGTGTCAGAGGCAAGATTTGACTGCTGATCTTCCAGACTTCAAGTCTACTCTATGCACTACCCCACACAAAGATGAAGGAGAATTTGTTAATGATAAATAGGGGTTTCAAAGGGCAGAGCTGAAGACAGGAGGGCCCAGGGAGGTAGAGTTTAGGTCACTAAAGATTGGAGAGCAAGTAGTAGTAGCTGGGGAATGGGCTTTTTGGCTCTCAAGATGGCAAGCTTGAAGAGTGCCAGAAATTTGGGGGAAAGGAAGGAAGGAGTTGGCTAGCCGTAGTATAAGGGAAGTACCATTTAACAGTGGCTCCCACACTCTAGGGTGATATGAGTCTTTTCTGTCTCAAGTACTAGGAAGAAGGTGTCGAGCCGGCAAAGAGATCAGCAAATGGGTCTATCTGATTTAGTCAATATCTAGTGGTCATTTTCTGTGGCCAGAAGAAAATTCATCATTTAGTTGAATTCAGCTAGGCTGGTCCTCTGTACCTCAGCCTGTATTCATATCCTTTGCATTTTAGTAGGAACTGTGAGAACTTATGTTCCCCTAGTGTAAAGTGAGCCCAGGCTCATACTATGCTATGATAAGTCATCAGAGAAAACCTGAGAAGCAACTGGCAGCACAGTGGATAGAGCACTGGGCATAGAGCCTGGAAGACCTGAGTTCAAATCTGGTCTCAGACACTAGCTGCAGGACCCTGGGCAAGTCACTTAAATCTCTGTTTGTCTCAATTTCCTCAACTGTAAAGTAAGAATAATACCACCTCCCTGAGAGTTGTTTTGAAGATCAAATGAGATAATATTTTTTTAATTCTTTTTTTTTAATTTTTTTGGTGTGAGGCAATTGGGGTTAAGTGACTTACCCAGAATCATAAAGATAGTGAGTGTTATGTGTCTGAGGCCGGATTTGAACTCAGGTCCTCTTGACTTCAGGGCTGGTGCTCTGTCCACTGCGCCACCTAACTGTCCCAAGCTAATATTTTAAAAATCACAGTACCTGACACATATTAGGTGCTATATAAATGTTTACTCTCTTTCCTTCCCCTCCCCCTTCCTCTTACTCTTTCTCTTCCCCTTCCTCATCTTTCCCTTCCTCTTCCTCTTCCCCTTCCCCTTCCTCTTCCTCTTCCTCTTCACATTTAGTGAAGGGGGATAACTGATAGCCACAAATAGTGGAAGGAACCTTCTTTTAGACAGCACTCCTCCAAAATCTCATAGAGAAATCCAAAAAAATTCTTCTTGTTCTAGAATTTTATCATAGGCAATGTCAAGTCAAACCAGTAGTATGGGGTGTGAAATAGTGTTTTTAATAGACATTTTTGTTGTGGTATTTGTAACAACAGGGTTTGATATATCTTTTGAACCTCTTCCACAAAAACCTTTCCACTAATGGTCCTAAAGAGTAGCGTCATTGTCTGAATTGAATATCATTTCTTTTCCCGTCAATACTCTTGTAAGAACAATGAAGTGTTTAAAGATAAGTAGGTAATAGGAAGAGAAGATGTCATGGGCATGTATGTAGTTAACTCCAAAATTGGTTAATTAATTCCTTAAGAGAAATGAATATTGATTTCAAAGAATACCCAATAACTTTAACGAAGCATGTGAAGTCCTGCTATTTTTGCCTTCTCTACAGGAAGGCTATGGTATTGGAGACGATGAGTATTCTTGTGCATATGATGGCTGCCGGCAGCTGATCTGGTATAATGCCAGAAGTAAACCACATTCACACCCCTGTTGGAAAGAAGGTATTCATTTAACTTTGGACTTTGGGCCCTGACTAACATTGTTTTTTACTACTGAATCACTAATATTGTGGTTTGAGGTGTTTTGTTTTTTTTTAAGTCATGAAGAATAAAAGGGGAAGTAATGGTATTCTGATCTCACATATAACAACAAATTGTTTTTATCTGAACTGGTAAATCTTAGGCTTTTAAGGATTTTTCTTCTCATAAAATTGCATTTGCTCTAGCACTTGAATTCCTGGTATGTTGAACATTATATTAAATTAAACCGTACTGGGGCAGCTCCGTGGTGCACTCGATAGAGCACTGGCCCTGGAGTCACTAAGATCTGAGTTCAGATGCGGCCTCAGGCACTTGACACTTAATAGCTGTGTGACCCTGGGCAAGTCATTTAGCCCCAGTTGCCTCAACAAAAAAAAGAAAATTTCTTGGGGCAGCTGGGTGGTATGGTGGATAGAGCTCTAGCCTAGGAGTTAAGAGGACCTGAGTTCAAATCCAGACTCAGACACTTGATACTTACTGCCTGTGTGACACTGGGCAAGTCACTTAAATCCTGATTGCCTCACCAAAAAACAAGAAAAAAAAATTAAACTGTACTGACATTTCAACTGTTCCTGAATTTTGCTTGAATTCTAGTTTCCACTACAGTCATATTTTGAACAAAAGCAGTTATGTAAACTTGGCCATCGTGAATACTGAAATTATGATTCCATTAAAAATCAGGATGCATGAAGTTAAAATAGCCAAAGACTCCTTACTTAATGACATTCTTGGCCCAGCATAAAGCAACCTTGCAAATAGATAGATACAAAAAAATTTTCAGCTTAGAAATGTTTGATATGATTACCAAGTACCCCAGCAGCCAATAGCAGTTAGGAACAGGTAGACCATTAGTGAAAAAAGTAGACCATTAATGAATCAGGACTTCATTTTTTTTATGAGAAATATTTATTACCTACATCCTGATTCTGTTTTTTCTCAGGCCCTAAACTAATGGGCCCATGTTGGCATGTACCAGCATATGACACATTCGGAAATAAAAGAATTTAAATTAGGCCCCTATTGTTGGAATAACAGATCGATAATAGAATAATAATGACATCATGAAGCTCCTTCAGAGCAGGGATTATTTATTTATTGCCTTTGTGTCCCTTGCACCTGACTTGGGAGATACTTCATAAATGCTTCCTGATCAATTAATTGAACTGATCAATAGACTGATTCATTAAACACAGGTAGTCAAGTAGATTCTTTCTTACTAATGAGGAGCTCATGAGATGGCAGACAGGCTCTACCAAATCTCAAACAGGGTCAGCTAGGTGGCACAGTGGATGAGCACTGGCCCTGAAGTCAGGAGGACCTGAGTTCAAATCTGGCCTCAGACCAAACACATGGCACTTAGTAGCTGTGTGACCCTGGGCAAGTCACTTAACTCCAGTTGCCTAAAAAAAGAGAGAAGATCTAAATCTCAAACAGTCCCTTTCGTGTTGGCAAAATCAATTGGCTTGGCAAGAACAAAAGATCTATGTTGGAAGGCAAAGGAAAAAAAGTGTAGGTAGATGAATTAGGGCTTGATTACAGAGGAAATTGAATTCTAGATTGAAAAGCCAGTTTTCAGCCCATCTACAACTGGAAACCTGATTTGTGCTCTGATATGCTCAAACATTAAGACATTAGAATTTAAAATCTATAATCTTAGTATGTTTGGTTTATCTTCCAGGAGATACAATAGGATTTCTTCTAGACTTGCAAGAAAAACAAATGATCTTCTGCTTAAATGGCAACCAGCTTCCTGCTGAGAAGCAAGTCTTTACATCTGCTGTGTAAGTATCTGTTCCCATTTGGGATTGTGGGCCTAAACAAAACAAAATCCACGTTCTTCCAGGAAATCTGAATTTGTATTGACTCTTTCCATGACAGTTTCTTTGTTGACAAGTCAGAGTATCTTTGGTGCCACTTCAATTAATACTTAGACTGAAATTTTCCGTAAGTTGGAAATAAGAAATATATGACAAGACAATATGATTAAATTAAAAAGAAAGTAATAGATTAGGAAAAAATATTTAAGACACATATTACATCTAAATTGTAAAAGGAGCTATTAAAAAGTCAGTCTGGACTACAGGCTACAGTGAATAAATAGTCAAAGTATATGAACAGACAATTTTTATTTTTTTAAATTTATTTAGTTTTAGTTTTCAGCATTCACTTCTATAAGATTTTGAGTTCTAAATTTTCTCCCTGTCCTTCCCCTCTCCCCTCACCAAGACAGCATGCAATCTGATATAGGCTCTACGTATATATTCATATTAAACATATTTTCACATTAGTCATGTTGTAAAGAGGAATTAGAACCAATGGGGGGGAACCATGAAAAACAAGAAACAAAACAAAACCCAAAAAAAGCAAATAGCATGCTTCAATCTGAATTCAGATGTCATAGTTCTTTTTCTGGATATGGATAGCATTTTCTATCATGAGACCTTTGGAGTTGACTTAGATCCTTGCATTGCTGAGAAGAGCTAAGTCTATCAAAGTTAGTCATCCCACAGTGTTGCTGTTAACTGTGTACAATGTTCTCCTGGTTCTGCTCACTTCACTCAGCATCATGTTCATTCAAGTCTTTCCAAGTTTTTCTGAAGTCTGCCTGCTCAACATTTCTTATAGTACAATAGTATTCAATTACATTCATATACCACAACTTGTTCAGCCATTCCCCAATTAAAGGGCATCCCCTCAATTTCTAATTCTTGGCTACCACAAAAAGAGCTACTATAAATACTTTTGTACATGTGGGTCCTTTTCTCTTTTTTATGATCTCTTTGGGATACAGACCTAGAAATAGTATTGCTGGGTCAAATGGTATGCACAGTTTTATAGCCCTTTGGGCGTAGTTCCAAATTGCTCTCCAGAATGGTTGGATCAGTTCACAACTCTACCAGCAGTGCATTAGTGTTCCAGTTTTCCCACATCTTCTCCAACATTTATCATTTTCCTGTTTTGTCATGTTAGCCAATCTGATAGGTGTGATGTGGTACCTTAGAGTTGTTTTGATTTGCATTTCTTTAATCAGTAGTGATTTAGAGCATTTTTTCATATGCCTATAGATAGCTTTAATTTCTTCACCTGAAAACTGCCTGTTCATATCCTTGGACCATTTATCAATTGGAGAATGACTTGTATTCTTATAAATTTGACTTAGTTCTCCAGATATATATATTGGAAATGAGACCTTTATCAAAGACTCTGGCTGTAAAAATTGTTTCCCAGTTTTCTGCTTCCCTTCTGATCTTGGTTGCATTGGCTTTGTTTGTGCAAAAACTTTTCAATTTAATATAATCACAATTATCCATTTTGCATTTCATAATGTTCTCTATCTCTTGTTTGGTCATAAATTCTTCCATTCTCCATAAATCTGACAGGTAAACTATTCCTTCCTCCCTTAGTTTGCTTGTGGTATCAGCCTTTATATGAACAGACAATTTTTAAAAGAAGAAACACAGATTATTAATAATCTCTTGAAAAAATGTTCAGCTACAACCTCACTAAATAATCAGAGCGATACAAATTAAACAAATTTGTCAGACCACCTCAGACCCATCAAATTGGGATTTGGGTTTTTTCCTTTAAAAAAAAAAGTTTAAATTATGAACTTAAACTTCAAATAAAATGGGCATTTCTGTATATCTATATCAGAATAGAAAAAGGATTGTAAATGAAACTACAAGTCTCTATTAAATACAGCTTGCTTTCTTTTAAACTATGTAATAGATTCATCAATTAACTTTCAAAGATGACCTATTTGTCTGGGATTCCTTCTAGTCTTCTGTTCTCCTGTTTGTTCAAAAAAATGTTTCAATGACCCTCCTTTCTTTTCTTCTTTTTTTTTTAGCTACCCTATCCCTCACCTCTTCTCTCCCTTCCTATCCCTACTGAAAAGAAGAAAGAAAATCAAAATCCTTGTAACAAGTATTATGCATAGTCAAGCAAAACAAATTCTCACATTGGCTGTAAATGAAAAATAATGAAAAATTTTAAAAAATGAAAAAAATTCTGCATCTTTGAATCCATTACTTCTCTCTCAGGGACAGGTGAGGGTACGAGGGAAGGAACCTGCTTCATCCTCATCCCTCCAGAATTGTGATTGGTTGTTGCATTGTTCACAGCTCTTAAAGACTTTCTGAATTGCTTCTTTTTATAAATATCTATCAAATTGGCAGAAAAAAAAAGCAATGAAACTCAATGCTGATAGGGTTTTAGAGCAACAGGTACATTTGTTCACTGCAGGTGTCTTTGCAAACTTGTAAAATCTTTTTTAGGAAACCATCCAGCCAAACACAGTAAAATTTTCTGAAAATAATCATACTCTTTGACCCAATAATCCCATTGTCAGAATTATACATATGATATATAATAAATAAATATAAACATATATGAAGAAGCTATCTATTCAAAGATAGAAAAAAAAATGGAAGCAACCAAAATACAATGGTATACTATAATGCAGTTAAGACTGACAAGTATGGAGCTGTGAGCTCTTCCACCCAGTGTGCACTTGCCTCCTCCCAGCTTCCAGGTGCAGCACCACCTCTCTCTCATCCAGAAACCAATCAGTGTGGGAAATCTCTCTTAAGGATTTACCCAGAGCTGTGAGCTCTTGCACCCAGCTTGTACTTGCCTCCCCCCTGCCTCCAGGTGCGGTACCACCTCCTCTCTCTCTTAAGGGTTTCAATTTGCTACTTCAGAGTTCGCCATGGATGATGGTATTGCTGCTCTCATTGTTGACAGTGGCTCTGGAATGTGCAAAGCTGGCTTTGCAGGAGTCGATGCCCCTCGGGCTGTCTTCCCTTCCATTGTTGGCACCCCAGACATCAGGGTGTAATGGTGGGCATGGGCCAGAAATTCAGCTATGTGGGGGTTGGGGCCCAGAGCAAGAGAGGTATTCTGACCCTGAAGTACCCCACTGAACATGGTATTGTCACCAACTGGGATGACGTGGAGAAGATCTGGCATCATACTTTCTACAGTGAGCTCTGTGTGGCCCCTGAAGAGCACCCTGTGCTGCTTACAGAAGTCCCCCTGAACCCCAAAGCCAACAGAGAAAAGATGACTCAGATTATGTTTGAAACCTTTGACACCCCAGCCATGTCCATTGCCATCCAGGCTGTGCCGTCCCTGTATGCCTCTGGTTGTACCACTGATATTGTGATGGACTCCGGCAGTGGTGTGACCCACACTGTGCCCATCTATGAAGGTTATGCCCTTCCCCATCCATCCTCCATCTGGATCTGGCTGACTGTGATCTGATGGACTACCTCATGAAGACCCAAGAGAGGGTACAAGTTTCACTACCACAGCTGAGAGGGAAGTCGTGCATGACATCAAGGAGAAGCTGTGTTATGTCGCCCTAGACTTTGAGCAGGAAATGGCCACTGCTGCATCTGGCTCCTCTCTGGAAAGGAGCTATGAGCTCCTTGATGGTCAGGTTATCACCATTGGCAACAGGTAGTTCCAGTACCCAGAAGCTCTCTTCCAACCATCTTTCTTAGGTATGGAATCCATAAAGCTACCTTCATCTCAGTCATGTTGTCCCATAACAATTTGTATGCCAATACCATATTGTCTGGTGCTACCATCATGTACCCAGGCATTGCTGACAGGATGCAGAAGGAGATTACCGCCCTAGCTCCCAGCACAATGAAAATCAAGATCATTGCCCCACCTGAGAGTAAATACTCTGTCTGGATTGGAAGCTCCATCCTGGCGTCTCTCTCCACCTTCCAGCAGATGTGGATCAGCCTGCAGGAGTATGATGAATCTGGGCCCTTCATTGTCCACAGCAAATGCTTCTAAAGGGATGGTTTGGGTTTTGGTTTTTTGTTTTCTTTTGTTTTGTTTTGTTTTTGTCAAAGGTGTGACATGATAATTGCTCCCCCCCCCAAAAAAAAAAAGAAGAAGAAGAGATGAGATTGGCATGGCTTTTTTTTTTTTTTTTTTGCACTTGACTCAGGATTTAAAAACTGTAACAGTGAATGTGATGAGCAATCTAAGTATGTTAGAGGCAAACATCCCCAAAGTTCTACAGTGCATCTTCAGGACTCTGTATATTTGGTTTTTTTTAATCATCATTCCAAATATTGTATAATGCGTTGTTACAGAGTTACAAGCCTCTATGAAGGCTGACCTCTGCTGGAGCAAAGGAGCTACATAACAAAAATCTGGATGGAGAGGGAGGGAGAAAGGAAGGTACTAATATTGCTTTACATGTAAATTATGTAATCCTTTAAAAAAAAAAAAACCTTTTTCTATCTCCCACCTTAATACTTGTTTCTTTTTTTTTAATTGTCAGCCATAATGAATGGCCCCCTAAATTCCCTCCCTGTCCCCAACATAAATGTGAATGAAGACTTTACAGTCTGCCTGTGAGTTTTATGAGATTGGTGGCCAGTATTTGGAGGAGGGAAGGAGCTTTACCCGTACACTGTCTTAAGACCAATTCAAATAAAAGTGTACATGTTAAAGAAGAAAAAAAAAAGACAAGTATGAGGGATACAAAGAAATTTAGGAAAACTTTTATGAAAGAATCGGGGGGGGGGGTGGCCCAAGAGGGAATGTGGTGAAGGACCAGAAGACTAGAAGCCACACTATGACTGTGTAAGTAAGAGGAATATTAAATGAGAGTGAACAAAGAATATTGGTGAAGATAGAGCAGGAGTTCTTAACCTATGGTCCATGAACTTGTCTTATTAATACTTTGATAGTTGTACCAGTCTAATTGATTTCCTTTGTAATCCTGTGTATTTTATTTTATACATTTTAAAACATTGTTGTGAAAAGGGATCCCTGCTGTTGTTGAATCCTTTTTCAGTTGTATCTGATTCTTTGTGACCCCATTTGGGGTTTTCTTGGCAAAGATACTGGAGTAGCTTTCCATCTCCTTCCCTAGCTCATTTTACAGATGAGGAAATTGAGGCAAACAAGGTTAAGTGACTTGCCCAGGGTCACACAGCTAGTAAGTGTCTGAGGCTAGATTTGAACTCAGGAAGAGGAGTCTTCCTGACTCCAGACCCTGCGCTCTGTGCACTATGGGGCCACCTAGCTGCCCAAAGGGATACATAGGCTTCACTAAACTTCCAAAGGAATCTATGACACACACAAAAAAAATCTGTGACACTCCCTAACATAGAGAGAGTAACTGAAAAACTGTTATAGATAAGGCAGTGGATACAAAGATGAAAAATGATAGTCCTTCACCTCAAGGAACTTATACAAGGAATTGGTAGATTGCAATATGTATACAAATAAGAATGGTGTCATAGGAAAAAAGAGATATGCAGTGCAATCAAGGAAAATTTGAGGGTGGAGAGATCAGTTTCTTTTGGGCAGTCAGGTTAGGCTTCATGAAATAGGAGAGCATCTTTGTTGAGCCTTCAAGGGAAAGATGGATTTCAGCAAGTGGAAGTGAGGGAGTACATTCCAGAATGGAATGAGGGAATAGTCTATGGAAATGCAGAGGCAGAAGATAGGATAAGATTAGAGAATAGCTGGTAATGTTGTTTAACTGTAATGGGGAATGTGTTAAAGGAAATAATGTGAAAATGCTGGAAAAGGAGGCTGGAGCTAGATTATAAAGATTATCAAGGATTTTAAATGCCAGTTCATGTTTTGTCCACTAAAGGACTTTTTGGCCACTGCTGAGTTTTTGAAATTTAAAATTTGCTTTTGCAACCAGTTTTTTAATTTTGCATATATTTTTAATTTGCAGATCAGGTTTCTTTGCTGCAGCAAGTTTCATGTCCTATCAACAATGTGAGTTCAACTTCGGAGCAAAACCATTCAAATACCCCCCTCCTATCAAATTTAGCACTTTCAATGACTATGCCTTCTTGTCAGCAGAAGAAAAAATCATTTTGCCAAGGTAAGGGTTGTGCCCAGTGTTTCCCAGACTGGGTACTCTGTGTGTTGTGTGTGTGTGTATTTGTTCTTCTCCAAATGTGTAGACACAGAATTACAGAATCTGAGAACTGGAAGGGATCTCAGCAATCTAGTCCAACCTACACACAAATAAATTCCCACTACATTACACTCAACAAGCTTATCAGGCATCTACTTAAAAACTTTCAAGGAAGAAGAACAAACCACTCCTTGAGTCCCCCCATTTCACTTTTGGGGTGAGGCTCTCATTGTTAGAAAATTCTTCTGAAATTTCCTTACATGGCCTTTTCTAGTTCTACCCTCTGGAACCAAACAGAAAAGTATATTCCTTCCTCCACATGACAACTCTTCAGATTATAAAAATGGCTAGCATATCTCCTCTGACTCTTCTCTTCAGGCTGAGCGTGCACAGTTCTTTCATGTAATCTTCCTATGAGATGGACTTAGGGCCTTCATCATTCCTGGTTGTCCTCTTCCAGACATTCCATTCTATCAGTTCCTTTCTTAAAATGTGACACCTGAGTTGCAGAAAGATGGCTCCATTAACAGACTCTTGGTGCAGCTGTGAATTTGTCCAGCCATTCTGGAAAGCAATTTGGTCTTGTTCTGAGAAACAACTTTTAACCCCAAGATCTCACTCTTAGGTGTATTCCCCAAGGAGGTCAGTGACAAAAAGAAAGATCCCTAAAACCAAAAATATTTATAATAACATTTCCCATAGGAGCAAAGAACTGGAGACAGAGTAGATGCTTATCAATTGGGGAATGGTTAAGCACGTTGTGGTATGTGAATGTAATAGACTATTACTGTACTATAAGAAACAATAAATGTAGAGAAGCATAGGAAGACTTTAGTGGACTGATGCAAAGTGAAGAAAGCAGAACCACGAAAACAATATATACAATGACAACAACAATATAAGTGAAAAGTACAATGACAACTCGGCTGAAACTGAATGTTGTGAAATTATAATGACTAAACTGGTTTCTTTGAAGAGATTGAAGACCATAGTCTTCCTCCCTTCTTTGCAGAGGTGGGGCAGTATGAGTGTGGAGCATTACAGATAATGTTGATTTTTTTTTAATGTGTTGGTTAGTTTTGCTAAACTGTTTTTTCTTCTCTTCTTTCTTCTTTGCTTTGTTATAATGGATAACTCTCTGGCAGGATAAGGGAGTAAAGGGATACATTAGGAAATATAAGTGATACAGATAAATAGATGTCAATACAAATTTATTTTAAAAAAACAAACTCTGGTGCCCGTCACTGAACAAAATATTCCAAATGAGGTCCAGCAAGGACAGAGAATAGTAGAACTATCATTACCCAGAGCAGTTTCTCTCTTAATGCAGCCCAAGAATACATTACTTTTTTTTTTTAATTTCCATATCATGCTGTTCACTTATATTGAACTTGCAATCCAATAAAACCTCCATATTTTTTTTTCCTAAAAACTTTTCTGACCATGCCTCTTGTGCTTGTGAAATTGATTTGTTTTCACCCAAGTGTAAGGTTTTATTTTTATCTCTATGAAATTTCATTTTATTAGATTCAGCCCCTGCTGTAGTCTGTTGAGATCTTTTTGGACCCTGTCAACCAGTGTGTTAGCTCTCCCTTCCAGCTTTGTGGCATCTGCAAATTTGATGAGCTTGCCATTTGTGCCTTTAAGTAGCTTGAGTGGCATAGGATAGTTGCCAGCAGTAGGCAGCAATTGCTGGGACAATGACTACCCTCTCAGCACAGTTTTCATAGCTGTTGATTTGACAAGAACTGATTGGCATTAATTGTCTCACAACTGCTAAATTCTTTTCCTTGAGAAATGAACATGGCTTCCACAAGCTGGTGAAAGAATCCAGCTGCTTTGAGTAATTACTTCTAGTTTAAGGCCATTTCACTGTGGTAAATGCAGCTTTCTGTTTTAAAGGGAAAGTCTGCCCTAGGCCTATGTCATTAAGAATATTCCTAGTGCTAATGCACTGCCTGTCATGACAACAGAGCTGGGTGTCTGGTAACATATTAGTAAACTCAGTCTGCTAGGTCCACTGTGTGCATATAGCTTTAGACCTGTAGTTCTCTACAAAGATATAAAATAAGGGAGTGTGGTGAGCTCCCGTTTTGGCTGTAAAAGCAGTTCCATCAGTAATTCCTCTACGTTGTCTCACCTTTTGGCAAGCATTTACTAGTACTAAAACTACGTAGTAGTTTTGGGATATATAAAATAAAACTGATATTGTTGGAAGGAAGATCTCAAGTAACAGCAGGCCCAATTTTTACAGCCTCTTTTGGGTATTGCTGGTTCTTCCTAAAGTACTTCATGCATTCTTCTGCTGTTTGGATGTTTTGGGAAGGGAGAAAAGTGAGCACTTCCCTCTATCTGCAGATGTTTTGTTTTGGGTTTTTTCCTGTCGTTTAAAATATTGTATTGATGTTCTTTTTTATCTCACTAAACGCTTTAAAATTACACCCACCCCAGTAGAACCCTTCCTTGCAACAAGTACAGTCAAGCAAAACAAATCAGCATGTCGGCCATGTTTGAAAACATATTGCTCATTCCTCACCCATAGTCCGCCTCTGCTAAGAGGCTGAGGTGAGGTATGCATCACCATTGTTCTTCTGAAGTCAAGATTGGTCGCTGCTTTGATCAGTTATGACATCTTTCAGTGTTGGTTTCCTTTACATTATTGTAGTTATCATGTAAATCATTCTCCTGGTTTTGTTTGCTTCACAGTTCATCAGTTCATACCTGTCTTTCCAAATTTCTCTGAATTCTTATCATTTTTTATGACTCAAGCATTTTTTTGAACGTGCACACCTGAAGAAATGATTTGGGTTTTTTGTGAGAGAAATTTGGAAACATGGATTTTATTCTGGAATCAATCTTAGTTGATTCTAGTCTAACCCCCTAATTTTACATACAAAGAAAATGAGTCTTAGAAAGGGGAAGTAACAAGGCCATATACCAATAAATAGTGAAGCTGGGGTTCCACCCAAGGTCTTTTGATTCCGAATCCTTGCTGTTTCTACTCTGCCATGCTACATGTCAACTTTTTTGATAAGTGTTTATTTCTTATTTAAGAAGCACATTCTCAACAGTTTGGAATTATGCTAAGAAGGTGACTAAAATGCCCTTTGACTTAAAGATCCCACTGAGAGGTACACACCTCCCAAGGAAGTCAGTAATAAAAAGAACAGTTCCATGTTCACCAAAATCTTTACTACAACATTTTTTTGTGATAGCAAGTACTGGGAAGAAAGTAGATGTCCATCTGTTAGGGGATGGCTAAATAAATTATAGTATGTCAGTGTAGAGGAAAAGTTACTACAGTATAATAAACCATGAATATGATGAATATGTGGAGAAGCATGAGAAGACTTCATGAACTGATGCAAAGGAAGGTAAGCAGAACTAGGAAAACATTTTATAAAATGACTACAAAGTGTTAATGGAAAAAACAACAAAAGCAATTGAAATTGAATGCTGGGGAGTGAAGCAAGGACAACTTCTCCCCACTAGTGTTTGACATGGTTCTGGAAATGCCAGCAACAAGACAAAAAAAAAAGGAATCAAAAAGATAGAGGCAGGTAAAGAGGAGATAAAACTATCTCAGTTTGCAGATGATATGTTGATATACATGGGAAAAAAAAGAATCAGGAAAGATGCTGAATGAGATAGTAGCTTCAGCAAAGTTGCAAGCTACAAAAATCAACAGCATTTCTATATAATATTAAAAAAGCAATAACAGAAAGGGAAATCCCATTCCAAGTAACTTCCAAATGCATAAAATATCTGGGGATCTACCTCCCAAAGCACACAAAACACTTGTATAGATTCAGTTACAAAGTGCTCCTCAAAGAAATAAAAAAAAATTTTTTTAATTGAGGAATATTCATTACTCATGGCTAGGCCATGTGAATATAACAAAAATGACCATATTGCCAAAATTAATTTAGACTTTTAATGCTATACCAATCAAATTATCAGGTAGATACTTTATTGAATTTTATAAAATAGTAACTGAATTCATTTGGAAAAACAAAAGATCTAGACTATTAAGGGAAATGATGAAAAGAAGTTGGAACAAAGGGGGAGTAGCATATCCAGACCTCAAACTATATCATAAACCAGCAGTCATCAAAATCTTCTAGCATTGGTTAAAAAACGGAGAGATAACTCAGTGGAACAGCCTAGACAAGGGAGAATCAAAAACAATGGAACCCAAGAAGCCAGTGTTTGATAAAGTGGAAAATATAAACACCTAGGAAAAAACTCCTAATCTGATTAAAAACTGCTGGGAAAACTGGAAAGCAGTCTGGCAGAAATTAGACTCAGACCAGTACCTTAAACCATGTACCACAATATATTCTAAATGGATGTGTGACCGTAATATTAAAGATCATACTTTTAAAAAATTAGAAGAGAAACAGATCATAGACCTCTCATAGCTATGGGTAGGAAATGTGTTCTTTTGTTTTGGCGAGGCAATTGGGGTTAAGTGACTTGCCCAGGGTCACACAGCCAGGGTCACACTGAGCCACCTAGCTGCCCCTAGGAAATGTATTCTTCCAAGGATAGAGACAACTACAAAAGATAAAATAGACAATTTGATTACATGAAACTATAAAGTTTCTGCACTAAGTTAATGCACATAAGATAAGAAGGAAAGTGGTCAAATGAGAAAAAAATCTTTGTATCAAATTTCTCTGAGAAGTGTTTAGTATCTGAAATAAATAATAAATATACATAAGACTAATAACCATTTCACAATAAATGAGTGGTCAAAGGATATGAACAGTTTTCAAAAGAACTGAAAGCTATGCACAACCACATGAAAGAATGCTCCAGATCTCAAATAATAAGAGAAATGTAAATCAAAATAATCCTGAGGTTTCACTTCATACCCTAAAAAGTGACAAAATGACAAAAAACGGCAATAATCAATGTTGGAGGGGTTGTGGAATGATAGGCACACTAATATATTCTTGATGGAGCTGTGAAAGGGTACAACCATTTGGAATTCTGCAAATAAAGTGACTAAAATCTCTGTACCCTTTGAACCAGAGACTCCATTATTGGGCTTATACTCCAAGGTAGCCAATGAAAAAAAAGTCCCCATATACACCAAAAATAATTATAGCAGCACTTTTTGTTATAGCAAAGAATTGGGAACAAAGTAGATCCCCATCATTTAGGGGAATAGCTAGACAAATTGTGGTACATGAAGGTAATGGATTATTACTGTAAAATAAGAAATTAGGTATGATGAATACAGAGAAGCATGGAAAGTTCTTTATGAATTGATGCAAAGTGATGTAAGCAAAGCCAAGAAAACAATATGCACAATAACTATAACAATGTAAATGGAAAGAACTACATAAAAAAAACAAAAGTAAATGTAACAAAATTACAAGGATCAAGCAGAATTCAAATGAAAAGATTATGAGAGGACACCTCAGTCCACCCCTTTGTTGAGGTGGGAGGTCCACACGTGTTACATATTACATTAAGTTTTCAGACTTTTTCAATGTGTTAACCAGTTTTTTCCCCTCTCTTAAAAATACTGTTGCTTATATGGGATGATTGGGTTGGGGGAAGGATACTTGAGATAACTATGTAATGTAAGAAACAGAAATTATCAATAAAAACTTATTAAAAAAAAAACTAAATCCTATGACATTATAATAACCAAGCTTGACCCAAAGAAAAGGCATAAGAATGTACCTCCTTCCTTTCTTTGCAAAGATGGGCCACTGTGGATATGGAATCCTATGTATATAACGCTGAACTTTGCTAAACTTTTTTTCTAATAATAATAGTAATAATAGCTAGCAGTTATACAGCACTTTAAGGTTTGTAAAGCACTTTGTATTCTTTGTTAAAAGGGATGGCCGTAATAAAAAAATAAAAATTTTTTTAAATGGGGCAGCTAGGTGGCGCAGTGGATAGAGCACCAGACCTGAGTTCAGATTCGACCTCAGACCAAACACTTGACACTTACTAGCTGTGTGACCCTGGGCAAGTCACTTAACCCCAATTGCCTAAAAATTAAAAATTAAAAAATTAATTAAAAGAGATGGCCCTCTTTGAGGGAAAGAAGTGAGAAATTCATTGGGAAATGTAGGTGATGAATCCTATAATTAAGAGTTGGTGATTGAGAAAACTATAGTTCTGAGGTGCTCCATAAATAAAAAGTATCAAAAAAAAAAAAACTTTCACAGAAAGCTCCTAGGTTTATTCTTAGAAATACTTTTTTACACTTTGTAAATTAGGTTCTGTGTGTAAAAAAACAAAGCTGTATAGGACATAGACTTCATTTAGGTGAAACTCTGGAATGAAGCATCCTCCTTCCCTTAAAAATTGTTCTTCCCAAACCATAATATTGTTCATTCCTGATTGTTTCCCTTTCTTACATTCTCTTTATTCAGCCTCCCACAAGTAGTCTTTGTTCTCCTTCCCTCCACACTCCCATTTCATTTAATTTTATTTGATATCAGCCTGTCTTTGCTGCCTCAGCATTTTAGTTTTTAATCCATTTTAGTACTGGTTTGTCCATAACTCTGGAAGTGATTGACATCTGATTTCTAAGAAGTTCGCTTTATATAAATATATGTGACTGTGAGGCTGCATGATTAAGTTAGAACCAGAAGTTACCATAGGATCTGTCCAGGCTGTCCTCCAGTATATGAGAATATCAGGATTGCGGCACTGAACCTGTACTAGAGTCCAGCCCAGAATTCTCTCTGATGGGCACCAAGGGCCATGTTATGGGTGAGCCAAGTTCCTCTAATTTAATGTCATCTTTATGGTTAGGAATATACAATTTTGATTTCTCTTAAGAGCCTACGTGAGTAAACCTGTCATCCATAATTTTTAAGCTATATTTTCACCCTGTACCTTATCTAGATTTAATGGATTCCAAAAGTTTGCACTGTATAGACCAAGATTGCCTTGTATTTATCCTAAATTTCCTTCTTCCCAGCTTCAAGTTACTGGCAAAAAGGATGGAGAGAGATATTTCTGCTATATTCAGAACAGACCTTTATCCATCTTAACCAGTTTTTTTCTTCAGGGCTTTATTTTCAGCACAATTTTGCCAATCAGATTTTCTCTTCATTGACTTTATTGAATGTTTCCAGTGTGCTACTGTTCCACGTAAATTGTGTATCTTGTTTAATTTCAAGTGGCCTCTTCATTTCACTTTCAGGCACAGGCGTCTTGCTTTGTTGAAGCAAGTTAGTATCAGAGAAAACTGCTGTTCACTTTGTTGTGATGAAGTAGCAGACACAGAACTCAAGCCATGTGGACACAGGTATGACTAATTGTCCGAAGTCTGTTTGTCTGAGCTTGGCAAACAAAAGTTTCAGTCCATTTCTCTTATGACTTAAGAACGGTGTTCCCGTAGCCACTGTCCAGTTTGCCCTACTTCCTGTAAGGAAAGTGAAGGACTAATAACATAGGGAGACAGTACAGTATGGAAGGAAAGTGACACTTAGGAGCTGTGTGATGATGGGCAAGTCATCTCTTTGAACCTCAACCTCTTCATCAGTAAAATGGGAGTAGTAGAATTCAGACTACTTATCATTCAGAATGGGCTTTTATAAACTCTGAAGCACTTTATAGATGTGACTTGTGAGTATGATGGTACCAAACAGGCCCCTGGCATCTTCCTAGATCCCTAAAATTATATTTAAAAATAGATGGCTCATCCTAATTAACAGAAATTCCAGTTTTGCAAGATGAAAGGGAAAGAGAAAGATTTAATTGCTGCTTCTCAAAGCACTTTCTACTATGCCATACTGCCCTGTCAAAGGCAGGCTTGAACCGGCCAAAGGGCCAAAGGCAGTAGCCTTAGAAAGGCCATAGGCACAAATGTTGCTGAGGAAAAGAAGCAGCCATAGGAAGGTATATGCCCTGAGAAAAACAATGTCTATTGTTTCCTCATCTGTAAAATATGGGAACAATAATAATTTTCACCACCCACCTTGCAGGGAAATGATGAATAAAGTGCCATACACGTTATGTATCCATATAAGGAATAAGCCCTAGGTGGGATTAGAGAATCTGATCAGGCCCTACCTAATGCTTTGATTACAATAATATGATTATGGTCTTAACTGGTATTTCTTTATTTCTTCAGTGACCTGTGCATGGATTGTGCCTTGCAACTGGAGACTTGCCCATTGTGTCGACAAGAAATAGTGTCTAGGGTCAGACAGATTTCTCACATTTCATGACACATGTGGAGAAGCAACATGGACTTATTTTTAATCAATTCCAGCCAATGTCTGAAAAGGAAAAACATCTCTAACCAGTTGTGCGCACATTGAAACTGTAGCCATGGCCAGATTTTATGCTAAGCAGTAGTTTGTCTAAGACAAAATCCTTTAGAACCTAACCCAGGATGCCAGCACTGGGAAATTTGTTTTACGAACAAGGAGAGCTGAACGCTATGGCTGAGTCTTGGGTCCCTCTGAGAAAGACACCAGGAGACACTGCCCGTGTGAGTGCCGAAATTGAATTTGCACTGGAATCCTACATGTTCAGTACATTCAGTTGTTTAAAACAGGATGTTTTGTCTCATACTCGAAAGTCTTTATTTTTGGCCGAAACCATTATGGAAAAGTAGTCTGCCAGTGTATCTTGGTTAAGTGTAACTTCCTGCTGGTCAGAGACTTTGTTATCATTGAACTGCCAAGACTTGAATCCCTAAAACTAAAAATAAACATGTCTTACTACAAGCTACATGAAGGACCCGAAAGAAGGTGCATAGACTGTAAAAAAAAAAAATCCAAATTTTTGATATCTCAGTGATTCCAAAGAACATTCTAATTTTTTTTTTAACACAGAAAATTGGTGGTATTTTCACATTCATAGTGTTTTTATCCAATTTCAGTACCCGCATTTTGTGGAAGAAATAATATGTTTTACCAGTGCAGGAGGAATTCTTACATTAATTACAATGCTGAACTGGAGAAAATTTACTATTTAGGGTATTTTTAAGGTACCATCAATCAGGTTTTTTTTGTTTTGTTTTTTGTTTTTGTTTTTTTTTTTAATAAGTATTGTTTTTGAAAGTAATGTACATTTGAAACTTTTGAACTAATAGTCTCAAAAGATCTGGAAGAAATTCTGAAAAACGTATTAATATTGTTTTTAAATAAATACATGTTATTTGAATAGTAAATTCAATCATGGATTTCTGACTATGTCTTCATCAAAAGTACAAGTCCCTCTCTGGGTCTCTGATGAAGATCTTCAAGAGTTTGTTTTGTTTTTCTCCCAGAAAATTGGAAGGTAGAATTGTAAATTCACAGTACTTATTTTATAAGGGTGTACCTCAGCAGTTGCCTTTTAATTTATGCCAACTACTTTCTGAGTTTATACTTGAACAGTAAAGGTGTCTTCTGAGCTTTACAATGTCTTAAATTGGATGCATATTCTTTTTTCCCTCTCATTGCCGCCCCTTCTAGATTATAAAGTGACTAACCCGAAGCCTGTGCTATTACAGAGCTCATTTCTTCCTGTAAATTAGGATGATGGGTTTTCCCCATGCTTTCAGTCTTCCATAAACTCTAAAATTTCATGTTCTTCCCTTAGCTTGTGGTGAATATGATAATTTGTATTAAATAAATAAAGTATTTGTTGCTTTTTTTTTTTGCAGACAAAAGGTCTGACAGACTTCACGGGTACATGCTGTTAAGATTGAGTTGTGAGGTTCTCATCCCTTTTTTTTGGAGGGGGGGGGACAGAGGGAGGGAGCTGCTAATAATTGCTGCTTTCCAAGACCTCATAAATCCTTGCAAAGAAGAAAGGGAGAGAACAGGTGTGATGCAAGGGATAATGAGCGAGTATTAGCAGCGGAGATGAGGTTAGTCAAAGAAACAATACTCTTTGGAAACTTAATAGAATCTACTTTTTCTAGAAGTATCTCCACCGTTAGACCAGGAAGCATTACAGGTAGGGTTAAGGTAAGCTTACATTGTATCTTGGAAGAAGTGGTAACATTGAAGGCACTTCGGGGCACGAATTAGGCAGGGTGTACAAAGCCAGCTCAAACCTGCTCATGTGAGTCAGTTGTTAGACTTTCAGTGTGAACATTCACATTTCAGAAATTGACAAGTGCTCCAAATCAGGACACAATTGAAGGTGTGTCGTGATTACATTTCCCCCCCAGAGAACCAGTTGTTAAATATTTACCAGCATACTCCTGATTTTAGAAATTTGTTCTTTTTGCAAGAGACAGAGAAATGGGAAGAATTAGGCCTTGTAGTAAAAAGAAATGCAAATCAATTTGTCTGTGCCCACCCAGAATCCAATACTGAAGGACTAAATCCACGATAACATGGCATTTTGAGCCATGAGAATTTAATGATGCTGTCACCTAAATAGTAACATGTAAATATCCACTTGAGAGGCAGCATTTTGTAGTGAGTAGGGAAGAGTCAGGAAGACCTGGATTCCAGTCTTACTTCTTCCTCACACTAACAGTGGGATCCCAAGCAGGTCAACTAGCTTCTCAGTGAACCAAGCAGCTCTCTCGAACTTGCAAGTTTCGGAAAAGGTGCCCATGTGCCTTGGTAGAGCGCATTTGTAACAGGTAGATCCCTACACCCATGATGCAAGAAAAAGTTTATACATATATACAGTCTTTATCCGGTTGGACCCTGGGGTATTATACTCTAGGCAGTGAGGTAGTGGTCCTGCAGTCAGGAAGACCCAAGTTCAAATGTAGTCTCAGACATCAGCCATGTGATCCTGGGCAGTCACTTAACTTCCATGCCTCAGTTTCTTCATCTAATCACTTATCTCAGAGGGTTGTTGTGAGGATCAGATACAGTATTTGTAAAGCACTTAGTGCCTGGCATGTAGTAAGCACTTACTTAATAAACGCCTATTCCCTTCCTTCCCTCCCCCACAACTGGAAGTCAGAGATGCACAATATCAACTCTTGAACAATGAAGAGGGGAAAAAGGAGCTGTTTGTTTTAAAGAAAAAGCCTGGACTGTGGAATGACTGAAGCAGACTGACTGACTGGCCTCTGCCAGCAGAAAATAAATGAACTTACTTAATTGATGAGAAAGGTTTGTGAGGGAACTGGGTCATTGTGAGGTGCTCTGAGCCTTCAGTGGCGTCAGACCCCCTGTGCATGTGTCCAGTTGTTCAGGTGATTTGTCGATATGGCATGGTACAAATCAATCAATTGCTCGCTGTTTGGAATGCCCTTCTCTGTGTACAATGGGCTAAGAATCACTGCTAAGTTGCCAAACTGTTTATTTCCAATTCAGTATGGGTGGAGGCAAAGTAATCCAGTTTCATTAAATAGAGGAAAGGTTTTCCCGGTAACTGAGTTTACAACAAAGCATTTCTCAGTTTTAGCCATTTTTGCTGAAAATTCAATTATATCATTTAATTCCTTCCATTCTTAAACTAAGGGCACTATACGTAACTTCCTGATGAATAATGGTCACCTTAAAGAATGCCAATTACTGTTCAGTGCTGTAATACAATTCTTTCTTTTTTTTTTTGGCAACCAAAAACAAGGTTTATTGAAGATTCGCCATATTAGCTAGACTCTTAAGGAATGTGAGCATCTATGGGCTATTGGCTAGATTCTAAGAATCAGAGCATCTTAATGGAGACAAGATGGACCTTATATACAGAAAGACTGTGGGAGGGATCTAGGAGTGGCCAAGTAGTCTATGAGGTAATGGAATTTCAGGGACCTGGACCACGTGGCCAAGGGAGAATGGAGAAGTGGCCTGGGGCCATAGGGAGGTCACAATGAAAGGCCAGTTGATGGGATTATAGCCTCAGGGGAACACCAGATTTGTCCATGTGGGAAAGTCCAGGGTTTTTCCTTTCTGGGACCCAGATCCCAACCCCATCATTCCCCCTTCAAACAAATAGGAACCCAAATTCTTTTGGGGTAAGGGGTGAAGGTCTCGGCTTCTGAAACTGCTTCCTGCTGGCCAAGGGGTGTAGAGCTGTCCCTGCCTCAAAGGGGTCCCAAAGAGGAGGTTGACTGGAACCGAGCACAGGCTGCATCTAGGGAATGACGTGGGGACACTGGCTGGTACTCGCTGTTTGCTACCAACAGTAGGTGAATGGCCCATAGTCTAGAAGACATAAATCTGAAAGAAAAAACTGCAGAGTGCAGATATAAAGCAGGGACTAGATTCACAGCCCAACTTTGAGAGGATAAAACATCCTTAGCTCTGTTCGGATTCAGATAATTCAGTTTTCCAACCATGCAGTATCAAATCCACCTCATAGCCAGACTCAGGAATAGCCAGGTGGGTAACATTCCCTTTCAAAGGAACATAATGGGGAGACTGAACCAAGAGGATCCCATCTTAGACTGCGGCTAAAATCGTCCTCTCAGCTTTTCCCTATGCTGACTTCCTACCAGTATCGCCTTCTCTGAGTAGCTTGTGGCATTTCTCTCAGATTATTGATTATCGATGGATTATGACCCATCAGACAACTCAAAATAAAATCCTATGAGCTTTTACCTCAAACAGCAAGTTTTACTAATCACAGCTTAGGAAAAACTTTTCCAGGATTTATATCTCAAATTTAATTTGTCCTGATGTAAAAAGCCAATCATTAGAGATTTCTATACACTTGCAAATTCTCAGCAAGCCATACATAACCCAAACAAACTTTTGGCTAGTTTACACATTAAAACAATAACCAACAATAGCTAAATTATTTTAGTGGTAACCAAATTATGAAAAGTTGCTTGACATAACTGATACAGAAAGTTCACCAATTTGAAACTTGACACAAACCCAATACCAAATTGTTAAATGCACTTCCAAATTACTTTACGCAGAGAATCAACATCTCATCATTAACAGTAAAACTACAAATTTAAAAGAGCATGCTTACCCAAGTTCGGAGGCCAGCTTCTTTACCTTGAGCAGGATGTGCTGAACCTGGGTGATACTTCCAGGCAAAGGTTGCCCCAGAGCCCAAGGCCATTGCCAGTGGGGCCCATGCTGTAGCTGCTGCCCCTACCCCCCTCTTTCCTTTCCCAGGTGGGGGAGGGTGAAATCAAAGGTGTTTCAAAACTCCCTAATGATCAGTTACAAAACCTCCAAAATCTGCTAAGATATTTTAGCTGTTCTAACTTTCCCTGTAACCTCCAAGAAGGAGGATTCAGAGGTGCAGAGGGAAGGGAGTAAGTAAGCCTCAGGGAACCAAAAAGCAACTGCAGTTTTTCCCAATTCCCTAGCGCTGAGGGAATTAACAGATACACTTCCAGGTAGGGCATCCGTCCTTGTCCTCTGTGTTTCGGAAGTTGTACCCAGGTCCGTGGCCTTAAACTGACCCAGTGGACTGAGAGCCTGAGAGCGTCAGGCCTAGGGCTAGACAGCCTCGTAACTGTCTGCCAGAAAAGCTGCTCCAAGCCTTGGTGCTTGGAGAGTGACCCCAACTGCAGAGCAAGAAAGGAGGGGAGGGAGGAGGCTTACATACCTTACAGTCTTGGCTGGAGAAGAACTTGGGGTTAGGCAGTTTCCCCGAATGGGCCACCAAAATGATGTAGTTTAGGGGTTCAGGGGTGGTGGGACCCCAAAATCACAACACGCGGGTCCTACCCGAAAGCATTCGACCCAACCTTTCTTTTAGCCAAAGACAAGGTTTATTAGAACATCTGTCATATTGGGCAGACTCTAAAGGAGTCTAAACATTAGTAAACTATTGGCTAGATTTTAGGAATCTGAGCTGTGGCTAGATTATAAGAAAATCAGCAGTGGCTAGATTTTAAGAATCTAAGCCTGTAATACAACTATTTCCTCAGGTACATGGAGCTATTTCCCTCCCCCCCCCCAATTAGATTCCCCTAGACCACACTCTGCTTTATAAAGTCCCACGTCTGATTATTTAACCTTTTTCTGTCTCCTTTCTGTCATATGTAGCTACTTGTCCTTGAGTCTGCTGTAGCAGCCAAACCCACCCTTCTAATCTGCTTTGGGCTTTGAAAGCTTATTAGAGTTGTAGGCCTTAGTGCTTGGACTCTGTTGTAGAGTCCTTTTGGACTCTTGACTTTTCAGAGATTTGTTTTGCTTTTGTGTTTCTTGCCTGTGTTGCCAATGGGTAAAATATACCAGATAGGTAGGCATAACTACATTTTATTAAACTATGAATTTACCTCCCCAAGGACAGGTTGGTCCTTATAGACTCTAAATAACCATTCCCTACAGAAAGCAATTTACAATTTTGAGAATTTGCCTGCATCTTCAGATCAGGTTTGAATGATCATGTTTCAAAGTTGCATAGAGGAGCGCGGCCATGGGCTAGTTTGGATAGGTGTGTTTGTCCTAGACTAGAGAGCCTCTTAAATTGTGGGGAATTTTTTTTTTTTCCCTGTGGAATGATCCACTCTTTGATTAAAAGCATGTTGGATGGATATCTTACAAAAGTTAGGAACTGAAGGAGATAGGGTTGGTGTTGGGGACTAGGAGTCAGAAGGATAATGGCACACAAATTGGATCCATACTGTTTCCCCTAGGGATCTAATAAAAATGAAAAGAATCTCTTCTGTTTGTAAATTACTCTTAACTATTCAAAGGGTATTCGCCTTTGAGCCTTACAATCAGCTTGTGATGAAGGGCTGATGTTATTGTCATTTCTATTTTACAGGTAGTAAAAGTGAGGCTCAGAGATGTAAAGTGAACTGCCCAAGGTAATTGAGTGACAATAGCCAGAGACAGAAGTCTTCTTACTTCCAACCCAAGGATCTATCTACTATGCCACTCTGGAGAGCTTTTTCCCTTGGCCAAAAAAAGTCATGCCTCTTCCTGGCTAATCTAGACAGGAAAGCTCAGTTTTCTCCTGAGGTAACTTCCCACGACCAAGCAGTGAGAAGATTGCCTGGGACTGGGAACCCAGCACTCATCTCTAAGCTCCACAGGTGTCTAGATTAGGGTAAAGAGGCAGAAAGTAGCCTTTCATACTGAAATGCATCGGATTAGGGAGGCCAAAGCCAAAGACGTTGGGTGGCCTTCTTTCTACCCCTTCCTACCACATGACCCTTTTGTTTCTCTATCCTTTTCATTCCCCCTTTCCTTTCCTACTTCCTCTGGTCTCATTCTGCTTCTTGTCTTCCTCTCCTTTGGTCTCTCCCTTTTTTTTTTTTTTTGGCTAGGCAATGGGGTTAAGTGACTTGCCCAGGGTCACACAGCTAATAAGTGTTATGTGTCTGAGGCTGGATTTGAACTCAGGTCCTCCTGAATCCATGGTCGGTGCTCTATGCACTGCGCCACCTAGCTGCCCCTTTTGGTCTCTACTTAGGCTAATCCAGGGCCCCCTTGGGAATTGCTTAGTTTCAGGTGGTATTGCACACCAAAAAGGTGGCCAACTCTTGCCTTTGCCTAAAAGACAAACCTCCCACTGCAAGAGAAAAACCAGAACAAGATTTCAAATATGCCAATACGATACAGTGCCTTTCACATTTTAAAGGGTTTAATAAGTTAAGGCCTTAATAATTTAAGTTCTCGAATAAACAGATTTCATACTAACTATCATTTCAATCCATTTCAATCCAATAAACACTTATTAAGCACCTACTATGTGCCCAGCACTGTACTAGGCCATGGGGATACAGTTAAGCAAGTCCATCCCCTCAAGGAGTGTACAATCAAAAGGGGATGACAACACACAAAAGGAGGCAAGAAAGTTGGGGGATGGGACACCTAGGGATACCTGGCTTGGGATTTGTTTTTTTTTAGGCAAAGCAACAGATGCAGTATGGAAATTTATATAGTGCTTTAAGGGTTGCAAAGCACTTTATAGATATCTCATTTCATCCTCACAAATAACAAGTACTACTATTATCCCCATGTTATAGATGAGGAAACTGAAACTGAAGAAGTTTGCATGACTTGCTCAAGGTCACACAGCCAGTAAGTGACTGAAGCTGGATTTGAGCTCAAGGCCTCCTGACTCCAGGCCTTCATGAGGGAAAGTTTCTCCTCTAGAAATTGCTCTCTTGGTCCCTCCTCAGCTCTCCCTTATAACCTGGGCCCACCCTCCTCCCAATAGGTGTCATCTCTGCTTCCTATACTTTTCTTTACCTTCTATCATTCTTCCAGCCGAGTCCTAACCATCTCTTGTCAGCTATCTGCCCCTTCCCCAATTCCCAGTGTGGTATTAGTGTGTGTAGACAGAACACTTACCAATACCTTCCTATGATAATCCAGATGGATAGATCACATCCTCTATGTTTTGAAGAAGGGTTGTCTTTGACAGTCTAGGAAACTGGACTGGATTCTCATCTCAGAACCCCAAAGGGGGGGAGGCAGCTAGGTGGTGCAGTGGATAGAGCACTGGCCCTGGATTCAGAAGGACCTGATTTCAAATCCGGCCTCAGACATATAACACTTACTAGCTGTGTGACCCTGGGCAAGTCGCTTAACCCCATTGCCTAAACAAAAAAACAAAAACAGAAACCCAAAGAGGGAGAGAATTTACTTAACAAAACCTTTGGGTAAATGACTTCGCACCACCACCATGTGAAGGTTCCTCCAGCACTTCCTCCATGTTATATGTGAGAAAAGTTCCATTCAATCATTCTGTTCCCCCCATCTTGGATAGAGAAAAAGTATAAATCTCACCTTTTTTTTTTTACATATTTTAAAAACTCACTTTTAATAAAATAAATCAATAAAAAGAACTATTTCTCTAGCACAGTGTTCTGCACCAGTAGGTACTTGAATGAATGTTCTGAAGATCTGTAACATAGAGGAAAGATTTGCAAAGCAGTTTTGAAAGGTATCTGCAATAAAAGCTGTCCCTGAGACCAAAGTTGACTCCAATTCAGAGTAAGAATTGGTACAAAAATCAGGAAGTCTAGCCTCCAGTCAGGCACTGGGCTTGGCACCAGCCTCCTCCTGTTCTCCTGCAACTTCCAGGTTTCTGTATTAGGTCCCATTGACCTTTCTTTCTTTTCATTCAATTGTTCTCCAGAGGTTTCATCCCTTTTTAGCAATCATTCATAGTAACCAGGTTCTAAACTCACTTGTTTCCATTCTGCTGTGCTCTGGGGGGATCCCAGCCTGGTTACAGCTCTGCCCTGGGACTTGTACTGAGGAGCAGGGCCAGGAACTCAACCTGGAACTGAGATGTCTGGAAGTAAATGGAACTTCAAACAAAATGGACGTCTAGAGGGGACCACTGCGGCTATCTAGTCCAACTCACTCCTTTTTCTTTTTTGGGGGGGGCTAGGCAATGGGGTTAAGAGACTTGCCCAGGGTCAACACAGCTAAGTGTTCTGTCTGAGGTCGGATTTGAACTCAGGTCCTCCTGAATCCAGGGCCAGTGTCTATCCTCTGCGCCACCTAGCTGCCCCCTTGCTCCTTTTTCAAATGGGGGAACTGAGGCCCAGGGATGCTGTCACTTGCTCAGGGTCACACAGGTGAGATTTAAATTCAAGTCCTCTGATGCCAAAGTCAGTGCTTGTTAAACAGAGGACCTGTAGAGAATTTACTGCCTTATATTGACCCACACAAGACCATCAGTCTTCTTATTCTGTCATATTGAGTCCTTTTGCCTTTCCCTACAGCGGCCTGCTGCCAATTCTCTCTTCTGAAGGGATGAAACCTCTGGAGAACATTTTTTAAATAAAAGCTGCCAGAAGTACTTTCTCTCCTTGGGGCCCCAAACCAAGCAAATACTTCTTCCGTCTGTCACCTTCCTTCAGAGTGCTTTGTGTTCTGGAGTGTCTTCTCACTCCCAACCAAGAGGAAATACCCTAGCATCTCTCCCCACCCTGACCATGGGGCCTTCTGTCCTGTGATCTTTCTAACTACCACCACCACCACCAAACTGAATTTGTCTTTAAATTTGTATTTGAGGGTTCATGTTGCTTGCCCGGGTTCTCAGATTACTGGTTATATAGGCCTGCCATAGGGGGAGTTTGGAGGGTGAGTACTTAAAGAGGTCCCCCCCCCCCAAGCCCCGGTAGGTCAAGGGAAAAGATTTACACATCATTGTCACTGACGCTCAGATCTGGGATCTTAGGAACACTAAAAAAAAATCATTCCAGTGGTGAATGATGTCAGAATATAAAAGAGAACTTACTTTGTTTTTCTTTCTGCAACCCCTTGGAGGCGAAAGGAGAAATGTATCAGTTCACCAAAGGAAACATTTCCATACAAGGTACTGAAGCTACTGAAGAAGCCCAGCCCCAGGATCCTGCAAAATGACACCCTCTTTATTAAGAACCAAAAATACAAGAAGAGATAAGAAGGAAGTGTGGCCGGCTCTATAGACAAGACAGAGTCTCCTAAGTGATTCTCTTACTAAGAGCCAGAACAGACAACTTTGGAAGCAGATGGAGGAAGAAAGCCTAACCGGAGCAGAATGATCATAACTAGGATAAGGTGACAGGCTTTGCCTAAGGGTTCTGACATGGAGGTAGGGCTTCTTCCTAATAGTAGTCCTTTGGGTCTGCCGTCATCACCCCTCCCAGCTTCCTTTGCCTTCTCCCAGAGAGTGGGGTGCTCAGTTATATTAATTAATAAACATTTATTAAGGGCCTGCAATGTGCCAGGCACTGTTCCAAGTGTTGGGAATACAAAAAGAGGCAAAAACCAGTCCCTGCCCTCAAGGAGCTTACAGTCTAACGGGAGAGACATGCAAACCAATATGTACAAAGCAAGTTATATACAGGATATATCCTGGGGTTTAGGTAGGACTCTGAAACTGACAATGAATTCCCCACACTTTATTTTATTTTATTTCATTTATTAATTATTGATTGAGACTTGTATCCAATCACTAAAATTAGTATTTATGGATTAGAGTTAGATTTGATTGTAGGCTTTAAAGTAGAGTTTATAAGAATTTAACTTCCCTATTTCTCTGGGTACAGCTTGGAAGGGGGGAGGGGGGAAAGGAGCATGGGGTGACGCTGTTATGAGAGGTTCTGCTTGGTCACAAGCACCCTGGTGTAGGAGGTCGATGACATGAGACTTTCCAGACTTTCCAAAGGATGGTGACTAACTCGATGTTGTCCCCTTACCGTGGACTTTGGAAACCCCCTTCTGCAAGCAAGTCAGCGTGATTAGGCTAACTGTAAGCCCACCTTGTGCCTTATGGAACTTATGTAACCAACTGTATAAATGACTGTTCTGTTTGCTCTGATGCATTCTTGACTGCTGAGGGGTCTTGGATCTCTTTTTATTGGCAATTGCTGGCAGATTCATTTATAGCAACTCTTGAGAAATGAGCCTCACCCTCTTTCTCTAGTACCCAACTGGAGGCACTACCCTCTATACCTTATGTTGCCCCACTGGGCCTGGGACCCCATGCCATGTCTTCACGACTGAAACTAGTGATATCGGCAGTACTATGTTACTGAAGAGCCCTAATACAACCGAAGCCAGAGCATGAGAAAAACTCATTGCCATTTAAAAAAAATAGGCCTGTATAAAACATAAGGAGACTATATAAAATATAAGCTCCTTGAGGGCAGGTACTGTTTCATTTTTGTTTTTGTATCCCCAGAAGCTAGCACATAGGAGGTATTTAACAAGAGCTTGTTGATTGATTGAATCCTTATCCAAGGATTTTCCTTCCATGCCTTTTCTTTAAAGCAATAGGGAGGGAGAATACATCAGAGGAGTCAAATACTTTAGGCCACATTGCAACCCACAACGCTCCCCAGTATGGTCCCCACAGATTAAAATAAAATTGGGAAATATGTAACAAAATAAATAAAAACACAATAGAACATAGATAATGTTCATATGTGGTTTTCTAAGTCAAAGAGCCCCCTGCAGGGATCCTTATGTATAGTTTAGTGGTCCTGTTTCTATTTGAGTTTGACACTACTGGGGTACATTATGGGGGAGATTTTCCTTCCTCAGACTTTGACAGAGGTCCCCTGAGAGTAGAGTCCCTTAAGGTTAGCTAGTACTTGAGAGTCTAGAGGTAACTCTGTCTTGCATTTCTCCCTATATCTATCTGTCTTTATCTGTATCTAGCTCATGAGCTCCCAGTGATGTACTTCCTAACAGCCAATGGCTCTTAACAAAGGTATTCACTCAAATAGCATAGTAAGAACAATGGCTACAAAAACTTTGGATCACGTAAATCTGGGTTACACAAATTCTTGAGGTATCATCAGTGGGAAGAGTGGGCACAAATGTGGACAATGGTTATAAGGCACTGTGAGGGGATGTAAAAAGAACAAATGTGGTCAGGGTAACCCACAATCCCCAGCACTACAAGGTGTCCATGTCTTTTTTCTCTTTGTAGGGTGATCAGGAGGCTCATATTCAACAGTATTTTTTTTCTCGGTGAGGCAATTGGGGTTAAGTGACTTGCCCAGGGTCACACAGCTAGTGAGTGTCAAGCGTCTGAGTCTGGATTTGAACTCCAGTCCTCCTGACTCCAAGGCCAGAGCTCTATCAGGAGGCACATATTAAGTGTAGTCTCTGCTGGGTTAGTTTCTCATCTAGGTCCCAGGATCTGATCCTTTACACAGTTCTCCTCTCTGTGCCAGGGCTCTCATTCCTCAAAGCTGCTTCTTCTTTCCAGTGCCTGCCTTTCTGTATTTATGTCTGTTTGGAATGTGCATGCGTCTCTGATCCCTCAGTTTTGCCTACAGCTCTCTTGGACTCACACACTCTCAAACTGAAAGATGGAATATCTCCCTCTGGGCAAGTTACTAGTAGATGCCATGGCCCATTTGGAAGGAGAGAAAATCCCTCTTCTCTTCACCTTCCTCGCCCTTGCAGGGGCTTCTCTACAGGTTTATAAACTTGAAGTCCCCAGAGTTTAGCTGTTTATAGCCTACAGGGGTCTAGCTAATTTTTAGCTGAGCCAATCATAGTTGTTTCCTTCTTGGAACAATCAATAGGGTGTTTGTAACCCATAAAATTATCACCTGGTGGCCACTTTTTTCCCCCAGTTAGTTTAACACCTCTTTAACACCTAGTGATTATGGGATTGGGTGAGGGTTGGTGGTTAGAGACCAACTACTGTACTTAAAAAACAGTCATTTGGCTGTAACTCTCTGCCCCATCCCCCAACATCCACAGGCAGAGGCACCCACACAAAAACATAAAAGCCTTCTTTCTATCTTTCTTTTCTGTTTCCCCAACCAGAAATGGGTTCATTTAAAATTTGATGCTAGTGACACCTTGCATGTAAATTACACTTTTCAAAGCATTTTCGCATTATGCTAAGCATCCTTAGCAATTTCCAGTGCCCGTGGCAGAGTAGAAGTATTTTTCAAAAAAATTCACATGAACTGTGACTAACGTTATTATTTAGTTACGTGTTCCATTATATTGAAGGCTGCGACTTGAAGTAAAGTTAGTTCCTAGGTCACGTGTTCTGACATTAGATCATTAAAAAGTGAGATTACATTTTATCTCAACACTATACCATAAGAACAACTGCCTTGGGGATTCTGAAGGACTTAATAGATTGTCTTAAAAAGGGGCCTTGGAGATCATTTAGTCTAGCTCTTTCATTTTCTAGGAGTTACAGCAAGGAATGCATACAGATATAAGATTTGAACTCAGGTGATCCTGACTTTTGAGGCAAAGAATTGAACACTACCATCTTTTCAGAATTTGAGAACAGGAAAGGACATAATCGGACAGCCACCATTAAAGTCCAACCCACACATAACACTGTCCTTCAGTAAGAAAAAAAAAGGGAGGGGGTTGGGGAGCGATCAGTTCTTTCAGATTGACTGACCTGAGAAAAAGTAACCCCAGCCTACATATGCTAAGGAGGCCTAAGAATGCAGATTCAATCCAATTAAACAAATCAACAAGCCAACAAATACTAATAGTAAAAATATGTGCATAGTGGGATACAAACACTAGAACCCAGTGGGATGTAAACAAAAGAAAACCCCCTTCCCTAAGCAAAATAGACCTCAGGGAGTTGACATTCTAAACAGAGAGGGATGGAGATAGTATAAGGACTGGACCTAGGATTTCATTGGTGTACAGGGAATTCCAACATGAGGAAATTCTGTCCAACTACCTCCCCAGGCACCTTCTCTGCAGTATACAGTCTTGGAGAACTGCCTAAGAGCACTTACAGGTTAAGCGGCCAGGGTCACATAGAACCATGACTGACTATATTTATATTAATAAATAAATTCAATATAATTTGAATGATAGGCAGCTAAGGGGTGCAATGGATAGAGCCCTGGGCCTGAAGTCAGGAAAACCTGAGTTCGGATTAGGTCTCGGACGTGTTTGCCCCAGTTTCCTCTTGTGTAAAACGAGTTGGAGAAGGGAATGACGACCATTCCAGCATTTTTGTCAAGAAAGTCCCAAATGGGGTCGTGTAGAGTCAGACACGACTGAAACGACTGAACAATAACCCCTAGACCACAGATCAAGGAACTGAGTTCATCAACTTATTTGAATGAGAAATTTTACTTAAAATATATTGGGGAGGAGGGTGGCGGCGGCTAGTGTCTCCTAATCCAATCATGTTAATTTTGTTATCCTCCTGGGAGGGGAAGAAAACGTCCAGTCTTGATTTATTTTTTTTTTTTAATGATTAGAACACTGTGTCCCGCTGCAAAAAAGGCTACACTGGGGAAAACACAGAGTTTGTCCCCCAAGACTAGAAAAGACAGAGCAAGGAAATACGGTAGGGGGAGGAGGCTGCACTTAAACTCTGCTCTGCCCGTCAGATCATCAGACTTTGGTCCAGTTTGCGCGGCGCGGCGCCCCCACCCCACCCCTTAAAACGAGGGGCTCCCTCCCGCCCCCAGCCCCCAGTCGCATCCGTTTACCAGCCCAGAATCTGACTCTGATGTGGGGACACCCCCTCCCTCTCCCCTACGCAGACCAGGCCAGGTCCCTGCGGGAAAAACAAAACCCAAAACCCAAACCACAACCCCAAGGGAGCCGGGAGAAGGGGAGGTTGGGGGCTCACGAGGAAGTGGGGGGTGGGCTCAGGTGGGTATTCTCGAGAGCCAGTTCCGTACAATGCCATCTAGCGGGGGTCGGCTGAGGTGGGGGGCGCCCAAAAAAAGGGGTTGCGGAGTTCAGAGGAGGCGAATTTGGGGGTGAGGAAGGAGCAAGTTTGGGGGGCTGTGAGCGCTCCGGTAGGCGCCGCAGAATACCCGCGGTGGGAGGGGAGGTGGTCAGGTTGATTTGGGAATGAACGAAAGCCCAAAATGATAAACCGCTGAGGGGGAGGGAAGGAGGCGGCAGCCCCAAGATGTCGGGAGACTTGGGGAAGCTCAGGGGTGGACCTGGGCAGGAGCCTCGTTAGCGCAGTAGGTAGCGCGTCAGTCTCATAATCTGAAGGTCGTGAGTTCGATCCTCACACGGGGCATCTGCGTTCGCTTTTGTCCTGGGAAGCCGCTGGTGAAAACCGAGGGAAGGCACTTCTAGGCTTGGAGGTAAGGGGAAAGCTCAGAACAATGACAAACGTCCAGAAGTGGAATGCGCTTTCTCTGCCGGCCCGCGCCCTGGGCTCATCGCTGATTATAGTACGCCTGTGGGCTGTGCACTCAGGTCACTCTCCAACGCAGGAGGAGGCGGGGGCGGGGTGAGGATTTAAAGGTGGAGATGAAAGGCAGCGAACTATCCCTGCACTTGGGTTTTTGTTTTTGTCTTTTTTTCCCAGAAAAAAGTCTCATTCATTTATGAGAAAACTACTTCTCGGAAGATGCCTGACACCCCCACCCCGCCGTCCACTCACTTGGCCGCTCTTCCAGGATTCGCTGACCAGGGCATCTGGGGCGTGACCTCTCCCTGTGCCTTGCTTTTCCTCACTGCTCCGTGGCTCCTCAAACCACCGGCCCCTTTTCACTTTGCCCGGAGCAAACGCACTACTGCACAGGGCTCTTCTCGCTGGGTCTGCCAGAAAGAAGTCCAGCTCCCTTCAAGAAGGGGGTCTCAGATCGCTCCTAAGAGTGGGCTGCAGCCCTCCATCTAGGGCGCAGTTCTCCTAACCCGAAGGGGTTCCCAGGCTTTTTGTGAGAAAGCAGCTTTTAAAGTTTGCTCCAAGCTGGTTACTCTTCCAATTCGCGTCTAATTCCACATCTCCTTCCCACCAATTCTGACCCCGTGTCATCCTGATTCTTCTCTGATCCTACAATTTACTTGATCTCTACATCATTGACTTCTACTGGTAGAATATAAGGTCTTTGAGGGCAGGTACTATCTCATTGTTCTGTTTGTATCCCAAAAGCCTCTCACAGTGCCCGGAACATAGTATGCTTTTAATAAAGGCTTGTTGATTCATTGATTGATTTACAGAGCTCAGTTACTCACGGCCTTCCTGGGAACTAATCTCCTTTACAATTTGGTCACAAGCTTACCTTCCACATAAAAACCGAGTCACAACTGCATCATTATTAAGGGCTGCAACCTACTCTCCGAGAGGCCCAGTGAGGCTTTTTCTTTCAGGGAGTTGAAGTTTGCTTGTTTTAGAGACATTTAATTGAATTCATTGAACGTTTAATGAGCACCTACTATGTGCCCGGTGCTGTTTGATAGAGATACAAAGATTAAGACCCAGTCGCTGCCATCCAGAAGCTTACAGTTTAAAAGTTGAGCACAATTGACCAAAATAGACATTTTTTTAGCAAAATTATGGATTTAATACATTCAGTGAAACCAAGGACAAACAAAAGAAAATCAACAATATCAATTCACATGCCCCTGTAGGATACACACTATACTTACGGAAAATTCAATGAATATTTAATTTCCAAAAGCACATACAGCTGATTACAGTACCATTTCGTAACTCATTTAAAGCAGTGGGACAATTATTATCTTGAATCCATACCTGTAAATAACTTTATAATACTAGAAATAAAATGGGTAGTCAAATGAAAATATTTTGATGATTTGGGGGTCTCAATATATTTTTTTCCTTTATTTCTCTCAAGTATTCTTAATATGGTAAATTTAGCCCTTTCTTCCATCACCTCATAACCCAATATAGTAGGTGTAAAGGGTCTTTCTTCCCAATTCACAGATTCTGTACTTTGTTCTTCATTTTCTACTGGCCTAGCAGAATATTCAGTGGAAGATTCTATACCTGTAAATTTAGTCCTAACAAGGGGGCTGCTACAGATAGATGAATTGCTGTCCATTTGATCTGGCATTGTTGTCTTTTTGTAACTATCCACATTAGAATCTTCTGGTTGGCCTTTGGAAGAATTTGAACTTGTTGAAATACTCCCAAAAGAAGAACTTCTTTGGCTTCTGTTCGTGGTAAAATTTGAAGAAGAATTTCCTGCAGGAATAGGCACAGGGACATAAGGAGTTGCCATTCTCTTCAGCAATACTGCAGCAAATCTATCAACTTTTGCATCCAGTTAAAGAGAAAATAATATAAATGCCATTGCTTTCTTCTAAAGAATTCAATGTCTTCTCCATCTTCCAAGATCCGCCCACGGAGCTGCTGAATCACCCTAAGCAGCTGAGGTCCTACATGCCAAAGGCAAACACAAAACTCAACCCTCAAACAAACCGTGGCCAGAGGCCGAGCCATTACTTCCCCACCTCAAAATACACATTTTAAAAGGAGTAAGTAGAGAGGAGAAGTCAAAAATAGGTGCAAGAGAGATGTGAGAGAGGAATTATTCAACAAACATTTGTCATGCTCCTACTACTTCCATATCTCTCCTCCTTTTCAGAGCCAAACTCCTAAAGTTGTCTACACCAAAGCTGTCAAACTTGGGGCCAGCTGGCTGCAATCCACCTGCAAAACTCCTAAGTGCAGTTGAACTAGATTAAAATGCAATTGGAAAATGTTTAACAAAATAAAAATGCAACACAACATAGATACTGTAAATTTGTGGCTAAGTCAATGTTTGACCTGTAGGGATTGGTTTCTATTTGACATTGACACCACTGTTCTATACCCATTGTCCCACTTCCTCTACTCCCACTGATTTCCCAACTGTTTTTCTGTATGGCTCTTTACCTCATCACCCAACTGAAATTGGTTTCTTCAAAGTTACCAGTGATTGTCCTATTTGATGTCTTTTTCTAAGTTCTCATCCTTCTGTATCTTTCTTCTGGGTTTAAAATTCTTTTGGAATTTCTCCTCCTTATCTGACTACTCCTCATTCTCCTTTGCTAGTTCATCAATCAATGGAAAAACAGTTATTAAGCACCTACTATGTGTCAGCCACTGTTCTAAGGGCTAGGGATAAAAAAAAAAAAAAGGCAAAAGGCAGTATCATGACTCATGACTATAGGTCTATGTACACCCAAGGCTCTGGCCCCTGACTCCACTTCTCTCTTTACTTCATTTGGTTACTCTAACAGCTTACATGGGCTTAATTATCATCTTTCAGATCTATACTGTATCTTCTTTCCTAGTTTTGTTCCTGAGATAATTTTGAATCTCCAACTGCCTACTGCACATTTCAAACTGTATGGCTCATAGGCATCTCAAACTTAACATATCCAAAACAGAACTCATTATCATTTCTTCCCAAATCCATCCCTCTTCTGAATTTCCATCTTTCTAAATACAACCATGATTCTAGTCAACTCATTTTCAAACCTTTCTCCTAGACTAGGACAATAGCCTTTAAAAATATTTAAATTTTTAAAAACATTTTGAACTTAACAGACATCAAATAAAATGAGCATTTCCATATACATAGTAGAACAGAAAGAGAATTATACATGAAACCAAAAATTACAATTATGCATAGTTTGCTTTTCTTTTTAATAAATTAAAAATATAGCTTTCAAAGTTGTCCTACTTGTCTGTGATTCCTTCTGGCCTTCTGTTCTCTTCTGTGCATTTTAAAAATACATCAATATTTTCTTTCTTTTTTGGGGGGAGGAACAGCCCCATCCCTAACTCCTTCTAGAAACTGGGGAGATTTGGAAAGTTTTGTGTAGAAGGTATCACCTGAGGAGAATTTTGAAGGAAATAAGGGATTTTAAGAAGCAGAGGCAAGGTGAAAATATATTATAGGCATGGGGACAACCAGTATAATGTCTCAGAGACAGGAGACAAGTGTAATGTGTGAGGAACAGCACATAGGCCATAGAGTGGGAGAGGGAAGTAACTTATAATGAGGCTGAAAAGATAGGTTGCAGGTAGGGTGTAGTGGTACAAGCCTGTTATCCCTGCTACTGGGGAAGTTTAGGCTATGTAACAGAACTGGTCAAAATTTCAGTACTGATCAGCAGTGGGACCAACTTCCAGCTTGGGCAGGACAGGAAGACCTAGTCTTTAAAAAAAAAAAAAAAAAGGGAAAAGAAAAAGGGGGGAAAAAGAAAAAAAGTAGTTTGGAGCCAGGTTATGAAATGATTTGAAAGCTAAACAAATAAGCTTTCATAGACAATAGTGAATCACTCAAATTTTTTGAGTAGGGAAATGATGTGATCAAACCCTGTTCTTTAGGAAAATTGCTTCGGCAGCTATGTGAATAGATTGGAGAAGGGAAAGGCTTAAGGCAGGAAAACCAATTAGGAGACTTGTAATTGTCTGGGAGAGATAGGATGAGAGATTGCTAGGATGGAGTGGTCTGCTCATTTTATGAAAACTAAATATCTGGAATGGCCACCAGTATACTGGTTCATTTATTAAATGAAGCTAGCCTCCAATTTTCAAAATTAGGAAAGAATGAAATTATGTCCATAAAACAACCTCTTATTTGCATCATGACATATTGATTGATGAAAGAATTCATCCATTTTTAAGGCTTAGGAAAATTTGTCATTTTTTTACTTTTGATAGCACTCTATTTTATACCATCAGACCACATGCTTTCCATCTCATGCTGCACTTGTCTCTAGCCTGATCTCCAGTCTCCTCTGGGAAGAAGAAGGGTACCTTCCACTCAATGAACATTTTCACACTTGGCTGTACCCTACACATCCCAGTGATTCTGAACCCTTACTATCTTTCACTCCCCTCTCCCCATCCAATCTGTTACCAAGACCTGTCATCCAAACCAGGATCATCATGCAAACTACTTTCCCCATCTCCCACCACTCCATTTTTCATTCCCTCAACCCTCAACACCAGTCATACCTTCAACTGTGCCCTTTGGGATACCTGTTCTATAGGCACCAAACTTCCCTTCATCCTAAATATTCCTTTCCTACTCCTTTGATCACCTAGCTATCACTAAAACCTGGGTTCCCCCTAATGACAAAGCCTCCTTGTCCTCCCTTTCCAGTATGGGCTGCACCTTCACTCACTCTCCTAGTGCTTAATAACTTTTTACTGATTTGTTGAGGAGGGGGAGTTGGAATACTCTTTGCTCCCCATTGAGACTTCTAGGTTTTTTCCCCATCTCATCACTCAATAATATCTCTTCCTTTGAGGATCATATAATTCATACCTACCACTTAATCAAAATCTTGGTGGCTGTTGTCTATAGACTTCCAATTATCTTTTTTTCCTTAATGAATTCTGTACCTGGCTCATAATTTTCCTCTCTTCCTCGACTCCTGACCTCATGCTGAAGACTTCAACATACATACTGACTTTTTCAAACACCCTCCCCCCAGATTTCCTTAATCTACCTCCTTTCTCGTGACCTACACGTATACTTTACCTCAGCCATAAAGATGATCGTACTCTTGTTCTTACCATCACCCAAAAAAACACTACCTCCATGCTCAAGAATTCTGGAATTGGGGCAGCTAGGTGGCGCAGTGGATAGAGCATCGGCCCTGAAGTCAGGAGGACCTGAGCTCAAATCTGGCCTGGGACCAAACACTTGACGCTTACTAGCTGTGTGGCCCTAGGCAAGCCACTTAACCCCAATTGTCTAAAATTCTGGAATCCCCTTATGTGGCCATAATCTTTTGTTTTCACATCTCTCCTTCTGCCTTCCCATACTAAACCCTACTCTTTGTCCACACTGTGACCTCCAACCCCTCTCCCAGGCTCTCTTGCCCTTTTTTTTTTCCAACTTGACTCCTTAATGAACCAGTTAAACTCTACACTGTCCTCTTCTCTAGAGTCCCTAGCCCTCTTATATCATTGATTGTCGCTGCCAAGCCTCAGCCTTGGATCACTTCCACCATTCACTGCCTTTATTCTTCTTACACAAGTGCTGCTGAACAAAAGGAGAGAAAATCATGTGACTGTTCTGACTAGGTCTACTACAAATTTACATTCCATAATTCTCAACTAGGCCCTCACTGCTCCTAGGCAATCCTACTATACCTCCCTAATTAGTTCACTATCTCATTTTCCATAGTGGCTCTTGCAAACCTTTTCATCACTAGTTAAATCCTGCCATGGCTCCACCTCTCCTCATTCTATCAGGTGAGAACATTGCCTCATATTCTACAGAAAAATATTGAGGCCATTCACCATGAGGTCCCATTTCTCTCCATTTTCTCATTTTATGTTACTCAGATGCCTTCCGCCACTATCTCCTCCTAGATTTCTATCTCATGTGAAGAGGTGGCTTTACTCTTTACCAAGGCTAACCCTCTACCTACACACATGATCTTCCTCTGTCATCTCCACTCTATCACTTATCTTCAATCTCACACTGTCTACTGTCTCTCCTACTGCCTATAATCATACCCATGTCTCCCCTATCTTGAAAAAACTCTCACTTGATCTTTCCATCCTCACTACCATCCTATATTTCTTCTGACTTTGTGGTTAAGCTCCTTGCAAAGGTTCTTTCTTCTCATTCTTTTCTTAACCTTTTACAATCTGATTTCTGACCTCATCATTCCACTGAAACTGCTCTCTCCAAAGTTACGAATGATCGCTTAATTGCAAAATCCAATGGTCTTTTCTCAATCCTCATTTTCCTTGATCTTTCTGCAGCCTTTGACACTGTTGATCAGCTCCAGTCATTTTCTATGGCTGTCCCCCATGTCTGGAATGCTCTCCCTCCTCCATTTCCATTTCTTGGCTTCCTTGGCTTCCTTTAAGTCCCAACTAAAATCCTTTCTTTTACAGGAAGACTTTCCCAACCCCTCTTAATTTTAGTATCCTCCATCTTCTCATTGGTTCCTATTTATCCTGTATATAGTTTGTACATATTTGTTTCTTTATTGTCTCACCCCTTAGATTGTGAGTTCCTTGAGGACAGAGATTCTTTTGCCTCTATTTCTATCCCCAACAGTTAGCACAGTGCCTGGAGCATAGCAGGTACTTAATAAATGTTTATTGACTAACTGAAATAAAAATGGAGATTGAAAAACCATCCAAAGTACAAATATGGATATGCTGAAACATTTGAAATGACTGTTTCTTTGAAGACCAGTACTGGGCAGAAAAGAATTTTGACAAATCCTAGGAAAATTAGTTTGGTATAAATGAAAAAAAAAATACTTTAGAGTACCTGGAAAAATATGCTAGCCTCACAGAAGAATGTGTTTAACAAAGTACCATAAAAATTTCTAAGAGAAAATGGTAGCTAGCATTTATATATACGTTGAGTTTGCAAAGATAAACATTATATCACCTCATCCTCACAACAACCCTGAAAGGTACATGCTAGTTTATATATGAGGAAGCAGCTAAGTGGCACAGTGGACTGATTGCCAGGCCTGGAGTCAGGAAGACTCAAATATGTTCAAATCTGGCCTCAGACACTTACTAGCTGTATGATCCTGGGCAAGTCACTTAACCCTGTTTGCCTCAGCTCCTCATCTGTAAAATGAACTGGAGAAGGAAGTGGCAAACCATTCCAGTGTCTTTGTCAAGAAAACCCCAAATGGGGTCATGAAGAATCAGAAACGACTGGAAAATGATTCAACAACAACTTTACATATGAGGAAACTGAGGCAGAGGTTAAATGACTTGTCATGAGTCATACAGCTAGTAAAGGTCTGAGGCTAGATTTTTACTCAGGACTTCCAGGGTCCAGGTCCAGCATTCTGTTCACTGTACCACTTAAAAGACTCCAGCTCTCAATTACATGCTACATTCCTTCAAAGCTCAACTCAAATGACAGCTTCCACATAAGCCCTTTCCTGATGCTCCCAGCTGCTAGTTTCCCGTTCTATTCCATTACTACATTATTTGGCACATGCTGTATAAACACACATACATATGTGTGTTATTATATATTATACATGTTAGATATACATATGTATATATGTGTGTGTGTGTGTGTGTGTGTGTGTGTGTGTATGTACACATTGTATTTCTGTGTTTATGGTTAAATGATAGTCCCCTGAAGAAAGGGACTATCTAACTTTGGTTTTTGTATAGTACCTAGCACAATTCTTGGTACAGTAGCAGACATTTATCAAATTGTTGATTCCTTTTCACCCCAAATTACTTGATATGTCATTCAAATTTCTTTATGTGTCTTTTCATATTTCAAGTGCTTAGACAGTGCCTCGAACATTGTAGGTACTTAATAAATGCTTGTTGATTTGAATTTGGATTCCCACAATTTTTAACCCAGTCTCCTTGTAGTGTTGCTCTGCATCCAGAAGAGGGAGTAGTTGTCTTTCAAATCACATACATGAGATGGCTGGATGGGATTCCACCTACTCGGCAATATCCACGTTGCCTACCAGTTAAATTCCGTGGACCAAAATTAAACTCTTCACGAGTCCGTGACAAACTTTATTTTAAACTGAAGACAACGTTTGGGCATTGCCACCCACATATTGGTCACCTTGCTGGGGGCTGGGAACCTCTGATTCTAGTCACTTTGCTGAACTCCACCTTTCTCCTTTTTAACTCATTCTTCTTCTGGCATTTTCCCCCTCCACCTTTAACATGTGCAACAAACTGAAACAAATACAACACTACGAGATGTCTAATAGAGATTGTCAGTTAATTCTGTTAAGGAACAGCTAGCTAGCTAGCTAGAGAAAGCATTTATTAAGTCCTCATTATACACTGGTCCAAGCCTTGTTGTTCTTAGAAATCCTTTTGCAAATTTTGCATAAGTTTTAAAGGCTAAGTTTCTTCTCCTTTTTTAACCTCCCTTCTCTGCCTTCTAATCTCTCAGCCTCTATCTTTCTCTCATTCTTATTATGCAAACATGGGAGAGCCCTGGGATTAGGAAAGACCTGGACTAGAATCCTAGCTCTGACAATAAGTGACCTCAAATTAAGTAAGTGACTTTTAACCTCTCTCATACTTCTTTGGTAAAAAGGAGAATTTAACACTTGTACTACCTACCCCACCAGTTGTTGTAAAGAAAGCACTAAAGACATACGGGTTATTACTTCACTTTCTGCCCCCTGCACTACACCTTTCATATCACTACCAGAATCTTTCTTAGCTTAGGTCTATGTCTATGTATAATGTCTGCTTATGCCTCTCTTTTTCCATAACATCAAGGGATCTACAGCTGAAAGAAATCATGGATACTCTCACTTTATAAGAAACAGGCCTAGAGAAGGGAAATCAGTCAGGCAGGCAGGCAGTCAGTAAGCATTTATTAAGCATCTACTATGTGTCAGGCACCATCCTAAGCAAAAGACAGTCCCTGCTCTCAAGGAGCTCAGTCTAATGGGGGAAACAAAATGAAAACCACCATGTACAAACAAGATGGTATATACAAGATAAACTGAAGACAAATCAATAGAGAGAAGACACTAGCATTAAAGGGGATCAGGGAGTAATTTGCCCAAGCTCACAAAGGCTTCTAAGTATACAAGTACGATTTGAACCTAAGTCATCTTCAAATCCAGGGCTCTTTCCATCATCAAGTAACAAATATTTATTAAGCACTTATTATATTATGTGCCAGGTACTGTGCAAGGTGCTGAAAAGGAGATCATCAGAGAGATGGGGGAGGGAGAGAGACAGAGAGAGAAAAAGGGAGGGAGGAGAGAGAAAGAGAGAGAATGAGAAGAAATCGATTATACTTAACTTGTGGTTAAAATATGTATTTTTAAGTTTATGTTCCCCAGCTCAAGAACTCCTAATTTAGGCAAATGACAGTAGTGGATAGACAGCTGGAACTGGAGTCAGGAAAACTCCTCTTCGAGAATTCAAATTCGACTTCAGAGATCTGCTAGCTGTGTGACCCTGGGTAACTCACTTAAACCTGTTTGCCTCAGTTTCCTCATCTGTAAAAAGAGCTGGCACACCACTCTTTGCGAAGAAAACCCTAAATGGGGTCACGAAGAGTCGGACATGACTGAAACGACTCAACAACAGCAACAAAAATGGGGATAACAAAACTCTCCTCATTCATTCACCCATTTACTTATTTCCTCTTCCCCCACTTTCCTCTCCCTCCTTTAGCCTCACGCTACCTCACGTAGGGCGGGCAGACGCAGAAGGCGTCTGCTGTGATAGGCTCGCTAGCCCTGCCCTTTATCCGTTTCGTAAAGAAGGGTGCCGGGACAGGATTGGCGGAAAGAGCCGTCGTCACGGTAACGGGAGGCGCAGCGGGGAGGGGGGTTTGGGGAGCAGGGGAAGGATGAATTCTACATTCGGGCGGCGACGGAGGGGGGCGGGGGGAGGGGGGAAAGCAGAACTGTAACGGATTCAGTGGGGCATCGAATCCGGTGGTGGAGCTCACGGTCGCTTCAACTCGGGTGAAGGCAGGGTTTCGACCCTCGCGACTTCCGCAGGACCGAGGCCGGTGCCGTGGTTTGGGGGCAACCTTTTAGAGCCTCGGGGCACTAGAAGCACCCTGCAGGGGGCCGAGTGGTCCCTGCAGTGCGCAGGCGCAGGCTGGTCCGCGAGACCCGGCCCACCCGGGACGGGGAGGAAAGGGGGGAGGGGTGGAAAAGGGGGAGGAGGAGCCCACGGCGCCCGGAGTCTGTATCCCGAGCTCAGGCCGCATTTCAGACCAGGTGGAGGTGAGGGAGGAGGCCCCACAACGACTGGGAGCTTCACGGTCAACTATGATGGACACTGTAGAAGAAGAAAACTTCGCGCTGGCCATGTGAGTAACCCTGGCAACAGCTTCGCCCAAAAGCCCCAACTTTTTGGAGGAGGTGAGGATGGGGGAAGGGAAAGTTGGTTCTTAGGCAGCTACCAGACAGTGTGCAAGATTTTCACAAGGATTGTCAAAAGATGCAGTGCACCAGGAGCCCCCCAATGCTTTTAGCTACACGAGGAGAGATTGCGAGGTGCTGGAGTGGAAAGAGGAATGAATTTGGCCCTGGGTTCAAGTGCTGCCCCAGTATGTTTCCTGGGTGACCAGTCACTTAAACTGCTTTCTGAAGCAAGTTTCTCATTCGTAAAATGGGGGCAAGGAGGGAGGAAGGTGGGTGTGGTCTCACCCTTTTTCAGTCTGTGAGCTTCTGGTGGGCACAAACTGAGTTTGGTGGGGTTTTGTTTTGGTTTGTTCTGTTTTGTTTTGCCTCTCTTTTTATCTCTGATGCCCGGCATGTAAGGAGGCACATAATAAATGCTTGTTGATTTGTCCCTTTTGTGTCATGGATGGACCTTGTCTGGTGAAGCCTATGGGCCCCTTCTCAGAGTAATGATTAGCAAAAATAAAGATGAAATTTTCTTTTTTTCCCCATCCAAGTTCAAGGACCTCCCTGAATCTATCTACAGACCCCTGGGCAAGAACTCTTGGTGTAGTAGAAAGATCTGGAGTCACAGGATGGTATATCTGGATCTGAAAGGGACCTGAGAGGCCATCTAATCCAACCTCATTTTACAGATGAGGAAAAGTGAGGACCAGAGGGGTTAAAGGAATTGCCCAGGATCACACGGGGTGGTAAGTAAGCACCAAAGGTGGGATTTGAACTTTTGGCCTCTAACTCAAAAAGCAGTAATCTTTCCATTGTACACCACTGCTTCTTGGATCAAAGGACCTAGGTTTGAATCCTGATTCTGCTACTTAATACCTGTTTGATCTCCAGCAAGTCACTTCTTTCCCCTCTGGACCTCAGTTTTCTTATCTGTAAAGTGAAAGCGTTGAACTCAATGGCCTGTATTTGTACAACCAAGGGGCTAAGAATGATCTTTATATTTTTTTTAATACAGTAGAAAAAAATTTAATGTACAAGTTCATGCTTAGCTAGCAGGCAAGCAGCCATAGTTTAGTGACCACTGGATTAAGTAATTTTCAAAGATTCCTTCCAGCTTCTGTTCCTACAGTTTGGATCTTCTCATTAAGTTGGGTAAAAGAACTTTAGAAGAAAGCTCTCTTAGAAAAAGGTATCCAAAGAATTGAGTAGATTTCTATACTGTATTGAAACTCAGTAGGTTTCATCCTGCCCACTCAGTGTTTCAACCCTGAATGCCATCCCTTCGGCCAACCAGTGATTTCTCTAGTACAGTAGTGTATGTTGTCATGGAATTTTTTATACCACCATCACAATGGGGACCAGCCTATCTCAAGCCAGTAATATTCAAACTCTGTCATGAAATCTAACTGATTACAGTTACCTTGATAGCAACATAGGAAGAACGGGTCCCCTAAGGTAACCAAAATCATACAGAATTTGGGGAAGTTCCAAGTCAGCTCTTTGAGTTATACTCCTAAACAGGTGACCAACTTCAGCTGTGGTACTCAGGTTTTAATGCTCCAGATTGTATAAGCAGATAGTTTTGTACTAGTTTTGGGGTCAGCTTCAAAGATGCGGTAAGTAGAGCAGAGCAAGGATTCCTTGCTTAATTAAATAGTTATGTTGCCAAAAAGTTGTATGATTCAGATCTATAATTAAAGGAACTCTGTAGTGACTCCTTTTATTGCTTATTATTTCAGAAAACCTTATGTAAAACAATTTGGTCTTTAAAGGCAGGATGTAACTATAATAGGCATTTAAATTTTTTTTTTAAATCTTGCAAATATAGATAATTTCTCTTTAAATATCTTTTGATTATTAGAATTAAACCAGTTATTTGATAAACGGTCTGACTTATAATCTTGATATTAATTTTTAGTTCTTCCGCTTCTGATGCAGAATTTGATGCTGTAGTTGGATGTATAGAGGACATTATCATGGGTAAGTTTCATTTATAAAAGAGAAAAATAGATACCTCAACTAAAACAAATTAAACTTTGTGCATAAAAAAATACAGACTCCTCCCAGTGTTAAAAAGAAGATAATACATCCTGGCTTAGAGATTTTTATTCTGATGCAGTACATTGTCAATAGAATTGGAATTCCAGAATTGAAAGAGATTTTAGCTCACATTCTCACTCCCTGCAGTACTCTTCTGTGCTGCATATCTGAGGATAGGTGGCATTCTCTTCTCTGCTTGTATATTTCCAATAACAGAAAAGTCATTACCTCACAAGACTGATCCTTTCAAATCTATCTTTTCTCACCATTTTGGAAAATTAACATCACTGTAGTTTAGTCAAAAGAACTTTGGACTAAGAGTAATAAGACTGATGTTTTAGTCCAGCTTTGCTATTTTGACCAAGTTATTTCTTCTGTGGGTCTTACTTCATTTCTGTAAAAAGAGGGAGGCTGGATTTGATGACTTCTAAGGAATATTAAAACTTTAAGGTTCTATTTTAGTTAGAGTTTTGTAATACAACAATATTTAGCATTGCCTTCCTTGGATCCTGTGAACTCTAAGGTGACATAATTTTCACCCAGGTTTCCCATTGCTTTTGCAACACAAAGCAGTTCCTTGTTGGTCAAGATAAGGTCTAGAGCAGGGATTCTTAACTTTTTTTGTGTCGTAAGCCTCTCTGGCCTTCTGATGAAGAAGCCTATGGCCCCCTCCTCAGAGTAATATTTTAAATGCATAAAAAATACATGAGATTTCAAAGGAAACCAATTATATTGAAATATAGTTGTCAAAATATTGAACGTTCTACATTCACAGACTCCCTGAAATCTGCTCCCCCCCATCTAGGGGATAGATTAGCAATCTAATTAGCCCCCGAGAGGTCCAGGGACCCCCATGTTAAGAAGGCAAGTCAAGAACTTACTACAAGCTGAGCTAGAATGGAACACTAGGCAGTTAAAGTTCCCCACCTTTGCTTGCCTCTGGCGCAATTTTGTGATCATCTTTTTACCTTGAGGCGGTGCATAGTTAAAGGAATACTGTACTTAAAATCATAAAACATAGTGTGAAATCCTGAATCTTTGGCTTCCTAGCCAGAGGACTTTAGGCAAGTCACTTCAGGTCTCTGAGCCTTGGCTTTCTTCGTCTGTGAGAGAGGAAAAATAATACTCTACCTCATAGGGTTGTTGTGAGGGAAGTACTTTGTAAATTTTAGAGTACCATGTAAACATGAGCTAATATTATTGAAATTATCCTAAAACTATCCCGATATTTGCAGTTTATTCCTTTTGTTTTCATTTAAATGCTCTTCCTGTGCTTCAGTGCTCATGTTTGGGAATATCTGTTATTGGAAATAACTTTTTGGCATACAGTGGTTATTCCTTCATGATGTTCTTTTTCTTTTGAATGAGTATATCTTGCTGCTGTTCTCCTTATAAATAAAGTCTGCTAAGTCATTCATTTTTATTGTGATAACTGTACCTGATCTTGAGATGAATTAATGCTTCTATGGTTGTACACAGTTGCTTATTCAGACTGAACTTTCCATTGTAATTGATGTTAATTTAAATGACCTCTTTCCATAGGGTGGCAACATTCATTCATTCAAAGTTTAGTTCGGAACTGATTATATGAATAGTTCAGTCAAAATGCCCATTGGCTTAAGTTATCAATGATGATTGTCTTAGGTCTCCATTTTTATCTTGACAGTAGAGATGCCCTAACTTGTATCAGCCATTCAAATTTTCATGGATTTAATGACCTCAGCCTTGAGAGAAATTAGATCAGATCTAGACAAAATTAGAAAGATAGATAAAAATTTAAATAAACATTGGAAATCTTGGGAACAGACCTGCAGTCAGAAACTTCATTGGAAACAGTTAGGTGGCACAATGGTTTAAAGTGTGGAAAACAGTCAGACCAGACTCTGAATGTTACCTCAGAACTGTGTAACAGGGATCAAATCACTTAATGTCTCTGTGCCTCAGTTTCCTCATCTGTAAAATAAGACAGTTGGACCTAATGGCCACTAAGCTCCCTCCTAGCACTAAATCTGTAATCCTTTGACACTGGGTGGCTGGGTGCCTTGATGGATTTTTGGGGGGAGGGTGTCCTTTTCAGAACATTTTATTTACTATTAGGGATGGAGAGGGCTCAAAACTAAGCTTCAGGTTTCAGTATCTTTTTTCTCAGATGAAATTAGCACAGTGGTACTCTTGCATATTAATAGATTTTTTTCCTTTAAAAAACATCTATAATCAGTGTGCTATCAAAGTGATATTAATGATGAGCTTTGACTATTTACTGCAGACTTCGGGGCTTCTTTTCCTAACAGATATAATCCCGAGATATCAACTTCAAAGCATGCCTTTTATTTTTAAAGGTGGAATTTGAATTAATTGGAAAACTGTAAATTCCCTCTTGAAGAGTTTTCTAACAAGGATCTTGTACTTAGACTGTGAAATGAGTGACAAAACTGGGGAATGTGTGCCAATTAGTTCCCTCAAAGAGAAATGAAGACGTAGGAGGATTTCCTAGGCCTTCCTGTATGTGTTTAAACTGTACTCTGTTTGCCCATTAAGATACTAACGTGCTATTCAACTTAATCATATTGCCCAATTGAAATAGCCGCCAGCTTTCTTTTCTCTTGGGATTTGCCATTAAGGAAGTAGTTTGTAAACAGAGAAACTGCCAGTTGCAGGGACTAGTTTCAAGTAGAATTTTTCTTTTATTTTGTTCTAATTTTACACATGCTAACCTAGCTTTCTACCAAAATGCTTTTTGGTGTCTGTTAATTTTTTTTATTCCCTGAGTGAATTCACTGCTTGTTGGATTTAAAGCAAACTTAAGTTTTAGAGTGAGTTATAATTCATAAAAGTGTTCAGGTAATTGACAGTTTCTAGCCTTTAACTGGATTCATTTTATCCTTTTTTTTAAACGACCTTAATGGCTTCACTGCAGATGGCGAGTTCCAGTTATTACAGAGAAACTTCATGGAAAAGTACTACCAAGAGTTCGAAGACACAGAAGAAAACAAACTCATCTATACGCCTATTTTTAATGAATATGTAAGTTTGTTTCCTTTTTTTCTCTTTCCAAGAGATTAGACGTTCTTTGAATTTAGACCTAGAACAAAAAGGTATCAGCAGTATTCCATGTCTTTTTTAAAATAAGTTTTTGTTGGTCCCTTGTTTTTACATTACCTAGTCCCACTTTATTTCTCCCCTTACATTCTTCCAGAGACCATTCCTTATAATAAAGTATTAAGAAAGGAAGAAAGAAAAAAAGTTCTGCAAAATTAAACACCATATTGAAAAAGGCTGCCATTATATGCAGTATCTCAAACCCATGGGTCTCCTATTTCTGTAGAGGAGCAGTGTACCTCATGTTTTTTAAAACATAACTTTACTTTGATAAACAGGCAAGTTAAGTGTTTGAACCCTAGTTGAGTTTCTCTTTCAGCTCCTGTTAATCATTCTTCACCTTACCTCCCATTTCCTTCTTTCCAAAAAACTTTCATCAACATGTCTGGGAGAGTTCATCAGTTTCTTATTTTAAAAAACAATGTTGGTGTCGAATATCCTCCCACTATGATCCTGTCTTCATTTACCATGTACACAAGTCCAGTCAAGAGTAATAATAGCACTTTTTACTTTTCCAAATTCTTTCACAGTTTTAATTTTACTAAAATTGCAATAAATTCTTATAATTATACAACAACTCAGTAGGTAGGATAGTTCTTATAGTCCCTTTTTGCGTATTTGAAAACTAAGACATAATAAACATATTTAAGCTTTGCCTAGGGTCACCCAGAAAGTTGGTGGTAGGACTAGGGACTCTGCTTCAAGTCTCTTAAATTCTACTCCAGAGCTCTTTCTGCTGACTCAGATGCTTCACTTGATTTCAGTAGGATTAGTTAGCCTAATTTAGAACAGGTTTTAGCCTCAGGGACTTAATTTTCTTAACACAGAAGCTAGAAACTAAATAGCTAATTAAACAATCAAGTTAGAAGGTTTTATCAAGTAAAGATATTTGTGTAAGTGTACCCTGTGAAAATAGGGTATGTAATTACAAAGGCATATATATATAGATATATCTATATATAGTTATATATAGATATATCTATATATATCTATCTTTAGGAGTAATGATGGTTATGTTTGCATTATATATCAGCTGTTGATGCACAAAGAAATGTTCTCAGTTAAAGAACATTTACTTTCTTTGAGTATGACTAATCAGGAGACTTTCAAATCTTTTAGATCTCTTTGGTCGAAAAATATATTGAGGAACAGCTGCTTGAGAGGATTCCTGGGTTTAACATGGCCACTTTCACTACGACATTGCAGTAAGTGGAGCCTGAGATGTAGGGCTCTTCACCTCTCCTCTTCTACTTCACATGTCTTAGTGGTGAAACAGCCAGAGTACTGTGTAGAGAATGTCTTGGGGTGGTAGAGATATCTTTTAGGATGTTGAAAAATAGTCAGAGGAAGACTTTAAAATTTAATCTGAGTTCTAAAATTGCTAACCTTTCCATTAATAGACAGCATAAAGATGAAGTAGCAGGTGATATATTTGACATGCTGCTCACATTTACGGATTTCCTGGCCTTCAAAGAAATGTTTTTGGACTACAGAGCTGTAAGTAGCTTCCACCATTTAAATAGCTCTTCTGCAGCTGTAGGAATTTAATTCAGTTTAACACAGTAAGCACCTACTGTGTGTAAGATACTGTGCCAGGCTCTGGAGCTAACAAAGATGAAAAATGGTCCCTACTCATAGGACATTAGTCTTCTACTGGGGATACAGTACCTAAACTGAGTGAATGCAAGATAATTTGAAGAGGAAATGGAAAGCAGTCACAATATACCCTAGATAAGGTCCCTACTGTGGACCCGTCATATAGAAACACTATGCCTTACCCACTTCCATCCTGTAATGCTGATCTAGTCTGGGTATTATGCAGTTAATGGTGATGTTTAGCAGTCAGTGACCCACCAGATCTATCTGATGCTAGGTCACATTTTTATTTTAGTGATGATGCATGTGAGTGCAAACCTAAGAAAATGATCTCATCTCCCACTTGGGCTGGATTTTCCTGGGTGTTCATATCTGAGGTTGTGCTTTGAGTTTTTTAGGGAAAGAAAATATATTTTATTTTGGAGGAATCTTACCAGAGTTGATCTTGGGAAAATTATAATATGAACAGTGATTCCCCTCCCTTTTCTTTTGGGTCTTTCAGCATACATCCCTAAGAGTATAGTTTTTCCTCTGGACGAAGCCAACATCTATTAATCTCATTCACATTAAGCTATTAGGGAGTGAAATATCTTACTTTCCCAAGGAATTTTGACTCTAGAGTTAGGAAGGACTTCACTGTTGATGTTTTTCAAGACTTTTGAATCTTTTGTCACATTAAAGGGTTGTTTTTTTTCTTCTAAAGGAAAAAGAAGGCCGAAGTCTAGACTTAAGCAGTGGTTTAGTGGTGACATCATTATGCAAGTCATCTTCCATACCTGCTTCCCAGAACGATTTACGGCACTAGTTCACATTCTCTGGATGAGAGTTTATCGTCTTGGACATTCCAAACTTGAAGGATGGTGAGTGACTGCAGCGTGATGAACAACATGCCCAGTGATTGGGGAATACAGCTGGAAAAGACTGACCTTGTTCTGGTGCTTTTAATTAATGTTAAATGTAGAGTGATCATAAAGAACTCTGCTGGAATATTGGCTTCTCACAAAATATCCCCATTAGCCCTAGTACACCAGCCAAAGTGACCTCAGCCCCCAGGTGCTTATGACAGAGTTAGGGAAAGAAAATTTGTGTGTGTGTGTGTGTGTGTGTGTGTGTGTGTATACACTTGTGCACACTTTGGAGTGAAATTACATTGCCCATTTCAGTTGTTGCTCCCTTTCAGTATGTTGGGGGTAGGGGACCCAGAAGGAGCATGTTAGCAGCACATGTTTCTCTTAAATCATAACATCACAACTCATGTTTCCCATCCCAAACACGGACAGGTTTTCCACTCACATCTTTGTGACACAAGGCTGTCTTTTCCTGGTATACATTTCAACCTAAGGAATCCTATTCCTATATGTTTTATGGTATCTTTTTGACAGTGTTTGTTCATCTAGGGACAATTATTCAAACCCAGCTCATTTTCTTAGAGATTTATGAAGTTGATGTTTTAACTTTCTCTCTACTGTATTAGCAATGTTGAGGAACACAAGGTTTAACTGAGAGTTTTTCCCCAAACTAAAATGTTTGCCTAGAAGTAAAATATATAAACCAACTCATAGTCTTAGGTTTGTAAAAATCTTGTGACCTCAGCATGACCTTGTGCTTGTCCTTATAGTAGCAGTCTCATTTTGTCTAGCCAAAGCACCCTTTGAGAATCTACTAACAGTGTACATTTTCGCAGCAAATTCTAAGATCTTGTGAATTTGGTTTGGGCGCTTCCGTGAATGTCCAGTTAGGAAGAAGGCTAAGTGTTATGTTGTAAAACTTTTTAGGTTTAAGCTATTCTTGGGTGAAAAGTTATCCTACGTTGTTACTCCATTTCTTCTAGAAACCCTACAGATTACATACTGAGGTCTGATTTATATTGAAAAGGAGGGACTGAAATGTGTGCTTTTTTCATAATGTTTCCATGGTTAATATAAATTTGTTAAAGTCCTATGCATCAGAGATCAGTTTTTCCTGCAAAAGAGTGTGAGTCCTAAACTTGTTAATATTCTCTCTCCTCGTAAAACCTCTCCTCCCAAGATGGTGTTCCATTGGTCCACATGAGTGAATAAGATGAGGAGGAAGTAGGCAAAAGCTTGAATTATCATGTCTGCTTTTTTCAGTTTAGAAAAATACTCAGTTTTTCTAAAAAGCAAAGCTCTAAAAGCAAAGCTTGAATTATCATCTCTGCTTTATTCAGTTTAGGAAAATGTTCAGTTTCTCTAATAATTGTCAAGGTACTGATAAGAAAATGCATATGTCAAAACACTTTGGAGAATAGAAAAGATGTAAGTGGCTACCTGACCTTTAAATCAAAAACAAGACTATTGAATTTTAATTTGACTGTTCCAATTTTAAGGCATGGACTGAAGATTATATCTTTTAAAAATGTATATATATATATATATGGATACATTTATATACATATATACATGTGTGTCATGTTTTGAGAAACATGGCTTGGGTTGATTTTTTTTTTTTTTACCATAAGTGTAATCTGACACACTTTGCCAGAACATCAGATACTCCAATATTAAAGATCATTCTTTCTTTAACTCTGTCCTCAGGTGACTGTTTTTGGGGTTTGGAAGTAAGCTGAATACTCCAGTTTTGAAAGTTATTAGTTTGTCCAGCAGGCATCTTTCCCCTGAACCTTGTTGGAATTATTCTTATTACCAGTGGGAGTATCTAATGCCTGAGTCTTCAAAAAGTACTTGCTGTTTTATCAGGTTTAGAAATTGTAGCTGGACAGGTCTGGTGCTGACTTAGACATGAATCAGCCAGTAAGTATTTGTCAAGTTCCAATGTGCTTGGCACTGTGCTAAACACCGGGGATACAAAGACAAGAATAAAATTTCCTCTGTCCCCAAGAAACGGTAATGAAAAAGATTAACTGTCCTTTTTGTTTTTTGTCACTTTTTAGGGAAGAATGGTGCCCATTGCTAGTTTAGATACTGCATGGGAGAGAATGGGCAGTAGAGGCACTCGAACAGGTACATGCCTATCTGTGGGAATGTGTAAAAGGTTGAGGATAAGGGGATAATGAAAAAACATATTTTGTTCCCATTTTGTTAAAAAAAAAAAAAAGAAACCCTAAGCAAATGACCTCTTCAGTAAACAGACACAAAGTATTGGGTAGGATGTTGATTAAAAAATGACTGGCTGGCTTGAGTGATGGCCACATTTGTGCCTAGTAGTGTCCTGGCACACAGCAGACTTTTAGAGCAGGGATACAGAGATTCAGGAGTTTTAAATCACTTTACCCTGAAAAGAAGCTTATGTGCTGCTTGGGGAACATTTCAGCAAGACTTCTTTGATCTCACTTCCCATGTTAGTAATGAAACAGCCCATCCTCGGCTTAGTCGTGTGTCATGCATGTTATTCAGACCACATGTATTTGTGTATGATCTTTTTTTTTTTTTGGCTACGCAATGGGGTTAAGTGACTTGCCCAGGGTCACATCGCTAGTGTCATGTATTTGAGGCCCGATTAGAACTCAGGTCCTCCTGAATCCAGGACTGATGCTCTATCTACTGTGCCACCTAGCTGCCCGATGATCATATTTTTAACATCTGAGCAGGGAAGACAAGTGAAAGTAGGTGTATTTTATTTAAAGAACTTTTAGAATGTGCCGTCAAATTTTAGCCCTGGCTACTCTTCAAAACTTGGGATATGTCTAATAAAGGACAAAAGTTGAAAGTAAGGGTCACAATTACTCCCAGTTTATACCTTCTCTATTAATGGCCTTTTGAAGGAGTCATGTAGGTAACTTGAAGGTGATGTCAGGCTATCGGTAATTTATATTTAGCCAGTGCCCTTGTACTAAGTCTGTAATAAGTGTGAAGGAAGATTCATGAGACCAACATGTGACCAGGTCCCACAAAGTGGTGGGGCTGAATTAGAGCCTTTTCCAGAGCATGTGATGTTTACTTATAAGACTTTGGCTTCTTTTTATTTTGTCCTTTCTAAGCCATGTAGCTTCTATAGTTTTGTTTAATATGAGATTGTCCCTAAGAATACAGGTTTAGACTGGATATTGTTTATAGTTCAGTAAGTCATATTAATCTGTTCTACTTGAGAGCTGTCATTCTTTTAGCTTGGAAAATTAGTTTAGATTGATTAATCCATCAAAGCTTTGGGCCAACGTCATCTGCCTTCTTAATTCTTTGTCTCTCTGGTCTCAGTCTTATCTCACCAGTGGAGCTCAGTTGGGACATGGCAGAGGACCTTTTTAAGTAGGTCAGCAGTATGAGCAATCCTCCTTTATTCTGACCTCGTAGACGAAAAGGAAAACATCCAAGCAATGGCCTTCATTAGTAGTAGGGTCTTAGAATCCTTAAAAGAGATAATACCAGAGTACCCTTCCAGTATATAAGTGCAAGGAGGAGGACTGGGGATCCCGGGAAGGGAGTCACACTAGGAATCACACCAAGCCTTAGCATTCACAGTGAGAAAATAACACTTTTCCCACAGCACCTATTAGTGACAAGGATAGTGAAGATATTGAGGCCAGAAGAATCACTCAGCCCCAAAAAGCTAGAAATCAAATTAGTCAAAAGGCAACAATATCATGGAGCCATTTACAAAAATTTCCATCCACATCTCTTCCAAACAGATGTTTCCAAGGTCTTTATTTATGTACAAAGAACAAAATCAGTATTATCCAACAATCAGGCAAGCTTGTGAGTCACCCACCCCCAAATCCATAGCCTTTGGGCTCAGCCAGTGGTGTCAGGAAGGAAATCAGTCTTGGTATTTAGCTTTTTCAAAGAGGATGTATAGGTGAAAATGATGTTTTAAAGTATAAGGAAATAACTGGACAGCAGGTGTCTTTGAGAAGCAGGTAAAAATAGCGTTTCCATTAAATACAAGCTTCTAAAATGTGAAAATCCTCATGGAGATGCCACCTATATATTAGTGAGACCTTAAACTAGTACCTAAGCACTATCTTATTTTAGTAGCCTTATTAATGGGGTTTATTTTTATTTTTAATATCTTATAGGCCTTTCTTTGCCTTTGTCCCTTAACTAGCCATGGATGTTATGAAAGTAAAGATGACAGTTTGTTCCTTTTTCCATTGAAATAGAAAAGGAGAGTTTACATTGCTTAGATACTCTCTGTATAACTCCAACTTTGGCTTTTTGTTTGAGGTGAGACCAGCTTTTGGGTGCAGATTTGAGAAATTCCTGTAGCAACTTTGAGTAGCTGAAGTCTTTTCACAAAACTATGAGACTACTACCATTACTACAGTTACCTTTACATTGTATACATGATAGGATCACAAATTTTGAGGTGTTATTTGTTAGCAGATTTAATGCTGGTAAAAGGGGTTGAATTCCTGGCCCTGGAAACAGAAGCCTTACAAGTTCAAAGCAGGGATGGCCACAACCCCACTTCCTGAGAGGTGGCCTTCCCTGACTAAAGGGATGGTGAGGTCGTTTAACATCCTTGACCCTTTCATTCTTTGGACTTTTCCCTGCCCCTGCTCACAAATGCCAATTGTGCCAATCCAGGGTGGTGGATTGTGTTCCATTAGGAGTGGAGTGAGAGCACAGATTCCATCAGCAGAGGATAGCAAATTTGGTCACAGCTGGGCTGGTTTTCTGCTAGTTATAGCCTCCTGGTGTTGACCAGTGGTATCCAGGCCCCTACATGATGGCATGTAGACTTCAGTACCAAGGTGGTCCATGGGCATTGCTGGATTTAGGAATAGCCACCAGCCATCTGGCTAGTGGCCGCATTGCTGCCCATTCCTTTCCAGGCTCGGAAGGTGAAGAAAGCACTCACTCCATAGGCGATCATCACTACACATGCAAAGAACTGAGAAGAGAAACAGAGAAATGGACTGGTAATGGATGAATCAGCTTTGTGGATGTCATAGGGAGAATGAGACAACAATCTGCTTGATTTGATTAGCAAATACAGTAAAACTTTGATGAATTAGAGCAGGCAGTTAACCAGAACTTTAAAACATCAAATGACAGTGAGATAAACCGAAGTTGGGGATCTGGTATAGTGGTAAGAGTCAGGAGACCTGGGTGCTGTCCTAGTTGTGCCACTAACTTTCTCTGTGATATTGGGTAGTTATTACTTCTCCTGGGACTCCTTTCCAAATACTCTGTAAAATAATGGAATTAGATAAGTGATCTAAGATTCCTACAAACTATATTTAGTCAAAAGAACGGGGAAGGGGGGGAACTTCCAGGGTGATGTCCTAGCATCAATCCAGATTTAACCCAACCTCTTGCATCTGTGAAGGGAAGATTAACGCACCTAGTCTAGTTGTGAAATGCTTATTTTAAAAAAAAATCTATTCTTCCCAGTTTCTTATATTAGGAAAGTAGGCTCTAGAAAACATTTTCAACAAAATATGAAGATTAATTTAGTTGGGAGCCACCCATTCCTTAGCATTCTGGTTAATTGAAGTTTCACAGCAGACATCTTTATTAAATATAATCAAGTTAGAAATCATATCTCAGTCCCCTTTGCATTATTAAGAAAAAAAGGAGTTGATAACTACAAAATAAAATGGGTTTGACAGGAATGGAAAATAGTCCTGCCGGTGCACTTTTCCTTTGACCAAATTTGTGATTTGAATTCTGGATCCATAACCATGTCGGGTCTTCTCCTCCCTCCTCCTCCCACCCAGCACTCACCCTCCATGACTGTAGAGGAGAAGACCAAAGGGGAACCAGGCACTTACAGAAGCAGCAGCCCTTTTGTCGAATATATAGGAACCAGCTATTGATGTTTTTTGAACTGCAACTGCACTGGTGATGAATCCAGTAATGTAGAGAATTGTGGCACTTATATTAAATATCATTAGCTGGGGAAAAAAAAAGATGAAAAAAGCTTAAAACAAGAGGCTCCAGTTCCAGCAATCTCAAAGGTTTATCCTCTTCCCAAAAGGTAACATCACATCCCACCTCCAACACTAGCTGGTAACATGACAAAGGCAAATCACAACTGTTATTTCATTTTCTTGTGTAAAATGAGGGTAGTCCCTGTAGCACCTTCCTCTAATAGAACTATGAGGATCAAATCAGGAGTGTGTACAGTGCTTGGCAAACCTTAAAGTATGACATCCTAGCTGTTTTATTATTCTTGGGATTTGATTTTCACTATTTTAAGAATGTACTTATCATCTGAAGCCTGACAGACAAAATTTTCACAACACTTAGCCCAGAGCCAGCAGTAGTAGGATTGACCACCTGCCCTCTGACTCCTTATAAACTAGAATATGTTGTTGAGGTATTAGAAGATGCCAAAAGAATGTGTACTGACCCTTTGTCACTCTTAAGCCACTCAGCTGAAAGCTTTAATGCACAAATTTAGCATAACAGTATATTCGGATATGGAGACCACACATGAAGAACAAACATGTCCTGTCGTCAAAAATGATTCTATTATACAGCAAGCTAGGAGTGCCTGGGGCAAGTCACAATATCTGTACGTCTTGAGTTTCCTCATCTGTAAAATGGAAATGACATAACTTGTTCTACCAGCTTCCTGGACTAGATGTGAAAATGAGATAGGAGGGATCTAAAAGTCCTTTGCAAAAACTAAAGCACTGTATCACTGTGATCCAGTATCCTACTTGTGGGGAACTGGACTAGCTTAAAAACCCACCCAGCATTCCATCTCCCTGGTAAATTGTTGTTTCTGAGTATCAGCAATTATCATTTGTATTTCACCAGATGGTAAATAAAAGCCCACTCAGTCAAATGTAGGAAGCTGTGCTTATGCCCTGGCTTTCCTCTGGCTACAGAGTGAGGCTCATTAGGCAGCTGTCCCCCAGGGGCTCTGTTTTCAGGAAGGTTCCAAGAGTCTGTGGCAGGCACTCTCAAGTAGAAGCCACAGGACCAGGAAGAAAATGGAGCCTTCACTTTTTTACCCCACTAGGCATGCTATACAGGCCACAGGCTACATGCCCATGGATGGTGAAACTAGAATTTCATAGCCGAGCCAGTACGGAACCCCACATGATTCTGAGACGATAAGAGCCGAAGACAGTGGACTCTGCTCACGGGAGGCAGAGAAATGAAGACAACTGGGGGGGAGGCACGTGAGTCTAAAGTGGGACAGGAGTGGAAATAAAACAAATCTTTTACGTGATTTGTAACTTAACATAATAACTACTAGTCCATTCAAGAATGAGTCACCTACCCATCTGTCCCTATTATCCTGTTCAGCTAGGTAAGCACATATGTTCAAGAATTGCTGCATATTGGTCAACCAACAACCCAAAGAATCGGGGGCTGCAAAATCTTATCCCACCTCTGCCAGCGACATGCTTCCTCCCGAACTAAGCTAAGCACTACTTCTGTACCTTACTATCCCCAGCTGTAAAGTGAGTGGAGATAATACTGTTGTTTCAAGTAGGGGGTTCTCAGTCTGGGGTATATGCATCCACAAGGGGTTTGAGAAATGCGTTAAAAGGTGTATAGAGAATATTATTAAAATTAATTTTACTACTCCTTGTGACTGTCCATGATAACATTTCGTATGTTTCCTGTTGAATGTGAGGTTATAGGAAGGTTTGCTGAAAGCTAAGAGGTGCAGGGACTGAAAAAGTTGGCAATCTCTGGCTTAGAGGATGAGTTTGAAGACTACCTGAAGCCAATGATAACTAAAAGACTGCCAGGGACTAAAGAAATTCTAGGTTACTATTACAAGGCAAGAACTTCCTTCCTGGCCGTAAGGATTGCTGAGTACTAAAATTGGTAATTAAATGGGATTGTAGAAACTTTCCTGGAGAGTTGTGTTTTTTGTTTTTTAAGTCAGTTGCAGCCTTTCATGGACACAGGGGGATGGACAATAAGCCCTGGGATTCTGTGACTCAATTAAGTCCTCTTCGTAGCTCGAGGATTTTCCCTCCCAGTCCTGCCCTGCCAGTAGAAGGAAGACAGGCTTCTAATCAGTGATGTAAAGATTTAACAAAACAGTTCTGTCTCTGGGGATGACTCACATTTCCTAATTTTAAAAAGTCATTGAATTCAGAACAATGCTGCCTATTCCAGGCTTTGCTTATCTTAAGATCATGTGCCTCTTACCCTTTGAAAGCTCCAGATCCCAGCTGCAGGGATTCTTTGGATCACAAATACAAATAAGGAGGCCGTGGGGGAAGCACAATAATGAGATCACATTTTTTTGCAGAGCTGAATCAGGATACAGAGGATCAGTGAACTGTGTTACATTCATGTCACAATCATGGGTGAACCCTTCTGGGCGAACTTCCTCAGACAGCAAGCTCTGCCTTTGATGTTTTCCTTGTGGTCCCTTGGGTAGGGGGTGTGAATCGATGAGGATAATGCCAGTTATATATAATTAGGAATACTTCCAGCCCTTTTGCTCTACCTCAGGCATCCACAGCAAGCTCATTTCTCTACTACAAATGAAATCTGGGTGCCAAATCCCCACAGATGCCAAAACAGTATTTTGACTCACATTTAAGGCTTTACTAATGTGATCTTAATCACCAAAGGCCCAGCAGTGGCATAAGTTTGACTTAGGAGGACCTAAAGGCAAAAATCCACCTACCCCCTTGCAATTTAAAATTGCCTTTTAATTGCAAAATATTGAAGGGCCACATCATTTCAAGTTCTTTACCTGGGAGGCAATTCAAACCTTTGGCCTCTTTGACAAACTAGTGACAATCCTTTTAAATATTTGAAATGATAATTCTTTTTGCCTTAATTCTCTTTTTCTGAAATACAAAGAAAATGGAAGGGAATAAGTATTTATATGGTACCTACTATGTAGGGAGGTGAATAGGTATTTATATAGCTCCCACTATGTGCCAGGTACTATGCCAAGTGCTTTTTATATGTATGTCATTTGATATTCACAACCACCCCATAAGGTAAGTACTATTATTCACATTTTACAGTTGAGAAAACTGAGGCAGATAGGTTAAGTGACTTGTTCAGGGTCACATAGCTAGTAAGAATCTGAGGTCAGATTTGAATTCTGGACTGCCCGACTCCAGGCCTAGTGCTCTATCCACTGCTTCCAACAGCCACAAAACTATTCATATGAATCAGTATCAAAGCTACCAGTATGGTCCAGAGTTGGGTCCTCTAAGAGGATCCTGTGTTCCGATTCCACCTCTGATGCTTACTATACCTGTCTGACTTTGGACAAGTCACTTAACGTCTTCAAGCCTCTTCATCTGTAAAGTGAGAGGATTGGACTAGATGATTTTTTTGGGGGGAGGGGCAGGCAGTGGGGTTAAGTGACTTGCCCAGGGTCACACAGCTAGTAAGTGTCGAGTGTTTGAGGCCAGTTTTGAATTCAGGTCCTCCTGACTGCAGGGCTGGTGCTCTTTCCACTGACACCTAGCTGCCCCTGGGCTAGATGATTTTTTAGGTCCCTATAGACCTATAATCCTGTAAGCTATGACCTTATGGTCTAAGACCCCAAGATCCTTTCAGCCAATCCCTATCAAACTGTTCCACAAGGGTAGAGACATTGTCTTAGGTAAAATGTTTGCCACCTCTAGCATTAACCCAATGTTCTGTACACAAGTTTGTTTAATGAATTCAAGGCTCCAACCTTGTTTTGGTTAGTGGCTTTCAAGCCTCTTGACATTAACCCAAGAGATATAAAAGCCTAAATGTAACAGCTAATTTCAGAAATGCCTGTCCGCCAGGGACTTCACAGGCCACTCCCAGCACTCACCACCAAAGGCCAGGGTACCATGTAGAGTTTCAAATGTAGTCGCCACAGGTAGATGATGAAGAAGATGATTGTCACCAGCCAGAGGAAGACTGCTACAAACATCACCCAGCCATAGATTGAGTAGTAGTGATAAGGGGTGTCTGCAATCAGGGCCCAGACCAGCAAACCCACCACCTAGAAGGGCAGAATGAGAACACAGCATCAAGTCAGGTTCCCTGCTAGATGGATCACAGCTTGGGGGCAGGGGGTGGGAATCTCCATTTTTTGATTACCATCATACTGTGTATGCTGTAGAGATGTTTAAGCCTGTGTACCAGGGTCACTATCCTCTATTCCCACAGACTCACTGGATGGTAGGAAGAGTCCAGGTAATGTTATCTTCATCTTATGAATAGAGAACCTGAGGTCTAGAGAGGTTAAAGGAACTCATGGTCCCACATTGGAAGGGACCTACTTAATGTCATACCTGGAAACTTGGCTTCCCTGCTAGTGATCTGACTCTAGATTTAAGAACACCATCATGTTATGTATTTAAATAGCCAAAGGAACTGTTTTCACAAAACTAATATTCTCCCTAGCCTTGCCCTGGTGGATTCATGTGACTTAAGGCAAAATGCCTTTCTTGGAGCCTCACTTTCCTCATAAAATTGGGAGGTAGGGGGAGATTGGATTAGGTTACCTTTATGGTCTCTTCCAGCTCTGACATTCTTTGAGTCTCCAAGTTCAACTTGAGTGAATTTGTGACTGAGTTACACAGAGATTAGTAGCCCCCACATGACATGATTCTGCCTACACTGACTGCTTTTGGTAAAATGAACTCAGCACCTGGGGTCTCAGGAGCTCAGATGAACCAATTCTATCGTGTTTGAGCTCTGATAAGAAGTTTTAAGTTAGCTTTTAATAAAACTCTCTAAAGCTGAAAAGAAATCAAAATGAAAAAATAGCCCACTGATTGGGGAACAAATTGGCCGAACAAATGGCATAAGAATGTCCAGGAATGTAGGAATGATGATTGTGGAGATTTCAGAGGAATATGGAAAAACTTATATGAGGTGATACAGAGGGAAGAAAGCAATGATAAAGGAATCGTACATAATGACTACACTGTAAATAAAACTAACCAGAAGCAACAAAACTGGTCAAATACTGTAGTCAATGTTAGTGCCATATTGTCGAAGAAAAAGGATATGTCCTTTTCTATTCACAATTGATTAGTTAATGATTGGGGGTGGGGTGGAATCTGCTTTGTAGAGAAGTTTGTGGGTTTTGGGTTTGTTTGTTTTTTAATACCTGTTGTGTTAAACCAAAATCTGCTTCCACTGCAACTCAGTATCTTAGAGTTTCCTGGAGGAATTGAGAGGTTAAGTAAATAAATGAAAAAAGCATGTTTGTTTGTTTATTCATTTTAAAGTATTAGAGATGCAAATAGAAAAGCAAGCCTGTTCCTGCTCTCAAGTTCACATTCTGATTACTTGTCCAGAGTTACTAGGCCTGGAGCTATCAAAGGCAGACCAGCCTTACTTACTCCAAGACCAGCTCTCTCTACTATGCCACATGGTTTCTTATTGACTATTAAGAAGAAACAAAGCCACTAGCAGGGTTTCAGTATGCCTCCAGCCCAGGCTTCTAATTATAATAGGGGAACTGTCAGAAGTGGTCTGAGAAAGGTAGGGTTTAACAGTCCATGGACAGTAGCAGAGAAAATCCATTCCCTTGCCTTCCTTGCTTTCTCTTCTAAAGCAAGATCTATGATCTGCCCGGAAAACCGAGTGGCTGTGTTTTGCCTGAAAGCATGTAGCCTCCTTGGCCCATAACAGAGGCTTAAGCATCTGCCCTCAGCCGTAGTGTATTTTGTCCCCATGTCTCAGCTCTGGGAAGTAGAGCCTAAATGTGGTTATCAAACTCCTCTTCCTCCCTCACAGGTCCTAATGCTTTAACACAACAGTTTTGAGGGAGGGCCTATAAGGTCGAAACTTATCAAAATGATTCTAATATGTTTTAACTTCTAATGCAGTAAATATAGATATAACCCACACAAACAAAAGCTCTTTGAGGGGCACTCATTTTTTAAGAGCATAAAAGGGTTCCAAGATCAAAAAGCTTGAGAACTACTGTTTTAACAGCTACCAATTGTAGGGAAATCCAATCCTTACTATCACCATTCTCATCCTCCTTCTTCCATGGGGACAGGTACAAGGAGGCCTGCTACCACCCTTACTCCTCCTCCTCAGGACCCTTGCTTTCCAAAGCTTACAGTTGGAAAGGTCTTCAGAGGCCCTCACATCCAAGCCCATACCTAAACTCTACCCTGTTCAAGGTCCACATCTGAAGAATTGTGTTCAGTTCTGGGTGACACATTTTAGGAAGGACATCGATAAATTGAAGAGCATCCAGAGAAAATGATGAGGATGGGAAGGGCCTCCAGATCATGCCACGGGGGGGATTGGGGGTGTTTAGCTTGAAGAAGAAAAGACTCAGCAGGGACATGATAGTTACATCAAGAATTTGAAGGGGCCAATACATGGGAGAGGAATTAGATTTGTTCTGCCAGGCTCTGAAGGGCAAAATCTGCAGCAGTGGTTAGAAGTTGCAGAGAGTCAGATCTTGGGCCTAATTTAAGGAAAAATCTCCTAACAATTAGAACTATCCTAAAATGGAATGGTCTGAGGAGCTGGTAAGTCCCCCCTCACTAGCGGTTCCTGAAGACTGGATGACCACTTGTCTGTAAAATATGTTGTAGAAAGAAACCTTGTTCAGAAAAAAAAGGAAGATAGGCAACAGTCTCAGGAGAGTTTAATAAAGAGTAATTCAGACAAGAACAAAAGGACTGTGGTACAAGATCAAGCTTGGACCCAGTGGAGACTTGATAAAGTGAATTTATAATAGATTTATAGTAGGACTCTTTCCCCAGGGGAATTCAGTGCCTTGGGAACAGGAATGAAGAAGGCAGATTGTGGTCACAGAGGGTTGAGGATCGGCAGGCTTTCTTCAGATGGGCTTCATGGAACTGTGTGTGAAAGATAACAGCCTCCGCCCTTTGGGGACATGTGGTAGGAGAAGGTAGTAGAATTAGGCAGTCAATAAACATTTATTATACCTACTATGGTACCAGGCCTGGAGAAGGAAACGGCAAACCATTCCAGTATCTTTGCCAAGAAAACCCCATGGACATTATTGGCATGCTGTGGTTCACAGGGTCACCAAGAGTCAGATGTGAGTGAACATATGCTGGTCATTGTGCTAAGCACGGGGATACAAAGAAAGGCAAACGACAGTCCCTGCTCTCAAGGGGGCACACACAGTCTAATGGGGGAGACAACATGAAAACTACATACAAACAAAATATGCAAAAGATAAATATGAAGGAATCCAAAAGGAAGAAGGCTCTAGCATGAAGGGGGATCAGGAAAGGCTTCTTGTAGGGGGTAGGATCTTAGCTGGAATTTGCAGGAATCCAGGAGGTAGAGATGAGGAAGGAGAACATTCTGGGTATGGGAAATAGCCAGTAAAAATGCCCAGCGAGAAGACAGGAAAGTAAGAGGAGGCCAGATTGCCAAACAAAGGATTTTATATTTGATCTTGGAGGTGATAGGAAGCCACTGAAGCTTAGTAGTGGGGGGGAAGGGTGCGACATGGTCAAAACTGTATTTTAGGATGATCAATTTGACAGTTGAGTGGCAAATGACTGAGTGGGGAGAGACCTGAGGGAGGGAGGCTCACCAGCAGGCTATCGAAATAGTCCAGGTGTGAGGTGATGAGGGCCTGCATACAAGAGACCTTTGGAAGGTAAAATTGACAGAACTGGTCAACAGATTGGATATGGGGGTAGAGGAGAGTGATGAATTGAGATTAACCCCTAGGTTTTGAGCCTGAGTGACCTAGAAGATGAGTACCCCTTCAGTGACATTCTTCTCTTCCTCGGCTGTTGAGCTGCATATACACATCAGTATGTTTCTTTATACTGTTACATTTCTTAAACTCTCTTGAGTCAATTCTATCACAGCCCAGCTCCTTCCTTTGGAGCCAGGACTTTCTTTTGTCTTCCTTTGTATCCCCAGCACTTAGCACAGTGCCTGGGACATAGTAGGTGCTTAATAAATGATTGACTGACCACCTGTAAAAGAGGAATAATAGCCTCTGTCTTGCCTCCCTTACTAAGGGTGTTATGAGACACCAATTAAGTCATCATTGTTGGAAACAGGATTTGCTGACAGTTGCTGGTCTGTCATTTCAGTCATGTCCAATTCTTCTTGATCCCATTTGGGGTTTTCTTGGCAAAGATACTGGAGTGGTTTGCCGTTTCCTTCTCTAGCTCATTTTATAGATGAGGAAACTGAGGCAAACAGAGTTCAGTGGCTTGCCCAGTGTCATACCACTAGTAAGTGTCTGGGGCTGGATTTGAATTCATTTCTTCCTGATTCCATGTTCAGTGCTTTATCCACTTCAACACCTAGCTGCCCTTACTAACAGTAAGGCACTAGATAAACATGAGTTACAGTCATCATTGTAGTATTATTATCCCCATTTTACAGGTGAGAAAACTGGGACAAAAAGAGAAGTGACTTGCTGCTGGAAACAGGAGGGAGACCAATGCTAACTAAACTCAAGACCAGTATGTCTAGAATGTGGGATGCCAGAAGAGGATTAATGAGAAATAGGTCTCTTGAGGTAGGCTGGAGCCAGACTGAAGGGCCTTAAGTGCTAGGCTGAGAAGTTTGTATTTGATCTCCACTTCTTTGGCTCACAGTCCGGTGCTGCAGGTTCCAGGCCTTCAGAATTGGGCTTGGGCAAATCTCATTCTTTCCACCTCTTCCCTTCCTAACACCTGAGCCAGGTGTTAGCTGCCTGAGATTTCTGCCTCAGGGCAGAAGGTCTCCTTTAATGATTTAGACAGGGCAGACCGGTTTTTCTCCCTACTCCCTATCCCAGAATTCATGGATCCCTAGTTCACACTCAGACACAAGGGCTTTCCCCCTCAGACTACTTCCCCCATGCATCCATTCCCCTGAGTACACACTACAAACACAGCCCCTTAGGACATTCCACTCTGGGATCAGATTCCTCAACTGGATGTGGCAGGCAGATCACACTGGTCCTGCTGGGGTAAACAGAGTATGGGCTCCACCCAAGGGTAAGCTGGACACTGGCCAGCTCCTCCTGGCTGGTGTGGTTTCTGAAAGGAAGGGTCATACTGTGGAAATAACATGGGAGCTGGAGTCACAGGGCCTGAAGTAAAATCCTGACTCTAAGGTCACCTATGTGACCTTGTATAAAGTCATTTAACCTTCTTATGCCTCATTTTCCTTATCTATAAAATGAGGACAATGGACTAGATGACCCTTGGAGTCCTTCCAGCTAGCTCGAGGTCTGTGTTGCTTTGATCCCTTCCCCTAGACCTCAGGCCTCAGCCTCTAGAGGGAAAGTGGGAGAATTCTCTCCCTCTCTGGGCCTTCCCTCCAAAACTGCTGGCTTTGGGCCATATGAGGTCATTTAAGCACTATCCTTCTCCCAATACCACTAAAGAATCAGTTCCTAAAGCCTTCCCAATTTAACCCTAATGATGGGAGAGTGGGAGGGGAGAGGAGAAGCAGGGAGAAAGGTGGCCTGTCTGGTGGGGAGGATATTTGGAAAGGTTGGGAAAAAAAAAAAAAACCAACCTCCCCAGGATGTTTTTCTTGTTTAACCTGAAAGAAATTCTGAATTCTGAAAATGTATTTTCAGATCAGTGAATAAAATGTTTAGGATAAGGAATTCATAAAATGAGCCCTGGGGCAGTTAAGTAGTGCAGTGGATAGAATGCTGGGCCTGGAGTCAGGAAGACTCATCTTCCTGAGTTCAAATCTCTCCTCAAACACAGCTGTGTGACCCTGGGCAAGTCACTTAACCCTGTTTGCCTCAGTTTCTTATGTGTCAAATGAATTAGAGAAGAAAATGGCAAACCACCCCAGTATCTTTGCCAAGAAAACCTCAAATGGGGTCACAAAGAGTCAGACTCAACTGAACAACAACGGCTCCCTCACTGCCAAAATGATTTTCTTTGAAATCTTGTGATTTCAAGATCCCTGGAATCAGATCATTACAATTCCCAAACAATGAGGGTAAGCAAACAGTGCAATACACCTAACTGTCCAAAGTAGGAGCCAGAGCCTGGCCTCTGGTAGTGCTTCCATTTCTAGAGAGCAAAGAAACAAAAAATTTTTGATAGCTCCATGCTGCTCAGAAAGGAGGATTAAACTGACAAGGTCTTGGAGGAAGAAAAAATAATAACTTACATTTGCATGGCATTTATGGTTTACAAAGGTTTCCTCCTGTTGTGTTGTGAAACAGGCAAGACCTTTATTGTTATTTCCATTTTTCAGATGAGGAAAATGAGGCTCAGAGCTTAAGCAACTTGCCCACTGTCACTTACATAACGAATAGTGGTGCCAGGAACCAACCCCCAGGTCTCCTGACTCTGGGTCCAAAAGTTATAGGCAGCAACTTTAGATAGGGAGAGGGTAGTTCTTGTCCTTCCTTACCTCCTCCCCCATCTCAATCCCTGCCCATTCTGAGACCACATGGTGGGTTTGGCAGGTGAGGCCACTACGATGGCCCAAGTGCAGCACATGAGATTAGCATCAAGGCTGGGGAACTTTTTTAAAAGCATAGGCACGGATTTCTTAAAAACAAACAAATAAATAAATGAAACCTTATTTTTAAAGATCTATGAAATATTTCTCATTTTATCTTTTCATCGTTTAAAATAAATATTAGATTTTAAAAAATATATTTGTTTAGTTGTGATATATGATTGTGATGGAGTACTGTTGTGCTGTAAGAAATGTTGAAGAGAATGGTTTCAGAAAAACCTGGGAAGACATATATGAAGTAATGCAAAGTCAAGTGAGCAGAACCAGAAGATCATTGTACATAGTAACAGCAGTATTATAATGATAATTGATTGTGAGACCTAGCTACTCTGATCAGTTTACATGACAGTTCCAAAAAACTCATGATGCAAAATGCTCCCCACCTCCAGAGAGAGAACTGATGAATTCTGAGTACAGATTGAAACATTTTTTTCACTTTATTTTTCTTGCTTTTAAAAAATGCAATGCAGCTAATATGAAAGTATGTTTTGCATGAGTTCATGAGTTGTTGTTAAGTCATTTCAGTTGCGTCTGACTCTGCATGACCCTATCTGGGGTTTTTTTGACAAAGATCATGGAGTGCTCTGCCATTTCCTTCTCCAGCTCATTTTACAGATGAGGAACTGAGACAAACAGGGTTAAGTGACTTGCCCAAGGTCACACAGCTAGTAAATATCTGAGGCTACATTTGAACTCTAGGTCTTCATGACTCCAGGTCTGACACTCTATCTATGAGCCACCTAGCTGCCCCATAAGCATAATGGATATCATATTTCTTGTCTTCATAATGGGTGAGGGATGGAGTGGAGGGAGGAAGAAAATTTGAAACTGAAAATAAAAAATAAAAAAAAATCCTGTCCAGTTCCAAAAATAAAATAAAATATACTTGTTTGCAGCTTTGTCTTTTTTCCTCTTGTCTCACAATATTGGGGGGGGCAATTGGAGGATTATAATGGACATCACAATAAATGTTAGGTAGGGTAACATATTCCATATTCCTCCAAATATAAACTTTGTTGTTTTTAAATGTTTTATTGATGCTGTTTTCTTGTTTTACATTGGGCCTTTGGTCCTCTGAAGTCGGGACTTACTGCTATTGTAAAGTCTTTAATTGTTTTTCTTTACATTATTGTAACCACCATGAAAATTGCTCTCCTGGTTTTGCTTACTTTGCTCTCTATCAGTTCATACAAATCTTCCCAGGTTTTTCTGATTTTGTCATTTCTGATGGTACAATAATATTCCATTACATTCATATACTACCATGTTCTTAGCCAGTCCCCAATAGAATGGCACCCATTTTCCTTCCAGTTTTTTGTTACTACAAAAAGTGCTGCTATAAACATTTTTGTATTAATAGGATTTTTCTTTCTCTCCATAATAAGATCTCTGAAAGGGAAAAAGGTCATATAAATATTCACTAAGAATGACACCAATTATAGGCTATATTCAAATTTTATACAATTACTGAAATGGCCTGCATATAGAGGCACAGGAATCTTCACTCTTGCTGGAAGTTTCTTGTAACAGTTTTTTGTTTAGGATTGGAACAGCTCAGGGATGGGAGAGAATTGAGTATTTGGCCCAGGAAAGCCATAGATCCCAAAGGACCCATCGAATGTCAGCTGCTTATCAGGCTTGTCTGATTTCCTCTGGCCTCAGTCCATGCACCAAAAACTTAGCTGACTCCTGTACCCAGGGGGACATTAAACTGAATGACCTCCTCAGATCCCATGTACTTCTGAGGTTCTGTAATTCATTGCCAGTGACAGGAAGAGGGAATTCACATATTTTTCTCCACTCAGCCTACACCCATCAGTTGATTATGTTTACTTGATGTATCAAACAAAAATTCAATATCTCTGAGAATGGATGTTATCTTAGACAACAGGCCTGGCAATTCACACCCAAAGGATCCGTGCCAAGCTCTGAAACTGCCCATGCTAGGCTGGGTTCATGCTAGGCTCTGCCACTTATCAGCTGTTTGACTTAGATAAATTATTTCCCTCTCTGGGCCCCAGTTTCCTCATCTGTAAAATGAGGTTGGATGAGATGATTGCCAAGGTTCCTGCCTGCCCTGACATTCAATGTTTAACATTTGAACATTCTAAGACCCCTTTTGAGCTTACACTCTCTGCTCTAAGGTCCCTTCTGCCTCTAGGATTCCGTGTATAAAATCCCAGCCCCCTAGCTTGAGTTGGCGCAGAAACATAGCACTGTAGTTTAGTTTGCTCTCCTTCTCCTTCCCTACTGCTCTCTCCCTCCCCCATCCGTACAACCATTTACTAAGACGTTGTCACATCTCACTGGAAGAGCTGTGTTAATGTACAACCAAAGATCCTTCATAAACCCAGAGGGTGAAAGCTATGACCGTCAGCAAAAAGGCAGGTAAGGGCCCTTATTGCCTTCTGGGAGACAGATAGGATCATATGTCCTAGAAAGGACTCGGGATTTATCCAAGAGCTGCCTTCCTGATTCACCCCCTCATCCAACTTAAGCAAAGGGCTAGGGAGGAACAGCCATGGCTACAAGGTATCACAAGGACAGCAAGGAGCAAACCATTCCCCTGTAGAGTGGAAATCACAGTCATAAAATGTCAGAATTGGGAGGAGTTTTATGAGAGGAAACAGGCCTAGAAAGGGGACATCCTTGTCCAAGGTTACACAGGGAGTCAGGTCCAGAGTTGGGATTCTCAACTCCTAGTCCAGCCTTCTACCCAATATATCATATACCCTTGAGCTAAGCATTTAGTCCAGCTCACATATACATATGTATATGTTTAATATATGTGTGTGTGTGTGTGTATGCATATATGTATATACACACACACACATATATATATACATATAGATATAGATAGATAGATAGATACAGAGAGAGAGAATGAATGAGAATATGAATGTTCAGGACCTCAGATTTTGAAGGGACCTCAGACCGTTTAGTCCAACTCATACCTCAATAAGAATCTCAAATATAATATACTTCATACTGGCTGTCCAGTAGACATCTTAAACTCAACAAGTTCAAAACATAACTCGTTACCTTTCCCCCTAAACCCTCCTGCTTTCCTAACTTCCTTATTACTATCCAGGGCACTGAAATGATCAGAACAGTAACTGGTAGTGGGCACTGAGTGAACCACATTGACTCCATCTGTGGAGCTAGCTCAGTTTCCTTTCTATTCAATTATGGTCTAGTATAATTTCTGTCTTGTGAGAAAACTTTATTCAATTATGGGAATGGTAAGAAAATCTTACTGAATTGTTTGAATCTAGACTTATGTGCTTCGGAAACTGGACCCACACTGATTGATCAATTATTGTTTTCATGATCCTTTGATTGTTTACAGATCCTTTGGGGAGTGGGACACCTCTTTTTCTGATTTCAGGGAATTCTGTTCTCACTCCCCCTCCCAACTTGGAAAGTCCCTAATCTTATCAGATTACTTAATTTTGTATTCTGGTTAATTGTTCTGTTATAATTAATTGGTCTTATTTGATTGTTTTTATTGAATAATCTGTTTCCTTCTGTATTCAAGGTCCTGTGCCAAGCTGAGGAGGCCTGGTCCCAGTTTGTTGAGCAATTGGCATGCATTGCTTAATACATCAATATGTTCAGAAGCTTGAACTTTTGTTTCTTCAGTCATTTCAGCTTTCACCCACCACAGCACCATCTTATCAGTCTCTCAGGCTTACAGCCTAGGTATTATCCTCCACTCTTCACTCTCTCTCACCTCCCATATCCAATCTGTGGCCAAGACCTGTCCATTTACCCTTTGCAACATCTCTCATACATGCTCTTTTCTCTCCTAATAGTGCCACCACTCTGATGCAGGCCCTCATTACCTCACCTGTTTGGACTACTGCAATAGCCTGCTGGTTACTCTCCTTCCCTCAAGTCTCTCCCCACTCCTATCCAGCCTCCATTCAGTTGCCAAAGTGATTTTCCTAAAATGTAGATCTAAGCATGTCAACCTGCCTACCCACACCACTCCTTTCCCCCCTCCATTCAATAAACTCCAGTGGCTCAAGGATCAATTCAGAATCCTCTATTTGGCGTTCAAAACCCTTCACAACTGAGCTCTCCCCCCAGCCCTACTTTTCCAGTCTTTTTATACTTTACTCCCCACTATATTCTTCTATCCAATGACACCAGCCTCCTTGATGTTCCGTGAACTCGATTCTCTATCTCTTGGCCCTGGGCATTCTCTCTGGCCATCCCCCAAGCCTGGAATGCTCTCCCTCCTCATCTCTGCTTCTTGGGTTCCCTGGTTTCCTTGAAGTCCCAGCTAAAATTCTGTCTTTTGCAGGAAACCTTTCTCAGCCCTTCTTAATTCTAGTGCCTTCTTTTAAATTATTTGCTATTTTTCCTGTATATAGCTTGTTCATACATGTTTGCTTGTTTCTTCTATTAGATTGTGATCTCTCTGAGAGCAGGGACTATCTTTTGCCTTTTTGTGTATCCCCAGTGCTTAGGACAGTGCTTGGCACATACTAGGCATGTATGACTTAATAAATGACTAACTGAATTTGTAAACAAGTGGTCATTCAGCCTTTGCGTATGTAACCTGTGACCCAGGGGCCGCCAGTACTCTGGGTTTACATGGACTGAGAGGGATCTGTGAAGGTCAGTTTCAGCTAAAAATCACTCCTTCTACCTGCAGTTACTACAGGAAAATGTAATACACTCAGGGCATAGTTTGTGTCTGGATTTCCCCAAAAGTGGATAAAAGAGATCCCCAGCACTTATACAAACACTCAAAGTGGCACATGCAAATAGCATAGGAATAGTATATATTTCACTCCATGGAAAATGCAAAAGGATAGAAAGGACTTAACAGGAGTTCAAAAACAGGTAATATTCAGAGCTCTCAAATAGCCATCAACTCTACCACCCTATTCCCTGCCCTCAGGAAGAGACTGCTCCAAGGGCAACCCTTTGACATTCCATTGAGCTCCTCTTTCCCAAAGAGTCATACCTCCTTTCCCTGCTTGCTACCAAGATTCATAATACCACCCTGTGGCTTAGACTTCCTCTGGAAGCTGCTGAACAAACAACACCCTTCCTCTTGAACCTGCATAATTAGAGTAACTACATTCTTTCCAAGCAGAACAATGCTTAGGAACTATGTGTATCATCACTTTCTTTATTCAAGGAAAATACTACATTAGAAAAATGTCCACCTCTCTCAAGGAGGTCTAATCCCTGAAATACTAAAATTGTTAATGTTTTTCAGTCATTTTTCGGTTGTGTCCCACTTTTTGTAACCCCATTTGGGGTTTTCTTGACAGATGATGGAGTGGTTTGCTATTTCCTTCTCCAGATCATTTTACAGATGAAAAAACTGAGGCAAACAGAATTAAGTGACTCGCCCAGGGTCACACAGCTAGTAAATGTCTGAGGCCAGATTTGGACTCAGGAAGATGAGGCTTCTTGACTCCAGGCCTGGCACTCTATCCACTGTGCCACCTAGTAGCCTACTACTAAAATTAAGAATTCTCCAACCCAGACATTGTAAGCACATACATCCATGTCTATTTTTACAATAAATGTCTTAGTCCCTGCTGTTATCATCTCTTGGTCTGTGAAAGTCAACTCTCAGAAACTCAAGTCTCAACCACTTGTAAAGACATGCAACTCCCACATGTTTTCCAGTTTTCCTCATAGCTCTAGAACAGAGGCCCATTCTGTTACCTGCTGGCATAGAAATCCAAGAAAGAGAAAATCGATCTGTCTTATTAATTTTACAGAACACAGGGGGGCCCAACTTTGTTGATAAGAGTTCATCCTCTTGAGCCAGTCAATCTTTTCACAGCAAGGCATCAGTGGGCATGCCCACCCTCCATAGGGAGGTGCCTCTCAGATGTCTCCCAATCAAGGTGATTGGGGAATTAATCAAATTGCAACTCCCCTAGTGTCTAGTGAGAGGGGGAACCCACTATATCCTAAGGCAACTTTTGGACAGTTCTTATTGGAGACATTTTTCCTTACTCCAATGTTGTAATGGATCTCTGATCTTAGCAATGTATATATCCTCTCTAATGATGGGACCACAACCTATCTAGGCCTTCCCGCCTTGAGAAACTCTTGTCCCCAAACTCCCATATATTTGATACAAAGATTCCACTCAATGTGCTAAGACTCTACTCTGCATTATTTTGAAATCATGAGGATGCTAGTGGAACACCTGGGTTGTCCATTGGTTATGCTCCTCACTATCACTATGTGGCCAGCTCATCTTCTTTCTATCATATATTTTTCAGAACATTTTGTTTTGTTTTGCTTCTTGGTGAAGCAATTGGGGTTAAGTGACTTGCCTAGGGTCACACAGCTAGTAAGTGTCAAGTGTCTGAGGCCGGATTTGAACTCAGGTCCACCTGACTCCCAGTTTGGAGCTCTATCCACTGCACCACCTAGCTGCCCCTTCTATCATATATATATATAAAATTTATTTTGATTTATCAACAATCACTTCCATAAGCTTTTGAGTTTTAAATTTTTCTCCCCTCCCTCCTCAAGACAACACACAATCTGATATAGGCTCTACATATACATTCCTATTAAACATATTTTCATATTAGTGATGTTGTAAGGAAGAATTAGAATCACTAGGAGGAATCACCAGAAAGAGGAAACAAAACACCACAGAAGGAAAAAAAATAGCAAATAGTATGCTTCGATCTGCATTCAAACTCTAGTTCTTTCTTTGGGTGTGGATAGCATCTACCGTATATTTTTGACAATAATTCTTACATTGCTTCTTTTGTGTAATTCCTCATGTATAACACAGTACACTTTGCTCATGCCCACCATGCATATTGCCATTGCTCTTGGGGTGATCTTTAACTTCACTATAACTCAAAGCCATACAATATCAGTGGAAGAATATTGATGTTAAAACAGGGGATTTTAACTTTAGGAAGAAAATTGAGGTTATTAAAAAAACTTTACAATTTCCCAATGGTAATCCAACTGCCCTCTTTCTCTTCAATTCATTGTACATTCATTTAATTCATTGAATTCAATTCGTTGCATATTCTGTCCAAAATACACATATGTACACTTTGTAAACTATTTAATTGCATTTCATAATCTACTCTAAACAACAGGCAAATTTCATCCACATAGTTTTTTTCTGTGTGGATAGTTAGGTCAGACCCTTTTAAGTGACTATGCATCTCATTTAGGCAATTCTGCAACATTTTAGGGTTTGATGCATTCAGCACAATATCATCTGAAAATGGGAATGACTGCAAAGACCTAAGCATCTTTAGGGAATCCTTCTCTGACTTGAACTTTCCATTGCATCTCCTCTATGATGGTGGGAAACACCTTTGACATGCACATGTATGTTTTTATGCCTCACTTGATATTAATAACCATTCTCTTCATTATATCTTTCAAAGAATCTTTTATAATTTTGACATACACATGGGAGATGCCTTAATGGAGAAGAGCTTTTAAGGTAGCCTTTTGCTCTCCCAAATCAAATGCTTTTGTATAGTCAAACTGTATTTGTTTTCTTCAACAACATTTCCATATCTGGGACTATAATGCTAGCATCCAAATGTGGTAGCTCCACTGCCCTGGATGGTGAAAGAACTTTGTTATTCAACAACAAAACATTCTCACAGATCTTTTCCATCTTGCATCTCTTTGTTGTTCCCTTTCCAGTTTCATCCTTCATTCGAGCCCAGGGTAGAGCTGTGACTATTGTTTCTCTTTAAACTTGTTTATCTTTTCACTTCTCTTCATTTTAAAGAAGTGATATTGCTTATGATCTTCCACCATCCTTTTCCATAAAATTTAGCAAACAAGTTTATTTTCTAAACCAGTGTTGCCCTTGGCTGCCATTTCTTTCTGCTTGGCAAATCGATCATAAATCTGATGACTGAGGAGGTTTGTAGGTTCTTATTGTCTCCTTGTTTTGGCAACTGATTTATGTTGGTTAAACTTCATTACAAAATTGTTATAATTGGTGCCAATGTCCTTTTCTCTACCAGTTTCCCATTTGGGGAGAGGCATTGCTAACTTGTTTAAATAAGTCATGTTGAAGTTTTTATTTGTACAGTATAATTTTTATTCTTTTACTAGTTTTTATTAATTTTCCTGTAAAATTAGTAACCATCAAAATACATTTAATAATTTTTCACCACTTTCTACAAGTAGTAAATATTATTTCTCTGCCCTTTTTTCCATTTTGTCTAGCTGATATTGTAAGAGGATAATGCTCCTCATTTTTAGGGTCATAGTCTTCTGAATAGGCCAGTAAAAACTTTTCAGAGAAGACATAATTAACTAAATATAAATCAAAGCATGTGTTAATAAGCATGTCATTATTATTACATTATAAGCATGTGGTAATCCTAGTTAGGAGAAACTACAATTATCGATCATTTTCATATGAAAAGGTCCTGGAAAAGGAATGCAGTTTATTGTGTAAGAGTCACTGTCTCCAAGAATAGTTTTCTCTTTAAGACAAGCTAGTACTCAACTAACCAGCGGTTTCCTCCAGCAATTCTCTCACACATGCAAGCAAGATTTCAGTCTCCTAGAAGCTGGCATTTTCCTCAGGCAGCTCTCCCACTCCAGGGCTTACAGTGTCTTCTAGTAACAGTCAGCTACACTGAAATGGAAGAATCTGGAATATCTAATTTTCCTACAGATCCCACTTCTTTTAGAGTTGCTCTTCCTCAGGGTGCTCAAATAAATGCTTTGTACTTAGAAATGCTCAGTGTACTGATTTCAGGTACATTCTCACACAGTTTTAACTTGTCATCAAGCCTAGCAATCTTGTCATAAATTATAGTTAGCTGTTCCTTATAATTCTGGTCTTTTGTTTTTCTCCAAAAATCCTTTTAAATGTCACTTTCTCTCACTCTCTCTCTCTCTCTCTCTCTCTCTCTCTGTCTCTCTCTCTCTCTCTGTCTCTCTCAGAGAATTTCTTTCCCACAGCCACATCAGGGTTGAAATTTGATCATTTATCCTGCTGGCTTCTGTTTCAATGATTTCAGCTTCTTCAACTTTTACCAGACATAATTTTCCATCTTCGGGAAAGCAGAAAGTATCTGAGGTCGACTCACTCCTGCTGTGATGTCCCCATGGATGTAAAGAGCTTGCTCAATCCCAGAGAGTATCCCGGCAGCCTCTTATGGCCCCAAGGGCACCTGCACACAAGTCATTTTGTATTATTTTTAATCCTTGCTTTAGCTAGATCTAGACACCTGATTCAGAAGTTACTGCTTTATCAATAACGAGTTGTTTCTATTTCCTGTCCATCAAAATATAATTAATTTCATTTTGTGATATTATGCAGCACTCCCTAAATCCTGTTCTTTGCAATTTTTTTCTTGGAGCATTTATAGTGTGTAGTGTGAGGCTTCCATGAAGTATACAATTCTTTAGTCTCTCTCAGTCTTTCCTCCTGAACGATATATATATATATCTATATATATAGATATATATATAGATAGATAGATAGATATAGATATAGATATGTATATTTTTTTTGCTCTCCTTGCCTATGCTCACCTTTGTGTTGAAGTTTTAATTTTCATTTTAATTTGGAGGGTCCGATCAAGTTCTTTTTTTATGTTATCAAGTTTTAATATAATTTCTATATTTTTTCATCTTATGAAACAAGTTTGAGAATAAGCTGTAATTATTTTTATGGTGGTCTTTTTGCAGTTATTTATCATGAGTACTGCAATATGCGGGAGCCAAAGTCCTATGAAATGATATTTCTTTGACATATGCTAAAAACAACTTCCCCACTCTGTTAAGCTTTCCTTAAATAAAGGTAAAACCCACCTCTGCAAAGTCTGTCAAGATCTTTTTGGCTCTTGATTTTGACATCCAGCCCATCAGCTATTCTCAATTTTCTGGCACCTGCAGATCTGCTCAGCAGGCCATTTATGTCTTTATTCAAGACATTGATAACAATGTTGAGCTCGCAGAGCTTCAGGCAGAAATCCCTGAGAATTAGAAACCACTAGAAATGGCTTTGATCCAGCCAAACTATCCTGAAATACATCTAACTGGATTATGACCTTGCCAAATTTTGTCCCCAAGAATAAAGTGATAGGCTTAATCAGTTGCTTTAGCAAAATCTAAGTGAACTGTAACTATAACATTCGCTTTATTTACCTAAGCCTATGAAAAAAGGAAATTACTCTGGTGTAACCTTTAAAAAAAAACAACAACCCTTATTTATTTTTAATTGATTTGTTTTATTTTTGCATCACTTTTTTTGGGGGGGGGAGGCAATGGGGTAAAGTGACTTGCCCAGGGTCACACAGCTAGTAAGTGTCAAGGGTCTGAGGCCAGATTTTGAACTCAGGTCCTCCTGACTCCAAGGCTGGAGTTCCATCTACTGTGCCACCTAGCTACCCTTGCATCATGTATTTGTGACTAGATCCTGTGTCCTTTCCTTAGCCAGCAAGCCATCCTTTATAATAAAATTTAAAAAGAAAGAGGAAACAATTCAGTGAAACTAACAAGACAACCTCCATTCCCGATGGGAGTCAATATTCCACCCCCACAGAATCCCTCACCTCTGCAAGGAGGGGAAAGAGGAGATGCATTTTCTATACTCTTCTCCGGGACCAAGTGTCATAAACAGAACTTCATAGCATTAATTTTTTTATTTATTTGTTTTCCATTTGTTTTGTTATAATCATTGTGTAAACTGTTTTCCTGGTTCTGCTTACTTCACTCTGCATCAGTTCATGCAAGTCTTTTCCATGCCTCCTTGTGTTGTTCACATTCAGGTGTGACTTGTTCCTGATGAAGCCTTATTGGCTCTCTGTAATCACTGCTTCCGTTTCTTGGTGTTTACTAGCTACCTCTTTAATATAAGTCCTAGAATTTTTCCTGGAATGAAAGTCACTGACCTACAGTTTATAGATTCCTTTCTTCCTCCCCACCTCTTTTTGGGGGGGTGGGGGTGGGAATTGAGTCAGTGTTTATTTTTCTCTAATTCTACAGCACTCCTCCAGTTCCCCACAGTCTTTCAGAGATCATTGACAGTAGTTTAGTAATCACAATCACTTGTTCTTTCAGTATCCTCATTCGGCTGGGCCAAATGATTTCAACTCCTCAAGGGAATCAACGTGCTCTCTTACTATGCCTCTTCATTTGGGGTCTCAAACACCTTTTTAGCCATTTTTGTTCTGTCCTCTTTAGGCCAAAGATCAACCTCCTTGGCAGAGAAAACAGAAATAAGGCAAGAGATGAGCAGCTCCACCTTCTCTCCATCATCTTCCCATCCATCATCAGGGCAATTTGGTGATAAGCTGACACATCTGGTTGGCACTTTGACTTTTGCTACCAAATCTTTATCTTCACTGCTCTTTAGTAGAGATAAGCTATCAGGCAGCTGTGTGTGGGATTCAGGCAAGTCAGGTGCTAGTCATAATATTCATGAAATCACAGAATGCCAGGGATGGCAAGACCCTTAAGAGACTATGTAGTTTAACCTCCTCATTTCTTTTCTTTTTTTTTTAATTACTTTATTTTGCATTATCAACAATCACTTCCATAAGCTTTCAAGTTTTAAAATTTTCTCCCTCTCCCTCCCCAAGATGGTGCGAAATCTGATATAGGTTATACATATACATTCCTGTTAAACATATTTTCACATTAGTGATGTTGTAAGGAAGAATTAGAGCCAATAGGAGGAACCACCAGAAAGAGGAAACAAAACACAACAGAAGAAAAAAAAATAGCCGATAGTATGCTTCGATCTGCATTCAAACTCCATAGTTCTTTCTTTGGATGTGGATAGCATTTTCCATCATGAGTCCTTTGGAGATGTCTTAGATCTAACCTCCTCATTTTAAAGAGGCAGACGCTGAAGCCCAAAGACAAAAAGTGACCTCCCCCAGGTCACCAAGCAAAGTAGCAGTAGAGCCAGGTGGAGAAGCAATATTTCTTCTCCTTCTGTCAGCTGGGATCTTTCCACCATGCCACACTGTCTCCCCTGTCTCATGAAGCTAGCCAAGTCACACTGGGAAGGTCATTTGATTGCTCTGAGCTCCAGGCTCCCTACTTGTCTGCCAATTGGGCATCATCTTTACTCCATCTACCTGCATGGCAACCTTGATTGTGAGGATTAAATCAGTTACTGGATTCAATTTAACAAATATTTTTAGGCATTATAGAAAGCACTAGGAATACAGAGATGAAATAAAACAGATGCTATTTTCAAGGAGTTTACAATCTAATGGATTTTGAGGTACACAAGCCATATATAAGTATGTATGGATCAGCTAGGTGGTGCAGTAAATAGAGCACTGGGCTCTAGTCAGGAAGATCTGGGTTCAAATCCAGCATCAGGAACTTTCGAGCTGTGTGACTCTGGACAAGTCACTTAACCTCTGTCTGCCTCAGTTTCCTTATCTGAAAAATGGAGATAATAGTACCTACCTCCCACAGTTGTGGTAAGGATTAAATGAGATAACAATTGTAAAGTGCTTATCATAGTGCCTGGAACATAGTAGGTATTATATCAATATTAATGATTATTATCATTACTACGAAAAACTAAGATCCATGGGAGAGTGAAAAAAAGTGAAAAGGTGTCCAGACAAAGTGCTAGGAGAGATTTGAGGAGGGAAAAAAAGATCACTTTCTTCAAAAAACAAAATTTTAATTGATCTCTTTTGTCTTTGTATCACCTTCATTTCCAAATATGTCTTCTCCTCCCCTGCCCAATAGGCCATCCCTTGTAACAAAAGATAAAAAAGAGAGGGGGGGAAATCCATTCAGCAAATCTAGCTAACTCATTAAGCAAGTCTGGCAACCTAGGCAATGTTTCACACCTACAATCTCACACCTCTGCTAATAGGTCAAGTAGGCACATTTTCTCCTTTTCTCTGGGAAAAGCCTCCTCATTATATTTACACAGTGATTAGTTTCAAGAAAAATCACGTTCAGTTAGCTTTAGGGAAGAAATGGCACCTAACTTCAGTCTTGAAGGAGATTAAGAATGTCAACAGATGGTGGCTGGTGGGGAGGTCCGACTGAGGCAACAGTCCTAGCCACTTATAGAAACATCTATCAGGAAGACCGCAGGGGATAGGGAGTATGTCACTGGATCATGTAGTATATGAAGGGGAGTAGTGTGAGACAAGGCTGCTAAGGTAGGCCTTTTGATAAAAATTAGGTGCTTTACTTAAATGAGTTGTTAAACATCTTCATTGACAAAATGCTAGTAGGGTTGAGCCACTGAGAGATCATAAGGACCCCAAAAAGGTCCTCAGAACTATTTAATCCCTTCATTTTACATATGAGAGAAGTGATGCCCAGAAAGATGACTTGTTAGATCACCTAGATGATACATAGTAATCTTTGTGTCTGGAGTTCCTCAGAAATAGATGGTTACCTAGACCAGAGCGTGTTGGACCAGACAATCTCTACTGGCTCCCGGCCCCGCTTTAGACCCCCTTCTGCTCTAGGATGCCAGGATTCTTCTCTCCATTTCATATATAAGAGAACCAAAGACCAAAGAGATAAGTAATTCCCTCCTCCTTGAGGCTACTTTGCCCCTTCTTTTCATTCCCACAGATCTAAATCAACTCTTCCCTCAAATTCTATCCCTCTACACTTTGAAGCATGGGGCACGTTGGGGACCAGGACCCACAGCTGTGCCTCAGCGTTTGTCTGTGGTAACACCAGAATGTGGCCTTGCCAGGCCCAGCCTCCACCTCTGCCTTTCACTTCTTGGGGGTGGTGAAAGGGCCTTTATGGAAAAGAAAAGGCATTGTTTGGCGGATTACAAAGGGGCAGGGGACACAGAGGCGGTCTTTAACTGCCTCAGCCTTAGAAAAACAACAGCCCCTTTTCACTGGCAAGTCAAGTTTAGAGAGGAAGAAGCCCAGAGTGGTGGTAAAGACCCAGGCAGAACTTGGGGCAGGATTCAGGCAAGAGACCTCTGTGGGCTCATCTTATAAGCAAAGCAAGAGGGGACCAAGAGTCAGGTGGCCTCTGGAGAAAGCACCCTGGGACTAGATAGTCCCAGTTTCACTGCTGGCCTTGCTGTGTGTCTTTTAACAAATGGCTTCATCTCTCTGGCCTCAATTTCCTCCAATGTCAAATGTAACTTAGCTCACTCCTGCCAGAGGCTGGAGGGGAAGCCCGTTGTCATATAAGAGAAAAGGTTAGACCTGGAGTCAGAAAATCCAGGTTTGAATCTCACATTTAACTCTAGGTCTCCAGACAAGTCACTTGATATGTCTGAGCCTCAGTTCCCTCACCTGTAAAATGGAGAAGATTAATACACTGCTTCCTTTCCCTGGGCAGCTTCAATCTACACACTCATCTATAAAATGAAAATTTGGGACAAGATCATCTCTAAGTTCCCTGTCTGACTCTAAATTCCAGGATATTAAAAGGTCCTTGTCTGAAAAGGGCCTTTCAAACCAATTGGGATTATAGAGCCCTGAGCTGTTATCATGGGTGCAATACTTGATACAAATGTCAGGGGTCATTTGTAGCTTCATATCTTCTGTTGTCTGCACTGTAGTTGAAATTTCCCCGGAAGTCAGGGAGGTCAGGCTTCTTCTAACCCTTGCTGCACACCTCCAAGTAAAGAGCTCTATGCAGAGTGGGAGCCATTCTATGCTGGAGGCACCACCCACCTCCAATCATCCTGAATGCTCTCAGGGCCTTCTCCCAAACTACACTGCAAACAGGTGGCAGTGCTCAGTGAGAAGACAGTACTGACTTCCCCATTCCTAGACCTCACTGGTCCCCTTTCAATAAACAAACAAAAAAATGGGTGTGCTTTTGTTTTTTGGTATTTCAGATTGGTGGCTGATTCTGGTGAGCTGCCCTGACAACTCCTCAAGGCTTGGCTTGGCTGGAGGGCAACCAAGGAAACAGAACTATGGAATGCAGCCTTCTAGCCTTCCAGGTCCAGGGTCAGAGCTGGACGACCTAGGTTGGGTCCTATTTTGCTGGTCTGGGAATTGGCATAACTGGGTCCTCTTCCTGGTTCTTTCCCTGTGAAACCTAGAGCGAGAACTTAAACTTATCAGGACACCATTTGCCCATAAATTCTGCCCACTTCATGTCAAAGGTGCTTCTTGTTATTTTGTGGGAAAGAAAGGGATCATGTGACTATGAAGCTGTCAGATCCTCTGGTGGCTTATCATGGCCTGGAGAGAACCCTGGCTCTGGTGGGTTCTGTCAAGCCGGAAAGGCTTCTAGCACAGACCAGAGACAGCCTGTGCCTGCTGGCCCAGGACTAGCCCAGCCAAGAAAAAAAGATCCCTACCAGCTCTTTGGCCTGACCCATGAAAATGCAAAATGGTCCTCATTCTCAAGTACCCTTCCTGCTTCCTCAGGTAATCATGACCTCAGGTATAGGAAAAGAAGACAGAGAATTCTAGGAATTGAAATTTTTCAGTTATAACCTGATTTGTTCCCACCTTTGGGGCGCTCTGGGTATGGAAAATCTTTTGACAGAGACCAGCAAATCTTGTAATTTCTAGTCTTAGGGAGTTTATAGGATCACATAGTCATAGATATAGAGCAAGAAGGGACTGGGTCCCTTTAATCCAACCCTCTCATTTTGCAGACGAAGAAACTGAGGCCCAGGGAAATGAAGTGATTTGCCCAAAGTTACACCAGTAAGTAGCAGAGCTAGTGTTCAAATTCAGGTCCCTTCATTTAAAATCCAGCACTCTTCTTAATATGCTACATTACATCCACCGACAGCTTTAGTACCTTCCTCTCAGTCAAATAATCATAAGTGTCAGAGACGGCACTTGAACCCAGGTCTTCTTGACTTTCAGGACCAGGTCTCTATCCCATTCAACATTAGTACTCAACAAATCTTTTGTTCTTAAGAATCAGCCCTCAGTATCTCATTTCTGACCCTAGGACTGTCGCAGATCAGTGCAGGTCTTGTATTACTAGGCCTGAGGTTTGAATGCCTTGGTCCCTTTACCAGTGGAGGTGGCAGTGGGGCAGAATGTCTGAGACCCTGGAAAGATTTGTTTGATGTGTACATAACACACACACACACACACACACACACACACACACACAAACTAAGAAACCTAGGCCTGGCCTCTGTCTTAAGCAGGGAGGGATGAATTGTCACCCCCACCGCCACCCCGACTCCAGGGAATCTCCACAAACACTCCTGCAGGGGACATGCCAGATGTCCTCTCTAGGGCACAACTGCCTACTAGGTATGGGGGCACAGATTTGGAGCTCCTTCAGCCAAATCCCAGAATGCCAGAGATAGGAAAAACCTTACAGATCAATTCAACCCCCTCCTTTTACCAGGGAGGAAACTGAGGTCAAGAGAAAGGAAATGATTTGTCCAGAAATTATACAAGCAGTGCCTCAGGCAGGGGCTTTTGACTCCTCATGCAACATTCCCTCCACTGTACCAGCCTTAGGGTGATTTGTTAAGTTATGTCCTATCTCATCTCTAGCCTCATAAAAAAATCAATGGCAGTAAATGTGGTGACTCCTGAACTGAGAAAGTCCAGCTCACATTTAGTACCCTTCAATCACAATGTCCTCCTTCCTGGGTTATTAAAAATGGGACTTCTTTAAATACAGGCTTGTAACAAAGACACTGAACAATAACTGTGTTTTGTTAGATCCGGGAGGAGGGTGGTACTCCTTGATGATGAAATTCTGCACTCAGAAGGAGCATAGGCTCACATTCCAGGTGATAGCAAGAGAATTCTCCCTAGGCCTTTCAAAAGATGCAGCAAGTCCAAAAGAAAACTTGAACTTCTGACTCTTAAGTGAAATGAATGCTGGCCCTGCCTTCCATGCCATACCTGGGCTGGGCAGGATTTAAACCTGATACCTGATTCACATAGTTATCACCCTGGGCAAACAGTGGGGCCCAGTGATGCAGAGTGCAGATCAGCTTGGCACACCCCAATGCTGCAGACTGCAGGCATGACTAGCCACCCAGCCAGCAAGACCTTCCTACAGGCCTGCCTTGGACTCCAAAAGACTAGGCGTAGGAGACAGGTAGCTGCCCACAGCACAATACACAGGGGCTGGGGTAGACTTTCAATGTGACTTTTTATGTATGATTTTTTTAATGTATGTGACTTTTTCTATTTTTGAATGCCAGATGATCTCATTCTTTATGGCATGTAGCAATTTATTTTGTGACAAACCAAGTAAAACGTGACCTGGAATATTCAAAGCTTCCCGTGGAAGGTCACATGGGGGAGGCACAGTTTTCAAATCTTGCCTGGGGCCTGGGACAAATTTCTTGTCCAGATGCCAGGGAGAAAGACCAGCTCTAGCTTATCACAATAAAGTCATAAGACCCATGTTTTAGTCAACAGACCAGAAATTCTTAAATTCAAGTGAATAAGATATCCTTGAAGGCAGTCAGTCACCTTGGGAGGCTACACACTTATTTCTAAGCTGTTCCCATTGTCCAAAACACTTTCAAAACTAACTCCTCTTTGGGAAAGGCCTTCAGAGTTATTTTAGGAGCCCAACGAGAGAATCCATCTGATTCCTTTAGTCACCTCATTTTTTGACACAAGAAGCCAGTACTCAAGATACCTAATTCAACTGTTTGGATCTCCATGACTTTCGTCTATTTCCAAAAATCTACTCCAAAAGCTGAAAATTTGAGCCTCCCCCACACACCTCTCCCAGCTCACTAAAAAGAATATGCTTTAGGTAATCCCAAAGAGGAGTCCCAGAAATGGAAGTTTCCTCTTCCATGTGCACATTGGGTCAAGCACTTTACTATGTGTTACCTTAACGCAAGTGCAAATACAACCCAGGGCAGAAATAAGTATTCCTACAGTGTCTGATCAAAGAGGAAACAGACTGCAGACCTGAAGTGACTTGTCCAAGGACCTATGGCTAATAAATAGCAAAGCAGGATGAGGACCTAGGTTCCTTGACTCCTGGTCCAGGGCTCAATGTCTCTCCTGAATTAGTGTACAGGTAGCCTCCCAAGGTGAAATTCATTCAAAGGAGTATTAAGTTCTGGTCTGTTGACTGAAAAATAAAGTCAGTCTCATTGCTTTGTGGTTATACCTCACAATCTGCTAACTGGGGAGACATACATGGACACATAGGGCAATGATAACACAAGACAGTATGTGATCACTGTGCCAAAGGAAGGGAACAAGTGAGTAGCCCAGAAGATGAAAGGAGGCGGGAAGATCAGTCTAGGCTGTGGTGATGAGGATAGACTTCAAAGAGGTATTGGGCCTTAGAGGGACAACTCAAAGGGTAGGGTCTGGGTCAGTAGGGAATGGTGCACAAGGGCAGAAAAGCACAATGAATGTGTGATGGACAGAAAGCAGTCCCATTTGACTGGTGGATAGTTCATTTAGCAAGAGAGAAGGCTGGGGAAGTAGGTTTGACCTATATTGTGAAGGACCTCTAATGCTAGGTCAAAGAATTTGTACAGCTAACATGAATAGAAGCACTGATCATTCAAAACTATGTGTCAGCCAAAGATCATTAATATTTAGCTTTTGGAATGAAGCATAAGTACTCAGACCCCTGCTCAAAGTGAATGTCTGGGGGCAGCTAGGTGGCGCAGTGGATAGAGCACCGACCCTAGAGTCAGGAGGACCTGAGTTCAAATTCGTTCTCAGACCAGACACTTGACATTGACACTTCCTAGCTGTGTGACTCTGGGCAAGTCACTTAACTCCAATTGCCTCCCCCCCCCCCAAAAAAAGTGAATGTCTGGCTCTGACCACTACCACCACACCAGGCCCTGGGGTGGGGGGAGGAAGAACAGAGAAAAGCCCAGAGTTCTAGGACAGCTGGAGATGATTCCTTCCTGATTCCTCAGAGCTGACTATCACCTCTCCAAGAAGAGCCCATTCTCTGTCTCCCATGGATGCGATGATCAAGAAGATTGGAGGCATCTAGCACTGGAATAGGATACTCTTGGATGTCAGCTAGAGTTTTGACCCTAATTTTTCAACCTGGACAATTAGTATGGCTACACTACCAACAAGCCTCAGGAAACTATGTAAAAAAGAAAAGGCTTGAGAGGCAAGTGGCCCCAATTACAGCACTGATGCAGCTTTGCCTTCTTTGGAGTTTGAAGCAGCAACTGGTTCAGGGGTGGGGAACCTGCAGCCTCGAGGTCCCATGTGGCCGCAGGTTCCCCACCCCTGAACTAGACTAAACCTGCCATGTCTGCCCCTATTGGAAATAAGCCAGAACAGAATAACGAGCCACTCATCATTACTAACTTCGGGCCCCAGCCAGCTTGATGTGCCAGCTCCTGCTCCCCATACCTGCCCACCCCCCACATGATAAGCCTACCTAGGAAGCTGTGGTTCTACCATCTCCTGCCCTCCCCTCCCCTCCCCTCCCCTGCCCTTCCTTCAGAGGGAAGGCTCGGAGGCAGAATTCCTCAGAACACCCACCCTACTGCCCACAGGCCAGTTAGAGACTGGGAAGCCTCATCTCCACAAGAATAGGCAACAACACAGCCCTGTTAAAAGCCTTGGATAGACAACCCAGAGACAGGATTACAGAATCCTGGAATTCACAGGGATCTCAGGGATCATCTGGTCTAAATCATACCTGAATGGGAATCCAGACCTCCACTTGAAAACCTCGAAGCATGGGCACCCAGCCAGCCCCTGAAGCCTCCCATTTCTCTTTTATTCAGTTCTAACTGTTAGGAAGTCTTTCCTTACATGGAGCTGAAACCTGCCCTTCTGCTATGTCCCTTTATTGCTCCCATTTTGCTGGCCAGAACAGGGTGAATCTCCTTTTTTTGTGTGATAGCCTTACAAATACTGGAAAACAGTGATCACGTCCTCCATGAAGTTTTTTCTTCTCCAGATTAAAATCTGAGATAAGATCATAGAATTTAGAGAATAAGGAGTCCATTCTACTCATTTTACAGAGGAGAGAACTGACCTCCAAGGCTTCATTATGGTCACACAGGCAGTAAGTAGGAAAACAGAGATTGGGATTTAGATCCCCTAAGTCCAAATCCAGTCTTTCCACTAAATTTAAATTCTAGCTCTGCAACCAATTAGCTGTGGGCCCTTAGACAAATTATTTCAGTTCTCTGACTCTACTTTCTCATCTGGAAAATGGGAAAATTGGTATCAGCCTGTCTACCTCACAAGACTGCTATGAGGTTGACATAATATACTTTGGAAAGTATTAAAGCACTCCATAGGTACAAGGTATTGTTCTATTACCTCCCAATGCTCTCCATCCTGTTCAATGCTCTGGGTTCATACCTTATTGATGGCTTGGTCAGAGTTTTCTTAAAACTATATTCTGAAGCAAAACTTCTTAAACTTTTTTCCACTTGCGACCTCTTCAGCACTTCTTAAACTGTGGGCCAGAGTTTAAGAAGCAAATAAATCTAAAGCCCTTTTATATCGGCAAAACTGAGCCTCCCTGGCTGATGACAGAGAAGATGATGAACAAAAGTTCATGCTTACCATTTCTTCTGCAGAGTCCTAGCTTTATTCACAGGCCTTGAGCATGAGAACTCTAGAACATACCTAAGAATATTGTGCTGATGCTATAACAGAAGTTAGAACACATCCATGTGTTTCACATTCCTCCTCCATGGCTTGCTCCCTTGTAACCAGAATGCTCAGGAAGAACCACATTGGCAAAGGGGCCAATGGTCTCCAAGCCTTTGACAAGGAGAGAGACTGGGGCTGTGTTTTCACCCATCACTATAGAGAAGCAATAAGTCCTGTTATGTTAACAATTCTACCTCTTCAGAGAAGATCATCTACACTGTGTGGAGGGACTGGACCTCTGATTTTAATGGTCTAGGGAGCTTGCTGCTGAGGAAACTCCTTCCACTATTGCAGGTTGGTGCCTCCTCTGCGACATCTTTGAAAACTGCCTAGTTCTGGGATGTGTCCTAGTGACTAGTCACATGGAGGGAAAACTTGAACCCCAGGGCTTCTTGGCTCTTGCGCAGCTCTCTGGTCCATAGTAACATGCCTTCAATTTGTCATCAAGGGCTAGTTTGCAGAGAGGGTGGGGTGGATTACATTTGGGGTAAATTCCTAAGTTGTTCTGCCAGACTCCATTTTCTCAGTAAGAACCTCTAATGTCCATTGGCGTGTAAAGCCAATGTAAAGGTAAAGTTCACATCTGAAAGCTACTACTGTCCAAGAGCTGGCCTTTCTGTGCTTTACTGTAGGACCACGCATAGAATCTGAGAGCTGGAAAGGGCCTTTGAAGTCTTTCCAGGTCATCTAATCCAACCTCCCAACTCAATGCAGACATCCTCTCTATGAGATCCTTTGAGGGTGGTCATCTAACTTACATAATACTTTGGAAACATGTGGGCAAGTTTTGAGGGTCAGAATGTATTAAGGTTAGCACATGCACTCCACAGTCTATAACACTGGCCATCTCTCTAAAATCGAAGAAGTCTCCAAACCGCAAAAAAGTCAGACAAGCCGAGGGTCAGCTTCAGGTCCTCTGCTGAAGCTGCGGATCACACCCACCCTGGGGCTCCAGGGACAAGCCAAGCCTAGTTCTCACCCAGCAAGAACCGGGTACACCCAACTCCATAGCTTCGCAGAAAAAAACCACCCCAGGTGGCCTCAGACACCTCTCCCTCAGACAAAAATAGCTCTTGGGCAGGGAACAGTTTGAGCTGTGTGGTTGGAGGAAATAGAACGTAGAACTCCCCTCCCCCTTTTGTTTTGGAGTGGGGTAAAACTAAGGTGTACTAAGGTGTGACCAAGTGGGAAGCAAAAGGAGTGAGCTTCTATTAGGGGAAAGGATGGGCAGGTGATGCAGTAGAGCCTGGTAAAGGCTGGGTCGTGTACCCGTCCAAGTTCCTTAAATGACTTGAGTAGGGGTCCGGGTCGGGAATACAGTCTTAGCAGGGTCCAGGGTATGTCAAAGTGTGTGTGTGTGTGTGTGTGTGTGTGTGTGTGTGTGTGCTCTCTGGTTCTAGTGTATGTAAGCAGGCAGACAGGAATGGCCCTACTTCAGCCCCCTCCCTGAGACTGCAATCGCCTTCTCCCAGAGACAAACTCCCAGCCACTAGGTTAGGGGTCCCAGATTCCTCCCGACCAAATGCAAGCAACGCCACTCCCAAGCCTTCTCTGCCCCACTCAGCCTGCTTGCCACAGCAAGCACAGAGGCTCGAACTCACGATCTCCAGGACCATCAGGGCGCCCACTACAGAGCGAAGGAAGCCGAGGTCTGGCCGGAGAGCCCCTATACCAGGCAGCGAGGAACCGGCGCCGCCCTGCACCGGGGTGCTGGTCTGGGTGCTGACTTTGGATGGGAAGTCAGCCATGGGTCCGGCTGCCCTCCAACCCCCAACCTTGGGGGTTGAAGACGGCGGGGACCGATGCTTCGCCTGCGCTTCGAGCTCCGCGTCCCTGCTCCAGGCAGCTGCGGTGGAGGTGGAGGTGGAAGTGGAGGCGGAGACGGCAGCGGCTGCACTCGGCGCCTGCTCTCCCAAAGGGACTGGCCTGGCTCCACGCTCGTTCCTCCCGGGGCGCACAGAGCACGGAGGGGGCCGCCCTACGCTCCTACTCGCGCTTCTGGGAGGCGCCAGGGAAGGAAGGATGCAGGGAGGGGAGGAGAGCCCGGGTGACATACAGGTACTTGCTGATGCTTAGAGTTCCCAGCACCGCCTCCCCTTTTAACTCTTTCCTATTTCTCTGCGCTTGGAGATCTCTGGTGGGGAGTCTCTGGAGCAGGATTTCGCCGTGGAAGCTCCGGGCAAAGGGAAAATCAGATTGGGAAATCTAAGGCAGAGGACAGGGCATTACCTGAACTAGGGGGTTCACCGGAAGAGAAAGAGGAGGCAGGTGTATGGTTGTAAATTCGTTGAGCACGCAAACTTCTTGCGTGCAGCCGCTTGCTGCATCTTTATGTACCCCCCACCCAGCAAAGTGCCTTCCACATAGTAGGAAATGAATAAATCTAGAAGTGAATGTGGTAGTACCCTCCCTGCAGTGCCCAGGAACATTTCACCTAAAAGTCCTTCATTCAGGAAGGCCTACTAAGAGGACAAATTTTGTAGCCAGAGAGAAAAATAACAAAAGTTGGAAGACTTAGGGAAAAGCTATGGGCATGTTGGGGAGATTCTATGTGGGCAATTTATTGGAGGACAAGGACAGGGACTTCACTGTATGAAATCTGCTAACTGAGCCTGCAAATGACTTCTAAAGTTTACTTTGTGTCTCAGGCTTTTGCACAACCTCAGGAGAATTACCTAATTTGTATTAGGAGCAGTCCCAGAACATGTGTGTCAAATACTCCTCGATCTGAAGGGCCAGTTTCAGGACATAATCCTGAAATGGCCCATTTCCTGTTTCAAAACTACAAAGGTTTTCCCTTCAAGTACTAGATGTCTATGACCAAGTACTAACACTGTAGTCTGAGTAATGTCCACTTAAAAAAAAAAAACTCTTGGTTTGTGATTTCATCAGGGTGGGGAATTCTGAATGTGGAAACTGCCTCCACCAATGCAGATGGGCAAATCATCTGTTACTTATGTAACCCAGCTCCCACCAAGGTGGGGTTAAGGAGGGACATTCTTGAAACTATATATGTAAAGGGAGATATGACTCCTGATTAGCATAGAGAATGCTGATCATGATATTATGAATCTATGTAAGAGACTTACTGAGTTTGTTTGAGACAGACTTTAGAAATACACAGCGAAAGAGAACATCCAAGGAAGTGGTAGAGAAAGGTTTTGGAACGGTGGGCATGCATGGGAAGCCATCCCCTTCATGCCCTTGGACTTGTTTCAGGTTCTGGAAGTTGTTGAGAATGGACCTCCTCTAGGTGAGATCATTCTCTCTTTCCTTGTTTGAACTGAGATCCTACTTCATGCCCAACTAAAGAGCTCATTTAGAACTGATGAAAAGTGAAATGAGCAGAACCAGGAAAACTGTTATACATGGTATCGGCAACATTGTATGATGATCAACTATGCATGATTTAGTTCTCAGCAACACAACGATCCAAGACAAATACAAAGGACCCATGATAAAAAACGAACTGATGGACTCTGAATACAAGTCGAAGCATACTTTTTCCGCTTACTTTATTTTTTATATTTTTTTCCTTTTGATCTGTTTCTTCTTTCACAACTGTGACTAATATGGAAATGTGTTTTACGTGATTGCACATATATAACCTATATCATATTGCACATATATAACCTATTTACTCATGTATTTTTTATACTTTCTAATCTATATAACTTCCCCAAATTCTGTTCTCTGTTTTACTTGGATAAATGAGTTTCCTTGCTTTTAGCTATCTGTGATGGTCTTTTGTGTTACTAGCCCTTGGTGGGAAGACAGTGAATGTCAGCTAATGGCTATGTTCCCACTTAGGAGTGATCAAGAAAGAAAGAAGCTTTCCTTCTGGACCCAGACTCATACCGCTGGACCAAAGTTATTTGAAGGGTGGCAGTTAGATATAATTCTAGCCCCATACCCTCTGGGAGACTAGAGGAGATATCTCCCACCTTTGGCTTATCTAAATCTTATCTGCCCTTCACTCTTCCCCAGTTAGTGTGATGACTTTTCTCCAATTCTCCAAAGGGTTGGCCAGACCTTAGATCAAAACTATCTATGCTACCTTCAAACTACATCTATATATTTAGACAACCCACACATATAATTTTTACAGGTGAATAATATCTTATATGGAGGGGCTGATCTGGGGTAGCCAAAGCTGGGCAATTTCTCCTCTAGCCTCCAAGAATAGTTATCAGGCTAAAATTATATGTATCTGCTACCCTCAAATATCTCTAGACTATTACTATGAATTTGGGGCCAGAAGGAAAGCTTCCTTGTTTACTCTTCAGTGAAAGGATAGCCATTGGATAATGCTCACCACCTTAACCCCTCCCCACCAAGAGCTAGTTACACAAAAGACCATCGCTAATAGCTAACAACAACTAAACCTATTTATCCAAGCAAAATGGAGAACAGAATTTGGGGAAGTTATACAGATTTGAAAGTGCCCAAAATACAGAAGAGTGAATGAGTTTTTTAGATGGGTAGGAGGTAGGGCCTCAGTTTAACCAAGAAGGGAAGGAATGATATCACTTAGAGGAGGTCCATTCTTAACAGTTTCCAGAAACTGAAGCAAGTCCAGGGGCATGAAGGGGATGGCTTCCCATGCACCATTCCATTGTCTTTCTCTACCACCTCCTTGCAGGTTCTCTTCTGCCATGTATCTCTGAGGTCTGTCTCAAAAAAACTCATATGTAGTTCAAGGCTGTTCCTCTTCAACCCCACCTTGATGGGAGCTAGATTATATAAGTAACAGATGATTTGCCCATTTGCATTGCTGGAGGCAGTTTCCACATTCAGAATTCCCCACCCTGATGAAATCACCAAGATTTTTTTCTTTTTTCCTTTTTTTTTTAATGAACATTATCCAAACCACACTGTTAGCATTTGGTCTTAGATATCCAAATGCTCCTCTATGTCCACCTCCGTATCTTGGTTCAGGCCTATCCTGTATACCTGAAATACTCTCCCTACCCCAACCCATAACTTCATTTCACCTTTTGAAATTCTACCTGCCTTCTAAGTCCCAACTCAAAATATCCCCTTCTCCAGGGAGCATTCCCTCATAACCACTGCTTCTTCCCAACACAAATCCCCATATCACCACATACCTCACATCAACTGATAGAGATCTTTCCTTCTTGAGACTACACACAGCAATTTTAAACTTCTTTTACCAGACTTATAAACTGTTCTATAGTGTCATGTAGTAGATAAATTGATATGGAGTCAGAAAATGTGTCTTTAAATCTATTTTGCTACTTATAACCTGTGTAATTTGGAGCAAATCATTCAAATTCTTAAGATTTAAGTATTTTCATCTGAAAAAAATGAGGGTATTGGACTAGCTGGGCAGCTCTAAGGTCCCTTTCAGATCCAGGTCCTAGGAATAGTTTTGTGTGTGATAAAGACCTGGTGCAAATGCAGAGGGTCTCAGATGATAATGGCACCCAAAGGTGGAGGACACTAGGGAGCAGAAGGAATCTCTCCACTTAGAGAGTACTAAGGAGTTGCATCTGGGAGAATCATGATGATGTGTGAGATAAGCATATTGGAAAATCTATGTAACATGCATGAACATTTTGCGGCTGGCTCTAGTTGGCCAACTACATGTTTGAGAGGAGCTTCTTTGATTGCATAGCTGAAACTGTCTTCAAAAAGTCCTAGGCCAACTTCTGCTATCTCTTTGTCTCACTGTCTTCAACTGTGCTCTAGTGTTGTGACAGCAAACAGTGAGAGGCCATGCCATGGAGAAAGAGGGGCTGTCTCCCTCTGAGGCCATATGGTCTCCAAGAATTGGAGACTCCTTGGTCTTTTTGTTCATTCTTCCTCATTCTAGGTATAGGATCATTGGAAGGAAAACCACAGGAATCTGGTCCCTGAAATCCAAGACAGGTGTTGCTGCCAGTCCTGCAATTGATACCTGAGGAGCTAGTAGTAATCTCTGCAAGAAACCTTCTGGGCCCATGCCAACCAAAGCTAATCCTCAGACTCATCCAGCAGCAAAACTGCCTTTGGGATGTGAACTTGGTGGGACGAGTGTTGTGTATGAACTGAGCTAAGTTGTGAGACTACTTCCCTAGAGACCAAGGTGGTCTAGGGGAGAGTATGCCCTACAGCTATTGAGAGAAATGTTTGTTTGTTCTTGCTGTATCTATAATTAAATATCCCTTTTAAAAAGCTTATTGACACTATGATCAAATGGACCTGAAGCGCAAAGCTGGTGGGAACTCAAGCTGATGGCAGAGAAAAGAGGTGCAGCCTGACACATCAGTGCCTCCTAGAACCCTGAGGGAAATTGCTGAGTAAGCCTGAGAGGATGAGCCAGAGCATACCTGTTACATACATGCACATATACGCATATATAATGTGTGTGTGTATATATATAATGTATATATATATATATACACACTTTTTTCCTTCTTGCTAGTATGCACAGACATTGTCTTATTTGATTCTTGGATCAGATCTCCCTTAGGGAATAACATGGAATCCTGCACATAGTAGGTCCTTAATAAGTAGTTGTTGAATGAATTAACAAATGGCTTAAAAAAAAGCTTTTCAGTTCTTTTTTTAAAATGCATTTTTATTTGATATCTTGTGTTTCTTACTTCATCAGAATTATTCTAAGTATCCTTCCCCTTCCCAAAGAACCAACCCTTATAACAAATAGCATTTTTGAGAGAAAAAAAAATCATCACAGCTGATCAATACATTGAAAAAGTCCAAAAACCTTTGCAATGTTTAACACCTGTGGATCTCCAACCTCCACGAAGGGGAGAGTTGGGAGTGTCCTCTCATATCTCTTCATTTGAGTTCTGCTTGATCTTTACAATTTGGTTACATTTACTTTTGCTATTTTGGTGTGTCGTTGTTCTTTCCATTTACATTGTTGTGGTTACTGTGTGTGTGTGTTTGGGGGTGGTAATTTATGAAGCTCTCCTGCAGAAGTCAGTCCATTTGGGAACTGGCCAATAGGACTTGCTTAAGTATAAAGAAGAGTTTGATTTAGGGTTGAAAAACCTATCACAGAAGGCCAACAAGACAAAACAGTTCAGGAGTTAAAAAACAAGTTCGTGAAAAGTTTTTTTAATTTAATAGTCTTTGAATTAGAAATCAATTAAAGTTTTTAATTTTAATTATTTTGATGATGATGATTTTAAAGAATGTTGCAACAAACTTTCATTGAGGTAAATGAAAAAGGTGGGATCAACTTCATTTTTTAAAACTTGTTGTTCTAAATTCAGCACATCGAAAATTTTTAAAAATCATTATTTGTGCCCTGAATTGAGCCATCTCTAATCCTGGCAGTGGAATGGAGCAGAGGGAGAACTTGTCTCCCAGTTCCTGGCAAGTGGGCCAGTTTTTCCCTTTGGGCTATGACAGCGTCTAGCAAGTCAATGTGCTTTTTAATTAACCTACTTGTAGGATTTGCTGGTAAGAAGTGATAACAAAGACACAATCAAGGACATGTATGAACAGCAAAGAAGATGCATTGGCTGTGTATTGAGGGTAACAGATGGACACTCCAGCTGCTGCTCTGGCACCTACAAAATATTGAGATAATTAGAAGAAGCCTTCTAGTGCATTAGGTAGATTCTCTATGGAAGATTTATAGAAGGAAAGAGATGGATAAGGAGAGCACAAGATGTGAGGCAATGAAAGGGTTTCCTAAATGTTACTGTATTTTTATTTTGTATAAAAACCAACAAATAAAAGCAGTTCTATAAACAAAATAGAGTAGCAAAAGAGGATTGTATACAGAACTGGGAGGCTCTGTTACATACAGCTTGCTGAATAGGTAGTTTTCTGTACCAAGGCTGCACGTCTGCACACGGATAAGGTCATGGAGTCACTGAGGTCTATAGCAGCCACCTAGACATCTTGTCTTCTGAACTGGCACTGTTAGTTGGTCCCTGCTCAGCTCCTTAGAACATCTAGCTGGTGTGTTCGGTACCATCTGAACCCACGTATCTAAGGAGACTCAGTAGCCTAACTGATAGGATTTTTTCTAATCCACATGCTGGCCTCAGCTCTTTCCCAACAACCACTTGCTGCTATGCTCTGTTCCAGATGCTTAGATATTCCCACTAACAAAACAAAGTCACCTACAAGGATTTATTAAGCACCTACTATGTGTCAGGCACTGTTCTCAGTGCTAGGGATGCAAAGAAAGGCAAAAGACAGTCCTTGCTCTCAAGAAGCTTCCAAGTCCAACGAGGGAGACAACATACAAACACTATGTACAAACAAGCTCTATGCAGGGTGAATTGGAGAGAATCACAGAGAGAAGATCGTAAGATTCAGGCAAACTGAGAAAGGCTTCTAGCAGAAGGTGGGACTTTATCTGAGCCTTGAAGGAAGCCAGGGAAGCCAGGAGGTGAAGATAAGGAACAACAGAGTTCCAGGTTTGGGAGACAGCCAATGAAAACACCCAGAGTTGGGAACTGGAGTGTCATATTGGAAGAATAGCAAGGAGGTGGGTGTCTCTGAATTTCAGAGTACCTGAAGGGGAGGGAAGGTGAAAAAAGACCGAACAGGTAGGAAAGGGCCAGGTTAGGAAGGGCTTTGGATGCCAAAAAGGAGTTTATATTTGATACTAGAAGTGATAGGGAGCCACTGGAGTTTATTGAATGGGATCTGGAGGAGGAGGTGTAATATGGTCAAACTCCACTTTAGGAAAATCAGTTTTGTGGTTGAGTGGAGAATGGGTTGAAAAGGGGAGAGACTCAAGGAGTGAGATCAACCAGGAGGCTTTTGCACTAGTCCAGGTGATGAAGGCCCGAATCAGGCTGGTGGTAGTGTCAGAGGAGGGAAGGGAGAGCATACAAGAGACATCAGGAAGGTAAAACGGACAGAACTTGGCAACAGATTGGAAGTGGGGCTTGAGGGAGAGGGAGGAGGAGGATGATATTTATGTTGTGAGCCTGGGTGACTGGGAGGATGGGGGTCCCCCGAACAGTTATAGGGAATATAGGAACAGGAGAGGGGTACTTTTTCAATCTTATCTCATTTAATCCTCACATCACCCCTGAGAGGTAGGTGCTTTTATTATCCCCATTTCACAGTTGAGAAAACTGAGATAGACAGAGGCTGAGTGGCTTACCCAGGGTCACACAGCTAGAAAGTATCTGAGGTCAGATTTGAACTCAGGCCTTCTTGACCCCAGGGTCAGTACTCTACTGTTCTGCCAGCTGCTGCTAGGAAGCAGAGAGAGTTTGTGGGGGGGGGGAATAATGAGATTTTATATTTAATGTGTTGATCGGGTTCGACTGATTTTTTTCTCTTTTAAAAAAATTTTATTAGAAAAAAGTCTATTGTTAAGGGCTGGCTCTCTAGGAGGAAGAGTGGGCAGTACACAGTTTAAAATGTAGGTGATGTAAAAATAGAAGATGTCAATGAAGTGTATTCAAAAGGATCACAATAATATGTTATTTTCTCTGTGTCTGTGTCAAGGAATGTATAAGTCACTAGAGGCAAGACACACAGGGAACAATAAGAAAATAAGACAGTACAGAATGAAGTGCTAAATTGTACAGTGTGGGTAACTGGAGAGCAAGGCAATCCTGTAAGAAAGAGCTCATTGTGTGGGATGAGTTATAAGCACAAAAGGACTCAGAGCAGAAAAGATAAGGGGATGGTATATTTTATATACTAGGCAGAGTAGGGGTAGTAGAAAGAGTGCTGAGCTTGAAGTTAGGAGACATCTAGGTTCAAATCACACATCTGATAATTATTGTTTTAACCTCTCTGAATCTGTTTCCTCTTCTATACAATGGGATAGCTATCCCCGGGGTTGTTTGGAGCATCAAATGGCATAATGCAAAGGGCTTCAAAAACCACAAAGCGCTATAAAAATGTCAGCTATTATTATATTCTTGTGATCTGGCTTGGGTTCTTTTTTTTTTCTTTTAAACCAAATTGGGCACTTCTCACAGGAAGCCAAACCAGAGAGGGTTAATTAATTGTGATGCTATTTCAAAAATGCTGGGGATGGTTGGGCAGGGAAGGGAGTAGCCAGGGATACTGAGTGGCCTTTGTTCACTGGGCCTCTTTCCCTGAAGTTTTCCCAGCTGAAATAACTTATGAAGAAAATTTACCCCAACCCAGGAACTGGTAACTCCTTCTAGATGCTTTCTCTCAACTTTTCCTAGGGCCCAGAAGAGATCTGGAGACAATTCAGGGTCCGTTTGGGCGCATAAGGGCACCAGGGCTTCTGACTCCAACTCTAATTCCCTTACACCTCAGCTTACGAGAAATACCAACTCATTAATTTGGTGAGGGGAACATAGGTGGTAGTTACCACTGCTCCCCGCTGAGACCCAGCTTTTCTTTCAGGTGTGGAGAAGGAATGGAAGAAATGAAACTACCAGAAAAAAATTATTTCCCCCTTTGGTGTTTAATACTTAGATCACTGATCACAGATTCTGTACTTAGAAGGGAACTTAAAAGATTGTCTAGTCCCATTCCCCCATTTTTACAGATGGGGAAACTGAGAGCAGAAGTAATTTGTCCAAGCTCACAAAGCTACTTAGTGGTAAAGGTGGAATTAAAACTCAGGCCTCCTGACTCCTATAATTACTGTTTATAGCACTGAAGTCAGCTTAGTAATAAGAAAAGCTCATATTGATGTAACATCTTCAAACTTATAAAGCACTTTGCCTAATATAAAGTAGGTGAGTCAGAGGATCAAATGAGATTCAACAGATAAAAGGATTTTTGGAAAAGTTTAAAATGGCCATGCTGACATAAGAGATAATTACTAGAGCCAGGGAATCCATCTCAGGGGATTGGTTTTAAGTCCTGGAATCCTAGGTAAAAGCTGGCAAAGGAATCCTCCCCAAGCTCCATATTCCCTGTAATTTTCTTGCCAATGATTTAACTTTAATGGGCCTCCTAACCCAGGAGATCTGATAAGGGTGATAACTAAAAGATCTGCATGGGGAGACAGCCCAGGATTTGGATAGGAATTTGGACAGAACAGGTTGCTTTTTTAGTCAGGGCTGGAGAGCAAAGGGATTGTGGGATCTATTTCTCAGAGTGTGTAGTTATTTCTGTCCCAGTGCCTCTGGTTACTAATTTCCCCTGGGGCTGAACAAAGGTCAAGCTCCCAGTTTAATCATTTGTGCCTTCCCCAGTGGAAGATCCCAAGTGGTTACTGGAGTCCAAGTCGTCTTCAGTGGCCTGGTTGGATTTTTTTCCAGGTCACCACACCCCTTACCTTTGATGGAATTTCCCCAGTTCCATCGATCCTTAGCTGACTGAATCCACAAAGACACAGAGGTCCTACCCTGGTTCGTATCCATCTCTGACCATCCTCCCAGCCAGCAAGGTCAGTCTCCAGAAGGCCAGCCACTGGGCAGAGTGTCCCTAGTGTATCTGGGGTTCAGAGTATACAAGGGACTTACAGGGCAAGTTTCATGAAACATAAGGTCATTTTCCCAGAGAGAGTACCTAATAATACTTTCTACCTTTGCTACCTTACAGCTAGAGTTGCAAACACTCCCAAGATACTTGGGGGCACTGTTCAGGACCCATCTGGAATCCCACTGATCACTCCCATGACTCCCATTTACATTTTTTATATAGTCTGTAAGTATATCTGGGGTCCCATTAGTATAAAATTCCTGCATTCAATCCTGCTCTCAGGGAAAATGTACAAGCTGATCATTTCCACTTTTACTGGAAATGACATCGAAAATTAGTAACTCACTTTTTGTGGTGGCAAAGAATTGGAATTTAAGGGGATGTCTATCAATTGGGGAATGGCTGAACAAGTTGTGGTACGTGATTGTGATGGAATACTAAGAAATGATGAGCAGGAGGGTTTCAGAAAAACCTAGAAAGACTTGCATGAACTGATGCTGAGTGAAGTGAGCAGAACCAAGACATTGTACACAATAACAGCAACATTGTGCAATAATCAACTGTGAATGGCTTAGCTATTATTCTCAGCAATCCAATGATCCAAGACAACTCTTGTTTGATCATCTCTAAGTCAATAACCCCTAAATCTCTCCCCTGAACTCCAATCCCTTATTACCTTTTGCTTGCTAGACATGTCCACCTCAATGTTCCATCAGCATCTCAAACTCAACACGTCCAAAACAAAACATTATATTTTCCCCCAAACTCACTCATCCTCCTGACTTCCTTGTTTTTGTCAAAGGGACCACCATCTTTCAGGGCACTGTGGTTCACAGCCTTGGAGCCATCCGTGACTCTTCCCTCTCCCTTACCCTCCTTCCCCTATTTCCAAACAATTCAAGTCTTCTTGTTTCTACTTCTATAGTATCTTTTACATACTTCCTCTTCTTTCTACTCACATAACTACTACCCTACTTCAGACCCTCATCTCTTTCAAAAAGCTCTTAGTATCTCTACTTCCAGTCTCTTCCTTTTTTAATTCATGTTTCATATCATTACCAAGTCAATATCCCTAAAACACAGATATGACCATATTACCCTCCTACTCAAAAACCTTCAATGGTTTCTACTCCTTCTAGGATAAAATACAAAATCTTTAACCTGACAATTAAGGCCCTCCATAATCTGGTTCTCACTTACCTTTCCCATCTTGTTTCATCTTGTTCTGCTTTATATATTTGCTGTTCTTTTTTTTATAATTTTTATTAATTTATTTTGATTTATCAACAATCACTTCCTTAAGCTTTTGAGTTTAAATTTTTTCTCCCTCCCTCTCTCTTCCTCCCTCCCCAAGACGGCATGCAATCTGATATAGACTTTACATATACATTCTTATTAAACATTTTCACATTAGTCATGTTGTAAGGAAGACTTAGAACCAATAGGAGAAACCACAAGAAAGAGGAAACAAAACAAAACAGAAGAAAAAAATAGCAAATAGTATGCTTTCATCTGCATACAAACTCCATAGTTCTTTCTTTGGATGTGGATAGCTTTTTCCATCATGAATCTTTTGGAGTTGTCTTAGATCCTTGCATTACTAAGAAGGGCTAAGTCTATCAAAGTTAGTCATTGCACAACGTGGCTATTACTGTGTACAGTGTTCTTCTGGTTCTGCTCACTTCACTCAGCATCAATCCATACAAGTCTTTCCAGATTTTTCTGAAGTCTGCCTGCTCATCATTTCTTATAGCACAACAGTATTCCATCACATTCATATACCACAACTTGTTCAGACATTTCCCCAATTGATGGGCATCCCCTCAATTTCCAATTCTTTGCCACCACAAAAAGAGCTGCTATAAATATTTTTGTACATGTGGGTCCTTTCCCCATTTCTGTGATCTCTTTGGGATACAGCCCTAGATACACTTGCTGTTCTAATCAAACTGGTTTGCTAGCTGTTCTGTTCATATGACATTCCATCTTCCACTTCCATTCCATGGCACAGTTTGTCTCCCATGTCTGTAATCATTCATGTCCACCGCATAGAATCCCTAGCTGCCTTCAAAGCATACCATCTCCTCCAAGAGTCATTCCCTGATGTTGTTTGTGCTTTCTCTCTTGAAATGATTTTGTACCATGTTGTATATATTTTGTATGTACAGTGTACTTTATTATGAATATTTATTTCTATAGATGATGGCTCTTTTGGGAGACGGCCCATATATGTACAAAATATTTATAGCAGCTCTTTTTGTAGTGGCAAATAACTGGAAACTAAAGAGGTACCCATCATTTGGGGAATAGTTACACAAATTATAACATATGAATGTAATGAAATGCTATTGTGTTATAAGAAATAATGAAAGACATAGTTTCAGAGAAACTTGGGAAGACTTGTATGAACTGATGCAGAGTGAAGTGAGAAGAACCAGGAGAATTATTTTACAGTTATCCCTTCCATATCACTACTTTCCCCACTGCAGTTTCGATATATCAAGGGTTGGTATAAGAAATTAAAGGGGATTTTGGGGGAGTTTTACCAGAGCAGCAGACAACACACAAAAGCCAGCAGATGACACAGAAAAAGTTTAGAAACTCAGAAATGCATAAAATATATGTGTAGTATTATATAATATCAATAAATTTTATCTTTTAATACCATAATAATTCAGACTTCTCTGGTACAAAGGGAGGGCCAAAACTTTTTACGTGGATTTTCCACATCATGGGGGCTCTGTGCCCCTAACCCCTGTGATATAGAAGGGATAACTGTATACTATAGCAATATTATAAAAAATGAAAAAAATTTAGCTCTCATCTTAAGAATTTAAGAACTTTGATAACACAATGACCAACCATGATTGCAGAGACTAATGGTGAATGCTGCCCATCTCCTAAATGAGGGTGGATGAACCAATATGCAGAATGAGATACACATTTTTAGACGTGGCCAATATGGGAATTTGATTTGCTTGACTGTGTATTTTGTAAAATGGTTAACTCCAGCCCCACTGTCTGAAGGCTGGGTCCACTCCTCCTTTCACTGCCCCACCCCTAGGGTTCTCAGGTACCTTGAGAGGATCGAAGTACCTTTAATCTCTGGCATTGATTTGAGTCTCATCCCTGTCTGTATTCCCCTTAATTTTAGGGGGCTAGTTTCATTTAACCACTTAACATCCATTGGATTTTAAAAAAGGAATATTTGCTTTACAGATACAGCAAAAACAAATGTATAGAAAGATTCCGTCAACACCTTGGGGCCAGAATCCTCCCTATACCACATCAGTCTGGGAAGGGGGAGAGGCATGGAGAGGGATTAGGTTCACAATTTAACTCAGTTCCTGCATAGAATCAGTCCCACCAAATTCATGTTCAAAGGTGGAATCCCTTAGAACTTTTGCTGACCTGGAATCCTGTACCTGTACTTTTCAGGACATCAGTGCTGGGCTAACTACAATACCTGCCCCAGATTCCTGGATTCTAGGGTCCCCATGGCTCCAGCTCCTGGCTCAGATTGGAGACTCTACTCCTTGTACCTGGAATGGAAAAGGACATAAATTCAGGACCATTTCTTGGGGCCATATGGTCTTGAAGGCCTGGTGGCCCTTCCCCTTACAGCATGGTTCTCTTACCAGAAGCTGTAAGTGAAGGCGTTACCTTGCTACCTTGGATGCAAATGCAGCAAAAGTCATGGCTAGTGCTGACCTAGGCTTTTTTGAAGGTCACAAAAAATGCGGCTACAGAGCCAATGGAAAAAGGCTTCTCCCAATCATGTAGTAGACCAACCAGAACCAGTTGTAAAACGTCTGTGCCTGTTCCAGTCCTCATAATTCTCCCAGAAGCAGCTCCTTATCTTCCTACACATGGAGATGACATCTTAGAAAGCCATAACATTTGTTACACATTTGTTTTTATTTTTTATTTTCTGGGGGAAGGAAAAAAATAAATGCTTGATAATTGAAAAAGTAAAATTTAATTAAAAACAAATTAGTGTATATATGTTGTATTCCTCAAATAGAATATATGCTCTCTGAGGACAGGGACATTTTTGTCCTTGAATCCCAAAGCATCTAGCACCTGTGATTTTTTTTCCTCCTTTCTCTCATGCTGCCCTATGATTTTCCAAACCTTGGTTCATCCCAACACAGGACTGCCATCTACCTTTCCTTTGTGTCTGACACATAGAAGGTATTTAATACTTGTTAAATTAAGTTGAATAATTGTTCCTTGAATTGACATATTAGCAAAACATATGTAATTAAACAGACTATCAAGGTAAATAACAAGGAAAATCACCTCATGCATACAGGTGAATACTATCTCACAGATCCTTCCCCATTACTGCTGGAAAAAGGAACATCCATAGGGAATATGTAATAATAGAACATCCATGGGAGAAAGGAAATATGTAGAGATCCTTCATAGCATGAGAAACTTATTTTTCTATAGCTGTACTTCTGAGCCATTCTGTCTTACAGCCTGTCACTACTGATATCAATTATCAGCTTGGTGATGTCATCTACTGAACTGCTTTCCTTGCCAACCTGTGAACTGCTTTACCCACTATGCTATGAGCCGCAGGTGCCATCTGTTGGTTATTTTGTCTACCACATTTTCATTTGCTGGTTCTCCATGATTGATTCTCTACTGAGTGCTGCCATCTTCTGGTTCTCTGCTAATTTGCAGCTATGGTGCAGCCTCTTCGTTGCAGGAAAGTAATTACAACTCTTTTTTGTCACATAGTCCAAAGGCAATTCCAGCTCTTTTGTGAGTCAGATTCATAACTTCACTCATCCTGCTAGGAAATAAAAAAAAACACAACTTGTTAGGTCAAATCTAGTTTCTTGATCTGCTTTGCCTCAGCCTCAGCAACTACTCCCCCAGAAGTATTCCCCCCATCTACTATTTGGATCCTGGTGAGAAAATTCCTTTCAGCTCTCACAATGTGCTTAGCTGCAGATATCAGAGCCAAGCAAAATGCCATGACTCTTCACTCAGCAGAACTCGAATTGGCAGGCTTTGCTCTGAATTCATACCTGCACCAATAGTATTCCTTTGCTTATATTTACAATCCCTATGAACCAAATGAGTCATTGATGTTATTTGTCCCTGTTTTATAGATAAGGAAATTAAGGCCCAGAGGACTCTTCACCATGGTGGAAATTTCAAAGATGAGTAAATAACCCAGGGATTGGGGTCGTGGAATCTTGGCATTTAGTGCAGAGGGTGCTGGTCTGGATGAGAAGAAACAGAGGTGTGGTAGCAGAGAAGATGACAAGATGGCCTGGGAAGATGTCTGGGAGGGATGCAAAGCATGATCTGGTTTGGGGCTGGCTACATGCAGTAGGCTAGGTAAGTTTTCACTTATACCTTACTCTTATCCTTTTACTAGGCTGTAAGTTCTATTAGGGTAGGGACCACATCTCATACAGATGTAAGATGATATCTGGTTCAACATTCTTTTTGGGAACTACATCCCCCAGAAGTAAGTGTAGAGCTTACCAGTTTTTACTGTGACCAGTTTGAAAAGAAGACAAGAGTCTTGTGTTGGGATGAAGCAAGGTTTGGAAAAGCCCGGGGCAATATGAGAAGGTTAGGGAAAAAGTCACAACCACAGCCTGATGTCTTGTTTCTAATTGGTGTGCTGAGAAGCAGGGTTCTCAGAATGTCCTGCAGTTTCAGTGTTCTGCTGGTTGCTATCCAGAACACTAGAGCTCCCAAAACAGTCCAAGGTTTCAGTGGTAGCCCAGTTCCCACATCAGGGGAAGCAATAGTGGTCTCTACAACATTCTCTGGTTCCTATATATTCTCTGGTTTCCCTGTCACAAAAGCCCTTTATCTTCTTACTGTCCTGAAAGAAAGACCCAACGTGCCCAACACAGCTGCTGTGAACACCAACCTAGCAACCTGCTGTGAGCAATTTGTTCTGTGCTGCGGCTGCTGAGTTGTGGAGGTGGCGGGATCAGCCCAGAGTCTGGGCCCCAGAGGGCCTAAACAGCAGATGAGAGGAGAAGCCTCATGTGTGGAGAGGTGGTAGCTTTGGCAAAGGGGTGTTGGGAATGCTGCTTGAATTAATTTCTCATTATTTACCTTGCATTCTGCTTTAAGTAAATCTCCTTGGCTTTACTCTAATGCCATGAGATTTATTTCAGCTTGGTCCAGGGGAGATTGAGTAGAAATGGGGGCTTATAAGCTATGGATTGAATTAGATTAGACCTAGAAGTAGCCAATAGTGTCTTCACTGAGGAGCCTAAATGCTTTTGGTTAGGCAATGGGATTAAGTGACTTGCCCAGGGTCACACAGTTAGTAAGTGTCAAGCGGCTGAGGCCGAATTTGAACTCAGGTCCTCCTGACTCCAGGGTCAGTGCTCTATCTACTGTGCCACCTGGCTGCCCCGAGCCTATATGCTTCTTAAACAGCAGAGGTGTTGGACATGCTGCTGGCCCATAATGTTCCCTACTGCGCCAGAACCAGATCAAAATGGGGAAATATTTAACAAAATAGAGTAAAACATAGATAATCTTAACATGCTGTTTTCTAAGTCAATATGCAGCCAGCATGGATCCTTGTGTATACCTTAGTGGCCTCCGTTTCTATTTCAGTTTGACACCATTGTCCTATAGCACTCAGCACAGCAGGCCATTAATCCATTTGTAGATTGCTTTAAACATAATTGTGAAAACCACCAAGGAGAGATGGACTGAAAGAGAGGGGTCTGAGGGGTTTTGTGCTGTCTCCAGACTCCTCCTCCCCATCTTTGTCCTCCCCTGCCCAATTCCATACTCCCACATCCCCCTGTACTCTCTGTCAAATACATTGCCCTAGCTCCTGCATGCTTTCCTCCCAGACTTCCTCTCCTTTGGCTGATAGTGCCACTCACACCCTGCACAAAGGGCTGGGCCGGTTTCCTGCCTGAACTATTTCAATAAAGCTGCCTGAAGTTTCACCAATCATTGAATATGTGTGATCCCATGAGTGTGCTTCCCATTTTTTTTTTCATGTGAAAACTGAACTCTAGTAAAAAAAAAAAAATCTTACTCTAAATAGTTTGGCATAATCAGGAGTATATTGTAATTTCCTCCTACCTCCACAACCTTCTTTCCCTATCATTCTCCCCCCCAGGATGAATACCCGAACTATATTCACCATTACTTATTTATTTGAGTTTAGTTCAATTCAATATGCATCTATTTTGTTTAAAAAACCAAACCACCACCACCTTGACCACCTTCTCCCCTGATGGACACATCCTGGGATCCTGAATTTAGGAGCTTCCAGGATGGCAAGGTGCCCCCAGTCATCATTTTGGAAAGTAACTCCTGTAGAGATGCCCCCTGGCAACTGCTCCCGAAGGTGTGACAGCCACAGCTGCTGAAGAAAGAAAGTCCTTGGCACTGTCAAATGGTTCAATATCAGAAATTTATGTGATTTTATCAGTGGAAATGACATTAAAGAAGAGGCATTATTATCATTGGTTAATAAATTTTCTTTTCTTTCATCCACTCACTCTAAATAGATCTCTCCCCATTGAACCTTTTCTTGAAATAAAACTTTAAAAATAAAATTTTTTTTAAAATTTAGCAAAATGAAAACACCAACTGCATTTGTCAGTATGTGAATCAATCAACTGAGCAATCAATCAACAAGCATTTATTTATTATTCCATGCTTTAATCTCCTCACTTCTCCAATAAAACCTGGGAGGCACATTTTCTCAACTCTTCTCCAGGACCAAGCTTGGTCATAGTTATATTGTGTTTGATTTTGATTTTGTAAGGGTTGGGTGGTTTTTTTTGAGTGGAGACATTTTTTCTTTTTCTAAAAATTTGGATAGATATATTTTGTTTTTACATCATTTTAATTTCCAAATATATCCTTCTCCCCTCCTCTACCTAGAAAGCCACCCCTTTAAACTAAGAATAAAAAAAGAAAAAAGGGCAAGAAATAGTTTAGTAAAATTAACTATACATCAATTGAATCTGAAATACATGAAATATTCTATACCTAAAGTCTCTACTTCAGCAAAAAAGGGAGAGAGGTACATTTTCTCATCTTTTTAAAAAAAAATTTATTTTTTTTTATTTTATTAATTTATTTTGATTTATCAATAATCACTTCCATATACTTTTGAGTTTAAAATTTTTCTCCCCCTTCCTCTCCACCACCCTCCCTAAGACAGTGCACAATCTGATATAGGTTATAAATTTACATTCATACTAAACATATTTTCACATTGGTGATGTTGTAAGTAAAAATTAAAATCAATAGGAGGAACCATCAGAAAGAGGAAACAAAACTCAACAGAAAAGAAAAAAAAATAGCAATTCAAATTCCATAGTTATTTCCTTGGATGTGGATAGCATTTTCCATCACAAGGCCTCTGGAGATGTCTTAGATCCTGGTATTGCCAGGAAGGGTTAAGTTTATCAATATTAGTCATCACACAATGTGGCTGTTATTTTGTACAACATTCTCCTGGTTCTGCTCACTTCACTCAGCATCAGATCATACAAGTCTTTCCAGGTTTTTCTGAAGTCAGCCTGTTCATCATTTCTTATAGTACAATAGTATTCCATTACATTCATATACCACAACTTGCTCAGCCATTCCCCAGTTGATGGGCATCCTCTCAATTTCCAATTCTTTGCCACCACAAAAAGAGCTGCTATGAATTTTTTTGTACATGTAGGTCCTTTTCCCATTTGTGTGGTCTCTTTGGGATATAGCCCTAGAAGTGCTATTGCTGAGTCAAAGGGTATACACATTTTTATAGCCCTTTGGGCATAGTTCCAAATTGCTCTCCAAAATGGTTGGATCATTTCACAACTCCACCAACAATGCATTAGTGTTCCAATTTTCCCACATCTTCTCCAACATTTATCATTTTCCTGTTTTGTCATGTTGGCCATTCTGATAGGTTTAATGTGGTACCTCAGAGTTGTTTTGATTTGCATTTCTCTAATCAATAGTGATTTAGACCATTTTTTCATATGACTACAGATGGCTTTAATTTCTTCATCTCAGAACTGCCTGTTCATATCCTTTGACCATTTATCAATTGGGAAATGGCTTGTATTCTTATAAATTTGACTTAATTCTCTACATATTTTAGAAATGAGGCCCTTATCAGAGAGACTGGTTGTAAAAATTCTTTCCCAATTTTCTACCTTCCTTCTAATCTTAGTTGCATTGGCTTTGTTTGTGCAAAAACTTTTCAATTTAATGTAATCAAAATTATCTATTTTGCTTTTCGTAATGCTCTCTATCTCTTATTTGGTCATAAATTCTTCTGTTCTCCATAGATCTGACAGGTAAACTATTCCTTGCTCTCCCAATTTGCTTATAGTATCAGCCTTTATATCTAAATCATGAGCCCATTTTGACTTTATTTTGGTATATGGTGTGAGATTTTGGTCTATGCCTAGTTTCTGCCATACTCTTTTCTAGTTTTCCCAGCAGTATTTTTTTCAAAAAGTGGGTTCTTATCCTAGAACCTGGTATCTTTGGGTTTATCAAATAATATATTACTATAGTCATTGACTACTGTGTCTTGCATATTTAATCTATTCCACTGATCCACCACTCTATTTCTTAGCCAGTACCAAGCAGTTTTGATGATTGCTGCTTTATAATACAATTTAAGATCTGGAATGGCTAGGCCACCTTCCCCTGCATTTCTTTTCATTAGTTCTCTTGATATTCTGGGCCTTTTGCTCTTCCAAATGCATCTTGTTATTATTTTTTCTAACTCCATAAAATAATTTTTGGTAGTTTGATTGGTATGGCACTGAATAAGTAAATTAGCTTAGGTAGAATTGTCATTTTTATTCTATTAGCTCGGCCTGCCCACGAGCAACTGATGTTTTTCCAATTTTTTAGATCTGACTTTATTTGCATGAAGGGTGTTTTGTAATTGTGTTCATAGAGTTCCTGGGTTTTTTTCGGGAGGTAGACTCCTAAATATTTTATAATGTCTACAGTAAGTTTAAATGGAATTTCTCTTTCTATCTCTTGCTGTTGAGCTTTGTTGGTAATATATAGAAATGCCGATGATTTATGTGGGTTTATTTTATAGCCTGCAACTTTGCTAAAGTTGTTTATTATTTCAAGTAGCTTTTTACTTGATTCTCTGGGATTCTCTAAGTATAACATCATGTCATGTGCAAAGAGTGATAGCTTTGTTTCTTCTTTGCCTATTCCAATGCCTTCAATGTCTTTTTCTTCTCTTATTGCTAAGGCTAATGTTTCCAGTACGATGTTGAATAACAGTGGTGATAATGGACATCCTTGTTTCACCCCCGATCTTATTGGAAATGCTTCTAGCTTGTCCCCATTACATATTATGCTTGCTGAAGGTTTTAGATAGATGCTATTTATTATTTTAAGGAAGACTCCATTTATACCTATGCTTTCTAGTGTTTTTAATAGGAATGGGTGTTGTATTTTGTCAAAAGCTTTTTCTGCATCTATTGAGATGATCATGTGGTTTCTGTTAGTTTTGGGGTTGATATGATGAATTATGCTGATAGTTTTCCTTATATTGAACCAGCCCTGCATTCCTGGTATAAATCCTACCTGGTCATAGTATATTATTCTTGTGATAAGTTGCTGTAATCTATTTACAAATATTTTGTTTAAAATTTTTGCATCTATATTCATCAGAGAAATTGGTCTATAATTTTCTTTCTCTATCAGCACCATATTTGTATCATAAAAAGAATTTGGTAAGACTACTTCTTCACCTATTTTACCAAATAGTCTATATAGTATTGGAATTAATTGTTCTGTAAATGTTTAATAGAATTCGCATGTAAATCCATCTGGCCCTGGACATTTTTTCCTAGGGAGTTCATCAATGGCTTGTTCAATTTCTTTTTCAGAGATGGGGTTATTTAAATATTTAACTTCCTCTTCTGTTAATCTGGGCAATTTATATTTTTGTAAATATGTATCCATTTCACTAAGATTGCCAAATTTGTTGGCATATAGTTGGGCAAAATAATTCCTAATTGTTGTTTTAATTTCCTCTTCCTTGGTGGTAGCTTCACCCTTTTCATTCTTGGTACTAGTAATTTGGTTTTCTTCTTTCTTTTTTTAAATTAGATTAACCAAAGGTTTATCTATTTTATTGATTTTTTCATAAAACCAGCTCTTAGTTTTATTTATTAGTTCAATAGTTTTCTTAATTTCAATTTTCTTAATTTTTGCTTTGGTTTTCAATATTTCTAATTTGGTGTTTAATTGAGGATTTTTAATTTGTTCTTTTCTAGTTTTTTTAGTTGTATGCCCAATTCATTGATCTCCTCTTTTTCTATTTTATTTATGTAAGCATTTAGAGATATAAAACTTCCCATAAGAACTGCTTTCACTGCATCCCATAAGTTTTGCTATGTTGTCTCATTTTTGTCATTCTCTTGAATGAAATTATTGATCGTTTCTATGATTTGTGGTTTGACTCAATCATTTTTTAGGATTAGATTATTTAGTTTCCAATTATTTTTTAGTCTATCTTTCCATGGCCCTTTATTACATATAATTTTTATTGCATCATGATCTGAAAAGGATGCATTTAGTATTTCTGCCTTTCTGCATTGGATTGTGAGGTTTTTATGCCTTAATACATGGTCAATTTTTGTGTATGTGCCATGTACTGCCGAGAAAAAAATATATTCCTTTCTATCCCCATTCAGTTTTCTCCAGAGGTCTATCATACCTAACTTTTCTAATGTTCTATTCACCTCCTTAACTTCTTTCTTGTTTATTTTGAGGCTAGATTTATCTAGTTCAGAGAGGCGGAGGTTGAGGTCCCCCACTAGTATAGTTTTGCTGTCTATTTCTTCCTATAACTCCCTGAACTTCTCCTCTAAGAATCTGGATGCTATACCATTTGGTGCATATATGCTTAGTAATGATATTACTTCATTGTCTATGGTGCCTTTTAGCACGATGTAGTTTCCTTCCTTATCTCTTTTGATAAGATCTATTTTTGCTTTTGCTTTTTCTGAGATCAGGATTGCTACCCCTGCTTTTTTTACCTCAGCTGAAGCATAATATATTTTGCTCCAGCCTTTTACCTTTACCCTGTGAGTGTCACTCTTTTTCAAATGTGTTTCCTGTAAACAACATATTGTAGGATTATGGTTTTTAATCCAATCTGCTATAGGCTTCCGTTTTATGGGAGAGTTCATCCCATTCACATTTACAGTTATGATTACTATCTGTGTCTTTTTCTCCATCCTTTTTCCCCCCCTGTTTATGCTTTTCTTTCTCCTTTCTCCTCCCCCCCACTAATGTTTTGCTTTTGACCACTCCTCCTTCAGTCCCACCTCCCTTCTATTATCCTTTTCCCTTTTCTTCCCCTTTACCCTTAGTGCTTCTTCCCTCCCTTCTATCCCCCCTCCCCTTTCTTTCCCCTTTTCCCTCCTACTGCCTATAGTGCAAGTTAGATTTCTATATCTAACTGATTATGTTATTCCCTTCTTGAGCCAAATCTAATAAGAGTAAGGTTCAAACAACGCTTATCCCCCTCCGTTCTTTACCTCTGCTCTACTAGGTTTTTGTGTCTTTTCCTGTAATGTAATTTATACTTGTCTGCCTCTTCCTTTCTCAGTACATTTTCTTAACTCGGACTAATCCACTTACTTGGATCCATTTAACCCACTTGATTAGATTTTTTTTTTGTCATTACATCAAAGTCAACTTGTATCCATCCCCTTTATGTATACTCCTTTAACATGGTATAATAACAATACAGTTCTCAAGAGTTGCAAGTGTCATCTTCCCTTGTAGGGATGTAAACATTTTGCCCTTATTAACAACATATTCTATATTTCTGTCCCATTTACCTTTTTATGTCTCTCTTGAATCTTGTACTTGAAGATCAAATTTTTTATTGAGCTCTGGTCTTTTTATCAGGAAGGTTTGGAAGTCCCCTATTTTGTTGAATATCCATATCCTTCCCTGAAAGATCACACTCATTTTTGCGGGGTAGTTAATCCTTGGCTGCATTCCAAGCTCCTTTGCCTTATGGAATATCATGTTCCATGCCCTATGGTCTTTTAATGTAGAGGCTGCAAGGTCCTGTGTAATCCTGACTGTGGCTCCATGATATTTAAATTGTTTCTTTCTGGCTGCTTGCAGTATTTTCTCTTTAATCTGGTAATTTTGGAATTTAGCTATTATATTCCTTGGTGTTTTCAATTTGGGATCTCTTTCAGGCAGGGAGTGGTGGATTCTTTCTATAGTTATTTTGCCTTCTGGTTCTAGGACTTCAGGGCAGTTTTCCTTTATGATTTCCTGAAGGATATTGTCCAGGCTCTTTTTTTCATCATGATTTTCAGGTAGTCCAATAATTTTTAAATTGTTTCTCCGGGATTGATTTTCTAGATCAGTTGTTTTATCCATGAGGTATTTTATGTTTTCAACAATTTTTTCATTTTTTTGTTTCTATTTGACTGATTCTTGCTCTCTCATAGAGTCATTAGTTTCCATTTGTTCAATTCTAACTTTTAACATATTGTTTTCTTCTGTTAGATTTTGCACTTTCTTCTCCAATTGGTCAATTGTATTTTTACAGGATTTGTTTTCTTCAGTGTACTTTTTTTCCAGTTGGCCAATTGTGTTTTTTAGGGACTTGTTTTCTTCAGTTTACTTTTTTTCCAATTGGCCAATTGTACTTTTAAAAGACTCCTCTACCTCTCTCATTTGACTTTTAAAATCCTTCTTGACCTCTTCTAAGAAGGCTTTTTGGGCTTCAGACCAGTTCACATTCCCTTTTGATATTGCAGATGTGGGTTTGATGACAATGTTGTCCTCTTCAGAATTTCTGTCTTGATCTTCATTCTTCTCATAATATGAATCTATCGTACATTTCTTTTTACTCATGGTGTTTCTTTATTCCATGGTCTTTAAAGAGATTATGCTGTACTGCTGGGGAGC